>NC_082701.1:55543250-56145494 GCF_949987515.2 Delphinus delphis
GGCCCCCAAATCAACTGTCCACGGAGGAGACAAGTGATGTGAACAAGTGAAGCAGTAGAGGACAGAAAGCAAGTTAATCCAACGACAAATCCAACTTGTCGTTGCCAAGTCACAATGCACACCCAGTATTGCCATATATATTCACTTTTCAGGAGACCCTGGAAGCTCTGGTTTTTTCAGTGTGAAACTTTTCTTTTAAATTGGCTTAACTGTTAAACACATATACCTACGATCCCATCTATGGGCCTCATCCAGCCCACAGGCTTCCTGTTTGAAACCTCTGATCTAAATCAATGCTTCTGCCTGAAGAAAAGATGAAGCAAGTGCTTCGCTGATATTCACAGTCTCATTACTGGTGCCTGGAGCCAGTGGAAACAGGGGGAGCAAGGGGGAGCTAACACGGGCTGCTTGGAAGGAATTAAATCCCTTTTCAGAATTGGTCCTAAACCCGCAAGCCCTGAAGTGTCGCCTAATGTCAATATTTTTTCTCTTCCCCTCTGTTCTCCACACCTGCCCTTCCCCTCCTGCCACCAAGCTTATGTTGTTTTAATGTCTGGCTGGTTGGCTGTTCATAATTCAATAGAGGAAATGAATAAGAAACACATAAGTCTTCTGCTTACTTGTCGAGTCAACAGTAAAGCAGTCTCACGGCTGAAACCCCTGTGGGTTCTTTAGATTAGGATTGACATATATACACTACCATGTGTAAAATGGATAGCTAGTGGGAACCTGCTGTATAGCACAGGGAGCTCAGCTCGGTGCTCCATGATGACCTAGATGGGTGGGATTGGGGGGTGAGGTGGGAGGGAGGTCCAAGAGGGAGGGGATATAGGTATACATATGGCTGATTCACTTCATGGTACAGCAGAAGCTAACACAACATTGTAAAGCAACTATACTCCAATGAAACAAGAAAACAAAGGAAAAAAAATAGGCCTTGGGTTTTCCAGGAAGCTGTGATATGTGGGAAGGGTCTGTGAACAGGAGGGCAGGAGTCCTGGGATCAAATCCTGGCCCTGCCACTAACTAGGTGTGTGCCCCAGGTGAGCCTCATGTGCTTCCTCAGCAGGCATGGGGAGACTCTGGTTGGGCTATGATGTCCAAGGCTTCTCCCAGTTCTGCACGATCATCTGCGATATTTGCTCTTCTTGTCTTTTCTTTCTTTGGATGGAGGGCAGAGGCTGAACTTGAGCACAAATTGAATTCAGCTGAGCTTGGTACTGGACTGGGTGCAAAGAGGAGAACACGCAGTTGAATGAGTAAAAGCCTAAAATCCCATAACTAAAATTACAGTGAGATACTATCTTGAGGTATTATTCCATGTTTGCACACTTTCTCCTTTATTTTCTTTTTTCCCCTTCCTCCAAGTTAAGTAAGTAGCTGGTTCTGCCTTTATTGCTACTAGCAAAGGATTCAATAGAATATTCTAGAAAAAAAATGATACTGTCTTCATATTCTTGGAGAAGGCAGAGGTTTCTTAAACAGGATATTAAAAATAACGGTAAAAGAAGATTTTCTAAAAATAAATTAAAATTATTTATAAATGGATAAATTGGACTTCATTAAATTTAAGTACTTTCATTGGGACAAAATATTTGCAATGCACATAACCAGTTAAGGACCTGTATCCAAAATATGTGAGCAACTCCTATAAATAGATAGTTTTAAAAAGAAAGAAAATCCAGTTGAAAAGTGAGCAGGATACCTAAATGTGCACGGCACAGAAGGAACTACCCAAATGGCAATAAATACAGTAATATGTGCTCTACATCGCGTCCGTCAGGGGAACGCAAACTGAAACCACAGTGGGATCTTACTATATGCCCACCTGAATGAATAAAACTGAGAGACTGAAAATATCAAGTGCTGATGAGGATGCATAACAATCAGAACCCTAATGCATTGTGGGTGTGTGTGTAAATCGGTACTACCACCGTGGAAAGATGTTTGGCAAGATCTTCTCAGGCTGAGCACACACCTAAACTATGTTCCAGAAATTCTACTCCTGCAACGGTGGTCCAAAAGCAGTTCTACTCTATTACAGACGGGTGCCTGTGTCCCCAAAGACATACACAGAACTTATCATAGTGACTTTACTGTTAGCCCCAAATTGGAAACAGTCTGATGGATAAATAAAGTATAGCTGATTCAAAAACAATGGGCTAGTACATAGCATTAAGAAAGAACTGCTGATGCAAGCAGCAACGTGGATGAATCTCACAGACTTTTGAGTGTAAAAAAAGAGAAAACACACAAAAGAGTTCATACAATATCATTCCATTTAACTAACAGCAAAGGAAACCACTGACAAAGCGAAAAGACAACCTACTGAATGGGAGAAGATTTTTGCATATGATATGATTAATCAGGGCTTCATATCCAACATATATAAACAGCTCACACAACTGAATGTCAAAAAAACAAACAACCTGATTAAAAAATGGGCAAGAGAACTGAATAGCCATTTTTCCAAAGAAGAAATACAGATGGCCAACAGGCACATGAAAAGATGCTTATCATCACTAATCACCAGGGAAATGCAAATCAAAACCACAATGAGATGTCACCTCACACCTGTCAGGTAGCTATCATCAAAAAGAACACAAATAACAAACGTTGGAGAGGGTGTGGAGAAAAGGGCATCCTAGTGCACTGTTGGTGGGGATATAAATTGGTGCAGCTACTGTGGAAAACAGTATGGAGGTTCCTCAAAAAACTAAAAATAGAACTACCTACCATATGACCCAGCAATTCCACTCCTGGGTATATATCCAAAAAAAACCCCACACAAAACACTAATTTGAAAAGTTACATGCATCCCAATGTCCACAGCAACCTAAGTGTCCATTAACAGATGAATGGATAAAGAAGATGTGGTGTATATATACAATGTAATACCACTCAGTCATAAAAAAAGAAGGACATTTTGCCATTTGCAGCAACATGGATGGACTTGGAGGACATTATGCTAAGTGAAATAAGTCAGACAGAGGAAGACAAATACTGTATGATATCACATACATGTGGAATCTAAAGAATACAATAAACTAGTGAATACAGCGAAAAAGAAGCAGACTCACAGATATAGAAAACAAACTAGTGGTTACCAGTGGGGAGAGGGAAAGGGGAAGGGGAAACATAGAGGTAGGGGAAAAACAGTATACGTCAATTATATCTCAATAAAACTGGAAAAAAAAGAACAAGCAGAACTGACCTTTAGTGACAGAAGTCAGAGTAGGGACTGCCTTTGAGAGGGGTCATTGATTGGGAGGGGCACACAGGAGCCTTCTGTGTTGTAAATGCACTGTTTTGATCCGGACAGTGAATACACAGGTGTAGAAGTTTATTGAGCTATACAGTTAAGATTTATGCACTTTACCTAGAAGTCTCTCTGGCTTTTGAGTTTGAAAAACATAAGAAGTGGCTTTAAAGCCCCACATTCAAGGACACTTTTTAAAATTACTGTTGGCTGGACCTTCTCCAGATCAAACCAGAACCTACGGGAAGGGGATGGGGTGAAGCATCAATTCTGATGGAGCAGAAATGGCGGCTGGAATATTACACACACGCATGTGCACACACAGTCCTCAGGTAATTATCATTAACAGCCAGCGCTGAAAACCAAAGCCTAAGGGGAATTTCGAGTAATTGTAAGTAAGAGAAAGAATTCTGGCACAATAGACAATCATGTTGGTTAGAAGCAGCAGGAAATGGGAGCCTTTCCTACCAGTCCTGCAGTAGCCTGAAAAGAGATGCCTCAGGGCAGGACGAGGAGAGAATAGTAGGGCAGCTCACGCAGGACCCCAGATAGGAAGTGGCGCAAGGCTGTGCCCTGCGCAGGAGCCAGGCTCCAAGGCGGCCCCTAATGACACATGCTTCCTGGCATCCATACTGTTGTGTGATTCAGAGATGCCCCATGTGGCCAACAGGATAGGTGGCAGGGACAGGGAGTCATTTCCGAGACTAGTCATCACAGACATTACAACTGCCGCCTTCACTCTTTTGTAACTTGTTGCCATGCCGTGAAGATGCTCAAGCCGCCCCGTGGAGGGGCCCATGTGGATAGGCGCTGAGGCTCCTTCATCCATTGCACCCCATCCACCTACTCCTCTGTCCTGTGCTTCTGAAACCAAGCAAGACCCTGCGGGGCTCCTGGGCACAAAAGCCTTTCTGTGTCCCCCCTTTCTTGTTTATAGGAAATAGGCTTCATTCAGCCTCCATGACCTTCCCTGAGTTGCAAAGGGCAGGTTCAAACAGCTGCTAATCAGGGAAGGGAGGGGATGCAGAGACAAGGGAGGAGCAGTCAAGACACAATGGTGTAGCCTTGGGGCAGCGTCCTGGTTCCCCCTCAAGGGATACACGTAACAGTATATTTGAGCTGTTTTGCAGATACTGAAATCCCCACCAGGTGAGAGAAGTTAACTGTGTGCTGCCCACAAGCAGTAGACCCCAGACTGGCTGGAACCAGAAGGTTGACGATGCTCACTCCCACTTACCTCCCCACCAACCAATCAGAAGAATGTCCACGAGCTGACCACGCCCTCCTCTTTGAACAATTACTATAAAACTCCTCACTACCCCCTCCAGGTCGGGACACACAGTTTTGAGGGCATTAGTGCACCATGACCCCCCCCTTGCCTGGCAAAGCAATAAAGCTATTCTTTTCTACTTTACTCAAAACTCTGTCTCCAAGATTCAGTTCGGTACCTGTGTACAGAGGCCGAATTTCAGCTACAGTTCTGCTGCTCTTTGTGGGTATTGATATGCCCATTAGCACATCCAGAGGTATATGCAGAGGGCTTTGATGAGCAGACCAGAGCTCTGTGACTTATAACCATTGCAGAGCAGGTATCACAGTGAACTGTCAGAAAGAAGAATGGTTCAAATCAGCCTATTACCTTCTACCATTTTTTACTACCCATTTGGCATGATTTCTGTTATGGAGAGCTCATAAGATGACACTCAAGAGATCTTGTCTAGATAAGTGAAGCAGAAATCACAAAATGAAAGAATTTCCCCCCAAAGAACCATGATTCCAAAATTAACCAACAGAACTCGATCATTTAGTTACACAAATGATTCCTTCTTTTTAAAACATGTTTCATATATTCTGCATGTGAAAAGGCTATTTCCTTATGCTCAGTTCATTTAAAAATGTAAATAGAAATATATATTAATATTATGTGTTAAAAATAAATATGTTAGCAGTACTGCATGGTATATTTGGACTTACAGCCCTTATGAAGCAGGCATAGGTTTCCGAATCACTATTATCAGTTACTGACTATCCTTAAACTGGAAATTCTTATTTATTGAAATGCTTTCTGTCTTAGCTTATGCTACCATGAAAAAAATACCTTCGACCGGGTGGCTTAAGTAACAGAAGTTAATTTCTTACAGTTCTGGAGGCTGGAAGTCCGGGATCAAGGTGCCACCATGATTCAGTTTCTGATGAAACTTCTCTTCTTGGCTTGAAGACGGTTGCCTTCGTGCTGTGTCCTCAAATGGCCTTCCCTTCACCTGTGCAAGTGTGTGGAGAAAGAAGGAGAGCTCCAATCTTGCTTCCTCTTCTTACAAAGACAATAACCCTATCAGATCAGGGTCCTACACTTATGATCTTCTTTAACCTTAATTAATTCAAAAAGGCCCTAGCTCAAAACACCATAATGCTGGGGGGTTAAGACTTTAACATATGAATTTGGTGGGAGGACACAATTCAGTCCATAGCACCTTCTACTAACAAATGATCTGGGTAGGAAAAGCTTTTAAAATACTAACATGCAGGCTTTCTATGGAAACCTCTTCTCCATGGTGGTTGTTTGCATGATTCTCTTGTCAAAAATATAAACAATGAGGTTTTTTTTTCCTTAAACCTATACCGCATGAATGAAGTAATGCCCACACTACTCCCATCAAATTAATATTGTCAATTTTAAGCCCAAACTGAACACGATGTAAAAAAATACACTGAGATATATGGAAAGGAATGCATTCAGAGTTATTTAAAATGTGTTTTCACGTGTAAACTCTCACATACTGAGGAACTGACTATTCAGGGTATTGTTCCAAACTGATGGTGAATAAACTTTTAAGAATTTGTAAGTTATACTTTGTTCAAAACACAGCACAAGACAGAAATTTGTGTAATCAATGCTTCTTGCTGGTCCCTAGAGAAATACAATAAAACTGAATTTTTTTTTAAACAAAGGCAATTTCTGAAAGCCTCAGAAAAAAGAAGACGCAGTTTCTTTCAGTAAATTGGAAGAGAAAGCAGACAAGTGAGGACAGGTAACAGGGCCTGCGTTGTAGGCTCTGGAGGCTTTCTGTGGAATGAGGATCACCCTGTCTCTTTAGGACATTCGGATTTTACCTCATGACTGGAGGAAGGCAAAGGGATGAAATGTCTAGGAACCAGGTGCTAAATTCAAGCAATTAATTTTTGTGTGTATGCATTAAAATATATACAACATAAAATTTACCATTTTAACCATTTTTAGTGTATAATTAATTCAGCGGCATGAATTGTTTTACCATCACCACCCTCCATCTCCGGAACTTCTTCATCATCCCAAACAGAAACAGCCCAAACAGTAGCCACGAAACCATAATCCCCACTCTCCCATCCCCCAGCCCCTGGTCATCTCTATTCTGCTATTTCTATTAATTTGGCCACTTCGGTATCTCATATAAATGCAATTACACAGTATTTACCTTTTTGTGACTAGCTGATTTCACTTAGCATAATGTTTGCGAAGTTCATCCATGCCGTAGCATATATCAGAATTTTTTTCCTTTTTAAGGCTGAATTACATTCCATGGTATGTGTGGACCATATTTTGCTTATCCATCCATTGTTGATGGACACTTGGGATGCTTCCACCCTTTGGCTGTTATGAACAGTGCTGCTGTGAACATGGGTGCACGTGTGTCTCTGCCTTCACTACTTTTGAGTACACCCTCAAGTGGAATTGCTGCATCACATGGTCATTTAAAGTTTAATTTTTTGAGGAATCACTGTACTGTTTTCCACAGCAGCTGCACCATTTTGCATTCCTCCTAATGATGCAGGAGTAAAATCTTGTAATACACTTTTATTATTCTTATTATTTTTCTTTAAACAGTCATTAGTCCTTTAAATACATATATCTCTTTTTTTTTAATTTTTTAATTTTTTAATTTATCGGCTGAGTTGGGTCTCTGTTGCTGCGTACGGGCTTTCTCTAGCTGCAGCGAGTGGCGGCTACTCTTCGCCGCAGTGTGCGGACTTCTCATTGCAGTGGCTTCTCCTGCCGTGGACCACGGGCTCTAGGTGCACGGGCTTCAGTAGTTGTGGCACGTGGGCTTCAGTAGTTGTGGCTCGCGGGCTCTAGAGCGCAGGCTCAGTAGTTGTGGCGCACGGGCTTAGTTGCTCCGTGGCATGTGGGATCTTCCAAGAGCAGGCCTTGAACCCGTGTCCTCTGCATTGGCAGGTGGATTCTTAACCACTGTACCACCAGGGAAGCCCCATATATCTCTTTATATATAACTTTAAACATTTTTTTGTGTGTGTGTGGTACGTGGGCCTCTCACTGTTGTGGCCTCTCCCGTTGCGGAGCACAGGCTCTGGACGCGCAGGCTCAGCGGCCATGGCTCACGGGCCTAGCCGCTCTGCGGCATGTGGGACGTCCCCGGACCGGGGCACGAACCCGTGTCCCCTGCATCGGCAGGCGGACTCTCAACCACTGCGCCACCAGGGAAGCCCTACAACTTTAAATAAAGTATATACATATACTATTTCTGTGGACTATATAACTATGACTATTAAATGCCGTTTCATATTTGCATACATACTTACCCTCTCTGGTCCTTTTCAAGTCTCTTTTCCAGCAACTCAGGCTTCCATCTCATGGTGTTTTCTTTCTCCCTTTCTTTCTTCCTTTAGCATTTCTTGTGGTACAGATCTGCTGGGGATAAATTTTCTCAGGTTCAGATTTTCTGAAAGAGTATTTCATCTCCATGTTTGATGAATATTTTTTCTGGGCAAAAAATTCTAAGATACTTACTTCCTTTTTGCTTCCTCAGATGAAATGTTAGCTATTACATTTTATTGTTTTACCCTGTTTCTAATGTGCCATTTTTCTCTGGATGCTTTTAAGATTCCGTGTGTGTGTGTGTGTGTGTGTGTGTGTGTGTGTGTGTGTGTGTGTGTGTGTGTGTGTGTGTGTGTGTGTGTGTGTGTGTGTGTGTGTGTGCGCGCGCGCGCGCCTGTCTGTCTCTCTCTGTTTCTTAGCAGTTTGGCCATGATGTGCCTATGTGTGTATTTATCCTGAACGTGGTTTGCTACACTTTTTGAATCTGTAGGTTAATGTGTTTTGGGAAGTCTTTCATTTGTGTTCAGATGCTTAAAAAGTTCTTAGCATTCACTGCTTACAGAGGACCAACCCAATTTGCCATCCCAAATGAACTATCGGAAATAGTGGGGATAAAAGGGTTTGCTCCACAGAGCATCTGAGCTGTAGAGCCTCACTGCAACTCCATCCGGCCCTTCCCTCTCTGGAGCCCTCCTGGCCCACTACTGGAATATTCCAATCTTAATTAGCAGTGGGGTGTCCTGGAAAGGAGCTACCTTTGTATTTGAGGTCTGAAAGCTGCTAATTATGTGACCCTTTGCAAGTGACTTAAGTTTTCTGAGCCTCAGGTCTATCACATGGGCCCCTATATTGCAATACTGTAGCCAAAACTGAGATCGTATATAGAAAAAACCAGCACGGTGTTTGAGGCATGGTTAGACCCTGCAGTCTCCTTCTGTTCAAAGCAAATATACTCAGGGTTTCTTCACCCCGTGACCAGAACTGGTCTCCGCTGATTCTCACTGATTTCTCTGCTCAAAATGTTCTTACCACTAGCTCATTCCCACCTAAAATCTCACCTGACCCCCAAGGCATCCCAGACCGCTTCCTTGACCCTGCAGTTCCCAAGGGGCGCTTCTCTGAATCTGACCTTCGCATGCACGGCCTCTTTCCCATCTGGGTCCACCGAGCCATGTCTTCTTATATCCTAGGATGGTTTCCCTTGATCCAGGTACTCGGCAAACCTTCAGTTGACAGGTTTCACAAGACTTTCCAAGATTGTGAAAGCCTCTTTATTTACAACTAAAATTTTAGACTCCTCAGCAAATATGTCAGCATGCCTAATGGGTGAATGAGTTGCACTTGGATTTCCACATGTTTTTTGATGAGGAATCACTTTATTTTTTCTAAAGCTCTGTGGCCTGCCTCAAATGCTCTCGTAGACTCTCCTGAGTGTCATTATGGGGGGATTCCAGACTATCTGACCCCACGTTGCATTTTCAAGTCCTCGCACACATGCTATGAGCTCAACACATATTTGCTGAATAAACAAATGAGAGAGGATGGGAAGAAAGGCATCACCTAGCCTCCCCTCCACACTCAGTAACCTCAGAATCCTTGGCCACTTAAAGCAGCAATAAAATCTGCCACGTCGGGAATTCCTTCCTAGCACCAGATCTCATACCAAACTTAGATGTCAATCAGTGGATAACACGGATGGCTGTTATAGTCGTTAAAAATGCCTGAGGATGCCACACACATGCCTCCCCAGGTCATATAATTTTTTAGAGCCTGGATTCTCTTATAAAAATGACATTCTTCCATGTATTAATGCAGTGATATAGCCATTTTTGCATTTTCATGCTTGCTTATTTGTATTCTCATGTCTTTTTTACATGGATTGTATATTCATTTGTACTATAAGATATACCAGATACACACCAGATAATTATGCATCATGTTCTGATTATAGAGGTCCAGAGCGTGGGTAAAACTGAGCACTACAGCAGATCAGTGATCTGTCCTCGAGTCCTGCGTCCGCCAGCAGCTTACTTTACATCCCTGGGGAGGGCTTCTTAGCTCCTTCTCCTCTGTAAGCTGAGGGGGTGTGAGCTCAAACCAGAGGCCCCACTGCAGCTCCAGGACTCTCTGTCCACAGCTCTGCTGGCTAGCTTATGAATATACACACATCTCAGGACACAACACGCTCTATAATGTGTCACTTTCACTTTGCACTGAGGCTGTTGTTAATGCTGCCAATACCTGTGGCATTTCAGGCACCATGAGAATGAGCACTTACTTCCTTCTGAAGGTCAGAGACCATGGGGGTCACCGTCACCCCGTCTCTGGACCATCTGGCTGCTGACGATACAATACTAATATCCACACTCAATTTCCCTCTTGGGGAAAAAAAGGATCCAAAAGAGGCAATGTCAAAACAACTCATATAATGCAAATCTGATCCTGCAGAGAGCAGCTGGCCGGGGGAAGTTGAGGGAGGAGAAGACCTTCAGCCTGGACGCGTGATGGGACTGTCCCTTTGATAGTGGAGCGAGCAGTCTCTTGAAGTGTGATTTAAGAAGGTAAAGGGACACAGGCAAAGTATGGGGGGATTTCTCTGAATTCTGGACAATCCTGGGTGTGAAGGAGGCAGTGGCCACCTAAGAAGGAAGCAAGCACAGCCTTTCCTTAGTCTCACAGCGATAATGACACGGCAAGGAGAAAACCCTGGAGACTTTTGTCTGGATAACACATAAGGATGTAGGGCCCAGGCACAATGCAGTTACCGATCCCGGGAAAAGTGGTACAGTTCTCAGAGGACCTTACTCTTTCCTCCTCACAAATGAGAACAGGTCACAGTGAGCCCTCCTATAGGAATTGCAGGACATGTAAACTTTTCTTTTTTTTTTTTTTTGGCTACATCGCGAGGCATGTGGGCTCTTAGTTCCCTGACCAGGGATCGAACCCATACCCCCTGCTTTGGAAGTGTGGAGTCTTAACCACTGGACCACCAGGGAAGTCCCAGGACATGTAAACTTCTGAATTAGGGCTTTGACTTTGAAAGCAATTTGAGCTGTATTTTAAATTTTTTACGTATTTTGAAGTTGTTTACAGTTAAATTATTCTCTGTGAGGTAAAAAAAAAAAAAAAGAGTGGAATTCTCTCCAGTTCTTCTTCTTTTCTCTAGTCCTCACTTGCCATCTCGACCTGAACACTCATGCCATTTCAGACTTAGTTTCTGTTGTTAGCTCCTTCACCTATTGCTGGAATTTGGGCTGTTCATATCCTGAAGATAAAACCTTTGGCATCCAAGGGGGGAGGGGGGAGGGAGAGGGACGGATCAGGAGTTTGGGATTAGCAGATGCACACTAGTGAATAGAGGATGGATAAACAACAAGGTCCTACTATAGAGCACAGGGAGCTATATTCAACGTCCTGTGATAAACCATAATGGAAAAGAGAATATGAAAAAGAATGTATGTATCTGAATCACTTTTCTGTACAGCAGAAATTAACAAAAGCTTGTAAATCAACTATACTTCAATAAAATTAAAAAAAAAAAAAAGGTCAGGCATTCCAAGTGTTGACCCCGCATTCATGTTGTAGAAGCAGTTTCCTTAGAAAACAAAACAAAACAAAACAAAGCAAAACCACCAACAACAAAAACCTTTGGCATGAATTGGTAGTTTCCAGGCAGCACTTAAAGCAAGGATCCCTGCCAAGGGGCCGGGACCTGGTAAGACAGTGATAGAAAGAAAACCTAGGAGATCACGGGAGACAAGGCTTGCATATGGAGGCTGCACGAGCTCAGACCTACACCATTTCTAAGGGTACCGTGTAGATCAGGATAATAAGCTCTAGGAGATGGGCTAGTTTGGGTCACTCCTTCCTTAGGAGGTTGACCAGGATTTGGAATAATGAGAGAACATGTTAAACCAGCTCTGCTACTATAGAAAGAGTTGACTTAGTGAACCAGACCTAAAAGGCAAATATCCCGATGGACCACAGACGTAACAACTACCTTGGGCATCACACATCTTCATGAACTTGGAATTGACAATGATGATATAACATCTTGATCTTCCAGGAAGGTCTAGGAATAAAATATTATTAGATTCTAGTCTTGGTTCTGAAACTTGAGGTCAATCACTTCCCCACAGTGACGGCGTTTCTTTACTTGTAAAGTTGTTTCCCAGGATGAACGTTTATTGACAAAAGATAGTCCTAGTTGAAAGGTTCCAACTAGAGATAGAGGATTTTGACGAACACACAAGTCCAGCTTCTCTGCGTGCAGCTGATGTCAGGGCCTGCTGCGCTGGAGCTCCCTCCTTATCCCACGGCCACAAGCCTCATGACACTGGCTTCTGTCCTTTTTCCTTGCTCCTACTTCCAAAGGGCTCCACCTCTGTAGGGTGGAGAAGTTTAGAGACCCTTGTTATCATCTCAGTAAGATTTCCTGAGTGTATGAACATGGAAAACAGAAAACCAGGTTTTCAGGACACCCACAAAACTGGGCATCCTTTACAGTGTTTTCTGGGGAAGAATTTTCATTCCCTTAAGAATTAATGTCTATTGCTGAAACCCTAACGCACTTTTCTTCCCACTGACTGGTTCCGTTTTTCTGGGAAGACGTCTGCCAGTAATTTCCCCACTAAGCTAGATCTAGAATAGCCAATATTTGGAATCTTCTTGAATTTATTTATGGACACTAGATTTGGAGGATTTCTTGAAAAATGTTTTTTTAAAAAGCCCAGTCAATTGGAAGTCAGTGTGTCCAGCTCTGTTGCTACAGATGTGGGGGGATTTTGAGCCAGTGACTTGACTTCTTTGGGGACTCAGTTTATACATTTGTAAAATGAGAATGTTGACCTAAAATAACACTTGAGGTTTCCCAGCTCCAGCGTTCAATGCCTCTATGTTTTCAGTATTTATTGATGTTTTAAATAATGTTACTTCATTCCCAGAGGCCCCTGGATCTGCCATACCTCTCTCCAGATTCCTCCACAGATAAATAGTTCCAGGTGGAATTCGTTTGGATTTATTATTATTATTTTAATAGCTACCATATATCCAGTGCTTGCTATGTGCAGAATATATATTATCTGACATAATCCATGTGTAACCCAAATACGAGGCTTACCTTCCTCCGTATTTTGGGAAAGGGGAATTTGTCTTAAAACTGTTTCTTGCTCCCACTGGCAGCTGCTTCTCTGGGCCGCACCCTCCCTGCTGCTGCTCTAGGTTGCCTCTTGGACAACGCCGCCTGCGCTGCGAGCCGCTGCCTGAAACCCTGACGCTGTGATCCTTTCAGGTGATTCTGCTGCTGCTGTGCTGGCATCAGGGGACTGGGAAATGTGGAGCGTACTTCCCTTCCCTCTTGTAACTCTTAATTCCTCCATCCCAACCATACATGTCTTTGTGGGGTTTGTGTTTTTGTTTTGTTTTGTTTTGTTTTTTGGCCACGAGGCTTGCAGGGTCTTAGTTCCCTGACCAGGGATTGAACCCAGGCCCCGGTAGTGAAAGCGCCGAGTCCTAACCACTGGATCACCAGGGAATTCCCGATTCTTTGTGTTTATAACAGATGTTATTATATTATAAAGATAACTACTCCTATCCAACAGAGGAAACAATAATGCACAGCGGGATGTGAAATTATGATTGTGTCCAGAGCCCCAAATAAGACAGTGAATGAAGACAGATGGATGGGTGGATGGACGGGTGGGTGGATGATGACAGGAAGCTCTTTGCCATATCCTTTAGGAAGTAGCTCTCAGTTCATATTCTTGTTCTCTGCCTCCAGAGCCTGCCTGCCTTCCCTCTGAGAGAGGTACATTCTTTTATTCTTATTTCAAACCTCTACTTGTCTTTCAGAACCCACACCTGCAGTCCACAAGTGTTGATCGTAGCTTAGATTTCATCACCTTCCTCCTCCAGGGCAAACCATAGGTCATACCAACCACAGCAGTGTATTTCCCAAAAGTCTGAGTTACTAAGCAGAGAATCACATCACAGGTTGTTTCATCCGAGCAGTTCAGTTATGAGTCTCCAAAACACATTAGACAAGTTCAGGGTGAGTTTTGACCCTTTAAGTCCTTTCTTATTCAAACCTCTCCTCTCACGTGAGGTCTAGGTAAGCTTCCCCATTCTTTTTTTGTTTTGGCCGTGCCGTGCAGCATGTGGGATCTTAGTTCCCCGACCAGGGATTGAGCCCATGTCCCCTGCAGTGGAGGCGTGGAGTCTTAACCACTGGACCTCCAGGGAAGTCCCAAGCCTTCCCCATTCTTCCTACTGTTTTCTTAACTATCAGACCGAAGATTTACACACACCTTCCAACATAAACAAACACTATTTTTTTAATAGAACATATAGTGTATAGAAAATATGAAGCCCTTTTTTTCCTAAATGCAGCATAATCTGCACAGATTCCTTGGTCCACCATAGAGGTGGTGCTGGACATTATTCCAATAGCAGTTCTTCATTGTCTTTCTGGCAATCATGCCCAGAAGAGATGGACTGAACAAAATAGTGCTTATTTTCTGTTTCTTCAAACCACAAAACCATCTATATCAAGTAGTTGCTTGCAAGTACACAAATACTCTAAATAATGAAAATACAGGGAGTAGCAGCCTGTAGATATCGAGGCCATGTTGGTTAACTGTACTGTTCAACTCTTCTATATCCTTTACTGCTACTCTTCTATTACCGAGAGAAAAATGTTAGGCTAAGCATGAGTTAAAACTGACGTCCCCAGCTCTAATCCATTACTGCATTAATCACTCCAATCTCCTCTCCTTGTTCATATGTAATCTCCCACTTCAGCAGTGAAAACTTGGCTGCCACCATCAGCCACCAATTTACTTTGTTCAATTCCAGGATTCATGCACAATTCTTTTCACAATCATTAACTCATACTGCTGTAGGAATAACTTTATCAACTAGAGTACAGTTCTAACATACAATTCAT
Organism: Delphinus delphis; assembly: GCF_949987515.2. Lineage (NCBI taxonomy): Eukaryota > Metazoa > Chordata > Mammalia > Artiodactyla > Delphinidae > Delphinus > Delphinus delphis. Next base: position 55,558,044 of record NC_082701.1, read on the forward strand.
TTTGCCGTTAGTCTTATAGATTTCACTCATATCAAAAGTCATTAATCTTGGGATACGATCCTTCGTTCTTTTTTTTTTTGAATCTTATTTTTTTATACAGCAGGTTCTTATTAGTTATCCATTTTATACATATTAGTGTATATACGTCAATCCCAATCTCCCAATTCATGATCCTTATTTCTAACGTGTGGCCCTTTTCAAGTTTCACTAAAAAGCTCATGGTATTTACCAGTTCCTTCTACTTGGCAGGAATTCAACTCCGAACTCTAGTTCCAACACCAGACAGTTGCTAAAATATCTACCAAGTTATTTATTTAGCTTTCTAACTGCTACTCTCTGATGGGTTCCTTGGGGTTACTGTCCTGAATAGGAATAGTTTAGAAGTCGGTGAGGGGAATATTTTTTTTTAATTGGGGTATAGTTGTTTTACAGTGTTGTTTTAGTTTCTACTGTACAGTGAAGTGGAGCTCCCTGTGCTATACAGCAGGTTCTCATTAGTTATCTACTTTATACATACTAGTGTATATATGTCAATCCCAGTCTCCCAATTCACCCCACCACCTCCCCTCCCTTTGGTGTCCATACGTTTGTTCTCTACATCTGTGTCTCTATTTCTGCCTTGCAAGCCGGTTCATCTGTACCATTTTTCTAGATTCCACACATATGCGTTAATATACGATTTGTCTTTCTCTTTCTGGCTTACTTCACTCTGTATGACAGACTCTATGTCCATCCACATCTCTACAAATGACCCCGTTTCATTGCTTTTTAGGGCTGAGTACTATTGCATTGTATATCTGTTCGGTGAGGGGAATTGTTATGCAAATGTTAGGGCTCCTGGCTCTCGATCTCTCATCTTTAGAGACTTTCCCTTCCGTTTACAAGAGCTGTGCCAGCCCTGAGTTCTGGATTCTGTTTTTTGTTGTTGATGTTTGTTTGTTTTCCAGTTCAGTTACATTACCATTTTCTCCTTGTATTCTATTTCTGTGTGCAGATGAAAAGTGGAGAGTGCCCTCAGGAGAAAGAGCATCTTGATATAAGCTCACTTCGTGTTCTTCTCCACTTTAACATTTCATTTCCCTTCCAGTTTCTGCCATCTTTGGAAGCCTTTCACACAGTTTATGCTTATATTTTGTACAACATTTATCATTGTTATTGGCGGGAGGTCAGTCCCATAAAATAGTTCTTAAACAGAGCAGGTAGGGTATTTATTCCAGTGAGATCATATAGGTTGGCACGAACTACCCGATAAATATGCCCCCATCTAAGTTGTGGGTCTCTTCCTGGTAGATTCAGAAACCTGATTATGTCAGGAGGATCTGTTTATATTAACCAATCACAAGACTAACATGTAAAATCAGAAAGCCATTTTATTAATTTCCGAAGATAAATAAGACTTGGACCAGAATCCTCACAGCTGCATGACCAGCAACTTTCCTTTCCTGTAGGCAAACCCACATGGAAGTCAAATTACAACTAGGGGTTTGTTTGTTGAGCATGAAATCAGAAAAAGAGAAGCAGGTTGGGTGTTCGATGGAATCAAGCTAATATAGCCTCAGGTGTACCTCCCCACAAAATGGAAAACCTGGCGATGGACCAAGCCTCCTCCAAATTCATTGACGGAGTTTCTTCTCTTTCTCTGGCAGCTCTTGTTTATCTCTGTGTCCCTCTTTTTTCTGGATTTCCATGGCTGATCTGTACCTCTATCCAAGGACACTGTTCTTCAATAAGAACGTCAATAACATTAACATGACTCATATTGCACTGGTCTAAACACTAGTCTACCTTTTTCTTGTGACTTTCCATAATTCTACTTGAGTCCTGTATTTATTCATTAAAAGTTTAATTCTAAGAGAAGATCTTATTTCGTCAAAGTTAAAATCGTAGAGAAGATGTCCCGAACAGGGACTACAGTATCGACCTCTTTGAGTTTGAAGATACAATGGGATAACATAGGTAATGCTTCTGCACCTACTTGATAAGCGTTAAAGAATTCTTTCGTTTCCTTCCCCTTATTTAATGAAAACAGGTGTTGAAGAAAACACATTGATTTTTTTTCTTGTATGTTCCCCACATGAAAATCATTTTCTTAAATTTTTGCTGCAGAAAAACAAGGGTCCTGAAAGCATTTTTCAATCACAAGCCCAGATGGAGATTAAAAGGCAAAACAAAACAAAAACATTAAGGCTTTCAATGACCAATTCTCCTTCACAAGACACTGGTAATTCAGAACCTGACTCCCCCAAATAAATATCAGCATTGGAACATCGTGTGTCCTGAGTTCCATCAGTCAGGAAGAGATCTAAGCCAAGGGTCTCGGGCTTAACCTTGGTGGTGAATTCAGAGCCAGCGTTGCCATCCCCATTAGCAGCAGAGTTAAATTATATGCATGATAATTAGATACACTGTAACACATCTCTGTTTACATCCCTTGATATTTATCATAAGAGTTAACTGCTATGTGGACAACACTAAGGTGATATCTCTGTTATTTCATGCAATCCTCACAGCTCCAACAGCTAGGGTTTGTTCTCATTTCCAAATAAGGAAACTGGTACAGAGTGGACTCGACATAAGTGTTTGAATGAACGTGTGTGAGCGGGCTTAGTGACTTACTCAAAATCACGCATCCAGCAGGCACCAGGGTTGGAAGGTAAACCATCCATGTCTAGTTCTAGGGCCTGTGTTCTTTCTAACACCTCACGATTCCTCTTAATAACATAGTTCATCCTAGTCACGGCTCGTGGAGATCACAATTAAAGAAACGATTCTGATAGGGAAGATGTGGAGACCTGGAGCAGAGTCAGAACGATGTATTTGCAAAGACAAAAGTTTCGGGGGCTGCCCATCAAAGACAAAAGCCAAATCTCATTGATCCTATTCCTGTACCAGCAGAGATACACTGCCATGAACCTGTGTCATTTCCAAATGAGTGCAATTACTATTTATACCAAGAAAAGTTTTCTTTTTAGAGAAGTATTTTGTTAAATGGAAAGAGCATGGCAGAGGGAGTCGGGAATCCTTGAGAGAGTCAGAGAGCCCTCTTGGCCTCGGTTTCGTCATCAATCAGAGAAGGGCATCAGCTCAGATGATCTTTAGAGTCTAAGAATGCAAGGTGCCTTGTCTCAGTCACATCCATTCTTTTCTCCTGACCCACCTTCCCAGCTGCATGCTCGTGGAACAAACTGATTGACAACAGCCATCACAGAGTCAAATTCCCATTTAAAACACGAGTCTTGTTATGTTGGTACCAATTACAAGGTTATGGATCACGCTTAAAGGTGTTTAATATGCTGTGGTGTTTAGACACACTTGGCTCCAACGTTTATGGGAGCTGTTTGTAGCAACAAGCAGCATGCTGTCACTCTCTAAGTATGCAAGACTGCTGGAAAAACAGTACAGATGGGCCGGAAAGAAAGAGTCTCCAACCAGCTACAGAGAAGGGCAGCAAGTGTTTTTGGCTGCACTGTGGGCTTACCTACTGACTCATCTCTCATCACCCACAGCCTGCTTTTATAGGTGTGTATTTTGTTGTTGCTTCTTACTTTGTTTCTATGCCTGATGTGGAGTATTTGTAAAAATGGTATGAGGGATTTTTATGGCCTTGTATGGCCATATTGTGCTAGGAGTCATATACTGTTTTAATGAGACCATAGTTCTGAGACTGTGTTCCTGTTTATCCCTTCTCACCACATCAAAGTGACAGGTGGCTACTTCTCAGGTGATGTGAAAGTGTCCAAAAATGTGAGGTGATGCAATGATAATAGGAGAGAGCACGGTTGTCTTTAAGCCCAAAAGCTGTAGTTGTGTTTGAGTCCTAGAGGGACTGTATGTCTGAGGTAAATCCAGTATATCTCCATTTTGAAAACTCTATTCAAATATGCTTTTAAAACTGAGAAGGAAGTGAAATGTCTAATCCATTTAAGAACCAGATTCCTGGCTGAAACCAAGTTTTACAACTTGGGGTTGGGGGAGCCTTCACAAAGAAATCCCTCTCAGCACTCATTAGCTCACGAGCACGGGCCATGCCAAAATAACATTTTCCATGTTGAAAACAGGCAGCCATGTGCATGCTTCTATAATCTTTCTCGAAAAAAAAAAAAAAAGAAAAGAGAAAAGCCTCACTGACTTTGCTGCAGAGCCTTGAACTGAAGGTATCATGTTGACAGAGGAGCAGCTGAACTTGAAGGAATTAGTTTAACAAAGTGAAACATATAAAGTGGCAAAAAGTTATAGGAGGTGAGAAAGATTCAAGGAAGCAGAATAATCTAGGAAAAGTCAGCCTTAACAAACAGCGTTCTACATTTTGAGCATCCTTGCAGGGAAGGTGCCTACACTGCGATGCAAAGCAAAACAAGATATGACCTCCAGCCTTAAGAAGTTTCCCTCTAGAGCAAGTGTCAGCAGACTACAGCCAGCGGGGCCAAATGGTCTGTTTTTGTACTGCCAGTGGACTAAAAATGGGTTTTCCTATTTTAAAAGGTTAAAAACAACTAAGAAAAATAAAATACAAGAGTTAAAATGAAAAAGAGCATGCCAAACCGCCAGTGGCCCACAAACTCTAAAATATTTACTATCTGGTCTTTTACAGAGAAAGTTTCCATGGGGAAAGTCAGATCATTGAATTACAATCAAAATGACAAGGGCTAGGGTGGGGTAAATGTGTGGTTTGCCAGGTCCAACAGAGAGGTGTGTAACACAGGTGTGAGCAATCAGTGGAGACTTCTCGGAGAAAGTGGCAACTCCCCTGGGATCTACAGAATGGGTAGAAATTAGATAAAGATACTGGAGTGACGACTGAACATTCAAAGCAGAAGGAACACCATGGTGTAGGAATGGAAAGAAGTTGTGTTGCAGAAACTTAGACGGAAAGTGAGTCGGAAGAGATAAGGCTGGTTACCCAGGTGTAAACAGGGGTTGTCCCCCTTCCCAGGTCCAGGTTGTTTCTACCCTAAGTCCAGCCTGTTCTTTGAGGGCTTAACCCCTACTCACAGACTGGCAGCAATTAATGGGGGAGCACCAAAGGCAGCAAAACAGCTGACCTCAAGGAGGGGTCTGTAGATTTGGGTAGAGTGTGCCCTCCAGGCTGGGACAGCCCTCCTGCAGCAGGTGCTCTCCATGTACTAGTCCACCACCCAGGCTGCAAGCCTGCCAAAGTCCTGCGTCATCGTGGGCTTCATTTCCCACCACCTCCCAAACTCAAAACCTCAGCTATCCTCCTGGGGACCCAAGAACCTCTCCTTTTAACCTCCCAAAGCACAGATTTCTGATAAAACCCTGTTTTGTGGACAAAGGAGCGCCCCACTGCATTGTTTACCATCAGCCAGATGAGGCCTGGACTTCTGAGATGCCGTTGGAAATACTTAAAAGGTGAACACACTTGGAAGATTTACAGCAAATTCACATTCCATCGTGGCTGACTTCAGTGTTCAAGAAAATGTGACTCGTTTTCTATAATTCAACTGGACATGTGATTCCGGGCCCAGTCTGCCAATTTATGGTAGCCATTTTCAAGGAAACTAAGGCATTTCTGGAACTACGTGAGGTCACTTTTTTTTTTCTTTTGGCTTTGTTGGGTCTTTGTTGCTGCACGTGGGCTTTCTCTGGTTGCGGCGAGCAGGGGCTACTCTTGGTTGCGGTGCACGGGCTTCTCATTGCAGTGGCTTCTCTTGTTGTGGAGCATGGGCTCTACAAGCACAGGCTTCAGTAGTTGTGGCTTGCGGGCTCAGTAGTTGTGGCTCGCAGGCTCCAGAGCACAGGCTCAGTAGTTGTGGCACAAGGGCTCAGTCGCTCTGTGGCATGTGGGATATTCCTGGACCAGGGCTCGAATCCGTGTGCCCTGCACTGGCAGGCGGATTCTTAACCACTGTGCCACCAGGGAAGCCCCACGTGAGGTCACTTTATGAATTAACTGTGGTCAATTCTGTATTTAACATGCTCGATTGAGATCTCTCTGCCTCCACTCTTCCCGGGGGCGATGATCTAAGTTCTGAGGGCTTCCAGAGCGTGAGAAGGGAGACAAGCTCGCGGTCCTCAGCATTCGTCAGCCGGCCTCTGCTGAGACGTCCAACCCTCGCTCCTCCTTGATTACTGCTTCTTACTCCTGCACATCCATGGCCAACTAGCACATTCCTCGCCTCATCCTGAAATCCAGTCCAGGAAGGGCTCTCTCTTCCTGACCACAAAGGCCTGCCCTCAGCCAGTTCTGAGCCACATTTAGGACACAAAAATGTTTACTGTCCTCCTTGGTCTCACAGGAATGTCTCAGGCCCACTCTGCCCAGAGACATGTGACTAGCATTTTTTGTTTCTGTTTTAATTGAGGTACAATCTCCGTAACATAAATGTAACCACCGACCACTTTAAAGAGTACAGATTCAGCGGCATTTAATACATGTTTGAGGTTGTGCGGCCATCACCTCTGTCTAGTTCCAAGACATTCCTCTCTCCCCAGAAGGAAACCGGACACCTCAGAGGCAGTCACTCCCCATTCCCCCTCCCCTAGTCCCTTGCAAGCCCCAATCTTCATTCTGTCTCTACAAAGCAACCTTCTCTGGATGTATCCTATAAATGGAATCATACATGTGATACTTTGTGTCTTGCTTTGTTCACTCAGCACAGGGTGTTAGAGGTTCACCTACATTGTAGCAGGTTATCAATAATTTATTCCTTTTTAATGGATGAATACTATGTAATTGTATGGATATACTCTATTTCATTTGACTGACATTTGTGTTGTTTCCATCTTTTGGCTATTGTGAATTGTGTTGCTATGAACACTCATGTACATGCATTTGTTTGAGCACCAGTTTTCAATTCTTTGGGGTGTACACCAAGGAGGGGAATTGCTGGGTTGTATGTTAACCCTATGTTTAACTTTTTGAAGAACTGCTAAACTGTTTTCCACTTCAGTGTTCAAGAAAATGTGACTTGTTTTCTATAATTCAACTGGACATGTGACTCCCAGCCCAGTCTGCTAATTTAGGGTAGCTATTTCCAAGGAAACTAAGGCATTTCTGGTAGTGACTAGAAATCAGAAAAAAAAAAAAAAGGACTGGTTGGTGGAAAGACTTGGAGTTCAGTTTTATATATTTGGTTTAATGTTCAAGGGAGACAAGAATTTGAAGATGTTTGTAGAGAGTGTTTGAAGTGATATATTGTAGAACCTAAAATGAAAGAAAGTGAAAATGCAAAGGGTAAATATTTAAGGAAAAACTAGAAAATTCAAAGAACTAAATGAGACTGAAAAACGTTGTAGACTTTTACTGCCAGGATTAGATTGGAACCAGTCCTCTTCTGCAGACAACCAGAAAAGCTGGATAAAATTAAAGAAAAAATTCTGCTTGAAATCAATGGAGAGATGACAAGAGAGTAAAGCACTGTCCGGCCAGGGTTACAGTAGGATGAACTCAGAATTTGGAGCCACTTTTCACCTGACGATGTTTGTTGACTCCCAAGAAGGCAGCTCAGAGGCTGAGTCGCTAGGCTGTGGTTCTGACAGCCTTGTGGGACTAAGGAGACAGAAATTGGCATTCCAGGCCTGCCAAGATTGTCTTACTACTGAAGCCCTTCATTTTGGTTTAGATCCAAATTGGCTTAATCCACAGAGGAGGCATGAGCCAGAAATAGACAAGCCCTCTCAAGAACTTCTCCACAACTTCATGTCAGTCCTTGAAACTAAACCAGGGTAATCCAGGACTGATAGCACTCCCGGTCAGCTGGCAAACACAATTCTTCAGAAGAAGATAATGTCATCCAAGGCCTCATATTACTTCTACAAACTATTTTGCAAATGCAACATCCAGTGCACACACATGTATACATGCACAAACAAGCACAAAAGGAAACAAGACTACTTGTTAAGGGTATTTTATTTTCCATTGATTAAGAAAATATTGTAGAGTTGGTTCAAGACGGTGAAGTAGAAGGACGTGCGCTCACTCCCTCTTGCGAGAGCACCAGAATCACAACTAACTGCTGAACAATCATTGACAGGAAGACACTGGAACTCACCAGAAAAGATACCCCACATCCAAAGACAAAGGGGAAGCCACAGTGAGACGGTAGGAGGGGCGCAATCACAGTAAAATCAAATCCCATAACCGCTGGGTGGGTGACTCACAAACTGAAGAACACTTATACCACAGAAGTCCACCCACTGGAGTGAAGGTTCTGAGCCCCACGTCAGGCTTCCCAACCTGGGGTTCCGGCAATAGGAGGAGGAATTCCTAGAGAATCAGACTTTGAAGGCTGGCGGGATTTGATTGCAGGACTTCGACAGGACTGGGGGAAACAGAGACTCCACTCTTGGAGGGCACACATGAAGTAGTGTGCAAATCGGAACCCAGGGGAAGGAGCAGTGACCTCACAGGAGAGTGAGCCAGACGTACCTGCTAGTGTTGGAGGGTCTCCTGCAGAGGCAGGGGGTGGCTAGGGCTCACCATGACGACAAGGACACTGGCAGCAGAAGTTCTGGGAAGTACTCCTTGGCGTGAGCCCTCCCAGAGTCCGCCATTAACCCCACCAAAGAGCCAGGTAGGTTCCAGTGCTGGGTCGCCTCAGACCAAACAAACAACAAGGAGGGAACCCAGCCCCACCTACCAGCAGACAAGCAGATTAAAGTTTTACTGAGCTCTGCCCACCAGAGCAACACCCAACTCTACCCACCACCAGTTCCTCCCATCAGGAAGCTTGCACAAGCCTCTTCGATAGCCTCATCCACCAGAGGGCAGACAGCAGAAGCAAGAAGAACTACAATCCTGCAGCCTGTGGAACAAAAACCACATTCACAGAGAGATAGACAAGATGAAAAGGCAGAGGACTATGTACCAGATGACAGAACAAGATAAAACCCCAGAAAAACAACTAAATGAAGTAGAGATAGGAACCCTCCAGGAAAAGAATTCAGAATAATGATAATGAAGATGGTCCAGGACCTCGGAAAAAGAATGGAGTCAAAGATCAAGAAGATGCAAGAAATGTTTAACAAAGACCTAGAAGAATTAAAGAACAAACAAACAGAGATGAACTACAATAACTTAAATGAAAAATACACTAGAAGGAAATCAATAGCAGAATAACTGAGGCAGAAGAACGGATAAGTGACCTGGAAGACAGAATAGTGGAATTCACTGCTACGGAACAGAATAAAGAAAAAAGAATGAAAAGAAATGAAGACAGCCTAAGAGGCCTCTGGGACAATATTAAACACAACAACATTCACAATAGAGGGGTCCCAGAAGGAGAAGAGAGAGAGAAAGTTCCCAAGAAAATATTTGAAGAAATTATAGTCAAAAACTTCCCTAACATGGGAAAGGAAACAGCCACCCAAGTCGAGGAACTGCACAGAGTCCCAGGCAGGATAAACCCGAGGAGAAACACGCTGAGACACACAGTAAGCAAATTGAAAAAAATTAAAGACAAAGAAAAATTACTGAAAGCAACGAGGAAAAAATAACAATTAACATACAAGGGAACTCCCATAACGTTAACAGCTGATTTCTCGGCAGAAACCCTACAAGCCAGAAGGGAGTGGCATGATATATTAAAAGTGATGAAACGGAAGAACCTACAACCAAGATTACTCTACCCAGCAAGAATCTCATTCAGATTCAAGGGAGAAATCAAAAGCTTTACAGACAAGCAAAAGCTAAAAGAATTCAGCAACACCAAACCAGCTCTACAACAAATGCTAAAGGAACTTCTGTAAGTGGGAAACACAAGAGAAGAAAAGGACCTACAAAAACAAACCCCAAAAAATTAAGAAAATGGTACTAGGAACATACATATCAATAATTACCTTAAACGTGAATGGATTAAATGCTCCAACCAAAAGGCACAGGCTCACTGAATGGATGCAAAAACACCACCAAAATACATGCTGTCTACAAGAGACCCACTTCAGACCTAGGGACACATTCAGACTGAAAGTGAGGGGATGGAAAAAGATATTCCATGCAAATGGAAATCAAAAGAAAGTTGGAGTAGCAATACTCATACCAGATAAAATAGACTGTAAAATAAAGAATGTTACAAGAGACAAGGAAGAACACTACATAATGATCAAGGGATCAATCCAAGAAGAAGATATAACAATTATAAATATATATGCACCCAACATAGGAGCACCTCAATACATAAGGCAACTGCTAACAGCTGTAAAAGAGGAAATCGACAGTAACACAATATGGGGGACCTTAACACCTCACTTACACCAATGGACAGATCATCAAAACAGAAAATAAATAGGGAAACACAAGCTTTAAATGACACAACAGACCAGATAGATTTAATTGATATTTATAGGACATTCCATCCAAACAAGAGATTACACTTGCTTCTCAAGTGCACACGGAACATTCTCCAGGATAGATCACATCTTGGGTCACAAATCAAGCCTCAGTAAATTTAAGAAAATTGAAATCGTATCAAGCATCTTTTCCGACCACAGCACTATGACAACAGAAATCAATTACAGGGAAAAAACGTAAAAAACACCAACACATGGAGGTTAAACAACACGTTACCAAATAACCAAGAGATCACTGAGGAAATCAAAGAGGAAATCAGAAAATACCTAGAGACAAATGACAATGAAAACATGATGATCCAAAACCTATGGGATGCAGCAAAAGCAGTTCTAAGAGGGAAGTTTATAGCAATACAAGCCTACCTCAAGAAACAAGAAAAATCTCAAATAAAAAATCTAACTTTACACCTAAAGGAATCAGAGAAAGAAGAACAAACAAAACCCAAAGTTAGTAGAAGGAAAGAAACCATAAAGATCAGAGCAGAAATAAGTGAAAGAGAAACAAAGAAAACAATAGCAAAGATCAATAAAACTAAAAGCTGGTTCCTTGAGAAGTTAAACAAAATTGATAAACCATTAACCAGACTCATCAAGAAAAAGACGGAGAGGACTCAAATCAGTAAAATTAGAAATGAAAAATGAGAAGTTACAATGGACACCAGAGAAATACAAAGCATCCTAAGAGTCTACTACAAGCAACTCTATGCCAATAAAATGGACAACCTGGAAGAAATGGACAAATTCTTAGAAAGGTATAACCTTCCAAGTCTGAACCAGGAAACAATAGAAAATATGAACAGACCAATCACAAGTAATGAAATTAAAACTGTGATTAAAAATCTTCCAACAAACAGAAGTCCAGGACCAGATGGCTTCACAGGTGAATTCTATCAAACATTTAGAGAAGAGCTAACCCCCATCCTTGTCAAACTCTTCCAAAAAATTGTGGAGGAAGGAACACTCCCAAACTCATTCTATGAGGCCATCATAACCCTGATACCAAAACCAGACAAAGATACTACAAAGAAAGAAAATTACAGACCAATATCTCAATGAATATAGATGCAAAAATCCTCAACAAAATATTAGCAAACAGAATCCAATAACACATTAAAAGGATCATACACCATGATCAAGTGGGATTTATCCCAGGTATGCAAGGATTCTTCAATATACGCAAATCAATGTGATATAACATATTAACAAATTGAAGAAGAAAAAACATATGATGACCTCAGTAGATGCAGAAAAAGCTTTTGACAAAATTCAACACCATTTATGATAAAAACTCTACAGAAAGTGGGCACAGAGGGAACCTACCTCAACATAATAAAGGCCATATATGACAAACCCACAGCAAACATCATTCTCAATGGTGAAAAACTGAAAGCATTTCCTCTAAGATCAGGAACAGGACAAGGATGTGTACTCTTGCCACTGTTATTCAACATAGTTTTGGAAGTCCTAGCCTAGGCAATCAGAGAAGAAAAAGAAATAAAAGGAATACAAATTGGAAAAGAAGAAGTAAAACTGTCACTGTTTGTAGATGACATGATACTATACGTAGAGAATCTCAAAAATGCTACCAGAGAAGTACTAGAGCTAATCAATGAATTTGGTAAAGTTGTAGGATACAAAATTAACACACAGAAATCTCTTGCATTCCTATATACTAACAACGAAAGTTCAGAAAGAGAAATTAAGGAAACAATCTCGTTCACCATTGCAATAAAAAGAATAAAATACCTAGGAATAAACCTACCTAGGGAGACAAAAGACCTGTACTCAGAAAACTATAAGACACTGATGAAAGAAATTAAAGATGATACAAACAGATGGGGAGATATACCATGTTCTTGGACTGGAAGAATCAACACTGTGAAAATGACTATACTAAACAAAGCAATCCCTATCATATTACCAATGGCATTTCTTGGATTGGAAGAATCAACATTGTGAAAATGACTATACTAAACAAAGCAGTCCCTATCAAATTACCAATGGCATTTTTTACAGAACTAGAACAAAAAATCTTAAATTTTTTATGGAGACACAAAAGACCCCGAATAGCCAAAGCAGTCTTGCAGGTAAAAAGCGGAGCTGGAGGAATCAGACTCCCTGGCTTCAGACTATATCTCAAAGCTACAGTAATCAAGACAATATGGTACTGGCACAAAAACAGAAATATAGATCAATGGAACAGAATAGAAAGCCCAGAGATAAACCCATGCACCTATGGTCAGCTAATCTATGACAAAGGAGACAAGGATATACAAGGGAGAAAAGACAGTCTCTTCAATAAGTGGTGCTGGGAAAACTGGACAGCTACATGTAAAAGAATGAGATTAGAACACTCCTTAACACCATACACAAAAATAAACTCAAAATCGATTAGAGACCTAAATGTAAGACTGGACACTATAAAAGTCTTAGAGGAAAACATAGGAAGAACACTCTTTGACATAAATCACAGCAAGATCTTTTTTGATCCACCTCCTAGAGTAATGGAAATAAAAACAAAAATAAACAAATGGGACCCAGTGAAACTTCAAAGCTTTTGCAAAGCAAAGGAAACCATAAACAAGATGAAAAGACAACCCTCAGAACAGGAGAAAATATTTGCAAACGAATCAACGGACAAAGGATTAGTCTCCAAAATATATAAACAGCTCATGCAACTCAATATTAAAAAAACAAACAACCCAGTCAAAACATGGGCAGAAGACTTAAATAGACATTTCTCCTAAGAAGACATACAGATGGCCAAGAAGCACATGAAAAGCTGCTCAACATCACTAGTTATTAGGGAAATGCAAATCAAAACTACAATGAGGTATCACCTCACACCAGTTAGAATGGCCATCATCAGAAAATCTACAAACAACAAATGCTGGAGAGGCTATGGAGAAGAGGGAACCCTCTTGCACTATTGGTGGGAATGTAAATTGATACAGCCACTATGGAGAACAGTATGGAGGTTCCTTAAAAAACTAAAAGTAGAATTTCCATACGACCCAGCAATCCCACTCCTGGGCACATACCCAGAGAAAACCATAATTCAAAAAGACACATGCACCCCGATGTTCACTGCAGCACTCTTTACAATAGCCAGGTCATGGAAGTAACCTAAATGCCCACTGACAGACGAATGGATCAATTAGATGTGGTACATATATGCAATGGAATATTACTCAGCCATAAAAAGGAACAAAACTGGGTCATTTGTAGAGACGTGGATGGATCTAGAGACTGTCATACAGAGTGAAGTTAAGTCAGAAAGAGGAAAACAAATATTGTGTATTAACTCATATATGTGGAACCTGGAAAAATGGTACAGATGAACTGGTTTGCAGAGCAGAAATAAAGACACAGATGTAGAGAACGTATGGACGCCAAGGGGGGGAAAGTGGCAGGGGGGGTGATGGTGGTGTGATAAATTGGGAGATCGGGATTGACATATATACACTAATATGTATAAAATGGACATCTAATAAGAACCTGCTATATAAAAAAATAAATAAAATAAAATTCAAAAATAGAAAATATTGTAAATATTGTGTATGTATACACACACAATGCTTGGATACTATTCTGGGATACTTGTACTGTATATACTATGCTAAGATACTATTCTGGAATAGTGGTAATTTCTGTTTCTTGATCAGCATTCTGGTTACATATGTGTGCTCACTTCATGAAAATTCAAGGAAAAATAACATTACTTGTTGACAATAAAAATTCAAAGAGTGCATAATGGGCATATGGTAAAAAGTATATCTCTTCAGTCCTCCTTTTCTTCACAGGAGGCAAATACCGTTACCAGTTTTTAGATATCTTTACAGATATTATATGTGCATGTATAAATGCAGATGTATGAATGGAGTTGTATAATGAAAGGGTCAAATGCTATATACATTTTTATTGTAATATAACATACAGTAAAGTATAAAAATCATAAGTGTATAATAAGTGTATAATTCTGATGAACACATCCATGAGAATATAAACAACATCCTTTCATGTTTACACCTCCCAAAATACACCCAAGAAAACAACAACAAAATCCTGGGATTCTAATTGGGATTGCATCTAATTCTTAAATCAATTTGGGGAGAATTGATGTATTTGATATATTCACAATAGTGTGCTTTCTAATCCATGAACATAGTACACCCTCCCTTTAGTTTCAACTTAATTTATTTCAGCAATGTTATATACAGCACTGTCCAGTAGAAATACAATGCAAACCACAAATGCAACTGACTGAACTAGCCACATTTCAAGGGTTCAATAGATATATGTGACAAGTGACTACTGTATTGGACAGTGTGGTTCTATAGTTCTCAGCATAGAGAAAATTACACATGTATGGTGGATTGACTCCAAGATGGTTCATGTCTTTTTGACACTCTTGTAAATTACATCAGAATTTTTCTTCCATTTTTTACTTGTTTGTTGATGACGTATAGAAATATACTAGATTTTTGTATATTGCCCTTGTATCTAGTAATTTGATAAATCTGCTTATTAATTTCAATAGTTTATAGATTATTTCTTCTATTATAAGCACTTTATCATGGCAGTTCATCTCTCTTTTTATTTAAACATGTTTCCAATTTATATGATGTTAGACTAACCATACCCTTTTTCAGTGGGATGAGGAGTTATGTTCTCAGAGATTCTAGTGCAAAATGGCCCCCAAATTGTTTCTTAACAAGAATGACATTTCTCTGGATTGGGTTGTGCCCTTAAAAGTGTGGAATATGTTAACTCAGCATTTTCCAATTGTATGATCACGGATTTTGTTTTCTCCTCTATATGAAATATTTTTTTCTATAATCTTGCCCTTATTTTATAATTTAAAAGCAAATTTCCAATAAACATTTTTGGGAAAGCTGTGGGAAATACAGTAGTATTACCCATTAGAAATTAAGACCGTGAGCTCACAGTCATTTATCAAGGCACACGCTTTTTTTTTTTTTGCTTTTGTTTTTGGACACGCCACACGGCTCACAGGGATCTCAGTTCCCTGACCACGGATGGAACCCTGGGCCTGGCAGTGAAAGTGCCAAAATCTAACCACTGGACCGCCAGGGAATTCCCAAGGCACGTGCTTTTGAACAGCTTTTTCCACCACCGTGTTGAAGTAAGATAAGCAAGTCCAAGTCTTATCTTCATAAGTCATATCCTTTGTAATTAACAGTAAAAATTGTTGTCTTATTTATTTGATATCATTGGGCAGGAAGACACTGTGCATAAGTCAGCTTTCCAGACAATTAAAGTGTACTGCTTTGTACAAAAGTTTTTTTTTTAATTACACTTTTATAAAATATTTTTAATGCATTACATAATTTTAGAATGCCCTTGACAGACCATATTAAACTTCATTTGACCTTTTATTGATGATTCATGTCACTCTTATGAATCACAATAATTGTTCTGTGCTGTAAATCAGGTTTGCTCTCAGGGGAAATTGGAATGTATAAACCTGTTTATTCTTTTGTTAAATTAATGCAGGCTGCTGTTATTTTTAAATTCTTCTTTCCAGATTGTTTTTTAAAATCATAATGTCTTCCTTGTTTTAAACTGGTCAAAACCACATCTTCTTATTTCTATCCCACGTCCATCCCAGTACCTTCAAAAATACTCTATGAGTCAAGAAATAACAGGAAGGTGGAAAGTTAATGGTGGGGATAATCTAGAGATCTAGGAATGGTGCTTTTCTAATTTCTATCTTCCATTTCAGGCCTGGAAATTGAGATGGTTAAAGCAAAAAGGTGACTCAGTGATATGCAAAGGGGCATAAAAGGGGTCTAAGATCAGGCTTCGTAAGTGCTCTAAGAAAAGACCAAAAGCTTTCCCTCCAGAGTGCTCTGACGGCTATTTTGGATACACTGAAGCTCTGCTAACCCATCATATGCCAGCTAGTTGAGGCTGCTGGACATCTGTCATCTAAATAGTGAGTTGTCACTCTATTTCCAAGATGAATGGACACATTACGGAATAAAAACTATAGCTAAAATGCAATTTATTAATTGGCCCATGTCACACTGGATTTCCTTAGCACAAGACCTATAAGCAGAATCTATAATTGCAATTTCAGTTCCACCAATTACTTTGGACACGGCATTTCACTTCTGTCCTACAGACTATATGCTTTCACAGGGTAACATTTTGAAAGGTTTGCAGATATTTGCGCTATTATTTCCATCCTTTACTCTCTCCCATTTCAGGTAAGTCTGCCATTATGTGTTTATTCTCAGAGAAGGAATATAAGAGAAGCAAGCGAACAAATAAGAATTTCCTGCAGTAACAGTGTTTCAAAACACACATGTTCTTAAAGGAATAGAAAGGATTTGTGATAAGGACAAGATATTGAGGAGAAGATCTCATAGTCTCTCCTGTTTCCCCCCCGCTTTCAAACTAGAAAATGATGCCCTGGATTGTGAGGTGAGGCATGAGGGAAGGGGCATATGGAAGTCCCAGTTAAAGCTGACCAGACTCAAGGGAGGAGGCGAAATATCAAATAGGTGTGTGGCGTACAAGGGCAGAGCAGGGGAGCCACAGCAGGACGTCAGGGTCACAGGGGACAGTGAAGGTAGACTGTGCCTAAGGAGCCTCACAGTGAGCTTCTACCCCAGCAGGGGGCCTGAGATCAGAGTGAACCTTGCTCACCCCCGACTTGCATGGAGATGCCAGAGAGGAGACGAAGGACCAGGGACCGTCTCCAGACATCTGGTGATGGACACCAGACAGGGAGCTGGTCATCTGAGAGGAAGCCATGGTGCCAAGCCTGCAAACTTTAACTCATTTAATCCTCATTAAAAAAAAAACCCAGAAAATAGATGTTGTTATTGTTATCTCTATTGCATAGAGAAGGAAACTGCAGCTTGGAGAAATTAAATAATTTATCAAAAGCTCTGCAGTGATCGAGACAGGGTTTGAGTCCAAATCTGCCTGCATTCAGAAACAGTACTCTCTAAGCAAGCTGCAATGCCTTAGACATTTGACTTTTGATCCTGAACCCCTGTATAGCATGGATTATTGCACACTTTAGCTTCTTCATTATCTATGGCAAAAATACTAATCATCTGTACAATCTAAGAAACCTGTATTAAGTAACGTTCTTGCAAGAGAATAAAATTCATCTAATGCCTTTAGAGTACTATTATGTAAACCATGTGATAGACTTGGTTTTATGGTTTCTTAATTATTACTGTCTCTGCTAATAAATGCCTACTTTATAAAATCATAAGTGGAATCTGCTAGCCCATACAGCTGTAAACATTTCACTAAAGCCTTTCACATACATCACACCATACTCCAGACCATCTCCTCACCAACAGCAGAATCACACACGAGTTAATTAGGATGAGAGATGACTGTAACGTATAAACTTAATACAACAGTGGCTTAAACAAGATAAAAATTTTGTCCTTTTTCACATAAAAGCCCAGAGGTATGTAATTCAGGGATGGGAGGGCAGCCCTGTTTCACAAAGTCCTCAGGGACCCAGGTTGCTTTCCAGGCAACAGATAGATGGAGGAAAAAAGACAAAGGTACCAACTGATTGTTTCCTAAAGAGGCTCTCAGAAACTGAGAGTGTCACATGACACTTCAAGTTTTGTCCTGTTGGCTAGAATTTGGCCACATAAACACACCTAGCTTCAAGCTAAGCTGGGAAATATACTCTATTCTGGGCAGTCATTGGCTTAGCTAGAAATTTTGTTGTTATGGAAAAAAAGAGGAAAACAAATATTGGAGGAGAGCTCACAGTCTTTGGTATCACACACTACTGTGTGTGCACCCGTCCCACCTCAGACCCTGGTCCCCACCCCCATGAGTGTGCTTCCCTACGGAATTAGCGATCTGTGGCCTGAATCTTTAAAACTGATTCCGTAAGAACTGCTCAGTCCTCAGCTGATCTCAGTGTCTGTCTCTGTCTTAGATATTGCTTAATTAATCATGTATTAGGAAGCAAGATATAAGGATTAGACTGTGCAGCTAAAGAATGAACATTATGTGTGTATATACACACACACATATACACACACGTTTATGTCCATCTATATCATATGTTCATGGAATGTCTATATATTATACAACCTTGTATATAATATGTAAATGCCTATACATTATATATCTATATAGATATCTATACATTATTTAAATTTTTGAGATTGTTAATATATAACATAACACATGGAATTATTCCAGGTAGGTATGTACGTATTTTAATGAATTATCATAAAATGAACACCCACGTACCCATCACCCAGATCAAGAAATAGAACAGTGCCAGCCCCTAGGAGCTCCCACTTGCCCCCTTACCCATAAGACCCCTGTCCTCCACAGAGATAACCCTAGAGGTAACCACAAATCTGACTTTTATGATAACCATTAAAATGTGATATTTTGCGATAGAAGTCGTGGATCCTAATCCCATTTTTGTGTGATCTTGAGCAAACTACTTCCAGGGAATCTTCCAGATATGTACGTATGTAGTTGGAACTTTTCATTTTACATAATATATATTGAATATGTTTGTGTGTGTGATGAGAATCTCCAACTTGGTGGTATTTAAGATCATTTTTAGCTTTTAAAATCTGCCTTCTGTATGTGGACAGACAATTGCATGGATTTTTGTTTGTTTTTTAATCCTTAAGTGCTCTTCCTGGTAACTTTTAGCATCTTAAAAAAATCATCTAAATAGTTAAAATGATAACTAAAATTGCTTCATGCCCATCAGAAATAAGGTTTAGTCCATTTGTAAATAAATACACCTCATTTAATAATGTTACTCTTACGTGATGAATTTTTTTTTTTTTAATGCTCAATGCTCCAGAAAGCGATCAACTGACTTCTAAGGGTTTTTTGAGATCCGCTAACTTAATTAAATTCCTGGTGTCAAAGCTCCATTAAAGTGGTCAGGCAGAAAAGATACCTGGTTTGTTGCACTAGGTAATTAAATTGTGTCAAGAGCATACTTGGCTCATCGAAGTAGTGTCAATGCTTTTTATCTCTTACCCTGAAGAAACTAACTTTAATTGCTGTCTTCTCAGAATAACTTGGAATTTTCAACAAAGAACTTTCTGCAGAGAAGGCTTTATGATTTTAAGAACCAGAGTCAGAATGCTACCAATAATAATGAATATGGGCTGATACTTTGTGTGAGCATAGTAAAGGGGGAGAGACAGGGAGAAAAGAAGGTTTCAGGAAGAGGTAAGTATGGAAATCAGTAGAAAGGGAGGCAAAGAAAAGGAGATGGAGGATGAAAGAAGAAACTTGATGGGAAATAAAAGAGAGATGGAAAGGGGGTTTCCTACACCTAGAAACAAATTCGTTAATCGTAGCAATGCCAGTACACAGGGCTCACCTCTGGGCAATGGCAAGCGGAGTAAACAGCCTCTTTCATGATTGTCCCGTGAACTGTCATCAGCAGTTATTCCCTGAGAAGGCTCTTAAAACCTCCTCATTTACGATGGAACCATCACACAGTTGACTTTACCTGTCACAAATCCAATTCTCTCTGCCCACTGACACATACATACTACTATATATAAAATAGATAACTAATAAGGACCTACCATATAGCACAGGGAGCTCTACTCAATACTCTGTAATGGCCTAGATGGGAAAAGAATCTAAAAAAGAATGGATATATGTATATGTATATCTGATTCACTTTGCTGTACACCTGAAACTAACACAACATTGTAAATCAACTATACTCCAATAAAACTTTTAAAAAGAGGAAGAGAAGAAGAAACTATGGTTTCGGCGGGGGTGGGGGGGTGGCTGCACCCACATTCCACCCAGAAAGCGATGTGCGGAGTCCAGGGTGAGGCAGGAACTGTCCTCTCTGGGTGAGCATCTCACCACCAGGAGTGGGAACCCAGTGCTTAAAGGTGCAGATTTGTATCCATCAAAAGCTTATTTTGCAAAGGGTGCTCTACTGAAGAACTAACAATCCATTCCAGAACAGACGGAGGAAACTGGCCGTGCTGGGCTTACCATATCGCCACGTTGGTGTCCATCACGCACCTTCCTATAGAATTTTCAAGGACAATTTGCATATGTACTTACTTTAGACTTAACTTTTGTTTAAGGTAGGACATCACTGTTTTATTGAAATGAACACCTACTGTGTCTGGAATTTTGAAACTTTCTGCAAAATAAAACAACCTAGAGTTACAGAATTTAACATTTGGAATGGCTCTTTGGGGTCCATAAATGCTATCTATGTCATCTGCCTTACCCAAGGGTAGCCAAACCTTTGCTCTAAGCTTGAATATGAAAGACATTAGGAAGTGTTTACATTTCTTTTTGTCTCTGAGCCTTTGGTTTTTAAAATAAAAATTTCAGTAAAGATTTATATGTTAAATTACCATTTGAGGCATGTTTTCATGTTTTTCACTTCACCGTACCCTAGGACGGATAGTGGCCGAGGTTAAGGGTCCTACGGCGCCATGGTACTGGAGAATGTGGCTTTTAACTGGATGAGCAGAGATCCTAAAGCAGCTGTCGTCCTGCTGGAGGCGTCCTTTTTTAACTTTGTTACTGAAGTCTTGCCTTTGTTATTCTTTACCCACACTGCTTGTCACTGCTTAGTTACTTGTTTGGGATGCTTCTATACTGGGATCTTGCCCTTTGGAAAGTCTGTTATACTATTGTTGTAAGATGAAACTAGGGTATCACCCCCTGGGTAGGTGTTCTTTCCCTTAGAATAATAAAAATAGCAATAATAATAACAACAAAACAACAATGAACATAATCATTAAAGTGTTTGTCAGGTATCAGGCCTCATGCTAAATGCCTTATATACATTTATTTAATACTCACAATAATCCCTTAAAGCAAGTCTTTTCTCCACATTTTACAGAAAGAGAAACTGAGAATTAGAGAAAGGAAGTAATTAACGTTGCCAAAGCCATAGACCTCTAATCTAGAGTGGCAGAATTAGAATCCATGCCTACATCCTTCTGATAGCAATCTATAGTTGGTCAGTTGGAAGCACAGGTGATAAGCTGGGCTTGAGGCTGGCATCTGAACTGGGAGGTGGGAGCAATCTTGTAGGACTGAGCCCTTAACCTGTGGGATCTGGCGCTACCTCTGGTTAGACAGGGTCAGAATTGAGTTGAAGTGTAGGACACACCTTCCCTGATGCACAGGAAGAGTTAGTTGCCGCCTCCTGTGAGTTCTTGTGGCATCTTGTACAACATGCTGCTCTGTAATAACTTTGCATGTCATTGGACTTCTAGCTTATGAACTCCATAAATCAGAAGCCAAGAGTTTTCATCATTGTTACCTCATGATTTATTGCAGCCTCTGGCATACAGTAAGTACTCAATAAATAGGCATCCAACGTTTATGTGAATGACTCAAGGAGCACTTTACTAAGAGTATGGAATTGACTGTGTAGGAAAGGTGCTTTCTGACCCCCATCCTTTTTTATTTCCTCCCATTTGCTCATCTCTGTTAGGATAGCTGAACCTGCCCAGACTCATCCTTTCTAGAAACAATCTACTTGGCATGGTCATGAATACTCTCTCTGTGGTATTTTGCAACAGCAGACATGGAACTGAAGCCGGTGTAAGCAAGGACTCTACGAAGCTGACACAATTCCACCTGACTCCTTCTTGAGAGAGACACCCGGTGTCAAGGGCAGAAGCCACACTGCATCTACTTCAGGGTCTTTGAGACTAGACACCGTAGGACAGCTGGGGTCCCTAGCTTCTTCACAGAATCCCTGGACTGGCAATAACACAAAACAACTCAAATCCCAGGGGCTTCGGCTGAAACAATCTGCAAGGGGAAGGTAATACTCCAAATAGTTTTCAGTTAGTTCTGGTTTCCATTTATCTTTCTTCCTTGGCAGGTAGGGCAAGGGTGAGAGGAAAATGGGACAGGTGGAGAGTGGAATTTGATTGAATTACCTGCCAGGACTTCAGAAACCCACACAAAAGAGACTCACAACTCAACTTGGCATCGTTTTAGGGGCCGTTCCTGAAAGGCTGCTTTTGGAGACGCTGCTTCTCCGGAAAGCATTAGGCTGCTCTCAGATAACTCACATCAGGAGAACAGTTATTTTCTTGCTGAAGGTGTAAAGAGCCTGCTGAGATCGAGAGGCAGATAGGAGACTTTCCCCAGCCTACCCTCAGCCTGTTGGCATTATTTACACCCTTGCTTCCCATGTCACTGAACAACTATGCCACGGTGTACTGTCCTCGGAAGGTTTGGTTCACAGTTCCCATGCAATATTTATTCCTCTCCTTTATTTAACATTGAACTTTCTTATCTCTGCCACTGATGATCTGTCACCATTCCCCCGTTCCATCTGATATTTATGAGCACACTTTCTACATCATTTAGTGGCGGAGGCCATTCTCTACTGCATAAAATATACAGATATCACTTACAAAAGAATATTTCACAGCTATTTCAATAAGATTAAAGCTTCAAAACAGGTCAGTTTATTTCTTCCATGTTCTGGAATCTTGGAGCATTTATTACTTCTAACACACACCTGCCATTTATTCATTCAATCGTCCATCCACCACCCATTAATTTGCAGATCTTTATGGAGCAACTGCACCAGGACTGGCAGGGAAAGCAAAGTCCACGTCTCAATCATAATATTGTAATTTGTGGTACCAGCCAGCACATGCACATCTCAGACATCCTGCTACAATGGAACTTTTTGAGTCAAGGACTGGGCCTCTTTGTATCACTATGTGTGTCTCAGTACTGGGAACATAGTAGACACACAACAAGTTTTTCTAAAAAATCGATCCTGACTTCTCCCAATCTTTTCACATCCTGGATAAAGATGGGTCATAGTATCAGTGACTAATCCAAGTAACTGCACTGTTTCGTGGACCCAGCTTCAGAATCAAGACCTCCAGCCTCTATCCTCCATGTTTTTCTGAGAGTCTCCAGGAAATGTCTCACGGGACCTCAGAAAAGAAGTTCTGTCTCTGCTGCTCTGCTGGACCCTGTAGCTCCCACCAGAATACTGCTCACAGTCTAGCATCTGTCACCTGTTGTCTCCTGGCTCTCTTCCCACGTTCCCGCCAGGTCCAGAGACCCTCCCTGCCTCCCCCGTGCCCATCGAGTGACAATGCTACCCTACAGCCCTCGCGATCCCAATGCTGTGTGTGGGCTCTGCGGGCCATTTGAGGGATCACAGAGTCTTGTCTCCTTCCTACTGCATCTAGTAAAGCAGCTCTTTTTCAGTTAAACACAGGCGGCGTGAGTGGAGTCCAGAACAAGTTCCAGATAACATCCACTACATTGTTCTTACAACTATCATTTCTCTCTGACGATTATAGTTTGATATTCTTTTCCATCGGTTTTCTTAAACATTCCTAGATATGTCTGAATCCCTGAATGAGCACAAGGTGTGGCTCAAACTTTAATCCATTTATATTTTGCAATTTCTTATTATAAAAGTAATACGTATTCACTGTAGAAGAAAATAAAAGAACATAAAAGTCACTTGTAATCTCGCCACCCAGACAACATTTTGGCCTATGTTCTTTTAGTCTTTCTTCCTATTCATTTCATATCAACTAGAGGAAAATGATATTGATCAAAATTCCTCTTATGTTTGTTTAGAGATATACTTTGAGGATAAGACCCCATTAGGAGGCTTAGTAGCAAAAGGTCTCTGTTATTGCTCAGAGAAAAATAATAAGGTACACAGTTAGAGCTTCCCTGGGGAAAAACTGGGAAGAAGAATAAAATATGGTGTGGCTGGGAGCCGTTCTGGAACGGCAGAACAGGAGGAGGAGCAAGCTGAGAGCTTAGAATGGAGGCTGCTGACTCACGGGCTACGTGCAGGAGGCTGTGATCTTCATCAGCGTGAATGATCTTAGACAAAAACAAGAGAGATGCGGAATCCAACAGAATGTCATTGAAATATATATAAGAATTTTAACCAAGCCAGACAGAAAGGCTATGAAACAAAACTCAAAATAAACATCAAGCAGGAGCTAAATGACTTGAGTCATCCCATCAGGTGCTAAAGCAACCTAGGCTTGTGAAGGATGGTGGAGAGGAAGGTGGTGGCAAGGGCAGGAGACACTCTAAAATCAAACAGAGGAATTAGATAACACTGTATCTTGAACGCAAGGACATGGGTTGTGAGATCCCCCAACACTTGGAGGGAATGAACTTGCAAAAAGGCTAACTAGTGGGCTTCCCTGGTGGCGCAGTGGTTGAGAATCTGCCTGCTAATGCAGGGGACATGGGTTCGAACACTGGTCTGGGAGGATCCCACATGCCGCGGAGCAACTAAGCCCATGTGCCACAACTACTGAGCCTGCGCGTCTGGAGCCTGTGCTCCACAACAAGAGAGGCCGCGATAGTGAGAGGCCCGCGCACCGCGATGAAGAGTGGCCCCCTCTTGCCACAACTAGAGAAAGCCCTCGCACAGAAACGAAGACCCAACACAGCAAAAATAAATAAATTAATAAACTCCTACCCCCAACATCTTCTTTAAAAAAAAGAAAAAAAAAGGCTAACTAGTGATGAGTGTTTTGGAAACCCCTGGATTTCACATCCTGGCTTGAACTCTCTGACCTGCATGCTCTCAGGCCATTGATATGGCAACTCTGACTATTGTTGTACAGTTTCCTTAGTGGGTGTGTCTTAACAGTCTGGAAAGTGAGAGAGAAGGGATAAATCAGTTCCGTGATATGCATTGGATTAATTTAGGAATAATCTGTACGTATGTGATACTTCAAGTATTTCTAAGAGAGACTGGAATATTTATTCACCTGACAAAAATCTTGTGATCCCAATTTAAATCCCACAACTGAGTAATTTATTTTAGACATGTAATATTTGGTCAAAAGATATAAAAGGATTTCACTACATTTGTGTACAAAATTGGAAGATTTCAGAAAAGACTTTCTGTAGTTATGTTTAATTTATTGGATTTGCTGTATTGGGGAAGTTTTGCTTGTTAGAGGCATTGATTAAATTAGAAAGTTGCTGTTGAATGATCATTTATTGTGAATGAATATGAGCCACACCCACCCGAATGTGTGTTATTTTCTCTAACAATGTTCAGCTGCTCAACGGAAGACATGTAATTGCTTAGATTTTCTAAGGTTATGGTTTTGCCAAGGAATTAAAATGAGAAGAAAAGAGCTAGAGAATTGAGGATATTTGTGAGGTAATAATTGTAATAATGTCTCTTAGCTTGATAAGGTGTATATGCAATGGCCAGATCAATAGAAGAAAGGTGCTATTAAAGGGAAAAAACCGTTACAGGGGGATTGAACAAGTTGCAAGGTATTCCTATAATTAAGGGTTTAACATTTACATTTCATTATAAATATTTCAGATATTTTTACAAGTTTGAAAAAAACTAGAAAGTTGAATATATTTAATTTATAAGTGCAGTTTAAAATACTTAATGGAAGTTAACAAACTACTTCATTGCATGTTAATCAAAGGCATATTTCAAGATGCTCGTTAAAATTTACTAGGTTTTTATGAAAAGGATAATAAGATTTGTAAGTTGCATTTAAATGTTCAAGGAAAAAGACTGATATTTAAATCTGCCATTATAATTTATTTGTTTATTCAAAAATTTTGTTGGGTGTCCTCAATAAATATTCTAAGTGCTGGGGAGAGGGCAGTGACTTGAACTTAAAGAACTTACATTCTATTAGGGTGGCAAACATTAACAAACAAATGGTGAAACACGTAGCATGGCCGAGGACGACAAGTTCAGTGGAGAAAAATAAACCAGGGCAGCGGGGTAGGACCTGCTTGGGTCGCTAATCTGGGCTGAGGGTGGGGCTTGCTCTTTTTCTACACAGGGTTTTGAGATGACCTCATTGATTGGATGACATTTGAGGAGAGAACTCTAGGAACTGAGGAAAGGAATTGTGCCCATATCCAAGAGAAGAGCTTTTCCAGGCAAAACACCTCTTGGGACTGCAGGCGCTCCAGGCTGGGAGTCCCTCAGAAGGGGCCTGTTCGTCGGACAGCCACGCTGATTACAATTAGTCCTCCATATCCACAAATTCCACATCCGCGGATTCAACGAATCGCATCTGAATACTGTTCAGAATCCGCGGTTGGTTGAATCTGCGAATTCAGAACCCGTGGATACAAATGAGGGACTTGAGCACTGGCGGACTTTGGTATCCAAGGGGGTCCTGCAACCAGTACCCCACGGATACCAAGGGACGACTATACATCCTTAGGTCATGTGCTCGTTCAGCACCACCAGAAGGGGACAGAACCAGACTAGGACGTCTATCTACTGCCTTCCAGTTACTAGTCTTGTTCTGGCCCCATACACGCAATTCTCCAGACCTAAGACCTTGGCCCCTTCCAACCTCTTCCAGTAGCTTTTCCTGAAAAACCTGACTCCTATGTCTATCCTTTGCCCTTCTAAAGCAGGTTCTACATTATCCTTACTTTATTATTCTTACAGGTGTAAACTCAGCCTCCCAAATGGGTCATAAGCAACCTGCAAAAGGATTAGCTCTTAAGTCGCTAAACATAGAGGACTGGATAGAACTCGCCATTCAGTAACACTTGCAAGAGGATGGGGCTGGTACTACTGAAGGTGCAGCTGGGCCTGAAACTTGCTCTTTGCTTTCCTCTAAGACAATCAGGAAAATCCATTCATCGTTTATTCAGTGAATACGAATACTGATACTGGCTATGCATTACTCCAGGCTTTAAAACTGGTTTATCAACAGCTGCATTAAAGGCCAGGTCACTTTGTTACGGAAATTAACTCCACACAGAGGCTTCCTTCAAGAATGTGCACATATATACAACGGAATATTACTGAGCCATAAAAAGAAACGAAATTGAGCTATTTGTAGTGAGGTGCATGGACCTAGAGTCTGTCATACAGAGTGAAGTAAGTCAGAAAGAGAAAAACAAATGCCGTATGCTAACACATATATATGGAATCTAAGAAAGGAAAAAAAAAAAAAAGGTCATGAAGAACCTAGGGGTAAGACGGGAATAAAGATGCAGACCTACTAGAGAATGGACTTGAGGACACGGGGAGGGGGAAGGGTAAGCTGTGACAAAATGAGAGAGTGGCACGGACATATATACACTACCAAACGTAAAATAGATAGCTAGTGGGAAGCAGCCGCATAGCACAGGAAGATCAGCTCGGTGATTTGTGACCGCCTAGAGGGGTGGGATAGGGAGGGTGGGAGGGAGGGAGACGCAAGAGGAAAGAGATATGGAGATATATGTATATGTATAACTGATTCACTTTGTTATAAAGCAGAAACTAACACGCCATTGTAAAGCAATTATACTCCAATAAAGAAGTTAAAAAAAAAAAAAAAAAAGAATGTTGCTGGCAAAGCATTCCCAAAAACCTGCGCAGACTCAGCTCTTGCTGTTGCTTCTTTCTGACCACTGCCAACAGCCGCCTGCACCGCCCGGAGTGTTCCATAAGCTCATCTCGCTCTTGTACTCAGCCACGTGAGGACACGTCTAAAGACCAACTGTTGCTAGAGAATACTGTTTCCTGGGCCCAACAGCAACAATTTTTTCGTTTACTGCCCACGATAATTTAACGACCCGAACAATACCTTAGAACTTGTGATTTCGGCAGGCTTCGCGCCCACCTTCGTATCTCAGATGCCCCCAAATCCTCATCAGTTACGGAGCTTTCTCAAATTGCCCTGACTCCATTTTTTCCCCCTTTAGTTAGAGCTTTTGCACAATGAAACAAATTGCTTTCTAAAGAGGATACTCGGAGATACAGGAAAGTAAGCAAGATGTGTCGCCACGCTAGAAATTGAAACGAACGTCGGAGCTCTGGCTGGCATCTCAGTTTGCTGCAGGGACATAAAATTCCTTAACAGCAGTGGGGAGTGAGTTCAGAATGACTAACCTTTGCCATGTGTCACTAATGAGGAAGGTCACAGCTGATTCCATCCCCATTAAGTTATATCATAGCGGCATTCCATGATCATTAACTATGTATGTTAAAGGTTGTTTCCCTGTAACTGAGTTTGAAGTTACAGGAGAAAAGGCTGCTTCTCTGGGGAGTAATTAAGTGGTATCTAACGATATAAAGTTGCCTGGTACTTGCTCAGTGGATGTTTGTTGAGTAAACTGCAATCAGGAAATGTCCTCTAGATGGAAAAGATGGCAAAAAGGAGCCACTTTCTAATACCCCTTGTTTCGGTTCTGTCCAGCTTTTTCTGGGTGTATACTTGAATTACAATAGCAAGTATTGCCATTAAGTTACCTGCATACCTTTTTTTTTTTAATTTAAGTATAGCTGATTGACAATGTTGTGTTAGTTTCAGGTGTACAGCAAAGTGATTCAGTTATATATCCTTTTTCAGATTCTTTTCCCTTATAGGCTATTACAAAATATTGAGTATAGTTCCCTGTGCTCTACAGTAGTAGGTCCTTTGTTTATCTATTTAATATATAGTAGTATGAATATGTTGATCCCAAACTCCTAATTTATCCCCACCCCTGTCCTCTTTGGTAACCATGAGTTGGTTTTCTATGTCTGTGAGTCTATTTCTGTTTTGTAAATAAGTTCATCTGTATCTTTTTTTTAAGATTTCACATATAAGTGATATCAACTGGTATTTATCGTTCTTTGCTTGGCTTACTTCACTTAGTATGATAGTCTCTAAGTCCATCCCTGTTGCTGCAAATGGCATTATTTCATTCTTTTTTATGACTGAGTAGTATTTCATTGTATATATAATCTGTACACCTTTTTGGTTGAACTGATCAGAGTAACAAATAATTAGTAACTCAATATATCTAAACATGTACTTTATACTAGAATGTTTTGGGGGAATTAGTATCTCTTTCTACAGACTAAGCATTTTAAAGCGATTCTTTATAACATTAACTTAATACCACTTTTTTTTTATGGGAAAAGTTGAGATCCCAGGGAGTAGGATATCTGATTAATCTGATTACATGTCTTTTCTGCCCTTTCCCAATGTCAATCCAACTATAAGTGACATTCCTGAGTTTTCAGTTGTTGGACCAGAGGCAGGGTGCTCCTGGAGGGTGTGTGCAGAGTGGGGGCCTCTGCCCCACTGCCCATGTAGGGACAGGGTTTGCTGTATGTGGGTATAGGGAGTTGGCACAAGACAGCACTCCCTGGACTTGATAAGTATTGGGGGACTGACAGAGGGAAAAGATTTAAATATCAAGGTGTTTGCTAGGAAGAGCATCACCTGAGAAGATCCATATATCCTGTAGTGAGTTGAATGGTGGTCCCCCCAAAATGTCCACATCTGGTTCCTGGACTCTGTGAATGTTGTCTCATTTGAATAAAGGATCTTTGTAGATGTGATCAAATTAAGGATCTTGAGATAAGATCATGATGGATTACTCAGGTGGCCCTTAAATCCGAAGACAAGAAGAGACAGAAGAAGAGAGTCACAGACACCCAGAGGAGATGGGGCTGTGAAGACAGAGCAGAAGCTGGAGTGATGCAGCCACAAGCCAAGAAAACCAAGGAGTGCCCACAGCCACCAGAAGCTGGAAGGGGAGAATCCCCTAGAACCTCCAGAGGATATGAGACCCAGTCAACTCCTTGATTTTGGACTTCTTGCCTCCAGAACTATGAATAATAAATTTCAGTTTTATTAAGCCACCCAGTTTGTGGGAATCTGTGATGGTGGCCCTAGGAAACTAATATATATACCCAAGGAGGGCAACCCAAGAGACCTGTGGCCACAGAGAAACTGCAAAGAACTGGCAGGTCTAGCAGGTAAGTTCCTCCCTAAATCCAGACCTCTGCAGCGGAGGAGACTAGGGAATAGAGAGGGTTCTCCTCGGGCCCCAGAGGGAACCAGCAACCTACCAGCTGGTCCACCAGCTGTCCAATGGGGGAGAAACTGATGTTCCTTCTATCACTGTCCAGTCCCCCCCAACTCCACCTTCAAGTTCCTTGATGAACTGTGTCCCAAGGGAAATACAGTGATGAATAAGTGTCTTCAGTTGAATTCTCTGGAAACAGATGCAGATGGGGAGTTGCATGCAGAAGGTTTATTGGGGAGAGCTCTTGGGAAACACACCTAGGAGGAAGGAAGGAGGACCTCAAATGGCAGAGAGAACATCTGAACCTCAGTGTGGTTTCAGCAAATCCTACAGAAGCCTGAAGCTGAAATGGCCCCTCCAAGTTGTCCCAGATGAAGGCAATGGGGCTGGATCTTCCTTACAACCGTGAGCTATCAGCCATGATTTCCCCTGATAAGAGGCCATGATTTTGGTGAAAGCAGTTCCTTGCTGTTGCATGTAACTCCATGAAGGATGTAACTGGGAGCTGAAAGAGACATGCCACAAAGGGAAGCCTAAATGTAGTCTGGTCCTGGAAATACTGAGCGTCTTCTAAACCTGCAAGTTGGTGAGGGAAGGTGGGGTGTGGCATGGAGAAGGAAGTAAAACTAGTCTAAAGTTTCCTGTTTGGGACTCAACAGATACAGACACCACAGGGGAAGTGAGAACCCAGAGGAGTAAATAGTTGGCAGTTTGTTTTCATATAGTGGTAATTATGTTAGCTATGGGAAGGTAACAATCAATGGGAAAGAAACGTATAACAGATTTCCAACTGAACAAGGAGAAAAAATTGGAGTGAATATTAATTTGATCAAACAGAGAAAAATGAGAAAAAAGCAAAAACAAAAGCCCACAATGGATGAAAATAACCAGACAATGTATCAATAAAATAAGATGGAAAGAATAATATTAAGTAAATCAGTTGTTAAACTAAAGGTGAAAGAGCTAATTTCTGCTATAAAAAAGGCAGAGATTGTTGAAAGGAGTTACGTGAAGTTTATGAGAAACACACTGGGTGGGGTATCTTTTATTTGCCCTCACAGATTCACCCTACCCCTTTCTTCACCTTGCAGTCTTCTCTGAGGGGCTGACCTATAGAGACTACATCCCTTATCTCCCGGTTTCCAGTTATTTTTCAGCCAATGGGGAGCACTGAAGGAGAGATCAGAGTGAGATGAGGAGGGCCTGGACCAGCTGTGTCCCTTGAGGAAAATCTCTGCTTCTTCCAAGATAACTAACTACTCAATTTTCTCTCCTTCCAAATTCCAGTAACCTCTCTCCCCCTCATCCCTTTAGGCCTAGGGGTGTAATAGCTCAGCTTCTACTAGTTCCAGGTAACCACACTATCCTTGTGATACCCTTATACCCACACCTAATAAAGACTGTGCTTTCCTATTTGGAATTGTCCAATTTTAAGTGTGCCATCTGTTTTCTGTCGGGGCTTGGCAAATAACTGGTTCCAAAAATGACCCTAAGAAAGAGGCTCTCAAAATGAGATTCTGGAATTGGGTTGGTCATATATGCAAGAAGTGCAGGAATAACTTCCTTGCTGAACGAAACAGAAGATGGGTACCCTATGGTCTTCAATAATTCAAATTATCACTGGTGGATAGAACAGGGTAAAATGCAAAAAGGAGAGGGAGAGGCATTGGGGGAACTCGAGGCTCTGGCAATGGTTTCCTGAGGCAAATAAGAGTAATAAAGGTTATGGAGATCCCAAGCTTCTTCTTAGGCCTTAGAGACTATACTCAGAGAAAAGGAGGAATTGAAAACCATGGATGCACAATTGTGGACAAGCATGGAAAGCTAGAAGGTCTCCAGCAGTCTGAAAGGATTGCTTTGTGTCCTGTGGTCCCAGGAGAGAAGTGGCTGAGTGTAGGGGGTTAGAGGTGCAGCACTAAATGCTCAATCTCACCAAGCTTCTTTGGGTCTGGTAAGGACACTAATGGGGGAAACTTAGACCCTGAGACCTAGGATGAGAACATTTGGGCAAACATGGACAAAACTGAAAACAGAACATCCAAATTCCTTTGAACCTCCATGGGGAGAGGCAGCTTCACTCCCGCCCCAGTCTAAGGTAACTAGCCCTTGCCTGCATAAAAGCCTCTCAGTGACTGCACCTGGGGCAGGTACCTCCCAAGATGACGTCTACTCACTCAGGACCCACACCAGGGTGACCAACTTGTCCCAGTTTGCCTGGGACTTTCTTGATTTTAGCACTGGAAGTCCCATGTGTGAGGAACTCCCTCGATTCCAGGAAAACTGGGACAACTGGTCACCTTACCATATCCAACACCTGCCATTGCTTCAAGGTCCACAGGGTGAGTTAGGGCTCAACACAGCCCACATGCAGAGGCACAAGCTTTGTTCCAGGAGAAGACAGTTTATATTCGAAGTCAGTAACTATACCTTGCTAAGGTGTATCAGCTGAAGCCTAGGGAATGTGTTGGGGGTGGATTCCAAGGGTGTCAGGACAATGCGGAAGAAAACTGGATTGGGATCTGATGGAATTCCCCAATACAGATGCTCTCATGCAGATTTTGGGACTTAGTGTGTTAGCTCAAACACCTTGCAAATGCATTAATAGTCTGTTAGGTTGCCTAATCAATCCCTGAACTTAATGAAGATTTTAAAACATCATTGCATTCCCGACATACAGTAGGGAGGTGTCTGGAGGCTTAGCAAAGTGGCTTTGTACATACAACTTGCTCAGCCACCCACCCACAGCCATACCCCTAGGAGGGCCTATAGAAATGTTAGCTATCTCGGGACTTCCCTGGTGGTCCAGTGATTAAGACTCCACGCTGCCCTGAGAAAACCATAACTCAAAAAGAGTCATGTACCAAAATGTTCATTGCAGCTCTATTTACAATAGCCAGGAGATGGAAGCAACCTAAGTGTCCAACATCGGATGAATGGATAAAGAAGATGTGGCACATATATACAATGGAATATTACTCAGCCATAAAAAGAAACAAAATTGAGCTATTTGTAATGAGGTGGATAGACCTAGAGTCTGTCATACAGAGTGAAGTAAGTCAGAAAGAGAACGACAAATACCGTATGCTAACACATATATATGGAATTTAAGGAAAAAAATGTCATGAAGAACCTAGGGGTAAGACAGGAATAAAGATGCAGACCTACTAGAGAATGGACTTGAGGACACGGGGAGGGGGAAGGGTGAGCTGTGACAAAGCGAGAGAGTGGCATGGACATATATACACTACCAAACATACAGTAGACAGCTAGTGGGAAGCAACCGCATAGCACAGGGAGATCAGCTCGGTGCTTTGTGACCGCCTGGAGGGGTGGGATAGGGAGGGTGGGAGGGAGGGAGATGCAAGAGGGAAGAGATATGGGAACATATGTATATGTATAACTGATTCACTTTGTTATAAAGCAG
Organism: Delphinus delphis; assembly: GCF_949987515.2. Classification (NCBI taxonomy): domain Eukaryota; kingdom Metazoa; phylum Chordata; class Mammalia; order Artiodactyla; family Delphinidae; genus Delphinus; species Delphinus delphis. The sequence goes on from NC_082701.1 coordinate 55,591,579, forward strand.
AAACCAACACACCATTGTAAAGCAGTTATACTCCAATAAAGATGTAAAAAGAAAAAAAAGACTCCACGCTGCCAATGCAGGGGGCGTGGGTTCGATCCCTGGTCAGGAAACTAAGATCCTGCATGCTGAGTGGTGCAGCCAAAAGATAAAACAACAACAACAACAACAACAACAACACACACACACACACACATATACGCACACATGTGGAACAAATTGGGAAGAAATATTTGTAACATATATAATAAAATTTTTTTTAAAAGTTAGTTATTTCAAGTTTCCTTGAAGCCTAATTTGTACTGTTTGACTATTTATAGAGAGCATGCATTTTATAACCAGAACAAAATGTGTCACTAAGTTAATATTTTAAACAGAATAGATACGTGAGTGCGCAATATCAGAAGAGCCATGTAAAGTATCTCCAACACTGCTGGGTGAGTTTTGAGATGATGTGGTTTTTATAAGTGGGGATTCAAGGACTCCCTGAGAAGAAATGTGGGAGGAATTTATGGAGGTAGTGGAAGAGGTAGAGGAAAGGTAGAAGGAGGACAAGATGGCAACGGATGGGATCCAGGTCTGGGAAGATGTTGGGTTGATAGAAGGACACCCCCATGGGAATTACCCAGCTCTAGGAGAAGGGGGATGGTTTGCACAGTGGATACTTTTGACAACCTAGGAATTCACTGACACCATATCTTTCAATATTTAGTGGAAGGGTGGGAAGAAAGACACATGAAAGAAAAATCTAGAATCCTGTGTTAGAAACACAAAACCGTGGACCAAAGAGAAAGGAGAAAAGCAAGAAAAGGAGGTCCTCAGAGTGAGTCAACCATTTAGCCCTGCGTGCGGTCCAGAAGGAAAGGGACCAATTTAGAAGCCGGGAAAACGTCAAAACCTTGGTTGAAGCACTGAAAATGAAATGCCCATTGCATCTCTCGGTTGAAGAATTTTCCTGATATTTCTGAGCCTGGAGGATTTAAAGGCTGAGGGAGGACAAGTTCGGTGGAACGTGTAGCAGAAACCACGTCGGTCCACACTGGGGCACTGACAACACAGATGTTTAAAACATCAACAGTTTCCATTCAGAATTTACTGAGAGGGATGGTCCCGTCAGAAACAAACCTCAGGTTCAGGGCAAAGCGCTCCTAGGAAATTGTTTTCACAAGGCTTGAAAAATTCCAAAGCAAAGACTAACACTAGGAGACACAGAGTGCAGAGCCCATGGCCTCGCGACCTGGCTGGGGAGACAGAGAGAAAGGAGAAGAGATCAGAATAGTAAAGAAGCAACTCTAGGAAGGCTTCCACGTGCCCACCCCAAGTTGTGAGGAATGCTCTTCTCAAGAAGGATTGAGAGCGTTGTCACCATCCAGAGCTAAATTCAGCTGAAGATTGAGGCACTGGGAAAAGTCCTCAAAGGGAAATAGAAATCACAAGGTCTGCACTGTACATGTTGGAGCTTTTGGGGGAAAAGGACAGCCCAAGTAAGATACTGTGACTTGAGACTTAGAGAACAAACTTATGGTTACCAGGGAGAAAGGTTTGGGGGGGAGGGATAGTTAGGCAGTTTGGGATGGACACGTACACACGGCTATATTTAAAATAGATAACCAACAAGGACCTACTGTACAGCACAGGGAACTCTGCTCAATATTATGTAACAACCTAAATGGGAAAAGAATTTGAAAAAGAACAGATACATGTGTATGTATAACTGAAAATACACCAGAAACTAACACAACACTGTTAATCAATGATACTCCAATGTGAAACAAAAAGTTAAAAAAAAAAAAAAGATACTGTCACTCGAACACTGACACCATTGCAAATTTTGGAAGAAAGAAATATCTCTAATATTACCCCCTCAAAAATACAGTACAATACAAATGGCTGAGGGATTACTTGATGGGAGATTTCTCAGAAACTACTCTAAGTTCCCAGGTTTTTGGACCGTGACCATCGGCCCAAGAATCTGCCTGGCATCCTGGAGCCCGAGGTCTTAACAATTTTTTTCTTTTCTCTCACATGTTCTCTGTCTATACTCTTGTTCCAATTTATCATTAAGTCTCTGCTGGAACCATGCACTGAGTTTTGGAAACATATTTTTATTATGAGTAGTTGCTGGAGGGCAAGGGGAATTGTTGTTTATTTCCCAGAATATTATAGGTGGGCCAGATTCTGGGATACCTTACAAATCCTATCAACCCTCCAACACTATGAAAGTGTAGAACACATCAAAGCGTTTGGCTTGTCTTCCTTTAGATTACTTACTTTTTACTCAGGTAGGTGGAAGACAGGCAGTGCTACAACTTGCAAAGTAATCTTGACTTAAAGCAGACATTTTTAACAGGCAGCAGCATGAGAATGAGCAGAGTACTGAACTCAGAGGACAAACACCTCCAGTTATTTCTGCAATATTTAATTTGAAATTTCAATTTCTCTTCAGAGAATGAATAATCGGAAGGTGGTCATATTCAAAGTGGGTTTTTTTTTCCAGCCATTAAATTGTTTGGATATATTTGGTGTCCTTTGGTACCCATTTCATAAACTTCTCAGGTGATGCAGGTACGTTCTATTGAACAACGTGCCTAAAAAGAATGGGTTCCTTAAGCGTGGAATAATCAGCTTTGTGGTCTGTACTGCTTGGTCTCATTCGGTATCATTCAGTTCCACCTTCGGGGTTCACTCGCTTTTTATCCATACGCTGTGTTTTCCCTACTATACTCTTTAGGGCAGGAACGTAGTTTTTCTGTAACCTTAACAATGAACACAGTGCCGTCCACTAAACAGCAAAACGAGCTCACCCAGCAGGTGAGAGGGAGCCGCTGGGATGCGCAGTGCAAGGCTTGGCACAGAGAGACCCTTCCCCACGGTGGGTCGGACGTGTGTGCTGCCGATGACCAAGCGGACGAGCAGCAGTGACAGTGGTGACAGACACAGCTGGGAAACAGCCAAGGGACCAGTCAGCTAGAGACACAGACACACTGTTTGCTTGTGGTGGAACGGTATTCCCAGCCTCTGACGAGGAAAGTTACCTCACTCTTTACACAGCTTCTCTTTTCCATCATTTATTACACAGGAGTCATGGACTTTGGATTTCCCTGCCCTTCCCTGCCATGCTTCACTCACTTGAATGCCAGGGTGAGGCCCTAGCGTTGTGTTCTATCCCTAGACAAACAGAGACCTGGGGGAGGAGGGAGGGGATTTTGGCAGACTTTTACTTAAATATGTGCAGAGTGCTTTATAATATTTTTCTTGGCCCTGCCGCTCAGTAGTTACTTTTAAATTTACTTTGTGTGAAACCAGAGAAAGCACACCCTGAATAACCATTCCGGGTGGAGTTTAGGCTCACAGACTGGATTACCTGGCCGGCCTGCCCACTGGCCCTCGCCAAAACTACTGGTCACACTGCCACCTGTACTTCCGACCCCTTGATTTCTCTCTTTTTTCCCCCCTGCTAAGCATATGCCTAATAAATACGCTACACACACACACACACACACACACACACACACACACACACACACACACACCCACACCCACACACGAGTGTCTATCTCTGAATACAAGGTGATTCTCCATTTTCCCAATGAAATCATGGAAGAAAATAAAATGTTGGTCAATTAAAATGTTAGTGATGTAGATGAAGAAATAAAGCCTCTATGCCCGATAATTAATTAATGAGGGACATATGATATTGAAAGGTACGTGCTAGATAAAATAATCCTTTAACTCAGAAATAGTGCTTTCACATTCACATATAATGAAGAATGCTACACAAACTTTTCCCATGCAGCTTTGAAATCAGTATCTTTCTCGTCATTAAACCACTTTCCTTGAGTCATCAAACACAGTTTTCTCCAAACCAGCATCCCTGCTTCCTTTCTGAGATAAAATACTCTTTGAACCTCCGTATAATTATGACCCTGAAATTTCTGTCCCAGGCCACAAGTTCCATTTTCATATCCTAAGCAGAGTTTTTTTGTTTCTTTGTTTGTTTTCCTATTCATCTTTGAGGGGTTTATGTGTGATTTCTGCCACATATACACTTGCTCTTTGACTTTTTAAGATAATATTTAAATAGTTTGATTTTTTAAAAATCTGACAGCCCCACAAAATCTGGATCTCTTTACATTTCTTTGCCTTCTTTTTATTTTTAAATAGATCATGTCAGGCGCCCACTATAAAGAGCCAAAATCAGCATTGACTGAAGCTGTTTCAGGCGAATGCGTCTTTCCCAAATACTATGTGGTTGTTCAAATTAAAGTAACTGAGAAAGCAGACACAATGTCAGAGAATTTATAAGCAGTCAAAAATATCACGACACTATCTTTTCTAACTGATCATTGTTGGGAGGGAAGGAAGAATATGCGCTTTATATACATATATACACGTATGTAGATTTTGTTTCTTACCTAGAGCCTGAGTTTTAGCCACCACAAGGGAATCAGCTCCTATTTAATCAGGGCTCCTGGCTTCAAAGACAGAAGCTTAACTCAGACCAACAAAACAGAGACAGAGACCTAGTGGGTCATAGTATGAGGGGACAGAGATAAAATGAGTTTGGGGCTGATGGAATCTGAGAGCTGGAAGAACGTGGTATTTGCTCGAGTCCCCCACGCCCTCAGGCAATCTTTTCTCATCTCTACTTGTCTGTGTGTCGGGATCACTTTCCTCTTCCTCCGTGAAGTTCTTCTCACATGGAAAACACAGGGACCAGGCCACTGCAGCCTGACACCATCCTGAGTTAGCAACTGCAGGCAAAGGAGAAACAAAACTGCTTCTCCTCATTCTGCACATAAAAAGTCCAAAAGAGAAGGGTCGGAGGCTCCTTGTCCATTTTTTTGATTCTTGACCATGTCTGAGCTAGTGAGTTGTTTTAATTTACCTGCCCTAGACCATGCATCTGCCCTGGGACCACTGCTGCCGTGTGTCCACCAACTCCTCTCGGAGGAGGGGGTAGGGGGCCCCTAAAGGAAGAGGTAGGATGCTTGCTCAAAAAGAGTGCAAAGGGGATTCAGGGCACACCAGAACCACAGTTCACTGCAGACCTTTTATAGTCACTTAATAGTTAACTAATTCTAAGAAAATTTCCTTTAAATAGAATATTCAGAAATTGCTTTATTTTTAAAATAATCGATAAGCCACTTGATGCACATTTCTTGCTGTGAGTCTGCATTATAACTGTGTTGACTGAACGTCCAAACTATCGTCGGGAACCAATTTAGAAATATGATTAAATTAATCACATTGTACGTCTGTGTCTAAGCTTGCATAGTAGGAAAGATCAAGCAATAAATTCACTCACTTTGCTCCTGTTTAACTATTTTTGCTATCATTATGTGGGATTTCTATTTAATTTTTCTACCGTCCTATTATTCTTTAGCGCCTGTAAGAGAAGTAAAACCTACATGGTCTTAGAATTCAGAGCAGGAACTAAGTCCTCATCAATGTTTTATCAAACCTGTAATCAAAGCTTTGGGTCTTCCTTAAGCTACAGACAGCTATGCTTCACAGTGAAATATAATTCTGTCCGCCCTGCCCTTTGAGAAAAACTTCTAATGGTCTCCTCCATCCACCTTAAACTGCTTTTCCCAGCTGCAGGGGATTAAATAAGTTATGAGATTTTCCTAGCAGTAAACTTTCTGAACAAATAGAACAGCTTTTCATTGTGGTGTCTGGGTATTTTTCAGTGCTTTCACTTTTTTCGTTCTTTTCCATTAGGTTTTAATTTGCAAAATTTTATAAGCAGAATTAACCAGGAGAGTCAGATTTTGATTTACAAAAAGTTTCCAATTAGGAAGACTTAATTAAACAACACAGCTTTGGCCTTCCCACCTTTTCTTTCCATGGTTTGCAAGTGGGGATTGGGAAGGGCTCAAAAATCGGAATGAGATTTCACACTTCAACATAGGTGACAGTGCTAATGGTGTGAAATGGGTGCAGCATGAATGTTTATGAGTTCCAAATTCCATTACGATCTGGTCAAATGGGACTTAGGTGAGTGGTGTATCTGAAAGTTACAAAAGAAAACAATCTTTGCTACAAGTACGAAGATCTGAAGGAAAACACTGTCTACTGCGAAGCCTTCAGAGAAAAGAGCTGGAGTTTGGAGCTACTTTGAAAATCTTGGTGCGGGGGAAGGGATAAACTAGGAGTTTTGGATTAACGTATACACACTACTGTATATAAAAGAGATAAACAACAGGGACCTACTGTATAGCACAGGGAACTATCTTCAATATCTTGTAATAGCATACAATGAAAAAGAATCTGAAAAAGAATAGGTTTTTATATATATATACATATAACTGAATCACTTTGCTATACACCTGAAACTAACACAACATTGCAAATCAACTATATTTCAATTAAGAATAAATAAATAAATATAGTCAAAAATATATAAATAGTTCCTGGAGAAAAAACACTGCCCAACTGCTGACTCTCTCAGGAAGAGTAAAAGTCCACGTCTCACAACGACTCCAAGATCACATGGGATCTGTTCCCCCCTAGAATTGCCAGATTTGGCAAATAACTGTGCAGGGCACCCAGTTAAACGTGAACTTCAGATAAACAGCAGATAACCTGTTAGTGTAATAAGTTGCACAAGTGCGTCCTGGGTTTTCTCTGGCCACCCCGCTTTCATTTCAACTCCTCCCATTCTCTCCCTTGCTCACTTCAGTTCAGGTGTATTTCTGTTTTCCCCAAACACACCAGGCACTATTGTTCCTCACTCTGCCTAGAATTCTACTCTCCAGGTACCCACATAGCCAGACCTGCCAGCAAAGAAAAATAACAGAGAAAAATATGAGACGCCCAGTTATATTTGAATTTCAGATAAACAACAAATACATGCATAGTAAAAACTTATTTGTTGTATATCTGATATTCAAATGTAATTGGACATCTGTATTAGTTTCCTGGGGCTACCATAACAGAAGAGCCACAGTGGGATCTAGAGAGGGCAGGTTGACCCTCCCCTGTGGGGTGAGCTACCGGGGGCCAGTCCCTGCAGTAGGGGCCATGAGAGGTCATCCGATGGGGAAAGTCCCTGATGGCAGACCCTGACCACAGGCTGTTAGGGGTCTCTGCCCGAGCGTGCTTAGGGCTTGAAGACCAGGCAGGGAGCTGTGGATGGACAGGAGGGAGTTGTGAGGGATGCAGACGTTTCCCAGATGTCGATGCTCTGGTCTGCCTCACTCCGCACCAGGAGGTCCACACCTTGGGCTGCAGTTTATTCTCGTGAAACAGTGTCTTGCCTGCTGAGTTGCTGGATGCCGTGTTATCACATCTCACCTGGAGCAGGACCTGAGCCCTCCTCCTCACACACACCAACATGGCTTTGCTAATTTCTCTGGATTTCATGTAACGTCTCTGCTTCACCCCATCCGTTAGCTTTTCTTCCTCTCTCGGGTCTGTCTGCCCCCATATATCTGGCATCTTGACATGGACTATCTTCTGGAGAGTTCTTTTGTTTCCAATCAGATGACTGAGCTCAGGAGTGACAAAGAGAGATTCAGTTCTGATTGAGACTAACCTGGTGGGAATAGATTTCATAAAACTATAGGCGAGAGTTGTATTTCCCCAGCAAATGCAAACACCGTTCATTGCCTCCTGTCCACATTCAAGCCTGGACCATTTGTTTCTTTTAAAGTTTCAAATCATGCTTTTATTTTAATAGATGTTTTGCCGCTTATCAAAAAGAATTTATACCAGCTCTGTAATCACTTTTGCAGTACCTGTCATTTTTTCGTAAAAAAAAAATTATTTTTAAAGTCAGAAAATACCAGTGTCTCTTTAATCTCATCCTAGATTTCTCTGCTGTCAGCTGGATGCACTGTAAACAGTGAGGGATGCATTTCTGAAACCCATTCCAGATATTTGAAAGTAGAAGACATGATTCCACATGTAATAAGAAAAGCACAATCTAAAGGGTATTATATCACTCTGAGCTGTTTCCTCCTGACCGAGGGCAAATATTAGGAGAAAGTCAACATATTTACAAACAAGATTTAATAGAGTTTTTGCCCCCAAACAGGAAAACTACACATTGTTTTGTTTCAAAAGGTTACTAATTCAGTGCCTGAAAAATCCAGCAGGTCTAATATGGTCTGGCTGTGGAAATACTATATTTTTCTCTCATCAAAAATCAACACTAATATTTTAAACTTAATGTTTAAAAATTGTTTCCTGTGATATTTATCGTCACTTTGTTACGCTGGTACCAGATTAAGCATATAACTTCCTAAAACAAGTTTTCCTTTTAAATTAGCAATTCAGATTTCATATATGTTATACAGTGACCAATTAAAGAAAATTCCAGAAAAATATTCCAAATTATGTGAAGAGACAGTCCCACTTATACATGGTACACGGTAAATGATCAAGAAATATTTGTTAAACTAATACAATCAAGGAAATTAAAGCACGGGGTAGTTAGCCACCCAGCCGCCAGAATGCTTTACGATTTGGAGTTAGTCATTTAACTTCTTTGAACATGGGTTATTTCTCTCACAATTGTAAAAAACAAGTGTTGTAAATAAGCAGAAAACGCTGTGAAAACATTATATTGCAAATACAATCAGTGATTTGTTTTGTTTGCTTGTTTGTTTTGCAGAAACAGATTAATTCTTTCACCTGGGCTAAGGCTGGCCTTGACCGTACCCTGGGCCGTACCGCTCAGTGGGAAATGGCCGTTTGAGACAGAGATGCAATTCCGTCCACCAAAGTATCCCTCCTTCTGATGTCAAAACTCCCATTTCAAACAACAACAACAAAAAACAACTCCCATTTCTGTTACCTCCTCGTGAGCTTATTCTCTGGATCAAGGCAGGAAACATGCCCTAACTGCGATCTGTGTGCACCAGAAAAGACAGGCAGCTTTCCGCCTCTTTTCTGCCTCTGAACAGCAAGCTGGAAAGCCCCCGACCTGAGGTCTCTACGATCACATGAGGCTGCACACACCGTTCCTGTGTTTCCTATTATGAGCATGCTGTGATGGAATGCTGAAACACTTCTCCAGGGCATGTTCAGCCATTCAACCATGCACACACAATTAGCCCCTGCATGACATGCTTCTCACTTTTTTTTTAAAAAAATATGCCTTTTCCTATGTATTCAGATTCCATTTTCAATTCTCAGTGGTGATCTATAAATCCGCATGTAATGTGACTGCAGGCTTTAAAGGATGAATAATAGAAAGAGAAAGGCTGTTGGAAGGTTGGCTGGTAAGAGAGGCACCAAAGGGAACAGCGGGGGAGAAAAAGCAGAGATGAGGAATCACTTTCCCTTGCTGTATCAGTTAGCTACTGCTGAATAACAAACCACCTCAAGACCCAGTGACTTAAAACAGTAAGCATTTATTACTGCTCACTACTCAGTCATCTGGGTGGACCTGCTGATTTGTCATTTGCATCAGGCTGATTCAGCTGATCATCAAGGGGCAGGATGGCAGGTTTAGGTCACCAATGGGCAGATTTAGATCATCAAGGGGCAGGTTTAGGATGGCCTCACTCACTTGCTTGTGGTTGGTTTTTGGTTCCTAGGACAATGGGTTGACGGAGCTATGTATCTCCCATGCGGGGCAGCCTGGCTTTATACATATGATGCTGCAGATCTCTAAGTGAGTAGAAGCACACAAGGCCTCTAGAGGCTTAGGCTGGGGCCTGGCGCACCACCACTTCTGCTGTCTGCTACTGGCCAAAGTCACAAGGCCAAGCCAAATTCAAGGGGTGAGGAATAAATTCCACCTCTTCACTGGAGGAGCTCTGAAGTCAAGTTGTATTGGATATGGATTCAGGGAGGGGTGAAGGGTTGTTTTCATATCTTCAGTCAATGTGCTATTCCTGCCTCTCATAAAACTTGCGAAGTTTCCACATAGGGATAGACATGATTTTTGTAGAATGCATGAAGCTGGAGGTATGGGTTCCCCTTGTGACTCTTGGATTCCCAAAAGGCACGTGAAGCCAATTGTGGCAGATGACTCTGGGTGATCCTCAAAATATTTTTTTAATAACCAATCTGGTAAAACCTTCTCTCCTTCATGATTAGGCTTAGTGTACAAGTGTCAGGCAGCAGGTATGTTTTGAGTATTCACCTATGTGTCTGACCCTGGGGGTACAGCAGTGAACCACACAGATGGAGTTCCTGACTTCGGGCTGACAGGGAGGACAGAACGGCAATGATTACATGTGCTAAGTAAGGCAAAAGGGCCTGCTTTTTCTCCAGTGCCAACCCTTGGCATTTCCCTCGCAAATCATAGATCTACTTTGTTGAAGAATAAAAAATTCAGCAACACTTGTTGAAGATGCTAATGCAGGACCATCACAGTAGGCATAGGGACCACTGCAGAGATTCACAGTGGGGGAGAGATGAGGCTCAGCTCCAGAAAGAGCCCAGGCAAGTGGGGATGTATCGCCAAGGAGCAGGGTGGGGGTCAGTGGATGGAAAATTACTAAGAGGACACATCAGGGGTCAGGGGAGCCCTGGCTAAATTCACAACAGGACTCTTGTTGAAGGTGGCCAGGGTGATGGGACGTCACCTCGGGGATGTGGAGGATGAGGGACCCGGTCAGTTATCCACGCTGGGGGTGCTGGTCAAACTGACTTTGCAGGGTTCTTGCTAAAACTGGATTTTACCAAGAAGTGCACAGATAGGCCTAGGAGAAGGTTCAGGAGCCTGACTACAGTTTGGTCAGGCAAAGAATCTCTGTCAACTTGCATTTCCCCAAGTTCTCCCTGTCTTGCATGTCCCCCCTCTGCACCCTACTACCAGCGGGCTCCCTCCCTCCACAGCATGGCTCGCACTATCTTGTTACTCTCTGTAACCTCACCACTCTCTCCCAGGAAGTTCTTGAAGGGGCTCTGAATAAGTCACAGTGGCATAAGGATTATTTTGAGCTGAAGACATTTGAGAATCAACAGCTGAGGAAGAGAATTTTTCTGAACTCCCTTTATCTGCCTGACTGGAAACCATCCCCAAAGAATTCAACTGCCATTGATGGGGTTCAGGTCATACTACCCCAAATATAGCACCTTGGCATATTGAATCGTTTAAGCTGAAGAAGTATGAGGTGGGAGAAACAAGACAGTAAGCCCCAAATGGAGTCACTCATGCTAAACCCCACATCATCAAACTGAGGCTTGCCTCTCCCAGAAATGGAACCTTAAACCAGGGAATCAGGAATCCCCTGATCAGCACCAATGAGGTCACCTGCCGGCTGGACCCCTGCATCCCTTAAAGGAAAGTGACCTTGCAGCAACCAACCTGCTTTTCTGCCAAGTACAACTTCCTTGTTCCCGCTCCTTCTGCCTGTAAAAGTCTCTCATTTTGTACAGCTCCTCAGAGCTCCTTCCTGTTCGCTAGGTGGGATGGATTGTTGAATAAAGCCAATAAGATCTTTAATCTTTACTCAGTTGAATTTTGTTTTGTTTTGTTCTGTTTTTTTGCGGTACGCGAGACTCTCACTGCTGTGGCCTCTCCTGTTGAGGAGCACAGGCTCCGGACGCGCAGGCTCAGTGGCCATGGCTCACGGGCCCAGCCGCTCCACGGCATGTGGGATCTTCCCGGACCAGTGCACGAACCCGCGACCCCTACATCGGCAGGCGGACTCCCAACCACTGCGCCACCAGGGAAGCCCTAAATTTTGTTTTTTAACTGAGAAAACTACAGAAGGAAGACCACTTTGACCTTCTCTCCCGGCTCCACCCTTCTCCCCTGAAACAGGTCATACAAAACCCTCATGTGAGAGGTGCCCTCCCTACACCTGGAGGAAAGGAACATCCCTATCTCTGAAGACCAAGGGGTGCTGAGAAGAGTTTCTCAAACAAGCCTTTCTTAGTTTCCCCCAGTCTACTACACTTAACTCATATTTCCATACAGCTGCCCACTTTCCATCAAACCTGGCATAAAAATACTCAGGCTTGGGGCTTCCCTGGTGGCACAGTGGTTGAGAGTCCGCCTGCCGATGCAGGGGACACAGGTTCGTGCCCCGGTCCGGGAAGATCCCACATGCCGCGGAGCGGCTGGGCCCGTGAGCCATGGCCGCTGGGCCTGCGCGTCCGGAGCCTGTGCTCCGCAACGGGAGAGGCCACAGCAGTGAGAGGCCCGCATACCACAAAAAAAAAAAAAAAAAAAAAAAATACTCAGGCTTAACTGTTTCTTCGGGTCTTCATTGTCTTATGAAGGCTTCTGTGTCACGTAAAACTTATATTAAATAAATGTGTATGCCTTTCTCCTGTTAAGCTGTCTTTGTTGGTTTAATTTTCAAACCAAACCAGGGTCCCTAACATGGCTGAGGAAAATGTTTTCCTCCCTTACAAGTTCTTGAGGCAGGGTTAAAAACTCCAGTGTCTGCTTACAACAGCCAAGACATGGAAGCAGCCCAAATGTCCATCGGCAGAGGAATGGATAAAGAGGATGTGGTACATATATACACACAATGGAATATTACTCAGCCATAAACAGAATGAAATAAAGCCTTCTGCAGCAACATGGATGGACCTAGAGATTATCATACTAAATGAAGTCAGAAAGAGAAAGATAAATACAGTATGATATCACTTACATGTGGAATCTAAAATAATGACGCAAATGAACCCATTTACAAAACAGACTCACAGACAGAGATAACAAGCCTATTGTTACCAAAGGGGAAAAGGGGGGGTAAGGGATAAATTAGATGTTTAGGATTAGATGTTTAGGATGCAAGCTAATATACATAAAACACATAAACAACAAGGTCCTACTGAATAGCGCAGGGAACTATATTCAATACCCTATAATAAGCTATAATGGAAAAGAATATGAAAAAGAATATATACATGTATAAATGAACCATCTTGCTGTACACGAGAAACCAGCACGACATTGTCAATCAACTATACTTCGGTAGAAAAATAAATAAATAAGAACTTCCAGTGCCTACGGGAGGGTCGGGGCAGGGTGGGCGGGCTGGGAACTTGAGTGAACAAGGCAGGTAGGGTGTAGGAAAAGTCAGCTGTTCCCCTTAGTTGTCTTGATGTGCCCCTCTTTCTATGGAGACAGGGATCCAGGAAAATATTTCTCTACTAGAAGAAAAAGAAAGCAGTTCAAGGGCAATGATAGTGGTGAGTCACACCGAGGCAGGAGACAGATGGGCCCCCAGGGCAAACGGTTTGAGTTTGTTCCTTGTGGACCAATACTCCGAGACAGAAATAACAGGACAGTTGAGAGAGGACGGCTGGGCCCTGCCCAGATAGAAGACAAAAGACCATATATTCCTCATTCTTGAAGTCAGGAGACCTCCCCAACTAAACATGCTCAGAAAGGCTCCTTGGAGGTCAAAAGGGGAGTGATGCTAAGTGGCTAAGTCTACCCATAGGCGTCTTTAGTAGAATCCATCTTGGCTAAGAGATGCGCGCGCATGCACGGGAAAATCCTGATATACCAAATACAGACTTGGAACCAGGCAAATCAAAATGATCGGTCGACGGAAACATGGAAGAAATGCCACATATAAGTGATTTAAACTGCCACGAAGGTACGACTCCCTCTCTGAGCCTGCCCGTGTGTCTATCCACACGTACTATACTCTTTTTTTCTCTTAATAAATACTTGTTTCACTACTTTCAGTCTTTGTGAGAATTCTTTTTCTGCAGAGCCGTAGGGCCAGGGCCTTGTCACTGACCACTGGTCTAGTGGCCTGGGTTTGGTGCTCTCACCACCACGACCCGACCTCAATCACTGGCCGGGAACTGAAACCCTGCTTCAAGCCGCTGCAGGCTGAGGCCACCCAAGATCAACACAGTCTCAGGGGAGGGAGGCACTGAGAGCCCAGGAGGAATGGGGAACACTGCCCTTTCCAAAGAGGGTGACTGCTCCTAGGAACCCCGTCACTACCATGTGGGAAAGTAGGGCCAGCTTTATCACATCTTCCCAGTTTCCAAGATAAGCTGGAAATGCGTATCTTTCTGTGAAATATCTTTTTTTTATTTTAAACGCTGGTTTGAGCTTTTCAAGAATCATAATGTTGGGTAAAGAGACCACAACTGTGGCCACATTGAGGCCACGAGCACCAGTTTAAGAACTTCGCTGTTGAGGCTCCATCATAAAGGAGATTGTTATCTGCAAAGCAGTGTATTTAGAACGTTATTTACAATGATTTCAACAATACACCATTTTCTAGCAGAAATACTAGCCACTTGGGCTTGGCGATCCCCGGCACGTCTGCCCACGGGGAAGGGGCCAGCTTTGAAGCGACTTCACTGGCTGGCTCCATCTGATGCTATAGGGACTGAAAAAGTTGTCCTTGATGGCTTTACTCTGCAAAATCTTCTCCTGGTGGGGCCTTCATTTTGACAGGAGCCTGGCCTGAATTTTCTTTTTGGTCCCAGCTGGATGTCTGCTAATCACGTCCAAAGACATTAGCAGATAGTGGCTTCAGGTCTTACATTTCTAAGAGGTATTTAAATTTTAAATGATGATGCAAAGATGTAAATTTCACCTTCTTTCTTTACCATCCTCAGCATTATTAAATGACAGAGCACGCAAGGGAATGAATGCCCTCGATAGATCATGGGTGACACCGTAAGGTCTTTGATTTCAAGCAGATCGATTAATTTAATAATAATCTAGCTTTGTTCTAGTTTTGGAGGTTATCAGGAAACCCTCCTAGTACTCTTTATGACATCCTAGCATTCTTAAGGAAATAAAGCTAATTAATGGGGGTAAAATGTAAAATTTCAAAAGAAAGAGAAGAATTTCTTTTTTTTCTTTCTTTCCTTTTTTTTTTAAACTAAGGGCACTGAATCCACTTACTGGAAAGATTCTATTTTAATGTTGGCCACTCACACAGATGAAGTTGATTAGGAAGAGAAGAAACTGTTTGCTTCATTAGGCTTTAATTATAGAGATGAATTATTATGGCTGAAAGGAGGGAGCCACAAAATTATGGAGATTGAATTCCACTTCAATAAACAACTTCAAATATCTTTCCTGGAGACATAAGCTAGTCATGTTCTTTTTTTTCCCAATTTAATTTGATGTCCGTTGACAAATGATGTTAGAATGTCCCTGGAAAAATCTTAATAACTACTGTGTGTTGCTGGCTATCATTTAAATGATACTTTTTTCCCCTAATTATATTTTCTGATAGTGGTGTGGAGATAGATAGGGCTTACTTCTGCTTCAATTTATTTTATGTAATAATGACAAAATGTTACATTCCTGTTTTGCTGTTATCCATGAAGCTAAATTGCCTTTACAATAGCTCAAAGGCCTTCAAGGGCTCCCCAGTGCATGCAAAGCTGTAAACCCTGAGTTTGATATTGAAGCACTTGCTGAATCAGATCCAACATAAATATCTAATATTATTATTCGGTATCTTGTTGTAAAGGTATAAAACTTCTGCTGTGGTAAAACTTCTCTTCACCATCGCGTCAATAGGTCTGGTATGTTTTGCTTCTGAGATTTTAGTCACATCCCAACTCCGTATTTGCCCTTTTAAATTTTACCTGTCTGAATCCTAACTGTCAAGGCCCTGTTCAAATTATACCCCCTTCCTCTTCTTTCCTGGGCATAGTATTCTGTGTTGATCCTGCTGTCTGATGTACTACATATATGTGATGTATTACATATATGTAACGTATGTAAAACAGTATCTATAACGTTCTTCTTTACACCTCTTACGTTATTGGTACCTTTCATTCTGGTCCTTCAACTAGATTTTAAACCCCAGATATACTATATCTCACATTTCTTAATACTTTAAAGTAATGGTCCTATCAAAATATTGTGAACAATAATGACACGTATGTGGCAACTGAAAATGTGAAAATTGCATACGTCGACTACAAATCGGCACTCGCCACTGGCCCTTGCCATCTACCTCTACCAGGATTAAATCATGTGCTCTGCAGCTGCTGACTTTCAACACCCGCCCCCCCCCCCCAAAGGAATTCAGGGTGGAGAGCAGAAATGAGGCGCTCTGTGCTCTGGGAAAAACTGGCAGAACAGGTCTTCAGAGAGTTAAATATTTTCAGGAGCCGATTTTATGAGCCCAGTTCTTGTATCTCCTCGGATCTAGAAAAGCACCAAAATCCTTCATGGTGACGACTGCTCCTCGTGACTAGCAGAAACCTGCTGCAGAATAATATGTGCTCGATCGCATGGACTCCCCTCCCCCCTCCCCCCAAATCACATCTATCCTGACCTTCCCCGCTGCCTCTCTGGAGCAGTTCCTCAGAGCTCTCTGAAGTGCTGTCTCCCGGGCTGCAGTTCTCATTTTGCCCCAAATAAAACTGAACTCACAGCTCTCAAGTTGTGCATTTTTTTAAGTCGACACACATTTGAGACCACCAGAGAAGTATCGTGTGTTTTTTATGTGTTACACTATTATGGTGGTTATGGGGTTATGGTTTTTAAAAAGAGTATTTTATTTTTTACAGGAACTTTATAAATGGTTATGCATGAAATAGTGTAATGTCTAGGATTTGCATCAGATCAATATGGGAGAGAGAAAAGTGAGTTAGGGTATAGATGAAATGTTGAGGATAATGTCAAAATTGACCAACCATCACTGATAGTTGTTAAATTTGGGTACCTGGGATTCACATACTAATCTATTTTTATCTGTGCTTAAAATTTTCCGTTGTGAAAAAGCTTTGAATTTTTCACAAATAAAATTAAACAATAAAAGTAAAGATCTTAGGGGCAGCATCAGAACACTCGAAGTGGGTACTGTTCTCACCATGGAATAGCCCCCTGGGTCTTTGGTAAGTCACGTAGCCTGGCTGACACTTCTATCCATTCTCTCGAGACAGAGAGAACGGTATACGCCCCGGCCTCAGCCTCTTCCTGCTCTGCAGCTTGGTGAAGGTAGGTGCTTAGGAATCAAAGATGGATTTTTGGAAAGTGGAATATTATATAAACTCTCTAGAGTGATCACTTTAACACCAATGAAGTAGAACCCCTCTTGGGAGTGAAATGAGACACACACAACGTCTACAGGGCAGAAGCAGGAGGAGGTCAGCCGCCAGGAGAGCATCACAGCTGGGGGTGGACGGAGAGTCATCAGGCAAAGGGCTTCCGGTCCAGAGTTTGTTTTGAGAGCAGTGATTTGGTGAGAAAATGTTCTCTCTCCCACAAGGAGGAAGCTTTACAGACTCACAGGGACTGGGAGTTTCAGCCAAAGTTCAGCCCAAGTTAGGTGGGACAAAATCACTCTGGACACAGGGTCCTTTGGAATTGGGGAATCAAAAGAATTACTACATACGAGTCGGAAGAGACCAAGCGAAGTCAGGCAGGCAGGTAAAGGCCACTCCAGCCTTGGAGTGCATCCAGCATACTGAAGACTGAAAACTTTCCTTTCCGTGCCAGGCCACGCATGGCTCTTTGGTGAGCCCTCTGTGGATCCAGAGAATGAAAAAATGTGTCGGCTTCACAACTGTCGAAAGCCCTTCACATCACAGAAGGCAGAGAACACGTTATCTTAAGCCTTGCCGTGCTTAACTAGCCTCTTCAAGAAAGGCCAATTCACACAGATATACTTTAGGGGGGAAAAAAAAAAACCCAAACAAAAAAGGCACATAAGCTTCTCCGTGTGGTCAGAATGGATTTTAACTAAGCACAAATGTAAGACATCTGGAGGGCAATGATGTTCACTATCCTTGTTAATGTGGTTGAATTTTATAGATCACCACAGTCTGTTCCTTTAATATGTTAGTTTTACTCCAGAGTGCTACTGAAGCTCAGAATGCTGGATATCATATACTAAGGTTATTGGAAAACAAAGTAAAATAAAATCTATTGTTCTAACTTGGGATATGTCAACAGCTAACAGTAGGGAGAGTAACTATAATTTGTAGAATACCTGCAATGTGGCAGAAGTCTTCGAAAGATTATCTGTGCTATAATCACCTAAATGAAAAGATATTCCCTGGAGAACAGGTGAGGAGATGCCAACGGCAGAGCTGAGATTTCAAAGCACATGACAGATGACACCCCAGGCCCCTTCCGCTATCAGGAGTTTCTCAATCTTGTCTGCACATTAGAATCATCTGGAGAGCTTCAAAGCATGCCCAGGCCCTATTCCTTTGAGATCTGCATTTAATTTGTCTCGGGTGGGGCATCAGCATTTTTATTTTATTTTATGGATTGCCCAGTACAAGTTGAGAGACTTATCTGTCAGCAGGGAGCTGCCTCCTCCCCCTTCTCCTTGATCTGTAAAATGAGGGGACTGGCCTGGAATCTCTCCAAGGTGAAGAGGCAGTTCTGTGGAAAAGCTCTGCCACACAGGCTCCAGAAGCTGCCTGCCAGGATTCAAATCCCCACCCTGCCCCGTACTAGCCCTCCGGGTCTCAGTTACCCGCCTACACGATAGGATACAATCAGTGCCTCGTGTACTGTTGCGCTGCCGGTAGAAGTGAGTGAGGGGTTCAAAAGAGTGGTCAGTGCTCATCCCATGTCCGCGCTATTATCAGGGCTTGACCCCCACCTGAACGTGAGTCAGGCCGAGGCCAAGGCAGAGCACAACCTCACAAAGTTTCTCTCCATCCTCGACAAGGAGGGCATTTAGGTCCTGACACTCTCTGTCCTCCCATTTCTCAGTTTACTCTCTCACCTCCTCATTCTCCAGCCCTCACTGTTTTGCACGTTTCCTGACGACAGCCTTTGTCCTAAACACTGGTTCAGTATTCTATTGTATTTACTTTTCATCTGTTTTAAATTTTCCATAAAAAGACCTAAAAAATTTTTTTAAATAAAACAAAGTAATCAAATGAGCCTGAAGCTATCTGTCCTATCAAATGCATACACCATCTGGTTTCCAAAATCTTTTCCAGTGGTTTGAGTCTCATGTTTATTATTACGTGTTATTACTGAACAAATCTATTATGAACCCTCATTATCATACTTATTCACCTGGACTTAACCATTTAATCGTTCAATAGTGACCTGAGGATAACCATGCGGGGAACTTGTCACCTTTAGCAGCGTTAATACACTATCTGGAGTGTGTGCCTCAAGAACGCAGATGGATAAGCCTGGATGTGTATTTTTTGTGATGTATCACTTTCCCTGTCCTCAGAGAGTGATGTCACAGGCATTTGGGCTAAGGGTCTTATCTACAAGGCTTCCATGGTTCATTGTGCTGCTATCTTCAGGAGTATTATCAGACCCCCCTTTATCTTTTGAATGCCTCAAAATAACATGCCTCATGAGAGCCGTGAGTGGTCCATATTTAGGGTTTAGAGTAATAGCACTGACAGTTCATAGCCCTATAGTATTAGCTCTAAAGGGATACTGGAGATCTCCTACGTCAACATCTCATTCTGCAGATATAGAAACGGAGGCACAGAAAGTGGCTGTGTTTGCCCAAAGTCCCACAGCTATTAAGCAGTGCAAAGCATCTCTTTCCTACTTGCAGGGGCCTTTCATGGCTTCAACCGTGATCAAGAAGGGTGTGACCAGAGCAGGAGGAACGAGGGGGGGACAATGGGACCGTCGAAGAACTGCATTCACAAAGTGTGAGTACTGACTGGCTGAGCTTCCGGAGGTTTCCTAGACCAGTGGTTCTCAAACTTGAGCGTGAGTCAGAATTACCAGGAGGGTTTGTTAATACTCGCATCCCTGGGCCCTATCCCCAAAGTTTCTGATTCTGATACTAATGGAGCCTGAGGATTTCCATTTCTAACAACGGGGTCACACTCTGAGAGCACACTGAACGTATTTCCCTGACTCCCAACTATTACTGATGTTAATAATAATTTGGGTGGTTTTATGTTTTTATTTATTTATTTTTAATGAAGTGTAGTTGATTTACAATGTTGTGTTAGTTTCAGGTGTACAGCAAAGTGATTCAGTCATACATATATGACTGAATATATATATATATTTCTTTCAGATTCTTTTCCATATAGGTTATTACAAAATACTATCATTCCGTGTGCTTTACAGTAGGTCTCTGTTGGTTATCTATTTTATATATTGTAATATATATCTGTTAATCCCAAACTCCTAATTTATCCCTCTCCCCCACCTTTCCCCTTTGGTAACTGTAAGTTTTCACGTCTGTAAGTGTTTTTGTTTTGTAAATAAGTTCCTTTGTATCATATTTTAGATTTCACATATGTGATAACATGCAGTATTTGTCTTTCTCTGAGTTATTTCACTTAGCATAACACCCTCCAAGTCCACCCATGTTGCTGCAAATGGCATTATTTCATTCTTTTTTATGGCTGAGTAGTATTCCATTGTATATATGTACCACATCTTCTTTATCCATTCCTCTGTCAATGGACATTTAGGTTGCTTCCATATCTTGGCTATTGTAAATAGTGCTGCAATGAAAACTGGGGTGCGTGGATCTTTTCTAATTACGGTTTTCTCCAGATATATGCCCAGGAGTGGGATTGCAGGATCATTATTAATTATGATTAACAGATTCTCAAGTTCAGTGCTCTTCCCAACACGCTGCTGGGGTGCCATGCAAGGTGGTTTGAGGGCATTCTCTAACCAGGTTTTCTCCCTCCCTCTTCATTCTGTTTTTCACTATTATCCTTTTCTCCGCATCACCGTGGAGGCATCTATCGTGTGTCTAGTTATAAATGGTGCTCTGGTCGGGACTCACCACGTCAGCGTGGTCACCCTACATTATGCACGATGGGTGGTAGTAATCTCAATGGGGCCATTTCAGCTCTGCGATGTGGTGGGAGAGGTTAGCTATTGTTTGTGTTTACAGTCCCTGAGCAAGAGGGGCCATAAGAATGGTTTCACGCTCTTCTGATAAGTTATGTATTCTGTTTAACTCATAAATCCTCAGTTGTGGCTCAAGATTAAAAGCTAGCCAAGGCGAAATGTTACCTAGAAGCATGGCTTACCCACAGTTGTAAGGACATTAACAAGACTGCTTTCCCTTGGCGACAGCATCCTGACCTCTTTCTCCTATAGGGCAATGACCCGGCTGGGGATGTCACCCTACCTGATATGCCTGTTGATTTTATGTAGCATAAGAAAATCCAGGTTGAAAATCAGAGGCACCTTGCCTTCAACATTATATATGGTAATGCACGTGGGACTGTGTTTCCATTAACAGTGAATCATGTATTTTAATCCTAGCAAGTATTTTATGATGTGTGTCCATAGGAAATATGATGGACACATTCCAGAAGTCGTGAAAAGACCTTTTCTTATTTTTTTCCCTAGTGCTACAGAAATCATTGCAAAAACACATTCAGAGTAGATGAGAAAGGCACAAATTCAATCTCCTGGGGAAAAAACATGCTGTATTGATACGAAAAATGTCAGCTGCTAAGCCATAAATACTTAAGCATCATAATACCTGGATAATCTGATTTTTCTGTAGCCCCTTGACTTCTAAATTTTCCCTATTGATGAATTTTTTTTCATTGATTCTCTTGTCCTTCAACAAAACTGCACTTTACCAAGACTTTGCACTTGTGTCATCACACTTGAACAAACACACGAGAGACCTCAGGTAAAATGTACTCAGCTGTGGGGTCTGAAATGACAGGCTCCCCGTGACAGCAAGAGGGTTCATTCTCAGAACAGAGGTGCCTCCCAAGCCAGCACTTTCAGTATGTGTCACATCGTACCATTCTGTCATTTTTCAGTCTAATTTTTTCCAGCTGTGAGCCAATCAGATCACTGACACCCCATCCATGTGTACTGCAGCGCTATCTGGGGATTCATTATTTAAGAAGCCATTTCCCCTGTGTGCACGTGTGTGTGTGTATGCGCACCCAGAGAATAAGTTTCCTCTTGTGCTGTGGGTATGATGTCAGGGGCAGTCTCACTCTCGTCTACAAAGATTTCCTTCTTCTGATGCAGCAATTAGTCGACTATTAATAAAAAGACATTAGGTTATGCTTATTTATTTTTAAGGAATGACATCATTCCCTGCCTTAATGTCTAGCAATGGAGCAATTCACAGGTCTTTCCATTTATGACATCATGGAAGTCAACTGAACTTGGCAATCACCTTGCTGTTTTCACAACAGTGTTGAAAGGGGTGCTGAAAAGAGGGGTTGGTTGCAAGGGTCAGAATAAACATCTATAGGACTGTGTGTCCTCTTATTTTGTTAAGTGAATTTGTACTTGCAGAGCCCAGTTCAAAGTGCAGACATCCCCACTTTATTCCAGAGCAAAGCAGCAACTCTCAGTCTGAGAGGTCAGAGTAGACTTGGTAATATCCACAATCAGTTGGCCAGCCATCAGGGACCATCCAATAATGAAGGTCCGCTAACTGAAAGCCACAAACCTCTAGTTTGTAAGTTACGCCATTATAGGAGCACATTTGCTAAAACACACTCTCAGCTTCATAGAATTTTGGAAACGGAAAGGACTCAATTTTAGACATGGGGGAATTGACCCTAAATTACCGGAAAGATTGGTTTTATTTCCACTCTGTGATAATACCTTGGTCTTAAACATGCCACCTCTCTAGACTAAAAGAGATTCTCTTCCCAGTGGTGGAACTTATGACATTACTTGAATTTATCTGTCTCTTTGTATTGATTGAAAAAACAAACAGTTTCTCGTTGCTGAAGTACTCAAGTCATGAAGGCGCTTCTCACACTGAATAACTTTGTACCTGTTATTCAAACTCCAGTAACAGGACTGTTCAAGGCTTTGGTGTGAGCAGACTATTGAAATGGAATCATGTCACCTCCCCGCTTCCCCAAAGACTCCATATTTTACGGGCACAGATTAGTCTTCACCAAAAGGATCAATCTTTTTTTTTCTTCTACTCTTAGTATGGTTGAGCACAAAGCAGTGACTTTATCAGTAAAGGGTCTGATTATGTCGGTCATTAAGAAGATAATCAGATCTATTGCCAAAGGTCTAACTAACTGACTACAAAGTCATGGCCTTTGACCAGAGCCAGTCAAGGGAAACTTCTTTTTCACACTCACAGCTTCTGCTTATAACCCAGACACTGACCATCGACTTTACCAAAGTGTACATGTCTCTAGAATCAAGACTCAGATTTAAAACTTAGATGGAACTATTTACACAAGATTGCAAATGGATGGGGAAGAAAAAGTTTTTCTCGACACTCTAGGGTTCCTGGTTGGGTCTGAAAGTTAAACTGACAAAGACAGATAAACAGAAGAAAAGCATAGACATTTTACTGAATTTTCACACGTCCATGGTAGCCTCCACAAGAGAATGAAGACCCAAAGACGTGTCCAGAGCCCTTTTATACCCTTTAGACAAAGAAACACTACATCTGTGAAGAATGGACAAGACAAAGGGGGTGGACTAGGGGTAGTAAATGGTGAAGAAGTAACTAGAAGGATACGGCTGAGTTTAACAAGGTTTGTTTACACAGCCTTCTCAGCCCCACATTCCTCAGCTCTGGCTATAAGAACGTCTTCTTTCCTCCCAGTACAGGGAAGGAACCTTCCACATGGGAGTTTTATGACCTGTTTCAGGGCAGAAGGGTTGGGGAGAAGGTCACAGTGAGCTTCCTGCTTTTCTCAAACTCCTTGGGCTTAAGATTTTCAAGGTACCAAGGTGCAGTGTGTCCTGAGCTCCTTCACAAACAATGATGTACCAAGAATATTCCCAGAGGATTGTCCTCCAGCTCAGAAACCTATCCATTTAAAAGGTTTGAACAGTTCTGAGTACTTTGGTTTGTTTTAGGAGATAGAGGAGATGACAATCTACACCAAAATGCACTTTTTTTCACACAATATTTCTATTCTTGCTTTAGAGTGATTTTCCCATCCACAGAAGAGCAAACTTCACCTCACACGAAGTAGACCTTTCTATATTTGTGAATTAATATGTCAAGAAAATTCAACTGGATTGTATTACTCAGCCCCAAACCCCAGGCAGAAATTGTGTCTATAACAAAATATAATTAGTTGGAACAAGATAGTGGAGACAAGGACACAAACTCTTGACAACCCACCAGCACCACCATATACCTCATTATCGAATCCTAAAGGTTTCTACACTGTATACACGGCCAATGACACATTGTGCTATGGACTGAATGTTTCCTTCCCTCCGTAATTCATGTTGGAACCCAACCCCCAAGGTGATGGTATTAGGAGATGGAGCCTTTGGGAAGTGATGAGGTCATGCGGGCAGAGCCCCCATGAATGGGATTTGTGCTCTTATAAAAGAGACCCCACAGAGCTCCCTAGCTCCTTCTGCCAAGCGAAGATACAATAAGTCTGTGACCTGGAAAAGGGCTCCCACCTGACCATGCTGGCAGCCTGATCCTGGACTTCCAGGTTCCAGAACTGTGAGAAATAAGTTTCTGATGTTCATAAGCTACCCAGTTGCACTGTGTTATTGCAGCCGAATGGACCGAGAAACCGGGCATGGTACCATCTGTGGATCCACTAGAACTTTGTTGCTCAAAGAGAGGTCTGAGGAGACCTGCATCAACATCGCTGAGAGCTTATTAAAGAAACAGAATCTTGAGCTCCAACCAAGATCAATGGAATCAGCATCTGCATTTTAACAACCTCTGCAGGTGATTCACAGGCAAGTTGAAGTTTGAGAAGTAGTGTTTTAGAGGAGTGATTCTGAAACTTGGACAACTGTTGGAATCATGGAGAGTTTTAGAAAAGACTGGTGCCTGATTCCCATCCCCCAATACTTAATTTAATTGTTATGAGGGTGCAGCCTGGGCTTTGGGATTCTAACCTGTAGCTGTGTCTTCATTCTCTGCTCTAGGGCAGTGTTTCTCGAGCATTCTTGATAAAAAAGCATCTGCAGGCACTTGTTAAAAATTAAAATTCTCAAACTTCATCCTGGATTCAGCATTTCATTATCTACAATGACCAAGTCCTGTAGGCTGTATGTTTACAGGTGGCCCAGGAGATTCTGATCCTCAGAAACCTTTGGCAAACGCTTTAGAGCAGCTTGGCTACATACAGCACAAGAAGGAAGTAATCTCTCTCAAAACAACATGCTTCTGGGCTCTTCTCAGCCAAAGCATTAGTTTATTTGTCCTCATTAGACAGCCACTCGTGAGGCACAATTATGAATTTATTGTGTTTGGTTCACTAATGGATAGTTTTGACTATTAGATTCTATACTTTAGAGCAGGATCTTTAAATCCATCATTTATTCATTCAATGAATATTTACGAAAGGCTATATTTACCAGATAATGTTATAAACACTGAGGATATAATTGCAGAGCAAAACAAAGTCCCTACTCCCATGACATTTTTGTTCTAAGGTGGAAACAGATCATGAAAAAATAGTAAACAGAAAATCTTCAGTGATAAGGGCTGTGAAGAAATAAAATGCATGAATGTAACAGAAAGTGGCTGAGGGTGAACAGCATCCGCTCTAGGTAGGTTAGCGGTGAGGTCGAGGTGAGATTCAAACTGAGATTTGAAAGATGAGAACCTCAAAAAATAGCCAAGAAAAGTGTGCTCTGGACGGAGGAAATAGTAAGTACAAAAGCCCTGAGCTGGACCAGGCCCAGCATGTTCCAAGGATGGGTCAATGTGTCTGTACCATAGTGAATAAACCTATGGTTCAAGGGGAGATTGCAGAAACAGTCATGGAACCAGATCCAAAAGGGGTTAGGTTTTATTCTAAGAACAATGGAAAGTCATTAGAAGATTCTCACAGGGAGGTGATACGATTTGGAGGCTCTTTGGAGAAAGGATTGTGGCGGCAAAGATGGGAACTGGAGGTCTAATTCGGCAGCTGCCGTAGTTGTCGAGGTAAGAGAGGATGGTGGCTTGAATGGCAGAAGCAGCTATGGAAAAAAGTGCACCAGTCCCCCTGTGCACGCTCCACTGACATAGTTCTATCACTCGATGTCCTTCCCATTTTTTTAAAAAAAACCTGATTTGTTCCTGTGGTGTTTATGTTTTATTCGTTTTGTAGAAGTCTGTTTTGTCTTTGCATATCCAGCCCAAAGAAATGAATTCAAGTGTGAGACCAAGGAAGGCCTGTCCACTCATTCCTGATAAGCCTTTCACTCTGGTTTAAAGATTTTCATTCATAAATCTCTGGAGTATTTGCTTTTCCCGATATTTTTCTTTCTAGCTTTGGTTTTGAAGCCCTTCTAACGCTCTTTGTCAATTGTGCAATGCTTTCCATGTGAGTGGAAGGAGAGCTCATACCACTTTGAGAGGTTAAGTGCCTTTAAGTGATTTAAAATGCTGGGAAGATATTTAACTCTATGGCAAGGGGATTTGGAGAGCATGCTATTTCCAGCTGTGGGCTAGATCCATATTTGGAAGGAGAAATTCTTAGCATCAAGAATATCACAGAATACATCCAGGTGTTCTTAAAAACTGCAAAAATATTGCCACTAAGAAGAACCTTTCATCGTTCCTTCAAGATGCCATGCTTCTTCCTTAGTGAAAATGGGTACCATGCACTGTACTTCTAAAAGGACTCTTGGAATCGGTCCAGTCAGCTAGGATGGAAAGTGGGCTTTTGAGAACATTAAAAGCAGGAAACTGGAGCAAGAGAATGTAGGCATTTGCAAAGGTGCTAAAGATGAACAGGACTTAACTTTGTAAAGAAAGAAGTCTGGGGTAGGTGGTAGAAAATTCCATTCTGGAAGATGGAGAGTTATAAAGAACGGGTATGGGGAGGAGGGCTCAAGAAGTAACAAACCATTACATTGACGGTGCTGGGTGAAGAAGAGGGAAAAAAAAAAAGCAAGACTATGTCATTATGACTCAAGCAAAATAGTTGCTCTGGGGACCTGCACAAGTTATCGACTCACAAGTGGTTATACTCAGCATTCCTCTAACTGGGTCATTAGAGCACACGCCTGGATTTTAAGGGTAGCCTCCAGGAGGACAATCCAACAACGCGTGCCTTTGTGTAGCTTTCAGAGAAAGGACATAGGGGTGCTGGGCTCATGGACCATTTCAGACTGAAGACCGAATTACGTCTGCTGGGCTGTGATCCAATTAATAGCAAAGCGATTCAACATAATTGACCCCAAAAGAGTTGATTCGGTGACACGTGGATAGAGCTTTGACAGCATGGCAGTGAGATCAGGGAAAGAAATTAATATGTGATTTAAGTAAATTTAGGCACCTGGTAGTTTAACAGATTTAGCCACTTTCATCTTTTGTTATTGGATTGACTCCGGCCCAGTTGGGAGTTACTGAGAAACTGATCGCAATAAACTGGGCTCTGTGACATGCCACTTTGGGGCTCAAAGTTCCTTCCTGGATCACCAAGGGGAAATGATGCCACAAGGGCACTGGCATACACTTGCGTATTTAACTTGCACAGACCAACCTTGTGTTTCTTCCTAGGAGGCTGGCTGAAAAGCATGATAAATGACAAAGTTTTGGAACCAAAGATAAGACTTAAAAATGCCAGAAAGACCTGGGCTGGAAACAGTGCAAGCAATACACTTTAAATTAAACTAAGAAGTTGGTCACAAGCTGGTTTCCTCTAGATTCTGGTCTTACATTTGATCCAGTATTTTCATGGCTGCTTTATGGACTTGGGCTACTGGCCTTAGTTCCACCTTAAAATACCTATTCATCCTTTGGTTTTAGAGCCTGTGCTGTTTTTTGTGCTTTGGCTTCCATTGCTCTGTAGGCATGTAGGTGGTGTATGTGTCCTGATGTGATATGTGTGAAAAGAGAGGGTCTAAATTTTTCATTAGCTTTTTAAAATGTAGAAGTAATCCGCGAGTATGAAATTTCAAGCACTGTGGAAGTAAATGAAGTAAAAAGGAAAAGAATATTTCAAGTTTAAACAGGCATTACCCAACTGCCTTCCAAAAATTCTGTACCAATTTATACTCACACAAACGGTCTATGAGAGGGTCCTTTCTTTTTCTTATCTTTGCCAAGAATTGGTATAACTGTTTATTGTGTCTGACGCTGAACTTCAGGGTAGTGACTATGGATTTGAGGTTGTTTTTCTGTTTGTTTTACAAAAGGGGATCACTCACTGTTCTCCAGACCCACTTGTCTCCTTTCTGTTCCTTCCAAACAGCAAGTTCTCAGGCGGTGCTCAGACCTTCTTGGCCTGGAACACTTCCTCAGGTCTTCCCAACTGTCATTCTCACTGAGACTTAGCTCAAATGAAGCTTCTTCTGGCAGAATTTCCCCCTCCACTGTTTTAAAGGAGAAACCAACTTCACTCTGGCGTGACTGTCTATCGTATTTCTCTACTTATTTCCCTCAAAGAATGTATCCTAACGTACAATACCCTTTTTCATGTACTAGTTTGTTTTCTTTCTCCACCAGTGCCTTGATAGCACAGACCGACCTGTGTGTCTTTCACTGTCCTCCTTCTCCAGCCTGACCCAGTGATCGGCAAATAATAATGATGCCTTTGTTGAATTTATGGATGAATAGTTTCTCCATCTTTTTCTTGGAGGCCACGGATGGAGGGGAGGGAGGGAGATAGATGCGGTATCTAGGATGACTCCTGCTTCATACCCACTGGTCCTCTTGAAATGAACATAACATCCCCCATAAAATCAGTGCACTTCAAAGAAATGAGAGAGAGCTTCTCTCTTCATGGTCTCCTTTTATGATGAACTTGGGAACACTCTATCACACTTTGAAACTCTTGTTTATTTTTCATATTTGGTTCAATGCATCCTCCAAATTATAATTTGCACCACAGACACAAAGACAATTTACTTGTGTTTAGTGGGAAAGAAATATATTAATTTATCTGACTTGTGCATTTTTTCTAACTCCTAGGAAAAACATGGGGAGTTCACGGCGACTTGATATGAGAGGGATTTTTCATGTTGGTGGTGGCTGTTTTATTTTGTTTTTCCTGATCTCATGCTCACTGTACATTTAGACAATTCTAAAGAGGGTAAAGAAGGAAATGTAATCCACACATCACCTTTTATTCCTAAAATATACGTTTTGTCTTAAGCCGAATTCCTCTAAAGGCAGATGCTGAGGTAGGACTAGAACTTAAGTCCTTTACTTTGGAAGTAACCTGAGGAAGCAGCTGTAGGAGATAGGAGAAGTAAGGGGGGGATAGGGAGGGAAGTCCATACAGGCTGTGATAAACAGCAGGTCACCACCATGAGTAGCTGGGGCTCAGTCCTGCTGGAGACACCTGTCAGACCAGGTAACAACCCTTTCAGTTGTCCCACCTGAGAGACGTTTCCAGTCCATGATTAGACGAGGGCTGCTTCTAGAGGTGTTAGCTCCCCGGCCCCCCCACTCCCATCCACTGAGTCCTGCTCCAAGCACAGGCTGGGCAAGTGACCATGGCCAGAGAAAGCCCTTAGGCAGACGGTTACAATATGAAGCCAGCATGTGCCAGACAGTGTGTGCCAAGGAGACACGGGCAGGGTATTGCCAGCATCTGTTACACAATCATCAGAGGCAAGCTCAGGTGGAGCCATTCTGGCACCAAGTCCTGCCCTCCTTCCAAACAGCCAGTGCTGAACAGACAGACCACTCCTGGGAGCACGACTTAGAAAAGTCCCATTCAAGGCTGAGCGTACACACAAAGACCTCTGTTTGTAGATGGGGCAGGGAGCCAAGGCTTCAAACATGCTTGCCCCGACTGGCTTGGTCTCTTGTCTGCCCACAACCTACCATGAGGAGAACATGTACCCAGGTGGCAGTTGGTCCAAGAGAACTGTGAAGTGGGTCAGACCTGAATCCAAACTGAATTCAGGAGCCCAGCCCAGCTCAAAGTCATTTAAAGTAGAGCCACCCTAGTCTGCAGACCTCTGAACAAGAAAAATAAATGCTCATTATTGTAACCACTGCTTTTCAGAGTTACATGTTACACAGCATTATCACAACTGTAGCCGACAGATGCAGTACTCGAGGGGATAGATTTAATGAAGCAATGAGGACAATAGTTTAAAGAACATTATTACAATCCTCAAGGATGTGGAGTGGATATTACAGACCATTTAAAAAGGGAGAGAGAATCAACTAGAGAGCTTGTGAATTATAAACGTTATTGCTAAAATTAAAAGCTCTCTTATACGGACTGAACAGCAGCAGGGAAACAGATAAAGAACAAATTCATTAGTTAATAAATTGTGCCAAAAACTTGATCTGATATTCAACACAAAGAAAAAAAATTATGAAATAAAAATCAAAACATGATGGATAGATCCAGGAATGGAAGGAAGGGCATATGGAAAGTAGTGATAGAAAAACAAATCCCATAACAAAGAACCCATCAAATGTTGAGCAGGACTGAATGAAAAAGGGTCATCATCTAGATACACATGGCAAAATTTCATTAGAATAAGAATTTTAGAGGGAGGCAGAGAGAGAGAGAGAGAGAGAGATCTACAAGGAACAAAAAATGGATTAATGCAAATGCTGTCATCAGCAACACTGGATTTAAAAATTAAACTAAAAAAAGAAAAAGCTGTGGTAAACTAGGAATAGAGGACAACGTTGTTAACTCACTAAAAGTTATTCCTAGAAACCTTTAGCAACCCACCTACTGAATGGTGACACACTTCAATTATTCCTCCTGTAGTTTTTGTCAACCTTAATTTTCAATTTCAAATATATGTTTTCGTACTAAACTGATATGTATCTATATGAACATTTTGAATGGTTGTACAGTATTTCACTGTATGATGAACATCTTCTAACTTATTTAATCAGCCCCTCTTTAATGGGGATTGCTTGTTTCTATTTTATAATCTATAAAGTGTGCTTCAATGAACATTCTACTTGAAATTTCCCACATCTTCTGGAATGCCGATTGGATATTATCAACATTTTTAACGTTGACTAAATCAATGATTGGAAAGTAAATCTTGTGGGTTTTAAAAAATTTTTCTTTTAAAAACACTGGTGAAGCAAAAGACCATCCTGTGTTCATTCATTCAACAAAGAGCACCTACAATCCACCAGAGCTGCTCTATGTGCTCAGCACATACACATCACTGAACCAAACAGACACAATGCACTGCTCTCACATGTTCCAAGTATTTCTTCTTTTGTGAGCTACTCATTAATCTACTGAGCTGCTCATCTTTTCCCCATTGCATTTTAGAAACTACCTGTGCATTCAGATTTTTAATTATTTAGTTAAATTTTTATTTAATTACTGCCATAATGACAAAACCTTTTTATTTCTGTTTATATTTTAGCTTTCATGCTTCTTTTCTGGCAGCTCAGGCAAGTTTCGGTTTTATGTGGGCACAGTTTTCAATGTTACCCTGTATTTTTCTACCTACTTATCCTAAGATCATAGAAATAGTTATCCACATTTTCCTCTAGTATTTTTTATAGTGATTAAGCTTTTAACTTAAAAACGTACCAAATCATATACAAAACAGATCTATTCACTGGCTGGGCCTGACCTGAGAATCACCACGTGTACCATGAACAATGTTGGGTAAACTGTTTGGTTATGAAAGAGTGCTTTTCCCTATTAAGGTGTGTATTTTACTCCTGCGTCAGACTCTCCCTGTGTTAAAACATGGAGATGTCAACAGAGCGACATCAAACCACCTAAGTCAAAATGCTCTTGGAAGCAGAGTTACTGCCTTTAAAAGAAGGTCTAAAGTCCCTAGCAGACACACTGACCCTGCCCCACTTGAGCTGCAGCTCCCTGAAAATGACACACCCTCCCCTGTCGCCCGTAGTGTCACGCCACCCGCGGGAGTTGGGTCTCTACCCCACGCTCACTTGGTTGACTTCTACTCATCCGCCAGACCTCAGCTTCAGTGTCGTCTCCTCCAGGGGAAGCAGGCAGTCAGGTCATGAATATTTACTGGACCACCCTTCTTTGTCCACACTGTTCTCCCCACTTCCCAGCCAAGGCTGGTGAGGCGTCACTCCTACATGTAGCCATATCTCCCATCGCACAAAATCACAACAGCCTCGTTCCTGGACTGTAAAAACTATAGGAGGTAAGCCCCTTGTCTTCTTCACTAAGGTATCCCCAGCCACTGACACATAAATCAACGTGAACACAGACAAAGCAGTAAACCAGAAGGAACCAGGAGGAAAGTGTGTGACATTTCATTTCCTGGAAAGTGAACAGGGCAAGAGAAATGGTGCCCATCCTTCAGAGACCTGTGCTGTAGGTGCATTTGAAAGAACTCTGGCTTTGCCGTCAGAGGAACTTGTTTCAGCTCGTGGCCCTGTCGGGTTCTACCTCTGTGACCTTGGACGAATAAACTTTCTCAAATCTGGTTTCCCATCTATACTCGGCATAAGGCCTATACTCCCCAAACCTCAGGGTAACATTTCTTGAGCTCTTACTCTACGTGTCATACACTGAGATGATTCATTAATGATATTACCTACTTCAATCTTCATGCCCTATTGTGGAGATACTATTAATATTATCTTCATCAATAAGTTGGAGAATCTAAGGACTTCAAGCCCAGATGAGGAAACTGCAGGGCATCACTTAGGGTAGTAGGAGTACTGGGGGTTATGTACTCAGTCTAAAACGTAGAGAGGCTATGTGATCTGTCCACATTCACACAGAGTGAAAATAGCAGAGCCCGGATTCCGACCCAGGACCGTCACTTAGTCATTGAGAACATCACCTAATCAATGTTCCAAGGCTGATTCAAGTTGGGACAAGGGTGTTATAAGTGGATGGGCTTTGTAAACTGTCAAGCCAGGGCAAAAACTGGAGATGGGGGGCAACCCACCCGCAGGACAAAGCAAGCAGCCGCAGTATCCGGATGCCTGTGTGCCTTCAGGGAGGAATGTGTGCCTGGGATTTCAGATCTGATCCAAGTTCAGTGTGTCTGGCCCAAGGTTATTTTTGATTCAAGGCCTCTGTGCCCTGGTTTCTGTCAACACTGAAATAAACACCACTTTGCAATCTGCACCTTTTATTAATGGTGTGACTCACTTAATGAGGGCTTCGCTGACTCACATCAATCTTCCTTTGAGAAGAGGCCCATCAAGGAACTGTGGACAGCTGCCAGCCTGGATCCTCTCCGCATCAGCAGCTGGCCGGTCCAGCCACCCTGCAAGCGCTGTCCCTCCAGCGGAGGGGAGAAAGCAGAGCCTCGAGGCTCGAGGGCAGCCCAACAACAGACACAGGTTTAAAGGCTACCTTATTGGCCTTCTCCGGACACTGCTCTTTATCTTATTTTCATTTCAGACAAACAGCCATGGATGGATTCCTCTTGAAACCTAATCATAAAATATTCTCCAAATGGGCAAAGGCACTAATCAAAACTGTGAAAAGCAAGGCTGGAATAAGGAAAGAACTAAATGAGACGTGGGGGATTTTTCACTGCAAAGTTTCTCTAATTCAGCATCCCAGGCTGACTCATGAAGGGAGAAAATATTCTGCCACGATGACAATGCGTGCTTTAGCGTCATCTGCGTTACAGAAGGGTGGCGGCGTGACGGGGATGGCTTGGTGTCCCCAGAGTTTGGAACGGAATCTGCAGTTCTGTCTACATACAATCACACACTGTTCATTTTTAATTCCTTCTCCATCCACTAGTTCTTAGGTCTAGTTATCGCCACTGTCCACACCGCGCTCTTGGAAAGCAGTTGAGGACAAAGCCAAGTTAGTTGTGGATCCCTTTTAGAATAACGCAGGCTCCTTGTTTTACACAGAAGAGGGCTCGCCGTGTGGTTCCCTCCCTGCCTTCCCTAGAGTAACAGGTTTAGAGTGGGAGCATCCGGAGGAGGATGTGCCGTCTTGAGGACCGGCCTCCCTCCCCTTCTCACCACTGCAGTCCTGACTGTTTTAAGGAAGCCTAAAAACAGGGACGAAGGCTTTCGAAGCAACACCACCACGGGAGGATGCTGTTCCCTGTGAGAATCTAAACTAGATACGACGTGAAGGTAGAGGCAAAGACAGCCTGGGTGGCATCGTAGCACATCTTCCTCAGCAAGCAGTCTGTTTCTCCTGAGAAACATGTAGGGGACAGCCTTGTTGCCCGCTTATCATTTCTGTTGTTTCAGGGTTGGGGGAGTCTGGAAGTGGAGGAAGGCTGAGAGGCTCAAAGGGGATGCTTCCTTCAGAGGATTCTCCTTGGCTACTCTCAGTGGGTGAAATGGCAGGGCTCCTGTGCACTTGAGGGGACGGGGTGTCCACAAAGCAGCCATGCCCAACCCCCGCATGATGGGTGGCGGAATCTGGGAAGAGGGCATGTGGAACTCCCCACTGAATTGCAGTGATTAGCTCGTGTGTATGGTGAAACTATGAGCAGTTGGCTTTCCTTTATGCTGTTCTGTATGTTTTAATTGTTCTGTGCTTATTTTCATAATAGGAATATATGTTGCTTTAAGTATTAAACTAATAAGGATTTAAAATGTTCTTTAAGATTTTATCCAGCTCTTAAAATCAAGATAAAGGTTTTCTACATGTTCCAAAATGAATTATGTTAATCACCTAAACCTGTCCCTTCTTTAATATTTCTTATTTTGGCACCAACAAGCCAAAACACTTGGAATTGCCCTAAACCGCACTCTTGCACTTGTACCTCCAAACCTCCTCAAGCACACATTTAGTCTGTTTACCTCCTCTTAAATCTGATATCCTTCTCTCCATCCCTCATTATATAATGAACTGATTTGGGGTTGGAAATAACTCTTATGTCATGCTTTCTCCTCCTATCACTCCTTAGAAGATGCCTTCTGACTTACATGCTGAAGTTGCTACTGCTGGACATTTTGTATCTGGCCTCCCACTCCAGTTGTGTCACAGTAGTTGGTCAAATCACAGAGCCACAGAATTTTAGAACTGAAAGGAACACGAAAGTTATCTTGCCCTGTCCTTAAATTTTACCAAAAGAAGAAACTGAAGGTCAGAGCTGTATAGTGACTGCCCAGTATCACAGAGCTACGTCATGGGGAAGCGGTGACCTGACCCTGGGTCTCCCAGGTCCTAAGCCTGTGTGTCTCCGCACAGTTCTCTCCACCTCCAGCTTCAAAACATCCATTCAAAACGGTTATTTTTAGTCGATGCTGGGCCTCCTCGTCTGCCCTTCTGCAGCTCTAACGATAAAGGGGTTTGCAGAATAAAAACCCTGGCAGGGGTATGGGGTACAAACGCTGGCTTTTAGCTGAACTTGCTACGGGGCTGCAGCTGAGCCATAAAGCTGCCCCTTCTTTTAATTCAAATTTGCAAAGTTAAAGTAATAAAGCATAACAGAAGCGTCCTTTGATTTAAGCCTGCTGGGGGAGAGCCTTGAGTCAGATCTGAGCTGTTTATTTAAATCAATGAATGGAACTTCAGCAGAACAGCTAATAAACAACCCTCCACAAGGTCAGGCCAGGCTCCCCGGGACCCGAGGTGTTGGGTCTGAAATCCAGCCAGAGAGACCAAGGCTGACATTGGCCTCATAGAACTCTCCAGTGGTCTAGGGTCCCCCCTGGGGCCTCGGGTTTGGAATGCCTTCTGAGAAGGCAGGCCAGGGACGGTGGCAGGAAGACAAGCTTTATTTTGTCTACCTTAGAAGGAGGGATGGTCAAGGGACACTGCCTCTAGGGAAGCCGGCACCCCCACCCCCCACCAGCACCGAGGCACCCAAGCCGCTCTGCTGAGACCACAGATCTCTGCTCTGCGGAATCCAACTGAAAAATAGTAAGACTTCGGACACAGTCCAGCTGACATTTACATCTGAATTTTTGAAGCCTTTACACTTGATTTCTAATTACGTTCACAAATCGATGTACTAGTAGCAAGCTGTCCTTAGAATGACTCCCAGCCCCATCAGAAAGTTTCCTCCCTGAGGCCTCTGTTTCTGCTGCACCTTCTATGCAGAACCACCTTCCTTCTCCTCTCTTCCCCTCCCCTCCACCTCCCGTATTTCAAGATTAAGTTCTGAAGCTGTAGCTTTCACGTTTTCTTCTCTTAACAACTCGGGAGAGAGTGAACTTCCTCTCTTCTGCATTCCTGGGGAACTGGGGTGGACCACTGCAATGTGTTTTCTAATCTTATGCAGCTCTGGGTACCATTTTCCTTTCCCTGCACACTTTGCCCATAACAAATGTCCAACAGAAGGATGTGAGATGTGGAGACGCGAGGGAGGGCCCGAGGAGCGGGCTCGCTGCGGTGCCATTAGCATCCATCACCACTCACAAAGCAGCTGAGGATGTTATTTTGTTTCGTGTTTGGCAGGATAGGTGCACCTCAGGGCTTCATTCCACTGTTCTTGCCTTTTAAAACGAGGTGGGAAGCCCTGGCTGAGGTAACAATTGCTCATGACTTTCCCTCGAGGTCTTTTTACTAAAGCAGTTTTACTAATAGGCTGTTTACAGTCATTTCCTTTTCACAGCTGGCCACAGAGCGAAGTGAAAACAAAAGATACCCAGGGGTTTATCAATTTTTCTCCCTTATAAACTGTTAGTGCCTCTCAGCAGGAAGGGTTCACAATCCCCAATTTATAACCCCTTTCAGCAGGATTTGTCTGCCCAGATTGACTCACTACATGGAAGGAACTCAGATCCCTCCGGCAGAGGCGGGTGCCCCGTGCTGAGCCTGGCAACCTCACAGCCGGGTCTGTGACACGGTTGGGGGTGGCAGCTCGCGGACCACTGGAGCCGTGTAGGGACGGACCAGGACACCGTCCCAAAGCAGCTTTATGGGGATTCCAAAGAGCGGGGCATTGTTCACCTTGCACGTATTAAGTTTTTTTGTTTTTAATTTTTCCAAGCAAAGACCTCTAGCATGATATTTAGTATACAGGAAGTAGAAAACAGACTGTCAGCTGCACCTAAAGTTCCAAGCCGGAGCAAAGAAAGTGAAAGGGCAGAGGCACAAACAGGAAAGGAAAACATGAGGCAGAAAGCAAAGACAGCAAGTCAGATTTGACCCTGATCAAAAGGGGAAGGTCACAGCCAAACCTCGTCAGGGTGGCATGTGGAATGAACTACCCAGATTAGCCATTACCTCAGCTATGATGAGTGACAGGAAGCAGTCTGTGCAAAGGGGGCTTTTCAGCCTTCACAGGTGTGCTTTGCTAAAGAATACAAGACTAAGCTTATGATTTACTTTAATGATACATTTTTTCATTCGCTTACTATTTCATTCACTTATTCATTCATTCATTCATTCATTCAAAATAAGCATCAACTACAAGCTGGGAAAACAAGAAAACAATCACAGAGCTTTCTGCCTAGTGACAGACATGTGTTTAAATGAATTACTCCACTGGTTAGCTATTAGGGGAATCAAATCTAGACTCGGTTTACACAGCACTGGTAAGAAGGACAGCCAGAAAAAGAGGTAAGTGAAAAAACAACTGCTAAGTGGAGAAAGGAATAAAAGCAGCTTATTGAGTCTGAGAAACAGAAAAAAGGCCAATACAGTTAGAACATACAAGCAAAGGGGAAAGTGGCTTAGGATGCGTCTGCAGGACCTGACAGGGGATGGACCATTCAGTGTCCTGCAGCTCGTGCTGAGATAATGACTGCCATCCTCAGGGTTCGGGGAAGCTGTTGGAAAGTTTCAAGGGATGACAAGACACGACCAGACAAGTATATTCTGAATATTGCTCCATCCGATGGAAAATGGACCAAAAGGAGAAAAGGCCAGTAGGAGGTTAGCATGCTGGTCTAAGTGAGGATGCTGGTGGTTTATTCTAGGATGCTAGCTTGGGCTAAGGTGACAGTGGTAGAGTTGGAGAGAGTGGACATTCAAGATCTATTTTGGGAGTAGAGTTGACAAGACTTGCCAATGGATGGGATATGCAACAGGCTTCTGGCATGAGCAACTGAGTAGATGAGGCTTTTGCTTCTCCGACTGAGTACTTCCTACTTCCCCCCAATCAGAGAGAACTGAAGGAAGACATCAGCCTGGTCTCTCTCCGGTTTCACCTTCAACTGCCATCCATCTCTCTACCATTGATTTTCAATCCCTGCCTCTCCACCTGCCAGCTGTGGGTCTTTGTCAAGATATTTAGTTCCCTTAAGCTTCAGAGCCCCTAGCCAAAACGGGAGAGTTGAGAGAGTTAAATGAAATCCTACTTAAAGAGCTCCTGGACCACAGAAGGAACTCGATAAATGGATGTTTATTTCCTCCCTCCTTTTCTTTCTTAGCTCCGCCCTCTGAGACCTTGAGTTTGGCGCTTCCTTTTCTCAGACATACTCTTCTGCTCATGCGCTCTCTCACCCCGCCTCCCATACAAATGTGATCATCTGCTCCAGCCAGATAAACATCCACCTCTTGCCTCCATCGTTCCAGCGAAGGCTACTATGCTTCCAAGTGCGTGCTCCCCAGCTCTCAGTGCCCATTTCTGACCTTGTGATTATCTATGACCTGCATTTACAAGGACCTCTTGTTCCCTGGTGGGAGAAGCAGTAAAGTGGCTGAACTTGAGGACAGAGGTGCAGTGCTTGAGAAATAAAGAGATGTTGCAGGTCAAAGGCAGGGCAGACAGGGGCCCTGTCTGGGGTTGGAGCCGATTCAGAAGCGAAAAGCCAGAGCCAGGCAAGCTGTGAGGTGGCAGAAGGGGGAGACCCACCCTGTCAGAGATAACGGCTTTTGAAACAAAAGCAAAACCTGCCTCAGACAGGAAACCTCTCATCCCCTCCTCTGTCACTACTGTGACTGGAACCGGTGGTTACCTTCCCCCCCAGATCTGCAAACCCACCGCCTGCAGCCACTGCCACATTAACAGACCAGACGGCAGATTTTATGCAGCCTTGCAGTCTGCCTTCTAACAGAGATCTCAGACCTGCACTTGGGTGCCTCTCAACATTTAAAATACCTTTACATTAAGGAGGAAGTTTAAACCAGTTCATGTGTCCAATGTTCAATGGAATGACCTTAATTTTACTTTGTTTTAAACTTGTTCATTAGGTGGATAATAAACGCATACACTAAAATGAAATTCAACAACGTGAAGGGGTACATGCCAAATGCCTTTACTTGCCTTTCTCAGAGGCAATCACTGTAGCAGGTGTTGTGGGTGTGTGTATATAAAATTTTCCATAAACATCCCACTGTGAATAACTATGAGTACGAATAGCCGGGCACCTTTTCCCACGACTCACTTATCTTTCAATCACGAAGCTCCACCTTTACCCTACCCTCATTTATAGAATCAGTCCCTTTGTTTTGTGTCCTCATTGTGCTAAGTACAGACTCCTACCCCTGTGTCTA
The DNA here is from genome assembly GCF_949987515.2 of Delphinus delphis. Classification (NCBI taxonomy): domain Eukaryota; kingdom Metazoa; phylum Chordata; class Mammalia; order Artiodactyla; family Delphinidae; genus Delphinus; species Delphinus delphis. The sequence continues at coordinate 55,630,591 of NC_082701.1, forward strand.
TCATATTTTCTTGCTATGTATGTCTCACTCCCCATATTAAAAAATGATGAACAAAATAATAAAATAAACCCAAAGAAAGTAAAGGAAGAACGGGTAGCAGCAGGAATTAATAATATAGAAAACAGTCACCAAAAAATAAGCTATAGCTGATTTGTAAAACCAAAGTCGATTCTTTGTAAAAACTAATGAACTAGATAAATCTTTGGCAAGTCTGATTAAGGGGTAAAAATGAAGACAAAGGTAAGCAATACTGAAAGCAAGAAAAGTGGCAGGACGATAGCTGTAGAGGAGGCTTTTAAATTATGAGAATGTTTTGTAACAATGTCAACAAATTTGAAAATCTAGATGAAATGGATGATTTCTTAGAAAAATGGAAATTACTCAAGAATGAGTACAAAATCTAAATGTATTAATAACCATACAAGAAACTGAAAAAGTAGTCAGAGATTACTGTTAAAACTCTTGGGCCAAGGGTTTTATAGGCAAATCCTACCAAGCCTTCAAGAAGCAGATAATCTTTGTGTCATTAAACTTATTCAATAGCATAATAAAAGATAAGAAATTTATTGACTCAACCTGCAAAAATAGTGCATGAAGAAAAATGTCTGCCAGTGTCACATACACAGATGTAAAAGTTCTAAGTAATAAATGAAGCTATCAACTCCAACAGTTCAATAATTAAATGCCAAAGTGTTGTATCTCACCTACCATTGGAAAATCCACTAATTTAATTCACCACAGAGGCTGATTTAAAAAAGAAAACAATTTATGATCATCTCAAAAGATGCCAGAGAGAATATTTTATAATATTTAACATCTTTCCTCATTTAAAAAATACTTTAATAATATTCTTTAATTAGAATGAAATGTCCTCACTCTCTAAAAGGTTCTTCACCAAATCCCATATAATTGTGAAATATTAGAGGTAGTCTTACTAATCAGGAACAAAACAAAGACCTCTATTACCATTGTCACTGGAAACATTAGCAAATGCAACAAGACAAGAAAAAGAGAGCTTTAACTATTGCAAAGAAAGGCGCCCAAATGATTACTTTCCACAATTATCAATGAAGAATATCTAAGAGAAGCCATTTAAAATTATTATAAATAATAAGGTAATTCAATAAAGTGTCCAAATAGAAAACAACCTAGCAAAACCATTTGTTTTCTTACATGCAAGAAAATACAATATGATAATAGTATAATAAGGCAAATATTATATATCCTTACAACATGCAAGTACTGATCTAAGTGTTTTACACAGACTAACTCACTTCATCCTCATAACAACTCTATGGGTTAGGTATAACTATTGTTACATTTCACAGGGAGGGGAAATAAAACACAGAAAGATGAAGCAACGCGCCGCCCAAGATCGTGCTACCAATAAGTGGCAGATCTGCGGTATAAACTCAGGGAGTCTGGCTGCATATTCCATGCTCTGGAAATTAAACTCAGAGTGAACATTCTCCTTGCAAGTTTTCTGAAGAATACAAAAATGATTTCTGTCAGATTGGCAAACGTTTTTAATTTGATAAAATCAAATACGGGTGATCACTGAAGGATTCAGATCCTCCCCTACCTTGTTACTTGAACCACGAATTGATGAAGCTCTTCTGAAGGCAATTTGTTAGTCCATCAAAACTAGACATAAGCTAGGAGTTTATACTGAATAAACCTTGAGTACAAGAATACTTATTGCAGAACTGTAGGAAATAGCATGAAACAGACAACAACTAAACGACCATCAATAGGGGAGTCTTGAAATAGAGTATGCTATATCTTTACTATAAAGTATCATGCAGCTGTCAAAAAAGAAGGCATTGATGTGGAAAAATCACAAAGACAAATTTTCAGATAAACAAAGCAAAATAGGGGAAAAAGTGCATAGTATGATCCCAATCGTGTTTTTCCAAGGCATAATACATATACACGTATGGATATGCAAACACAGAAAAGGGAATGAAAAAACATGGTCTAACCTATTGGCAGAAATGAATTCTAAGAAGAGGACTGGAGGAAGGACAGGATTTTCAAGGTTTTCTTTATATAATTCTTTATTGTTTGAATCTCTTATATAAGGAGTATATTTATAACTTTAAATGTGTTTTTAAAAGGAGAAAAATTTTAAAGTAGAAAATGAAATATTACTTTAAAAATCAGAATGGGGCTTCCCTGGTGGTGCAGTGGTTGAGAGTCCGCCTGCCGATGCAGGGGACACGGATTTGTGCCCCGGTCCGGGAAGATCCCACATGCTGCGGAGCGGCTGGGCCCGTGAGCCATGGCCGCTGAGCCTGAGCGTCCAGAGCCTGTGCTCCGCAACGGGAGAGGCCACAACAGTGAGAGGCCCGCGTACCGCAAAAAAAAAAAAAAAAAAATCAGAGTAGAGGAAAGGGAAAAGTCTTTACGCTAAAGAATGCATTTAAGCACAATGAAATAGTTATATCTGTTTTTAAAAGGAATGAGTATCTCTGCGAGAAAAGAGTTTGGAAATGTCCATTCCTCTGACCACTTCCATTCATACTTAATAAGATGAGGGAGAAACAAATTCTGCCCTATTTTACCCTCACACAGAAGAATGTGAGGTAACCTTAAAAGGCAAAGAATTTGCCGTGTCATATAAAAAGCTGGATAGTATGTGTTTCATCCTGGGAAACAAGATTAATAAGAACTGTTTAATAAGAGTTGCTTTTGAGAATGGTATTAGATTTGTTAATAGCCCTCCTCTAGAGAAGTGATTCAATGCACTTTCTCAGAAGGCAATGGAAAGTATAAGTCTCTGCGTTGTGTTGAGGGGAGAGCCTGCTGTGATGGAAGACTCGTCAGTTTAAACACCATCCCAGCCATGGCTGGTAAAAAGAGCTGGGAGGATGCTCCCTCCACCACCACCACCCCCTCCACTTCAATAATAGCAGCTGCAGGGCAGGGCAGGAGGCAGAGTTAGTCCTCAGGAGGGGGCAATGACAGCAGTAAAAGATAAAGAAAAAAGAAAAAAAAGCAGTTCAAGAAACAAGCAATATTGCTTATTTTGAATTAATCAGACTCTGGAAACATCTGCCTGAGAATGGATGTTGTTGGCTCCACCACGCAAAAGCTCTGTGACATCAGGCAAACTGCAATTCCTCTCATCCTCAGTTTACTGACCTTTAAAATGGTGATACAACAGTTTTCTCACAGGATGGTTGTGAGAAATCAATGAAATAATCTTGCAAAGCTCTTAGCACAGTGTCCAGAATATACTAAGTATTTCAACACAGATTAGGCATTATTAATAATAATGTTATGGCCACTTTAGGGACATGGGAAACAGAAACCACAGCCCTTTAGGAATTTGACGTCTACCTGTGGTTGTTTTTGCTCTTTGGCTGAGCACATTCCAGGGCTCGTGGAGAAGTAAGTGGTTATTGGTGAGGGTGGGGGGCTGCTGGAGATGCTGTCAGCTAGGACACAGGCTACAGTTGCGCTGTCCACTGTGATAGCCTGGTTTGCTCAAAGTAAGATGCACCATAACCACAAAATAATACTCTGGATTTGAAGATATAATATGGGAAAAAAAATCTCATTAATAATTTTATATTGACTACTTGTTAGATATACTGGGTTAAATAAAATAATTTATTAAAATTACTTTCATCTGTTTCATTTTACTTTCTTTTTTTTTTTTTTTTTTTTTGCGGTACGCGGGCCTCTCACTGCTGTGGCCTCTCCCTTTGCAGAGCACAGGCTCTGGACACGCGCGCAGGCTCAGCGGCCATGGCTCATGGGCCCAGCCGCTCCGCGGCATGTGGGATCCTCCCAGACCGGGGCACGAACCCGTGTCCCCTGCATCGGCAGGCGGACTCTCAACCACTGCGCCACCAGAGAAACCCCATTTTACTTCCTTTAGGTGGCTACAAAAAAATGATACAAATGAACTTATTTACAAAACAGAAACAGACTCATAGACTTAGAGAACAAACTCATGGTTACCAGCGGGGAAGGGTGGGCAAAGGAATAGATTGGGAGTTTGGGATTGACACATACACACTGTTATATTTAAAAGAAATAACCAACAAGGACCTACTGCATAGCACAGGGAACTCTGCTCAATATTCTGTACTAACCTTAATGGGAAAAGAATTTGAAAAAGAATAGATACATGTATATGTATAACTGAATCACTTTGCTATACACCTGAAACTAACACAACATTGTTAATCAATGACACTCCAATATAAAATAAAATTTTAAAAAAAAGAAAGTTTTAAATTACATTTCTATTGGACAGTCATGGGCTACAACCTACTTCTCCTATTAAGTGTATCTTTTGCATTTACACGTACATTTCTTTAAGTTTCTGGGAAAGGTGAGAAGGAATTCTTTTCTCCGTTACTTAGAGAAACTGAGAATTGAAGTGATTTGCCCAAGGACTTTCTCAACATAACATGTACCCATGTAGAAGTAAAGAAATTCAAAGAGAACAGAAGACCTCATAATAAAAGACAGCAGCCTTCCACCTCCTTACAGTTCTCAGAGGCAAACCCCATGTTTCCCAGTGCATCACCCCGCCTTCACCAGAACAATGCACAGTCCATAAAAGAGGCAGCAATCCTCAGACTCGCTCAATTACCCAAGCACAATCTGTGGCTCGTAACAAGAACTTAGGGGTTTTCCAAAGAGAGGGAAGAATAAGTCTTCAGGAAGCAAGGGGTGTTTTGAGTTCAACCATCTTTTTCCATAATTGGATCTGGGCACAGTGGCTGCCCTGGTTTGCAGCACAGGATAATGGAAATATGACTATCGCTCCGTGTATCAGGATTCTCTCAACTTTTTGAACCAGGGATTCTTCTCAGAAGAGAACACGGTCTTCCCATAGTCTGGCATGAATTTATCAAAAATAAGGAGATCTGGGAGGGAGGGAGACGCAAGAGGGAAGAGATATGGGAACATATGTATAACTGATTCACTTTGTTATAAAGCAGAAACTAACACACCATTGTAAAGCAATTATACCCCAATAAAGATGTTAAAATAAATAAATTAATTAAAAAATAAGGAGATCTGAAGATCAAAATGAGCCTACAATATCATGAGAAAGATTAACTCCTACCTTGGCAAGCTTTTTTCTGTAAAGGACCAGATACTAAATATTTTAGGCTTTGGGGACTATGTGGTCTCTGTTGCAACTAATCACCTCTGCCTGTGGTTACACAAAGGCAGTGGTAAACAATATATAAATGAATGGGGATGGCTGTTTTCCAACACAACTTTATTTATAACAACAGGCAGAGGGCAGCCAGTTTTGCCAAATGGCTGTAGTCTGCCAACCCCTGGATTAAGGTTTCTAGTTGAAACCACATCCAAGTCACAAAGAGCCAACAAAATTTGCACAAGAAGAGGAAATACAGATTAACGCTGAGTGGCATTATCCATAAACAACAGCAATTAGAGGACTATCTGAGGAAAAGGACTGCAGGCTAAAGCAAGATGGTGAGAAGACGCCTAGATTTTTATGAAGCAATGTTGACAGTGGGATGGCAGCCCTGGCAAGGGGTATCCTGAGGGCTCACCTTGAGATGCTGGGTGGAGAAAGGAAAGGAAAGGAAAAGTAGCCGGAAGAGGCTGTTAAGGCTGGCGGAGGTTTTCTCCACAATGGGAAAGATGTGCACATCTTTGTGAAAAGAGGTTAGTCAAGAGGAATGATTAAGTCATTTGGGAAAACAGGAGGACTTGGTATCACGAAGGGCTGAAAAGGTCTGCCTGGATGAGAAGGGGCAGCACTTCTTATTTTAATAAAGGAATGAGAATTGAGCTGGCCTCGGGCTCCTGATTACAATCTGTTTCTCTGTTTTCCGTGCTTCCTCGGACATCACCTCCCTTTCATCATCACAGCTTAGTGCGATATTGGCCTTTCTTTCTAGAGAAAGAGGAATCCATGTCAATCATCTTCCCATCTTCGTATTTCCTCACTTGATGCACTCCTAAGAGAAGGTGACCAATACTCATCTCACTAGAACACGAGACCAGAGACAAGGAAGCATATGTGTCCCAGAATATATAACAGGGCCACAGGGCTGCTTTATCTCCAAGTCTCAGTTTTAGATTGAATTAAAAACCATCCCAATTGAAGAGATCACCTGGCAAAAGGTTGGTCTCCCACGTGAGTGGATGAGCATGAAATATGGCTGGTGGCAGTTATCCTCTCTGAGCGTCTGCAGTCACAGGATAAATGGAGATGACTGATTTCCCTGAATAAAGCTGGGTTTGCATTCAAGATAAATGGCCAGGCAAGGTGAGGTTGGATGATGAATGAACTGGGATTAGCATTGCAAGCGTGATGGAGAAAGGCTTTCTATTCCTGACACTTAACATCATTACTCTTGGTAAACATCTGCCACAATTAATCACTCCACCCCTATGTTTGCTCTGAGTACTTTGTTTGGATCTCAATCTGAGTGCTGAGTTTAGACTCCCTTCTATTACCCATAGTGTATAAAAGCCTGTCTTTCCACTGTACTGTGATTCCTTTGAGAGCAGGGACTATTTTAACTAAGTTTCTATCACAGTGGAATTTCTGTATAATGGTGGTTTGGGGGACAGCAATCTAAGACAGCATAAGGAAAGACTCTGTGGGCTGGGTTTGCATTGCAGACTCATTTTCTTTTAGAGTTTACAGTTCCCTAGGTAGCTTTAGGTGGTGGGTGATGGAGGAATAGTAAATCTCTGGTAAGCCAGAGATCCTTGGCACCCAAAGTGTCCCCAGAATGTCTTGTACATACGTGGTTGAACTGAATATGTCGACATTTTACCTGAATTTCTTTAAATGTTAAGGGAATGAAGGAAATGTTTTTTACCCAACACATCCTTCTCGTGTGAAGAGTTGCTTCATATGATAGGAAGATGTATTTTGATGAGGTCTGATGACCACGTCCTTCTAACGCCAATACAGTCTGTCTGCAGGGGCTGGCCTTTAGAGTTGCTGAGTGTAGGTATGTGATTTAGGGCTGGGAACTCAGACAAGGCTGAGTCACTCACTACAATAGAGATAAGGGGCCTGAAGGGATAGGAGTGACAGCTTGAGGAAGCCAAGCTGAACCAGCCAGCCACACACACACACACACACACACACACACACACACACACACACACACACACACACACACACACACACACACACACCTCTCCTCTAATGACACAACTGAAAATGGATTTTGAGGAGTAGAAATATCTGAAGAGCATTTCTATCTATTTCCTGAGATGTCTAAAAGGTAATCCCTCTGCTGCAGTCATAGTGACCTAAACTACAAAGATTAGTGCTCCCCAGTGTGAAAGGACTGAGTTAATGCAGAAAAGTAGCTACCCAGACAGAGACTCCATATGGCTAGTTCTTGCCAAGAGAATGTGGGTGAACTGGGATGTGACCTTCTGGGATGAGATGGTTAAATCTTGGGTGCTCCGTCCTCTAGGTCAGAAGTTGGCAATTTTTTTTTGGTAAAGGGAAGTAGTTTTTTCAGTCTACACAGTCTCTACTACAACTACTCAACTCTGCCATCTTAGCAAAAAAGCAGCTGTAGAAACATATGGGCACAGCTGTGTGCCAACAAAACTTATGGACACTGAAATCTGAATTTCATATACCTTGCACGTCATGAACTACCATGCTTCTTTTAATATTTTTTTTCAACCACTGAAAAAATGTGAAAACCATCCTTAGTTTGCAGGCCATACAGAAACTAGTGGTGGGCTGGATTTGGCCTGTGAGCCTTAGGTTGCCACCCTGCTCTAGGTGCTCTCTCTCAGCCCACGTGACTCACGTTCCTGGGATACAGGAGTCTGAGGTCCCAGGGAGCAGTGGAATGACAGGATGGAAGTGGAATCACCCAGGTAGCTGCTCAAGACACCTCCCCAAGTAGGAATGACTTCGGGTGAGCAAGAAGCAAACCTTTACTTTGACCCGCCATTGAGATTTGGGGGTTGTTTGTTACAGGAGCGGGCGTTGCTTCTTTTAACAACCTCCCTCCCCCATCTCTTGCCTCAATGAAAGGCAGTAATTTCTACATTGCTCAAAGCATTGTTTATAAAGGCTTTCTCTTCTATTTTATTATTTGTTTTTTCTTTTTTTCTCTTCTATTTTAAATCATCTCCAAGGAATATACACTAACACTGCATTTATCTGCACAGCTGCCCCATCTCCCTGACTACCTGCTGCATTTCTTAACAGCAGTTGTTTGGGACTTACTCCATGTTCTCTCAAACCATCAGAGCCAACTTTCTCTCTCTCCCTCTATTTTCTACAAATCCAGGTCCATCTTCCCTAATAAATTCCTCTCTTCATCTGTCACCAGTGTCCTCATTTCCTTAAAATGCCTTTGAATCCGTGTTAATTCTTCCTCTTTCAAAGAAGGAGGCCCCATACCCTTGGACAAGGGGGTCTCTCTCTCTTCCTCTCCCCCTCTCTCTCTGTCTCTCAACAGCATCTTTATCCTCTCTGCTTCTAGTCGATTCTTTCCTTCTGCCTTCAGATGCTATAATCTTTCTTATCCTTTAAAGTAAAAACAGTTTCTTTGAACCCTACTAACTTCTCAAGCTTATGACTTCTCTCTCTCTTTTAAAAATAGACTACATTTTAGAGTAGTTTTATGTTCATAGCAAAATTAAGCAGAAGGCACAGACTGCCTATGTGTCTCCTGTGCCAACACGTGTGCAGCCTCCCCCATTATCAATACCCCCAAGGGTGATGCGTTTGTTACACCTGATGAGCCTGCGCTGGCACGCCACAATCACCCAGGGTCCATGGCTTACATGCAGGTGCACTCTCGGTCCTGTGCATTCTACGGGTTTGCACAAATGGATGCTGACATGTATGTACCATTAGAGTATCATACTGAATAACGTCACTGCCCTAAAATCCTGTGTGCTCCACCTAGCCATCCCTCCCTTCCCTCTGATTCTTGGAAGCTACTGATCTTTTCACTGTCTCCATAGTTCTACCTTTTCCAGAATGTCCTAATTCGGAATCATACCATATGTAGTCTTGTCAGACTGGCTTCTTTCACTTAGGGATTTACATTTAAGTTCCTCCATATCTTTTCATGGATTGAGAGCTCATGTCTTTTTGGAGCGGAATAATATTCTATTATCAGGGTTAGGGTTAGGGTTAAGGTACCACAGTTTATTTATCCATTCACTGAAGGACATCTTGTGGCTATGACTTCTCTTGACAAACAGTAAGATTTTTGAGCCAATGCTTGCTATACAGCCTCTTGTTCTCTTTTGCACTAAAAGGGGCGATTGGGACTGACACACATACACTATTGATATTACGTATAAAATAGATAACTAATGAGAACATACTGTATAGCACAGGGGACTCTACTCAGTGCTCTGTGGTGACCTAAAGGGGAAGGAAATTCAAAAAAGAGGGGCTATATGTATACGTATAGCTGATTCACTTTGCTGTACAGCAGAAACTAACGCAACATTATAAAGCAACTACACTCCAATAAAAATTAGAAAAAAAGAAGAATCAGTCCTGTTGCACTGTAACAGCTCTTGAGGTCACTGATGATTTCTAGGCTGATGTATCCATCACAATTTCTGCAGCCCTCAATGCCCGACAACACTAAGTAGCCTAGGTCAGGGGTGGTCCAGCTTGTTATGCATCACCTTGAGCCTGTATGAAGTTAGTTATTTGTTAGCCATTGGTTCTGTGTATTTACAGGTTCAGCAGAGGAAAGCTAGATTAGACATGAACTTGAGTGTTGATTCAGGCGAGAGAGAAGTCTATGCCAATTGCTAGAGATGTCATCCATGCACAAGTGTGCTCTTGTGAATTAAAGTGACTGTGATATTTAATCAACTCTGATAAAGCCAACTGCTTCAGGAAACAGAGGAAAAAAATGGGTGAAAGCAGGAGAAATGCCGGGAAGTATAAGGAAAAAGAAAAAAGTACTTATCAATATACCTCTATCATAGTATTAATATATTATTAGGTTGAATCCAATGAAATCACCAATATTCAACATTTTGACCTACAAAAATAACGTCATATGGTTCAATCTATTGTGAAGTATCTGTTTTTTCCAACAGCCTGCATTTAAAGGTCTGAAACTTATTTATATTATATCTCTAAAGCTTGGCATGTCATGGGGTCTATGTGGGTTGAACTGAATCAGAATTCAGTTGAAGGCAATGACTGTATGTCAGGAAATCTGTAGTCACGTCTTAGCTCTGCCACAACTATCCACGTCAGCTTAGATAAGATGCCCTTAGTCTGAGTCAGTGTTCTTTTTCGGTAAAATGGGATGCTTCCTGTAATATCTCCCTCAAACTGTTCTTGTGAGGATCAAATAACATTGCAATACAGTAGCGTTTTGTCAACTGTAAAAAAGTTGGTACATTCGTACAACCACTAGGGAGAACAGTATGGAGGTTCCTTAAAAAACTAAAAATAGAACTACCATACGATCCACCAATCCCAATCCTAGGCATATATCTAAAGAAAACCGTAATTTGAAAAGATACATGCACACCAAAGTTCATAGCAGCACTATTCACAATAGCCAAGACATGGAAGCAACCTAAATGTCCATCGGCAGAGGAACGGATAAAGAAGATGTGGTACATAGATACAATATACAGTGGAATATTACTCAGCCATAAAAAAGAATGAAATAATGCCATTTACAGCAACATGGATGGACCTAGAGATCATCATACTAAGTGAAATAAGACAGACAGAGAAAGACAAATATAATATGGTATTCCTTATATGTGGAATCTAAAAAAAAATGATACAAATGAACTTATTTACAAAACAGAAACAGACTCACAGACATAGAGAACAAACTTATGGTTACCAATGGGAAAGGTCGGGGGTGGGGAAGGATAAATTAGGAGTTTGGGATCAACATATACACACTACTATATAAAAAACAGATAAACAACAAGAACCTATTGTATAGCACAGGAAACTCTATTCAATATTCTGTAATAACCTATATGGGAAAAGAATCTGAAAAAGAATGAAGATATATAGATAGATAGCTAAAACTGTGTCACTTTGCTGTACACCTGAAACTAACAAAATATTGTAAATCAACTATACTCATATAATATAAAAATTAAATTAAAAAAATAAAATGATAATCTGGGAGCTTCTGGGCTGGTGAGCTCTTTTTTTTTTGAATATGTGAATTTTATTTTATTTATTTTTTTATGCAGCAGGATCTTATTAGTTATCCATTTTATACATATTAGTGTATATATGTCAATCCCAATCTCCCAATTCATCAAAATGAATCATCCAAAACGAAAATAAATAAGGAAACATAAGCTTTAAACGACACATTAAACAAGATGGAATAAACTGATATTTATAGGACATTCCATCCAAAAACAACAGAATACACTTTCTTCGCAGGTGCTCATGGAACATTCTCCAGGATGAATCATATCTAGCATCACAAATCAAGCCATGGTAAATTTAAGAAAATTGAAATTGTATAAAGTATCTTTTCCGACCCTAACACTATGAGACTAGATATCAATTACAGGAAAAAACTGTAAAAAATACAAACACATGAAGGCTAAACAATACACTACTAAATAACCAAGAGATCACTGAAGAGATCAAAGAGGAAATCAAAAAATACCTAGAAACAAAAGACAATGAAAACACGACGACCCAAAACCTATGGGATGCAGCAAAAGCAGTTCTAAGGGGGAAGTTTATAGCAATATAATCCTACCTCAAGAAACAACAAAAAATCTCAAATAAACAGTCTACCCTTACACCTAAAGCAATTAGAGAAAGAACAAAAACCCAAAAGTTAGCAGAAGGAAAGAAATCATAAAGATCAGATCAGAAATAAATTAAAAAGAAATGATGGAAACGATAGCAAAGGTCAATAAAAGTAAAAGCTGGTTCTTTGAGAAGATAAACAAAATTGACAAACCATCAGCCAGATTCATCAAGAAAAAAAGGGAGAAGACGCAAATCAACAGAATTAGAAATGAAAAAGGAGAAGTAACAACTGACTCTGCAGAAATACAAAGGATCATGAGAGATTACTACAGGTAACTATATGCCAATAAAATGGACAACCTGGAAGAAATGAACAAATTCTTAGAAAAGCACAACCTTCCCAGACTGAACCAGGAAGAAACAGAAAATATAAACAGACTAATCACAAGCACTGAAATTTAAACTGTGATTAAAAATCTTCCAACAAACAAAAGCCCAGGACCAGATGGCTTCACAGGCGAATTCTATCAAACATTTAGAGAAGAGCTAACACCCATCCTTCTCAAACTCTTCCAAAATATAGCAGAGGGAGGAACACTCCCAAATTCATTCTACGAGGCCACCATCACCCTGATACCAAAACCGCACAAAAATGCCACAAAAAAAGAAAACTACAGGCCAACACCACTGATGAACATAGATGCAAAAATCCTCAACAAAATACTAGGAAACAGAATCCAACAGCACATTAAAAGGATCATACACCATGATCAAGTGGGGTTTATCCCAGGAATGCAAGGATTCTGCAATATGCATATATAAATCAACGTGATACGCCATATTAACAAATTGAAGAAGAAAAACCATATGATAATCTCAATAGATGCAGAGAAAGCTTTTGACAAAATTCAACACTCATTTATGGTAAAAACCCTCCAGAAAGTAGGCATAGAGGGAACCTACCTTAACATAATGAAGGCCATATATGACAAACCCACAGCCAACATCGTTCTCAATGGTGAAAAACTGAAAGCATTTCCACTAATATCAGGAACAAGACAAGGTTGCCCACTCTCACCGTTATTATTCAACATAGTTTTGGAAGCTTTAGCCACAGCAGTCAGAGATGAAAAAGAAATAAAAGGAATCCAAATCAGAAAAGAAGAAGTTAAACTGTCACTGTTTGCAGATGACATGATACTACAAATAGAGAATCCTAAAGATGCTACCAGAAAACTATTAGAGCTAATCAATGAATTTGGAAAAGTAGCAAGATACAAAATTAATGCACAGAAATCTCCTGCATTTCTGTACACTAATGATGAAAAATCTGAAGGAGAAATTAAGGAAACACTCCCATTTACCATTGCAACAAAAAGAATAAAGTACCTAGGAATAAGCCTACCTAAGGAGACAAATGACCTGTATGCGGAAAACTATAAGACACTGATGAAAGAAATTAAAGATGATACAAATAGATGGAGAGATATACCATGTTCTTGGATTGGAAGAATCAGCATTGTGAAAATGACTATACTACCCAAAGCAATCTACAGATTCAATGCAATCCCTATCAAACTACCAATGACATTTTTCACAGAACTAGAACAAAAAAATTTCACAACTTGTATGGAAACATAAAAGACCCCGAATAGCCAAAGCAATCTTGAGGGAAAAAAATGGAGCTTGAGGAATCAGGCTCCCAGACTTCAGACTATACTACAAAGCTACAGTAATCAGGACAGTATGGTACTGGCACAAAAACAGAAATATAAATCAATGGAACAGGATAGAAAGCCCAGAGGTAAGCCCACACACGTATGGTCACTTTCTCTTTGACAAAGGAAGCAAGAATGTACAATGGAGGAAAGACAGCCTCTTCAATAAGTGGTGCTGGGAAAACTGGACAGCTACCTGTAAAAGAATGAAATTAGAACACTCCCTAACACCATACACAAAAATAAACTCAAAATGGATTAAAGACCTAAATGTAAGGTCAGACACTATCAAACTCCTAGAGGAAAACATAGGCAGAACACTCTATGACATACATCACAGCAAGATCCTTTTTGACCCACCTCCTAGAGAAATGGAAATAAAAACAAAAATAAACAAATGGGACCTAATGAAACTTCAGAGCTTTTGCACAGCAAAGGAAACCATAAACAAGACCAAAAGACAACCCTCAGAATGGGAGAAAATATTTGCAAATGAAGCAACTGACAAAGGATTAACCTCCAAAACTTACAAGCAGCTCATGCAGCTCAATATCCAAAAGACAAACAACCCAATCCAAAAATGGGCAGAAGATCTAAAAAGCCATTTCTCCAAAGAAGATATACAGATTGCCAACAAACACAGGAAAGGATACTCAACATCACTAATCATTAGGGAAATGCAAATCAAAACTACAATGAGGTATCACCTCACACTGGTCAAAATGGCCATCATCAAAAAATCTACAAACAGCAAATGCTGGAGAGGGTGTGGAGAAAAGGGAACCCTCTTGCACTGTTGGTGGGAATGTAAAGTGATGCCGCCACTATGGAGAACAATATGGAGGTTCCTTAAAAAACTAAAAATAGAACTACCATATGACCCAGCAATCTCACTACTGGGTATATACCCTGAGAAAACCATAATTCAAAAAGAGTCATGCACCACAATGTTCACTGCAGCATTATTTACAATAGCCAGGACATGGAAGCAACCCAAGTGTCCATCGACAGACGAATGGATAAAGAAGATGTGGCACATATATACAATGGAATATTACTCAACCATAAAAGGAAATGAAATTGAGTTATTTGTAGTGAGGTGGATGGACCCAGAGTCTGCCATACAGAGTGAAGTAAATCAGAAAGAGAAAAATCAATACCATATGCTAACACATATATATGGAATTTTTAAAAAATGGTTCTGTAGAACCTAGGGGCATGAGAGGAATAAAGATGCAGATGTAGAGAATGGACTTGAGGTCATGGGGTGGGGGAAGGGTAAGCTGGGACGACGTGAGAGAGTGGCATTGACATATATACATTACCAAATGTAAAACAGATAGCTAGTGGGAAGCAGCTGCATAGCACAGGGAGATCAGCTTGGTGCTTTGTGACCATCTAGAGGGATGGGATAGGGAGGGCGGGAGGGAGACGCAACAGGGAGGGGATACGGGGATATATGTGTATGTATGTACAGCTGATTCACTTTGTTGTACAGCAGAAACTAATGCAACATTGTAAAGCAATTATACTCCAATAAAGATGTTAAAAAGAAATAAAACATGATAATCTTAAAAAAAGCTATTGCTCTTTATGGATTTTTATATAATTCATAGCCAGGATTCATTCATTATAGATACTGATGAACTAACATGGAAATGAGAAAATACTCCCATTGTGACCAAGCCACATTTTCCTATTTCACAGAGAAGTAAAATGAGACTGAGAAGGGGCATAATGCAGGTCACATACTTGAATCTAAAACCTGGATCGTCTGCTTATGCCCTCTCCCTTCCTGAATCATCTAAACCCACCGAGCTACAAATTCCACTCTACTTTTTTAGGTAGGGCTTTTTTTAAAAAAACTGCACTATTTCTATACCTAACTGAAAACTGTTTGACCCTGAGAAGCTTACAAGTAAGATTTTCAACACAGAAATATCCCATCATCAGCTCCTTTAGGCTAAGGATTCTTCCAGATGCCACTTGGTGATTTGCTCACGCCTTCCAGCCAAGCCCATCGAAGCACAGATTGACCCTACCCTCCAGTTTGCAAAAGATCTCCTGGATCCTCTCTGCTGCCTAATTGAAAGCTTCTTGACTCATTTCCAAGGAATCCTTTTCACCTCCATTTTATTAAAATCATTTTATCATATTACAACCTTTCAAGATGACGTGGACTGCAACAGAGGAATAGAGCCAATCTATTTTGTATCATCAAAGTCCTTAAATGATGAAGATGTGAAATACCAATTTCTCTTTTTTCCCCTCATTCATCATTGTGCAGGAGGATTATTGAGGCTAATTGAAGCCTCTTACATTTTTCTGCTATTGATGTGGGTTTAGCTGAAGTGGAATGAAACATATCATATATGATGGGGAGATTACTTTTACAAATTAAACCAATGTATCTTACTGAGTTCTATTTCCAGAAATGTGACCTTATTACATTTCATAATTAAAAATGAGAGCAATAAAGGCATGCTAGCCAACATGACTTCTAATAACGCCTGCTGGATTTGAATTAAGTTTGGTCTTGACCATTAAAACATCACAAGGTACCCTGTGGGGACCATGATGAAAAGCTCCTGTTGTATCCATCGTTCCTGGCTGTTCCAGACGAGACAGCAGCCTGCCTGGTCCTTAGTAAATAAAATGCTCTCGAGTATTTTATAACATTTTTATTTTATGGTTATGAAAGGAGGAAAATGGGGTTCTCAGTATGGCTGCCTCTCAGATGAGAGAGAAGGAAAGGAAGAGATAAGGGGAGAAGGAGAGAAAGGCAGGCAGGCTTGGAATCCAGTTCATTTTGAAGAGAGGGAACCACTGGGAAAGCAGGAAAGGAGAACCTGAAGGCAAGAATTTAGGAGGGCGGGAGCTGGGAGAGGCTGCCTGACGGAAGGTGGAGGGTTGAGAGGATCACGGATGATCGGGGTTGGGGAACGAGGGGCTGTGCGTGAAGCTCTAGGGAGATAAATCGGAAATGTTTAGAGCATCATGAAAGAGGCTGCATCATGAAAGGGAAGGACTTGGGGGGATAAGCCAAATGACTCAATGAAAAACAACGTATAAAGTTGTTCACACCCCTATGTTCATAGCAGCACTATTCACAGTTGCCAAGACATGGAAGCAACGTAAATGCCCATTGACAGATGAATGGATAAAGAAGATGTGGTACATATATATATGCAATGGAATGTTACTCAGCCATAAAAAAGAATGAAATAATGCCATCTGCAGCAACATGGATGGAACTAGAGATTATCATACTAAGTGAAGTCAGAAAGAGAAAGACAAATACCATATGACATCACTTATATGTGGAATCTGAAATATGACACAAATGAATTTATCTATGAAACAGAAACAGACTCACAGACATAGAGACTGGTGGTTGCCAAGGAAGGGGAAGGGCGTGGGGCAGGGATGGATTGGGAGTTTGGGGTTAGCAGGTGCAAACTGGTATATATAGCATGGATAAACAACAAGGTCCTACTGTACAGCACAGGGAACTATATTCAATATCCTGTGAGAAACCATAATGGAAAAGAATATTTTAAAAAGAATGTGTGTGTGTGTATATATATATATATATATATATGTATGTATGTATGTATGTGTAACTGAACCACTTTGCTGTACAGCAGAAATTAACATAATATTGTAAATCAACTATACTTCAATTTTTAAAAAAAGTATAAGGTTGTTCACATTTGCCAGGTAAGCAGAATAATGCAGAACTCTGAAGCCCGTGGTTTCTCCTGGAATGGCTTCCCCTTCCTGCTGTAATATTTAATAGCTGATGCATTCAGGACAGCAGGTCTCAGACTGTTGTTAACAGACTTAAAGCTGTGGAAGGACATAAGTAGGGGAACTAAAGGAGAAAACACTGAGACTGCAATTCAAGTCTCCATGCAGAGACCCACTGGAACACTCTCTCCAGTCCACAGTTGCTCTCCATTTATGGTTTCCCACAGTAGGGGTAGTTAAAATGCTTTTTTTTTTCTTTTTGGCGATACGTGGGCCTCTCACTGCTGTGGCCTCTCCCATTGCGGAGCACAGGCTCCGGACGTGCAGGCTCAGCGGCCATAGCTCATAGGCCCAGCCGCTCCACGCCATGTGGGATCTTCCCGGACCAGGGCACGAACCCGCAACCCCTACATCGGCAGGTGGACTCTCAACCACTGCGCCACCAGGGAAGCCCAGTTAAAACGCCTTTAATGCTCGGTGTCCAGCTAAGCTCAATCTTAGACAAAGTAAATTTCAAATACTTCCAGAGTCTCAGAAACAAACCTGCACTTGAGAATCCCACATCTCCAGCACCTTCCTTGCATTGCTCTGCAGTGCAGGATGCACTGGCCATACTTTTAAACACCAAACGGCCGCAGGCGATCTGTGATCTGGGAGATGGATCAGATTTCAAGTTTTACCTTGTCCAGTCTCAAACGACCTGGCTCACTAAGGTGTGTTGCCCTCCACAGCAGACAAGTTGTCAAGTTAGAACACAGTAGGGGCTAAGCCTCAGGTTGCCGACGTTCTTATCCTGCTTACAGGCTTTGTCAGCTCAAGAAGTTTCTTTAAACAGTTCCTCCTCTGTAAAATATGAATATTGACATTATCTACTTTATAGAGATGTGGTGAGAATTAGACGAAATAATCCATGGAAAATATGCTGAGCTCTAGGTCTGACAAATAGCAAATATTTAATGATTGGTAGATGTTACCACCGTTGTGGTACTTGTTATTACTACTGCTACAACTTCTTCTTCTTCATTTTTTCTTTTACAACTTCTATTCTCATTATTAGACTGCTTTTCCAGCATCTCTTCCCTGGGCATGACCCCTTTCTTGACCATTTATCTGACTGTGATTGGAGTAACTGTGTTTATACAATGGTACTTGCCTTCTATAACCACCTGCAACCTCCACTATAGTTTATGTCCCAGGAGTTGTGCGTTCTTCCAAGCTCCATCAGTGGGTTCCTTCTGAGTAAATTTTAATTTCAAAACAGTCAATTCAGACTTCTCTTTGTGGCTGAATCCGTGGCATGTTAGAGACGGGCGATGTCACTGGCTATTTTCTATCATGCAGGAAACAGAGAAATGTGGTCCACGGCAGGGTTCTCAACCTTTATCCAACACCAGAATCACCAGGAGGGCTTGTTAAAACACATGTTGCTGGCCCCTACCCTTGTTTCTGACTCTGTGACAGAGTCTGAGAATATGCATTTGTAACAAGTTTCCTGATAATGTGGACACTTTGGAAACCCCTGATCCATAGCAAGAGAGAAGAATAAAAGCAATATGTTGAACAAATCAAAGATAGATAGATAGACGGATAGATAAAGATAGATAATAGATGGATAGATAGATGGATAGATATATAGATAAAGATAGATAATAGATGGATAGATAGATGGATAGATAGATAAAGATAGATAATAGATGGATAGATAGATGGAAAGAAAGATGGAAGGAAGGGAGGGAGGGAAAGAAGAAAGAAAATATTCTGGTTTACTCAGAGAGATTCAATCTGTTCCTGAGGCTCAGGTGCTTCTGTCTTCTGACTTCATGAAATACCCCAGGAGCATTCCAATAAATTTCTGGCCTAAGTTAGCTTGGTGTTTTTGCAACCTGAAACATCGTGAAAGAGGTTTTGGTGGGCAGTGCAGTCTCCTGTACTTGAAAAGCAATTCCTCATGTTTCACTTCAAACTTCCAGATCGTATCTACATCCACACCCTGTGCGGACCAGAAGGAACCTAATCTTCAGAACAAGATGAAAGCCTCAGAATGAAGGTAAGGAGGTCTCCCTTGAGGAAGACGTCATCACCAAGCTATGTGATGCCCGTGTGATTCCCTATGAATCCAGGGTAAGGACCGTTGCACTGGCCCATCAGGAAGTGAGGCTCCTAAGGTGATTCCCATCCAAGGCCCATGTTTGTGGGGCCTCATGGCAGCCTGGCACATGGGATGGGGCCTGGGCATTGGCCCTGAGACAGACTTAGACTTGACCTCCAGCTTTGCCATTACTAGCTGTGTGACCCTGGGGAAGTTACTCAACATTTCTGAGCTTCAGTTACCTCAACTGTTAAGTGAATTAAATAACAGCGGCACTTCACAGATTTGTAATCCTGCTGATGGATAAGCTATGGAAAACACCCCCTGTTGTTTCTGGAGCTTTTGTGGAAGGTACAGAAGCATCCTAATCATCTTCATCAGGGAGGATGGAGGAAGAGGGCAGCAAGAGTATAAGAAGTTACACAGAAAACAGAATGGGGGGCTTCCCTGGGGTCCAGTGGTAAAGACTCCACGCCTCCACTGCAGGGGGCACGGGTTAGACCCCCGGTCGGGGAACTAAGATCCCACAGGCCACACGGCATGGCTAAAAGAAAAAACAAATAACAAACAAACAAAAAACCCCAGAACGTTTACAGTTGTGTGTTGGGTCATCAATGAGGCCAGACGGTTCATCTGGGCTTTTTCCATGCCCCCTCCCCTCCCCCAACCACATCAAACTCTACTGCTTGGAGAAGCAGCTGCAGGACCCCAGCTCTTACTTATGATTATTATTATATTTCCGATCCCTGGCCTTTGTTTATTTCATCGCACTCAGTGACTCCAATTCTTGTTCAGAGCACAGGGTAACCAAAGCCTTCTCTGCCTGGGCACAAGCAGATCACCTCCAGAGAAGCCCTGGATGCTTCGGTTTCCTCGTCAGGTCCCTGATACAGCCAGCCCTGGAATGTGGCTGATTCACCAGCTCTGCCCTGCAGCATGGTGAGCAGACAGCAGAGGGTCCCCCGTCAGGAGTATCCCCTGCACCCTTCCCTGTTTTCTCACCCTCGTGGGAAGTTTCCTGAGCCTAATCGGCTGTGTCACACCAGCTGAGACCTACCAGGTATAACGCAAAAGTAATCAGGCTGGTTTTTAAAGAATAAACATTCCAGAACCTTGACATCCTGATGTGTGCTGCCCCCAAGGTGTTGTCCTGGATAGAATCCCTTCACGCCCCCAAAGCCACAGCATGTCCCCTACAATATTGTTACTGGTGGCCAATCCTCATTTGCTCAGAGTGGATTTTATTTTGGAAACTAGGTTAAAGGAGGGTGATCAAGCAGGGTGATCGCACTTTGGGTAATAAACAAGCGTGACTTTGAGACTGATTTTTCTGGGCACGTATCATAAACTGATTCTGAGAGAAATCAGAAACACAGGCATATGAGCTTTCCCAAATATGCTTCCTTCCTGAGTGAATGAGGAGTGACTAATAATAAGATGCATATAATCTCTCAGTACATACGCTCACAACTAGACTGTATGGCCAACATCTGGGGAAGAGAAAACAGACCCCCAGAGCACAAGGTATCCAGCCTCGCGGAGGGCGAGCATGGCAGCGTCAGGGTCAGACTTCCCTGGCCGCAGATGCTCCCGTGCTGCAATGAACCCAGGGCCCCTTTCTCAGCTGCCCTTCCCTCTGCTCATCCCCCGCATCTCTCTCTTCTCTGAAGCTCAGCTTCCTACCTATCACCTTCCACCTGCTAAAAACACGGAGTCAGGGTAACTTTGCCTAACAAAATAAAACTTTCAGACAAGCCCTCATGAAAAGAGAGTTTTCACAGTGTTAAATG
Organism: Delphinus delphis; assembly: GCF_949987515.2. Lineage (NCBI taxonomy): Eukaryota > Metazoa > Chordata > Mammalia > Artiodactyla > Delphinidae > Delphinus > Delphinus delphis. Next base: position 55,651,663 of record NC_082701.1, read on the forward strand.
CAAGACACAGCAATCGCCCCAGTTCTTCTCAGAAATCACCCAAAGCAACAAGCAAACAACTGAGAATCAAGCAAGCCTGTCTGAAGCGCCGTCTTTGATGTCTGCACGAGACATCATAACTTAAATTTCTAATACAGTCAGTTCTTGTTATTTACAGATGTCATGTTCTATAAGGTCACCGAGAACACTGGATTAGCAAACACTGAACCACTGCTCCTAAGAGAAGCACAGGGCGAGGGTCCTGCAAGCTTCTGGTCGCAACATTTTCATCCACTGGTCAATACATAACCTTGTTTTATGCATGTCTCTGTTGAAAATCTCCTTATTTCATATATATCATTGATTCACCAACATTAAACTCATAGCCAACAGCTATGTGACTCCTGCCTGGTTGAAGCTCATCTCACACACACAGTTCCTCCATGAGGGCCCATCACAGCCTTCTTGCCCTTAGAGACACTAAACAACACTTCAGCTCTGTGTTTCGGGGCCGTTTTATTTTATTTTATTATGTTTGGCCACACTGAGTGGCTTGCAGGATCTTAGTTCCCCAACCAGGGATTGAACCCGGGCCCTCGGAGGTGAAAGCGTAGCGTCCTAACCACTGGACCGCCAGGGAAGTTCCCCCTTTTTAGAAAAAAAATTTTTTTCAGGGCATTTTGAACAGCAAACTCACCAAAAAGAAGCTCAAAAATGCAAAAAACATGGTACTCAAGAGACCATTTAAACAGACACTTTACAAGAAGACTGAATGTTCTTCAACCTCAGCTGGGAGCACGTGTGTCGGGTGATTTAACATTTTTACCAGTCTGAGCATGTCCATGGCTGACCACAAAAGTGCCACAAGTATTGATTTGGGGGTTATGAATAAATTTTAGTGAGAAGGCAAATTCACAACTATAGAATCTGTGAATAGGGAGGATCAACTGGATGTAAGGAAGTGAGATGAAGGTCAATCAGACTCGGGAGAAGGGTCAGAGAGGGGAGCCAAAGCAACACATCTCACATAAAGCTGGGAGAGCACAACTCTCCAATAGAAGCAGGGTGGTGGGGACAAAACCAAGAGCACTTTGTTTGGAAGAAAGGGGACGAATGAGCAGGCTGGTAGGGGAAGCTTCTTTCAACGTGGTCAGGTAGTAGGTGGCAACAGTTAGATGGGGCGGGATGACGAATGGCACGGACAAGTGGCTCTGCAGGCAGTGGCCGGCAGATGGCCAGGGAAGAGAAGCAAGACCTGTGCACGAGCAGCAGTCTTTCACTGCCACCCTGGCTGGCTGGAGAGAAGCACATGCTAGAAGAGCTCGCTCACCCTGAAAACCCATCATCGTGAGGAGAACTCCTGAAGCCTGCGGGGTTACCCCTCCTCCCCCACCTAACCCCAGGAACTCGTGCAGGGAGTTCTGCCCAGGGGCTGAAGATGTAAACTTAGTAGTTATTTGGTCTCTTGATAACATGTGAAAAACCGTGAAGCTGAGCGCACAGAAAGGCCACCTGCAGAGTCTAATTCCCCTTGTCTGGGGCCCCAGCCTCACGGCACGTAGAAACCTTCCCAGATGGTGCTGATGGGCAGGCAGAGTTGAGAGCAACCAGTCCAGGGAAGAAAAGAGGAATCTCAACCAAACTCGGAGGCAGTCCACACTAGACATGGGTTTGAGAAGTAGAGGCCACTGAAGAAAAGGAAAGGCAGGGATGAAAGGGTTTTGAGGGGAGGCGAGGTTCATGGGACCGCCTGCCGCCGAGCGAATCAGGTGAGGTTAGAGCAGCACCAAAGGGTCTGGCAATAGGAGGCAGCCTGCAACCTTGACGAGAGTGACAGGGACAGAAGCCAGATTGGAGTGAGCTGAAGTGGAAACAGCACCATAGTGACAGTTTTGAGTTCTGCTCTGAATAGATGAGCGTAAATGATGTAGCAGCTGCTGAAGGGGGTGGGGGGAAGGGAGAGCTTTTGACTACACTGATGGGAATGGCCTGATTGAAAAGAAAAATTCCACGATGAAGGATAAAAGTGTGATAGCTGTAGCAGTGACGCCCCTGAGAAAGCAAGAGGAGATGCAGCCCAGATGTGGAGTGACCGTCCTTCGATGGGGGCCTTGGAACCATCACGGAAGATGCAGGGTAGCCCAACTAATCAAGGCAGGTCTATAAATCTGGTGATGGGAACGTGAGGGAGTCCCCATCTGATGTCTTCTATAAATATTTACTTATATCAATAAGATCATACAGTAAGGAGATAATATTTTGAAGTCTGTTTTGGTCACCCCATTGGCTGTACCATGGACATATTTTCATGTCAATAAATGGGCATCTCAGACTATCCTTTTAAAATTACTGCAGAGTATTCCTTTGTGTAATTGACCATAATTTATTTAATCAATACTCTTGCAGGAGTGAGTTGATTTTTTTCTCCATCTTTTGATAAATATTCTTTTTGCTTTCTGTTTGTTTTTAACCTTCTCTCTCTCTGATAATAAACATTTTTACACATTTTTAAAAATTATTTTCCTCAGGATAAATTTCTAAGGATGGGATTTCTATAAAAATCATCATTTGTTATTAATCAACTTTCTTGTCTCCAATATTTTCATTGCTCCTTTGGGCAACAGGATTCTACTTTATCCAACACGAAGGATATAATCACCGCTTTCTTTAACTTTTTATGCAGGTAAAAATGTTTGCAGGTGACGGGACTTTACAGGCCTCTTTTAATGTACTGTGGTCTCACAGATGGCTTGGACTTCATGTGAACTTTCTTACTAACTGTTGACTTGAAAAAGCAGCTTCTCATTTTTCTGCTAACACAGCTGTCAACAAGGAGCTGATTGGCCCACCTTGAAAAATACTAGTTCTGGAAGTTGAAAGGCATTGCGGTTTAAATTTGCAAGGACAATTTCTCCTCTCCTTTGCATGTGCCCCAACACACACACACTTCTTGTTGTCTTCTTTCCTCTGTGCCTTTGTGTCAGTCTCACATGTGAAATTCTTGACTCTCCAAAACTGACCGGAAGTCCTCTGAAGGTAAGACTTGTGCCAAACTTGACTCAAATGCTCCTGACCCCCCTCCACCCAAAAGCATTTTTCAGTTCTTGAAGTAACACTGAATCTGTGAATTCTCCCCTCACCCTCATTACGCCTGAAAGCTACTCTGCAGAAGGACTCTCCACTATTTCTTTTGAATCCTTTACATTGTCTGGGACAGAAGCACAAGCTGATTGCCTCTTGGTCTAAAACTCTTAGCAGCCAAGGATGCTACATGAGCCAGTATCTGTTCCTAACGTCAAAGATGAATGAGCTTTGCAAAATGCACATCTGATCAGCTCCCAATGTTGCCTAAAGCCCTGCAAAGATTGTTCATTGCTCTTGGAATAAAGACAGTCCTCCCTATGAGGACCTACAATGGCCCTCCTGCTCTCTGGTCCTGGATCTCTCCACATCATCCCCTGCTCTCTGAAAACCATTTGCATAGGTCTTATTTCACTTTCTCGAGTAAGCCTTGTACTCTTCTCCTCAAAGGTGGTTCCCTTTACAGTGAATTCTGCTGACGTCTGTCTTGCCTGGTTAGCTATGCCTCATCCTTCAGCTCTCCGCATAAGTGTCACTTCTACAAGGAAGCCTCTGCTACCCCAGGTAAGGCTGAATCTCCCTATTATAGGTCCCCATAGTGCCATGTGATTCCCTTGTAGTCCTTCCTGATGACTGAAATTTTATATATATTTCTGTGCTTGTTTGATCAATGTCTGTGTCCCTCACCAGAGTGTAATTTTCACGAAAACCAGGTGGGTGTCTGTTTCCTTCACTATTACATCTATTATCAAGTACAGCATCCAAGAGGTGTTTGTTGAATGAACAAATGAAATGAATGGCTAAAACGGAGAGTCACAGCCTATCAGAGCTAGGGATGGGTAGTTGAAGAACTGACCTTGCAGTGGTGGTGTAGGGAAAACAGGGACCAAAGATCATCTAGTCAAAACCTTCTTAACAAGGGTGCATCAAAAGGCTGCAGAGAATCAAACAATGTGCTGTCACTGTATAAAATTTTGTTCATACACTTTTTTTGTGGCAACAGAGTCCACTGCATTCATTAAATATTCAAGTGGGTCCTGACTCTCCAAAAAGATGAAAAACCATTAGTCTAATCAAGTTTTTTTTTTTTAAATAAATGTATTTATTTAGTTATTTATGGCTGTGTTGTGTCTTCGTTGCTTTGTGCAGGCTTTCTCTAGTTGAGGCGAGCGGGGGCTATTCTTCATTGTGGTGCACAGGCTTCTCATTGCGGTGGCTTCTCTTGTTGCAGAGCACAGGCTCTAGGCACGCGGGCTTCAGTAGTTGTGGCACGTGGGCTCAGTAGTTGTGACTCATGGGCTCTAGAGCGCAGGCTCAGTAGCTGTGGCGCACGGGCTTAGTTGCTCTGCAGCACGTGGGATCTTCCTGGACCAGGGCTCGAACCCATGTCCCCTGCATTGGCAGGCGTATTCTTAACCACTGCACCACCAGGAAAGTCCCTCTAATCCAGTTTTTAAACAAGAACTAGATATATGTCCAGGACTGGAATTGGGTCCCTTGAAATTCCAGCTAGTGCCCTATCCATTGCCTTTTGACCAAACAGTAGTCATCACCATCATCACCTAAAACGTATGTTTCTGTGAGCTCCTGATTCTTTGAAGATCCACTGAGCAAAGTTAACTCTTTGAAGCTCTGGGCTGCCCTAGCGTCTGGTAAGGTGAGAGCTGGCTGGCTGTCCTCGGCTGTCCAGCCTCTCTCCTCTCCGTGAATCCTCACCAGCAGAGAGTGTGCAGCCCAGGGCTTTTCACCCTCCATTGGCCTCTTGTTCCTAACTAATGAAGCCTCGTGCCCTTGTTGGGCCTTGTTTCTACAAGGCTGGACACCTTCTTTTAACAGAACGTACTTGAAAAACAAGGTATTTTTCTTTGTACCAGAAACAAATGGTGATTAATGTGCTCGTTGTAATTAATCTGCTGTGACAGATGAGTGGTGTCGCAGCAGTTTCTTTGCTGCTGTGGGAGCCTTCCTGGATAGGACAGCTGGTGAGAGGGGACACCAAATTCAATTTGTTCCTCATTTGCATACATATGACAACCATCTGTGCTAAATAGCCCTGCAATGTCTCCATTAGGCCCTACGGTAGCGTCGGCCTCTCCGGCGCGCTCCCGTTAGACCTGGAAGTGGGGGAGCTCAGAGCATAAATATTTGTAGAGGAAAAGGGTGGGCCTGATGGAGCACAATCAACCGTGTCCCCTTTCATCAGAGGTTAAGCATCACACACGGACTGAAATTCCTCTCACCCATAGGAGGGGATCTTCTTTTGAGAACTTCTGTTTTCATCCGAAGCTTCTGGGCTCTGTTCTCAAAGATCCCACTGAATTGCTGACAGTCTATTCCCTGACATCCAGTCACTCGAACCAGCTTCATTTTGGTAGAGACCTTTTTTTTTTCTAACTGGCCTGTTTACTCAAAAACTATTCATGGTAGTGTGTATATATACTACTATATATAAAATAGATAACTAATAAGGATCTACTGTATACCACAGGGAACTCTACTCAATACTCTGTAATGGCCTATATGGGAAAAGGATCTAAAAAAGAGTAGATATATATATAACTGATTCACTTTGCTGTACAGCAGAAACATAACATTGTAAATCAACTATACTCTGATAAAAATTAATTTAAAAAAACACAAAACGAAAACATATTCATGGAATATCTACAAAGTTTGGGCACTCTTCTAGGTGGAAGAGAAACAGAGCTCACAGGAGTGAAAAGGTTTTTGGTTTACGGCGTTTACATGCAGGAGTGAACCCTGACAACAGACAAACAAACAAGAAAAGTTACATGCAGTGTTTTGTTCTTAGCAGAGAATCGAAACAGGGTGCAAGGTGGCGTGGAAAAGATAGTAGGTGTTGACAATGTTAGATTTGGTGGCCCAAGGAGTTCTGGCAAGGAGGTGAGATATAAGCTGCTGTCGGCATGGCGGGAAGTCAGCCTGTGACATCAATGGAAAACACGTTTCTCCAAAGCCAGGGAACTGTGAGCTTGGCACGCTGAGGAAGAGAAAGATGACCAGTGTGGCTGAGGCAAGTCAGAGAGGAGGTGAGAACGGTGAGCCTGTCTTAGTTTCCTGGAGCTGGAGTAACAAAGTGGCGCAGACAGCGGGTGGGGGGCGCTTAGAACGACAGAAATTTATTGTCTACAATTCTGGAGGCTAGCAGTCAAAACATCCAGCTTCCACGGTGGCCCTGAAAACTGTAGGGGAGAACGTTTCCGCCCCTCTTCCAGCTTCTGGTGTTGCACGAATCCCTGGCTTTTCCTTGCTTGTCAGTTGCATCGTTCCAATCTCTGCCTCTGTCTTCATGTGGCCATGTTCTCCCTGTCTGTTTTTGTGCCTCTTCTCTTCTTATAAGGACACCAGTTATATTAGATTAACCAGCTGGAGCACCTGGGAATTTGAAAGCCAGATAAGGTGCACTGGTCATAGTGTAAGAGCAATGGAGGACCTTCAAAGGCTTATTACAATGAGATGATGTGATCCAGATTCCATATGGGTGTCACAGGTAGACTGGAGGCAAGAGAGAAAGATAACCTTGGGAAGTTGTCCCATTCATCTTTGGAACCTACATGTCATGGTGGCCTGAACTAGGAAAGTGACAGAGGAAATGGAGTATGGAAGGAGGTTCTGAGATATATTTAGAAGCTAGAATCCATACACCTTATACCAGACTGGATATAGGTATTTGGAAAATGAAAGGAAACACATTTTTGTCCTGAACAGTTGGCAGGATGGTATAATATTTGCTGGAAGAGGAGCTATTGGGGGGACAGGGAACAAGTTTGGGAGAGAAAAATCAAGTGTTCCATTTCGGACGTGCTGCATTGCAGACATTTATGAGACATCTACGTGGAAATAGAAGATCACCCATTTGGGTGTGTACATCAGAATGTCAGAGAAGATTGATTTTGAGGTAGAAATTTGGGAGTCATCTACTTCAAGAGATTATTTAAAGTCTGTGGTGCTGGATAAGCTCTCTCTCTACAGAGAGAGGAAAATAGGGGAAAAAAGTTGAAAGAGGAAGGGAGGGAGGGAGGGAGGGAGGGAGGGAGGGAAGGACCCAGCCCCAAACCCAGAGACACCCCACGGCTGTCGTTTCCCCTTCTGCCTGTGCCTTTGCTAGGGGTCCTCACGTGCCATGGGCAGTGCCCTTCCCTATGATGCATGACTGTGAAACACGGTGTGTGGTGATGCGCCAAGGCTTAGCTGCTGCCCCGCTGCTTCAGCCTCATTCTGTCCATATTTCATTCCTATTCCCCTTTGTCCTTGTTCCCCTCCATGAAGATATGGTCCATGTTCAACGTGTCTTTATATCCACACACCAGGCTTTCTCAACCTCAGAACCACTGACATTTGGGGCTGGATAACTCTTCACTATGGAAGACTGTCTTATGTATTGTAAAATGTTTAGCGGCATCCCTGGCCTCCACCCACTAGGTGCCAGGAGCACACACCCCGCGCCATTTGTGACAATTAAGAACGTCTCCAGATATTGTCAAATGCTGTCTGGGAAGGGGTGGAAGCAAAATGACCTCCAGTTAAGCACCACTGCCACACATGTACCACAAGGCTCTCTATACAGGGGGCCACTCATGAACTATTTGCCACAGATGGTGACAGCGCTTACACCCCGACACACAGCTTCTGTCTGCCTTCCTCTACCCACTAAAGGAAAGAGATTACTTAAAAACCTGGTACGAAGCATCAGAACCTCTCACCCGCTTCTGGCCAGGCCTCCAGACTCCAGACTCCTTCTCCAGCGTTGAAGGCAAATGTGTGAGAAATCAGAACGAGGTGTGAGAGGGAGTTACTCATTCAGCCAGTCAACAAATGGCGAAGTTGAAGAACAAGTGAATTAACAGCACCTTTCTGCGACCAAAGCCTGGTTGGATAAGATAGGGGAGGCTACTACCTAAGAAAAATTGCTGCCACACATTCCAATGACTCTGCATCCTAAGGAAAAAGTCATCTTTAGCACAACAGATGTCCTTTTAAATTTTATCAACCAGAAAAATAGATGGGGGGGAGCACGTAAACCAGACCATGAAAATGTAATGTAGAGTCTACAAATTAATAAGCTGGTGGCGTGATCAGATTGCAATGGCATGAAGTCAAATGACAGGTAGCTGTCCTTATGGCGCATCGTAGCTTCTGGAGTCACAGAGATTGAGTGCAAATGTGGGGCATGCTTACAGCATGGTGAACGTAGCAATCTGTCTTGGTGGCTCCCAATTCGGCCTCAGAAGCTTTGCTAACACTGCATCCGGGAAGCCAGTAACAGTCACTCTGCGGAGTGTTGTAGATAAAATGGATTTGCTCAAGCAGCCCCCGTGGAGGTCTTCCGACGGGTTCACACCTAATCACGATCCCCAAACTAAACCCCTTTTGTTGTCAAGTAGAACGTAGAAAACTGAAACCAAGGTAAAAGAAAGCCCTTCTCTCTAGAAAAGAAAACCTGGGCCACTGGCTCCCTACCCCCTTTCCCCTAAACTCCATCTGGGTGCCGACGGATCCTCCAAGGTGGAGGTGAAGAGGGTGGTGGTCGGCTTCCCCAGCAGGAAGGAGCCTTGGATTAGCCCTGATACTTCTGTGACATGAATTCAAAGGAGAGCAGTATCAGCAAGGAAAAGAAAGACATTCTCAACAAAGAAAGGCCTTGCAGAAAGTAACCTTGTATGAGGAGACAGAGGGTTCCGGTCATCAGTGACAACATAACGAACCACCCCCAAAATGTAATACCTTTTAAAAACCATGTATTATTCTCCATTCTGTGGCTTAGACAGGTGGTCCTACTTCTTTGGTGTTGGCAGGTGTATTTCAATAACTGGAAATTCCAAAATGGCCACACCATGTAGCTGGCAACTGATGCTCTCTGTCACCTGGGTGCTCAGCAGGGGCTGCTGGTGGAGGTTCTTGCTTCACCTCTACTGGGTCCTTTCCAAACAGCTGCTTGGTCTTCCTCACAACATGGCAGCTTCTTTCCAAGAAGGACACTGAGGCATCTGTCAATCTTCAAGGTCTTGGTCTGAAAGTGCTAGAATGTTACTGTAACTATATTCTCTTGGCCAAAAACAGTTATGGGGCAGCCTAGATTCAAAGGGAAGGAAAATAAGCTCTACCTCTTGATTTGAGGATCCCCACACCCAGTCAATCTACTTGTGACACACACATAGAAACTGGATCTTGTCATTTCATTTTCATAAGCCTTTAAAGGTCAATCATTGCTCTTTCACTGTGATTCGCATGCCCTACCTGGCTTTCAAATTCCATAATCCGATATGACTGGTATCATGTGAAGAAGAGAAGAGACACAGAGACACACAGGGAGAAGATGGCCATGTGATGACAGAGGATCCTGGAAGAGACCATCTCTGAAGACTAGTAGCCGTAATGAACTTGTTATTTGACTCCACACCTCGCCATTCTGGTGTATTCCTATGCTCCAATCCACACTTATGCCCTTCTTCCTCTACAGTATTGTCATATGGTGAAGGCAATACATGGGAAAGAGAGGGCTTGCCCTCCTGCAATTACATATAGTGATATGCTGACTATGTACACCTACACGAATTTAAGGAGTGATCAGAAGGTCAGAAAGAATGACTCTCTCTATACCAGCTTCTGGTTGTGAACACGTATTACTCCCCAAGCTGCAGCGACAAGGGCATATATATTGTAGAAAACCATCAAGAGCCATTTTCATCTAATCAAGTTTTTAATAAACCCAATTTTCACTCCATCTTCTGACATTTACTTAAAGCGTGAGTAAATAGTTGACTTTTTTTAAAATACCTGCTTCGTACAGCTAGTACAAAAATCAAAGGACAGAATAAAATGACCTTTCCAATAGTCAATGCTCAAAAATGTTAGAAAATGATGATGAAGATTAAAATAGCCAAACACAATCAGTGATGTATTAGGTGCTTAATAAATGACAGCTAATATCATTGATAAAAGAAGCTCTTTTAGAGGAAGGAATGTAAAGGGGTAGGATGCAATCCATTTGAATGGGGAGAGGAATGTAAGGGCTGGGGGGGGTGGTTGGGGCCAGGGGAAGAGTGATGCTCTCTGTGCCTCAAGAAACAGCTGACAGAGCTCTCTTTAATACCAAATTATCAGACACCGTTTTGGGATTTTCCCTGGCAAAGATGTGTCTCTCCCCTGAGCCCCAGAATAAATACTTAGAAGGTTAAAGTTTAGTTCATTAATCTCCTCATTTGTCTGTTTGTTTGGACACAGAGATGCTCCATTGAGAAGGCAATTCGAGAAAGGGTGAACGACACTGAGACCAGGAAAACAAAATACGGACACTTCAATACAATCACATGGTGGGAAGGGGGGTGTGCAAGAGAAAAAGTACGCTTTACATTTAATTCTCTGCTTTAAGAAACTGTAATCAAAAGTGGAAGCTCATGACTTGGTTCTCTCCAGGGTTTGTTTATGCAGCTGGCCTTCTAGGTGACATCTGATCAAGTTTTCTTTTCCAAGTAAATTTTTAGTTGGCTCAGTTAGGCAAAACCTGACAAGCAAGAGCCATGTAAGTTCTTACCCGCTTTCTCCGTACCAACGCTACCCTCCTGCTTGGCACTGATTCAACACATCTTCAAGTTTCTGTGAGGGGCCTTGGAAAAGCCTCACTCTGAGATGTTGAGACAAAAGCAAAGAAAAGATTTACACCTTCTAATGAAGTGGAATGAGGGAAAGTTTGACTAAAGTTATCCTCATTAAACTCAGTACATGTTTAGTAACAGTCAAGTTATCTCTCCATCTGGCTCCAAATAACCTGAAAACAGTCAGCTGTCCTAGAGCCTTTCCAGAGAAAAAGCTGTAAGAAGAGAAGTGTCTTGCTAAATGTCACTCCTATACACAGTAAGGGCGCGAAGCAGATCCTGGGTGTTTATCCTCTATCTCTTTGGGTGCTACGGCAGGCAGACTTCAAGGCAACCGCCCCAATGATCCCTGACTCTTGGTATTCACATTTTTGTATAATCCCTTCTCCTTGACTTAGAAGTAGGTCCTATGACCTGCTTCTAATCAACAGAACATAGCAAGAGTCATGGGATATCCCTCCCATGATTATGAAATATTATATAACCATCTTACTAGCAGGTCTACTCTGGAGGCTATCCTTGCTGGCTTGATGAAGGAAGTGGCCATGCTGTGAGACAGAGTGTAGAACGGTGGGTGGTCCCTGAGAGCCACAGGAGGCCTCTAGGAACTACAGGCAGCACTAGGAGCTGAGGGCAGTCTCCAGCCAAGCAGGAAGCTAGAGCCCTCAGTCCTCCGACCACAAGGAAATGAATCCCACCAACAATAAGAAAGAGCTCAGAAACGGACCCTCCATAGTCGAGCCTTCAGGTGAGATCACAGGCTGACTGACACCCTCACTACACCTTTGCGAGACACTAGGCAGAGGAACCAGCTGAGCTGTGCCTGGACCCCTCCCACGGCGACTGTGAGGTAATAAACGTGTGTTGCTTAAGTCACCTAGCATGTGGTAACATGTTACACAGAAACAGAAAATGAACACAGAGGGCCTCTGCTAGGCAACAACTCTCAAGCATCCTACTCTGGTTTTCCATGAAGGCACCTCTGATTACGTAGAGGAAAACTCTACGTCCCCTCTACGTAAGGGTTTTTCCTGGTACCTTCTCACCTAACCTTAAAATTCCCAAATATTGGGGCTATTTTTTTATGTTTATAAGGCTTAAAAGAAACACTGCCCATCCCCCAGGAGAAGACTGGATAAGGAATGTAGGACAGTGGTTGTGTCCACGACATGGTACACACTGACTCAATCATGAACCAGCTTGTCGTTTGTGTTGACTCTCTATTACTGTATAACCAACCAGCCCAGAATGTATGGCTTAAAACAACACCATTTATATAGCTCGTGATTTCATGGGTCAGCTGCGTGGTTCTTACAGTCTGGTCCAGCTCAGCTACCCCCTGCTGGCCTCACTCAGCATCCGTGGTAAACTGGCAGGTGGGCTGGAGACTGCATGATCTAGGATGGTGTGGTGGGCAGAACACGGGCTCCAAAGACATCCACACCCTAATCCTCAGGACCTATGAAGATGTTACCTTACATGGTAAAAGCAACTTTGCAGGTGTGATTAAGGGTACAGACACTGAAATAAAAGATTATTCTGAATTATCCCAGTGGGCCCAATTTAATCACGTGAGTCCTCAGATGCAGACCACCTTTCCCGGCTGGCTGTGAGAGATCAGAAAGAAGGAGGAGGAGAGATCTGAAGCATGAGAGGGACCTGACCCACCAGTGCTGGCTCTGAAGATGGAAGAAAGTGGCCTCATGTCAAGGAATGTGAGTGGATTCTTAAAGCTGGGAATGGCCCTCAGCTGACAGCCAGCAACAAAACAAGGATCTCAGTCCTACAACCCCAAGGAACTAATTTCTCCCCAAAATCCAATAAGCGAGGAATACCCGTCCTCACCTGGACTGGGGACAGATGTATTGGGATGAGCTCTTTCCAAGATTGAGTCCTTACTCAGATCTTTCTCCCTCAGATGTAGGGAAAAGGGGATTTCAGTAAAGCAGTGGTTTACAGCATGGGCTTTGTGGTAGGCGGGATGATGGCCCCTCCAAAATGTTCAAGTCCTAATCCCTGGAACGTATAACTTAAATGCCGTTTAAGTTAAATGGCAAAGGAGAAGTAAGGTTGGCGATGGAATTTAGGTTTCTAATCAGCTGACCCTAACACAGAGAGATTATCCTGGGTTGTCCAATATAATCAGCAGTGTCTTTAAGTGTGGAAGTGAGAGGCAGAAGCTTCAGTGTTAGAGTGATGCAGCCTGAGAAGGATGGGACCAGCCACTGATGGCTTTGAGGATGGAGGAAAGGGCCATGGACCATCCCCATGGGCCAGCTACCAGCCCCTCGATCCCTCACGGTGTCCATGGAGACCACGCAGGGACCTGGAAATTCTACCCCACCCAGCAGTAAAGAGGAGTCCACCCCATCCTTCACCTGGACCTGATCGTGGCCGGGGGGAACTTGGGCTTTCAGCTCCATCTGGGAGAAACAAGGTGATGACCCCCTTCCCCTGCAGGAGCAGTGCCAGAATAACCTGGTTAAAACAGGTTTAAATAAGATCCAGAGTCTCATAGCATGGTACCAAAATGTCCTGGTTTCAGTACAAAATCATTCAGAAAGATCTCACACTGAGTGAAAAAGACAACACTGAGGTATGAGAGATGTTAGAATAATTGAAGGTTTTAAAGCAGCCATGACAAAAACGCTTCCGTGAACAGTTACAAGCATGCCTAAAACGGGTGCGAAAACAGAAATCCTTGGCAAAGACACAGAACCAAATGGATGTTTTAAAACTGGAAAATACAATTAATATAAAAAGTAAAGAGAGAAACTACAGAAAAATAAAGAAATAAAAACCTCAGTGGATGGGCTCAACAGGAGAATAGAAGGGGGAGAGGAATGACTCAGTGAACTGGAAGACCGAATGATAGACATTAATCTGAGCAACTGAGAGAGAACAGAATGAAAAAACAAAAATGAACAGAGCCTCAGGGACCTGTGGGACTACAACAAAATATCCCCCATCCATTGGCATTCCAGGGGGAAGTGGACAATGTACTTGAAAAAATAATGATGCGAAGCTTCCCAAACTTGACAGGAGATATAAACATACAATTCAAGATGCTGAACAAACTCCTTCCTAAAGATGGGCAGGTGACCTTTCCAGACGGATAAGAGCCTAGAGATTACTGATGGATCTTACAATTGCATTGAATAAGCATCTGTAGTTGAACTCACTCAGGAATCAAGCCGAGAGCTGTTGGAAGGGGGCACCTCTAATCTCCCTCAGTCACCCCCAAGACATTCCTCATAAACACACAGTCTATGTTACGGTTGGTGTCTGCATGCAAACCCAACTCTAAGACAGGTCCTGTAACTCAGTCCTCAAAGTGAGATTCGAGGACCTGCATATCAGCATCACCTGGGAGCTTCCTAGAGCCCCATCATAGACTTGATATTCCTGCACCCACAAGAGCCTCAGATCCATATTCAAGTTTGAGAAGCACGTCTCTGGTGCTTACTCCTTTCCTGCACTCCTCTTACATGAAAATTCTAGAATTCCTTATGAACTGCAGGCTAAAAGCCAACCAAAAGAGCATCAAAGTTACAAACTAGGAAAAGTACTGGGCAAAGACACTGGAGTTTTGTTCTCCATCTTAAACCTCTGTATCTGCAAATCACCTAAACTGCCGGCAGTCTGTGTTTGCAAGATTGCTGTGTTTTTTTGTTTGTTTTTGGGGTTTTTTTGCAGTATGCGGGCCTCTCACTGTTGTGGCCTCTCCCGTTGCGGAGCACGGGCTCCGGACGCGCAGGCCCAGCAGCCATGGCTCATGGGCCCAGTGGCTCTGCGGCATGTGGGATCTTCCCAGACCGGGGCACAAACCCGTGTCCCCTGGATCAGCAGGCGGACTCTCAACCACTGCGCCACCAGGGAAGCCCGATTGCTGTTTTTTATGTTTATTTGTTTTCCTTATGAATTTAGTGCTGAAGACAAACTAGAAAATCAGAGACTTTTTCCTATTCGAATATCCTATGATTCCATTACATGAGAATCTGATTACCCATTACTACGTAGGCAAAGCCTGTGTATAAAGAAGTTAATTATAAGATCCTAAACCATGCCTGGTATATAATTACAGCAGGAATATTTTTTAATCTAACTGTAATTCTATTTAGAAATTTTGATGACTTGAATTTTGCGCCTGTAGCTTATAATATCACCAGAAACCCTTCACAGAATCGTAACCTCGTAAGTCAGTTACCTGCTGATGCTCAAATATATGCGTATGTAATTTTAATAGTGCCCATTACACACAGACTTCCATTATAACACTGTTTCCACTCGGTCATGATTTATGAAAAATTCCCCTATTGGCTAAAATTTTCCAGGCTTAATCACACTCTCAAGGTGAATTTTTTCAACTAAACTCCACTTAAGCCAATTTTGAGCTCTCTGAATGAAGGAAAAACATAGATGGCAGATTCTTTAAAATAACCGTCAAGCAGGCTCCTTTTTGAAATGTTTACTTAGCACACTAACATTCACACCCCACAAGAGGACTGAACCTGCGGGGCTCATAATTTCCAGATAATGGAGGGCAGAGGCGCTTTTCTGCTTAGAAATCCCCAGTCAATCTCTCAATTATCTCCTCTGCCGTGGAGAATTATAGAGATTCTGTAAAGCAGGTACCTTGTTTTAAACTTGTGAGACTCCCTAGCGTCTACGAAGCTGAATTCAGTTCCTACACATCAGCTCTCCTGCCCATGAGTCTGGCAAAGTCTTCCATGTCGGGACTAAGGAGTAGAAAGTCATTGGGATTACTGACCCAGTGTGAGTCACACAGAACGGGGGACGGATGCGCCATGACCACTGTTTTGAAACAGTGCCCTTTACTGTTTCTAAACTTTACTCTGGGACTTGCAACCTTGGACTGTATTATTTCTATGGGGAAAAGCACCTCTGATTTCTCTCTCAGAACAACTGGCAGGCAATGTCTCCTGGGCTGGGTCATGTCTCTGAGCCGCTGGTTTTCCTCCCTTGGCAAATGCTTTGTGTCCACTCTGTACATCTTCATTTGGTTGACTGGGAGCGGGAAGCCTGCCAGGACACACACAGCCGTCCTCTGTGTCACGAACGGCCGAGGGCAGGACACGAAAGAATTCTCTGCTGGATTCCTCACGTCCAGGCCTTGCTGCCAAATGACAACTGACGGAGACAGCCTTCTCAATTCCAAAGAGGTCTCTCGGCACAGCTATATAGACAGGATTTTTTTTAACAAAAACCCTAATGGATTTAGTTGCCCCATCTCCAAGCTAAAGCTTTCACATGTTGCTTAAGGAGGAACCATGTCCGAGGAGCTCCTCCTGGGTGGGAACAGTCTCCTGCAATCGGCTGAGGTGCTTTGGCCTGCCGACTTCTTTTATGCAGCTGATCTCAGCGGCACCTCCCTCTTTGTCAGAGAAGTCATCCCTGCCTTCTTCGAGTAGGTCCCTATGCTCTCTGTACAACACTCCTCTTTGAGTTCTGGAATATGCACTCCTATCTCCTACCACAGGACCTTTGCACATGCCATTCTCTGCCTAGAACACTCTCACACTCCTCTTCTCCTAGTGAATTTCTGTTCATCATTTAGATCCTAGCTTGTGACTTCCTTCAGGGAAGCACCCACTAACTTTGCTAATTAGGTCAACCCCACACCTATGTCTGTCCTCACAGCACCAGTACTTCCCCTTGGTGGTACCTGTCAC
This sequence comes from Delphinus delphis, assembly GCF_949987515.2. NCBI lineage: Eukaryota > Metazoa > Chordata > Mammalia > Artiodactyla > Delphinidae > Delphinus > Delphinus delphis. The sequence goes on from NC_082701.1 coordinate 55,668,032, forward strand.
TGCTACCTTCTTAGATTCACTTCTGTGATTTTTCTTTTATTAGTAACTTGACCCCACCAGCTCCATGAGAGTCCAGACCATGTGTACCCTCAACTCCTGGCCTAGGCCTTCACACAAAGTAGGTGCTCAGTAATTATTTGTGAGACAGATGGATGAATGAATGAATTCACTTTAGAAATTTCCAGGAGGGAGTCACACAGCCTAAGCCAGCACTGCTAAATGCCTTGGCATCAGAAGAATTTGTCTGGTTTGTTTTATGGTGTTGTTCTAACCTTGACGTGTAAGACCTATGAAATAAGAAGGTGGGCAGAGAGGAAGTAGCGCAGAAGAGGACCTGGGAAAAAACCCTCAACTGAGGCCTACATAAAACGCTTCCTGAGCCATAATATTATAAACCTACAAATGGACCTTGGAGATCGTTTCTGGGATTTTACAGATGAAGAAAAACTTCCACTGTAGTTACTGGCAGACGCCACCCCTTCTAACTCTTCATCTGTTCCTGGTCCACTGCTCCCACAAGGAGACAGTCCTTAACAGATAGTTAAAAAAAAAAAAATTCAATGGAGGACAAAACTTAACAGGAGCTGAAGCCCTGAGCTGCGAAAACCATACGAGAGGAACAAAGTGATGAAATCATATGTAAACCATAGGGTCCCCGAGGGCTATGGTTAGAACAAGAATTGAATTTCTTTCCTCTCCTCTTAGACCCAACATAGGGAGTTTCACTAGGAAGTCCCCAAAGGAATAATTCCCTCTCTTCTGTAATCCCTAACTAATGCTTATTCTCTAATCTGTAAAGACAAAGGGGGCCAGGCAGAAGCAGCTACCCAAATATCATCACATCCAAGTGGCTTAGGATGTGGGTTCTGCACCAGATTCCTGAGTATAAGCCCCACGAATTGTGTGACTTTGGTTGAGTTACTTAACTACTCTCAGTTTTCTACTCTATGGGAATAACTGAACCCAACTTTTAGGGTTGTTGTGAGGATAAAGTATGATATGATTTGTAAAGTCCCTGTGCATGACACACAGGAAACTCTTGGTACAACCTAGTATCATTTCAACATTCAACAGATGGGTGTTGGGTGCTTACCATGTGCCCACATGGAACAAGGTCGTGGCGGGGGGTGGAGGGGACTTATAATGGGGGAAGAAAGACACATTTAAGAAACAGGAAATTTACAGATTAGGCTCAGCTCTGAAAATTTTTTAAAAGAAGAACTAGAACAGGAATGGAGAGTTGGCTGCCTTTAGATAGACTTCATCAGAAGAACGTCTGTGAGGACACGACATTCGAACCGAAGGATCCAGTCGTGTGAAGAGCTGAGGAGAGAGAGTTCTAACCCAGGAAGTATCAGAAACAGAAAGGGCAAGGCCTTGAGGGGGGAACGTCCCTATTCCCAGTGCAGTGAGAAGCCTGCAGAAGCTTCTCAGCAAAGTGAGACAGACAGGATCTGAGTTGTGTTTTCCAAAATTCCCCCAGTCCAAACCCATGGGATGTACAACACAGAGAGCGAACCAAGAAATGTAAACTGTGGACTCTGGGTGGTAATGATGTGTCCATGCAGGTTCATCAGTTGTAACAAACGTACCAGCTGGTGAGGCATATGCTGATGACCTGGGAGGAGGCTGTGCACGGTCTTTGGGAAATCGTTGTACCTTCCACTCAGTTTTGCTGTGAACCTAAATCTGCTCTAAAAACATAAAATCTTCACTAAAAAATTTAACTACTGAATTGAAAAAAAAGTTCCCTCTGGTTCCTGTATAGAGAATGGGTTTCAGTGGGACAAGAGTGAAGGCAGCGAGACCAGTTAGGGAGCTAGTGGAGAAGTGAAGGTGAGAGATGGAGGGATGGTGGCTTGGCGTGGAAACGGATGGGAGAGGAGCCGACACTGTCGAGATGAATTTTACAGACGGAAGCAACAGGGTGAGTGACGGGGAAGGAGAGGAATCGGGGATGAGTCCTAGGGTTTTTGTCTTGAACAACTGGGTATAGTGATGCCTTTTATCGAGATGCAGAGAAAAACAAAAGAGGAGACCCTGGAGCTTATGGCGTTTGCTTTGGTTTTACAATAAGAGAGGCAGATCTGGGATTCTAGGCAGATCACAGATTCTCTGTGCTGTTGAATAAAATATCCCACCCCACACCCGAAGAGTTCTAAGAACAAAGAAAGTACTAGTTTACCTGGAATGGTGACAAGTAAAGCTCTTTGGGAGAAAGGAAATGAATTAGTTCCCTTCTAGCAACACTGTCCACTCTTTAGGAAGTGGGGTTACTTCCTTCTGGTGACAGAGTCCTCTTAAATGGTACGATACCATATTCTCCCATTTTTCTTAAGGTAGAGAAATAAACAATGATGCCGAGTGACATAGTTCTTTGTTTCCCAGGATTGCCATTTAACTATTACATTTTCTTTTTCTTTCTTTTTTTGTATTTTTTGATGTTTAAAGGCAGAAAAAAATTCTCAAAAACTGCACAGAGCACCCTAGTACATGCCTTCTTTCAGATAATTTAGCAATGTAAGGGTCACCCTCTGTTTAGGAAAAATCTGAGAGTTTCAAGGAGTAATTTCCAAGGTTTTTAAGAGTATTATTTTCTTGCAACAGGTGATAAAATCGGAACAAGTTGATGCCACTTTCATGTAAGCTTTTTCTTTTAATACAAACACAATGAAAAGAACACTAGACCAGGAGTCTTAAAAAAGATGTCACCCCCACTCAGTCACTGGAAGTCACCTGCCCTCTCCGGGCTGTCGCTGGTTTACCTGGAAAGAAAGAGGAGCTGGGTATTGCGTCCTTTCCAGATTCCATGGTCCATCAAATATTGGCCAGAGTGAGAGAAACGTTTTCACACTAATCAAGGCGATGAACGCCGTTCATTTGCATTTTGTGGTTTGTTATTTCCCAGATGCTCTGAATGCAGCTCGTCTCTTTGACAGTCTGTCAGCTTGACCGCTCTTTTTGTAAACTCATCAAAATCGACAATGAATTTTGGATAAAAGAAACATTCTTCGTGTTTTAGAATCAACCCTCAGCATGAACTTCGTCTGGGGGCCACATGTCCTGGAGTGAAGTTGTTTTTGACCGAGGCCCTCAAGTGACAAGTCTTTCCAGCTTTGATTCACTTGGGGTGGCTCCCTGGAGCGTCTGACTCCATGGAACCCCACTACAAGAGATTGTACTAAGTGTAACACGATGTAATCAGCCTCGTAAACTTACTTTATACCAAATGCGTGGCTTTGATTTGAAACAAATGCAAAAACCACAGCTACAGAGTGATGGCCAAAGGATGGCGACGTGCAAGAACAGCTGACTAGAAGCCGAGTCATTGCTCTCTTCCCACCTCTGTCACCATCTAGCGTGTGTCCCTGGGCAACTCATCCTGTGGGACTCAGTCTCCTCATCTGGAAGATGCTGGTTGGACCGTTATGGCTGGACCACAATCTCTCAGGTCTCAGCTTTGTGATTCCATGAGTAGTTGTGGAACCTCACTGACGGCTGTGGGCACCGGACAAGAGAGCAGTATCATTTGGCCCAGTTACTGGACTTGATATAATACACCTCACTCATGCTGATAAAGAAATCTCAGGAAGGCAGTAACGGAGCAGGGACCGAGGCTCACAGAGGTACTAATGAAGGATTTCACCTTCCCTAAAGGTTTCCACTAGTGTCTTTGAGTGGGAGCCAGGGCAGGTGGCAGCTGGAGGGGAGCAGTGATTAGTAAAGTGGGATCAGGTGGCACCTGCAGGGGAAGGGATTCACTTCGTCCTCTGCAGCAGGAGAACAGACAGATGGAGCCCTACACCTCCACAAACACTATTAACTTAACCTTGAATGTGCAGAGAGGCAGAAGCCTAACCCCTGTAACCAAAAACATCATTTATTATTGATTTTCTGAATGTAAAAAAGGTCAATTCCACATTATCTCCCTGCATTGATAGTCCCCATAGTCTCTTAAAACATACAACTGGAGCTGGAGAATGGGATCCAGAGAGGGAGCTTTTCCTCTTGGGCTTTTCAAAACGGAGATTAATGACCAAGGATTTGCTCAGTGAAACATTTCTCACCATGAAGTTCATAATTATTTGATCATTATGATTTTAATTATTCTTAACAGTATCAGCAACTACCAGTGTCCTGAAAGTGTTTCAGGTAGAAGATGGTAGTTTTATTGGGAGTTTTATGTCCTAAACCAGGGCATGGACTAGCTGTTCCCTCTTGAATTCTCCTATTTTTTTCCACTCATTTATTCAACAAATATCTACTGAGTATAAATTCTGTGCCACACGTTCAGCCACGCACTGGGTTAAGACAGATTAAGTCTCATCTCTCTTCTGCCTTTTTGTAAATTTGGATTTTTTCCCCTATTTTTTAAGTTCCCCTATATAATTTTTTAATGTCTTTATTGGGATATAATTGCTTTACAACGGTGTATTAATTTCTGCTTTATAACAAAGTGAATCAGCTCTACGTATACATATATCCCCATGTCCCCTCCCTCTTGCGTCTCCCTCCCTCCCGCCCTCCCTATCTCACCTCTCTAGGTGGTCACAAAGCACCGAGCTGATCTCCCTGTGCTATGCGGCTGCTTCCCACTAGCTATCTATTTTACGTTTGGTAGTGTATATATGTCCATGCCACTCACTCATTTCGTCCCAGCTTACCCTTCTCCCTCACTGTGTCCTCAAGTCCATTCTCTACGTCTGCGTCTTTATTCCTGTCCTGCCCTTAGGTTCATCAGAACCTTTTTTTTCTCTTTTTTAGATTCCACATATATGTGTTAGCATACGGTATTGATTTTTCTCTTTCTGACTTACTTCACTCTGTTACGTTCCCCTACATTGTGGCTCTAGTGTATCAACCCAAACTCTTTCCCACTATTCATTGATGTGAATGTTCCATCCTGCTCTGCTGTTTGTCCACATGCATATACACACACCCCCACCAGCATGTAGACAAATACAACATTCACCTCCCCATCTCTTCACCTTCTCATGTCTGTCTACGCTAGCGATAACTCTACCCTCCTCCCATTCACTTCTCTAAATTCTACCCAGCTTTCAAGGTTCAGCACAAATCCCCCTTCTCTGGGAGGTGCTGGGCTAACACAGGCGTCCAACCCAGGCGTCTTCAGTGTTCTAGACCACATACGAAATCAGTCTTTTTCTGGCACCCAAGTTTTTCCTTCTCTTTTTGTGTGCACTGATTTGATCACCACGTGTAAATTCCAAAATCCCTAGAAAGGTGAACCATATTTTATATCTTCAGTAGCCCCCCCCCCCATTTGAACAGTATGAGTCTCAAAGTAAGTTTTCAAGCATTTGCTTGGCTGGACTTCTACATTTTGTCTGCAGTCAAGATAAGCTCTTCTAGAGATAGTAGAACCTCAACCTTACAACAGGTACTTAGAAAAACATGCTTTAATCAACTACATTTATTTGAACCTTGAAATCTCAGACCTTTCCCTTGACTGTATCACTATTAAAACCACAAGGCATCAAAGGATATCATACTTTAAAATGACACATATCTATATATCTAAGTACAACTCACTACCTTTCTAATTTCAATTACTACACTTAAACAAAATTAAGGTATTTTTAAGGACTGTCCCTTCTCTACTGCTCTGCAATTCACACTCATAAATTGTATGACAGTGTATATGTGTCTATTTCTGAACTCTCTTTCATTCCACTGGTTTATTTGTCTGCCCTTGTGTCTATACTGCCTGGTCTTCATTACCGTACCTTTATAATGAATCTTGGTATCCAGTAGAATACATCTTCCTAGATTATTTTTCTTTAAGGGTGACTTGATGATTTTTGGTCTTATGCATTTCTAAATAAATTTAGAGATCAGGTTGCCAGTTTCCACAAAGAAACCTGCTGGCGTTTTGACTGGGATTGCACTAAGTATATAGATTAATTTGGAGACAGTCAATATTTTTACAATATTGAGTCATCTTGCATGAACACAATACATCCTGCCATTTAGAAATATAATAGTCATACGGAAAAAAATAAAATATGATTCCCTACCTCACACCATACACACAAATCAGTTCCAGATATACTGAAGTTCTAAATCTGAAAGATAATATAGTTTCTAGAAAATAATATAAAAGAATATTTTCATGCTCAGGGAGCAGTGAAGGAAAGAAAAACGCTAAGCATCAGAGAAATGAACAATAAGTTGGACAGCACTGAAATTAAAAACAATAAAAAGACACCATGAAGGACTGAAAATGCAAGCTACAGAGTGGACGAAATATTTGTGAAAATCCAAAAAGGGACTGTATCTGGACTATATAATATACTCTTACAACTCAATAAGAAAAGACAGAAAACCCAAAAGAAAACAGGGCAGAACCTTGAAGAGGAATTGGACAAAAGGGCATTCAAATGGCCAATAAACATAAATAAAGAATGGCTCAATGACATTCTTCATCAGGAAAATTAAAACTAAAATGAGACACAATGTCACACCCACCATAAAGACTAGTATTCCCAAGTTTGGGTAGTAATGTGAAATAACAGAAACGTTCACACACAGCAGGTGGAAAAGTTAAGGTAGTACAAATACTTTAGGGTATTATTTGATATTAACTACAAAAGTTGAATATCTGTACGATCCATGACTTAAAATTCTACTCCTAGTTATATGCCCAACATATACCAAAGACTTGTGCACAAAAACATATGCACCAAGAAGAGCAGCGTTATCTTTAATAGCAGAAACAACCTTAATCCATCAAACTCCATCAACAATAATCTAGAGAAATGAATTCGTTTGTTCATTCCTTAGAAAACCATGCAACCATGAACGTAAGTGATCTACTTCTTCACAGAACACCACAGATGAATCTCACAAAAAATGTCGAGCAACCAAAATAACTGGATATTCTTTTCTTATTGGGATTTTGGTTGGGATTGTATTAAATCTGAAGATTCACTTTGGAAGAATTGACATCTTTACAATATTGAATCTTTGTGCCCAAGAATGTGATAAGACTCTTCACTTACTCATGTCTTTATTATTCTGAATAAAGTTTATGGATTTCATGAAAAAATATGAACTCAGAGTTAGGTGTGTGTTGCTATTTCCTAGTTATTTATATTTGTTATTATAATGTAAGGATTTTTAATTATAACTGGCCACCCTGATGAATTTTCATAATAGTTCAAGTAGCTTTGAATTGAGCCTTTTAATTTTCCCACGCAGAATTTTTTTTTTTAATTGGGGTACAGTTGTTTTACAATGCTGTGTTAGTTTCTACTGTACAGCGAAGTGAAGTAGCATTCCCTGTGCTCTACAGCACGTTCTTATTACTTATACATTTTATACATATTAGCGTATATATGTCGATCCCAATCCCCCGATTCATCCCACCCCGCCCCCTGCTTTCCCGCCTTGGTGTCCATACATTTGTTCGTCTCATGTAGAAAATTACTAGTGCCAAATAATGGTAATTTCCTCTATTTCCTCCAACTAATCAAATCTCTTATTTACATTTCATATCTTATTGTGTTGGATGGAAATTTCAGAATAAGGTTGATAATATCTATGAATGTGGATTTTTTTTCCTCTTGTTATTTGTCAGAGGTCAGCAAGCTTTTTCTCTCAAGAGTCAGATATTAAATATGTTTAGCTTTGGGAGCCATACCATCTCTGTCAGAACTATTCAACTCTAACACTGTGGCGTGAAAACAGCCACGGACAGTAAACAAAAAATGAGCACAGCTGGATTCGGCCCATACACCATGGTTTACTGAACTCTGTTCTACTTTAATGACAAGGCTTTTAATGTTTTCCCATTACTATGATTTTGGTTTTTGGTTTCTTTGTCATTTTAGGGAATAAATCCTTCAATTATAGATTGCCAAAGTTTGGGGGTTTTGTTGTTTTTTTAGTTTTGCGGAGTTTTTTAAACAATGCCTTTCCTTTTTGACATCTACCGAGATCATCACATTTTAAAAATCTTTTATATATGAATTCCATCTAAAATGTTCTACATATTCTCTAATGTTGAACCATTCTTATATCCCTATAATAAGCTTAGTCGTAATAAATTATTTTTATTTACTCCTGGATTTTATTAATTACATATTAATTGGATACCCATTATGTATCAGGCACTCTTCCTGAACTAGTGGGTAGTGGATGCTTCAGTCAATAAAATAGACAAAGTCCCAGCTTTCATGGAGCTTACATTCTAGTGGAAGGACACAGATAATAATAAAGACACACAAATAAGTCAGGCGAAGGTTAATAATGCAGAGCTGGAGAGCGAGAGTGCAGGATGCTCTTTCAGAAATGGATTGACACATAACACTACTATATATGAAACAGATAACTAACAGCACAGGGAGCTCTACTCAATACTCTGTAATGGCCTATACGGGAAACAAATCTGAAAAAGAGTGGATACATGTATATGTATAACTGATTCACTTTGCTGTACACCTGAAACTAACACAACAGAGTAAAGCAACTCTACTCCAATAAAAATTTTTTTTAAAATGGTGTTCAGGGAAAGCTTCTCTGATCAGGTGTCATTTAGCAGAGCCTTTAAGGAAGCGAGGGAACAGCCTAGACAACTAACTAAGCAAACGGAAGTAGTAGACCGAAGCCCCAGGATAGGGAGTGGCCGGGAGCTGTGGGAGCACGCGGCAGGAGCCCCTAACACAATCTCGGGATGCAGTCCGCAAGGCCTCCTGGGAGGAAGCAACATGCCACCTGAGGCCGTGCAGAAAAGCTACAGGACTGCCATGCTGAATTTCTGCTGTCACCGTGCTTGGGCCACAGGGCGCCAAGACATTTGGTCTGACACTGCTCTGGATGTGTCTGTGCAGCTGTTTCTGTGTGAGATAAACCTCTGATTGAGTCAGGAGACTGACTCAAGCAGATGGCCCTCCCCAGTGAGGGTGGGCCTCGTCCAATCAGGTGAAGACCTGACCAGAACAGAAAGACTGAGTGAGCGGGAACTCCTCCTGCCTGCCTTGAACTGGGACACTGGTCTTTTCCTGCCTTTGGACTCGAAATGAAACATGAGTTTTCTTGGGTCTCGAGCCTGCTGGCCGTCTAACTGGACTTTATGCCATCAGCTGTCCTTGTTCTCAGGCCTTCCAACTCACACTGGAATGACATGTTGGTTTTCCTGGGTCCCCATCTTGCCGATTTCAGATCCTGGGACATCTCAGGCTCTGTAATCCCATGAGCCCAATCTTTATCATTAACTCTCTGTATATATACACACATGCACACACGTTCTGTTGGTTCTATTCTTCTGAAGGACGCTACTGAATAGAATGAATAGAAAAGAGTCTTCCATAACAATAGGACGTAGAGTCCCAAAATTAGAAGCAAAGGGCAGTTTCAAGCAAATTAATGACGCTCAGTAGGGCTGAAGCATGTAAAACTACATGAACCGGAGCCAGTGAAGTTGGGCAATGCAGAGTCACTGAACTGGATTTCATCACTACTGGACCACAGAAAAAAACTTACACAGATTTTAAGAAGGAGAAATTGTTTGGGCTACATTATCTGGCTTAAAGCAAAAAGAAATTAAAACATAATAAAACGGTGGTCCAAAAAATATATAACCACATAGGGAAACTTAAAAATGCTTTTTTAAAATTAGTGCTGGGCCAGAAGGTACGTGAAAACTGCAATTAAAAAACTATTTAGAGGGCTTCCCTGGCGGCGCAGTGGTTGAGAATCCGCCTGCCAATGCAGGGGACACGGGTTCGAGCCCTGGTCTGGGAAGATCCCACATGCCGCGGAGCAACTAGGCCTGTGTGCCACAACTACTGAAGCCCGCACACCTAAAGCCCATGCTCCGCAACAAGAGAAGCCACTGCAACTCACCACAAGGAAGAGTAGCCCCCGCTCACCGCAACTAGAGAAAGCCCGCACGCAGCAACGAAAACCCAACGCAGGCAAAAAATAAATTTACTTTAAAAAAAGTATTTAGAAATCAAAATCATATAAAGGACAACATCAAGACAGTACACAGACCAAAAAACATGGCCTTAAGTTCATTAAAAAACAAGAAATACTGACAATAAACTATTAATTCAAGAAATTTAAGAAAAGTTGAGGAAAAATTGGACACAAATAGGGAGCCTCTATTCTGTCTATATTCTCTGCCTAGAGCTCTTTTTCTCTCCTATCTTCATGCCTCAGGCCCTCACTTCCTTCAGGGGACTTCTGCTCAAATGTCACCTGATCAGAGAGGTTTCCCCTGAAGCTTCTTTTTTTTTTTTTTTTTTTTTAATTGAAGTATAGTTGATTTACCATGTTGTGTTAGTTTCTGGTGTACAGTAAAGTGATTCAGATAGATAACTTTTTCAGATTATTTTCCATTATAGGTTATTATAAGATATTGAATACAGTTCCCTGTGCTGTACAGCAGGTCCTTGTTGGTTATCTATTTTATATATAGTAGTGTATATATTTTTATCCCAAACTCCTAATTTATCCCTCCCCACCCCCTTTCCCCTTTGGTAACCGTAAGTTTGTTTTCTCTGTGAGTCTGTTTTTGTTTTGTAAATAAATTCATTTGTATCATTTTTTAGATTCTACATATAAGTGATATCATATGGTATTTGTCTTTCTCTGTCTGACTTACTGAAGCTCATTTCTAAAATAGTATCCTATCCTGTCTCCAACTCTGCTTATTACCCACCCTTCCCCTGATAGATTCCGTGTGTCTTTGCTGATATCTGTGTTCTCTCACTGGAATATAAGCTCCCTGAGAGCAGGGACCCTTGCCTATTTTGTCCCTTGTTGCATCCCCTACTTCTGGAAGAGTACCGAGCACCTGGGCTGTTTCCACTTCATCCTCTACTCAACGTAAGGTCTGGCGTTTGGCAGACACGTAATAAATATTTATTGAATTAATGTGACAATGTTTCGCTGGACATTTGAAAAAAATCAATATTCTTTTTGGAGTACAAACATCTACATACATAGTTATTAAATAAAATGCAATAAATAAACTATTCTGCTCACCTATATCATACTTTTCTGTCTGACCATCAAATTCTGAAAGTCACATTTTGTTAAAGTACGAAGCCCAGATTTTATCAACGGCCCCTCATCTTTCAGTTACACTCTTCATATCTCAGTATTATATATTTTTTTGGTACATAAAGCTTCATGACTCTTAATTTTCTTGTTTTGCAAATTTTATTAATACCAAATAACCCTTTTATCTCACTTAATGCTTTTAGTATTAAATTCCATTTTGTGTAATTAAGCTCTGAGTTTATTTTTGTTTCATTTTCCCTAGATACTGTTTCCCATCCCATTATTTTTAACTTTTCTGTGTAATTTTGTCTCTCCTATAGAAAGGATACAGATGAAATCTGCCTTGTCACCAATCTGAGAATTCTATCTTTTGCTCCCAAGTTCAACCCGTTTGCATTCCTTTTTTTTTTGCGGTACGCGGGCCTCTCACTGTTGTGGCCTCTCCCGTTGCGGAGCACAGGCTCCGGACGCGCAGGCCCAGCGGCCACGGCTCACGGGCCCAGCCGCTCCGTGGCACGAACCAGACCTGGACCGGGGCACGAACCCGTGCCCCCCGCATCAGCAAGCGGACTCCCAACCACTGCGCCCCCAGGGAAGCCCTGCATTCTTAATGTGACAACCACAACCACAGGTCAACTGGTCCTATCTTCATGATTGTATTACCTGGTTTATCTACGCTCCTCCTCTCCAGAGGCCAAGGTGTCTGCTTTGCAAAGAGAGAGCAGCTAAGAGTCTGTGACAGAGAGAAAACCAGGCCTGTCCTGGCTCTTCCTCTGGCTGACTTGCTCCTGCATCCCCATCACAGATGCTCCTGGAAGCCGTGGATCCCGGCAGTGAAAGGGGTCTAAGGAGTGACGTCCATCCCTCACAGCGCTCTGTCCACGCTGCACACCCGCACAGCCTCACATCCTCACACCTCCAGATCCAGGTAGCGGCTATTTCTAGCCGCACTTACACCCATTTCCCACAATACTCAGCGGGGTGATGCAGCTGACAAGAGCCAAGTCTGCGCACTGCTCCCCGTCTCCGCTTTGGCTGAACTTGGCCACAGCAGAGTACCTACACCGCACAGCAAAGCAGGGCTTGATATTTCCGGAGAGCTGGTAAACCACTCTCCACTCTCCACTGCCAACCCTCACATTTTCTAAACGAGGGGGATTGTGACTTCATATCCTTTGTCACTTTCTCTGTACTGTCTCAGAAATACTTTACACTTGGAACATGTTGATGGAACTCTTTCCTCATTTCTGGTGCTGATGAGGTTATTTCCCTGATTTTTATGTCCCTTCGGTAGTTTCACTTGGTCCCCAAGTGTAGGGTGGGGATGTGTGACTGAGCTCAAGTTACTCTCTATTACAGAAGTCCTTGTGACATGTCTTCATCCCATTATCCATGCAGAACATGGACCGAGTTACGCAGGTCCCTGTTTGCCGCCTTAATTATCACTGCCCAGCCAAATAGCACTCGCTCTGCTGCTAATGATTCTAATCTAAACTGGGAATTGATGTTGACAAAACACAAGCTGTTTAGTTTTTGCAAAGGCTGATCAAATCTTCTATGGAAAAAAAAAAAAAAAGAGGTTTTGGTAGATATCCAGAATCAAAGCTCCATTGACTGGGGAAAATTCCAGCTAAATAGGCAGGGAGGCAGATAATCAACATCCCCGAGAACGCAGGAGGGGGTTTTCAAGATCATGAAAATATAGTTGTGGTGATGCCACTGAAGTAGAATCTGAGCAAGTTATCAGGTTGCTCCTTGTGAAAATATGACAAAATGAGAGCTAACTGTCCATGCCCTGGGGATGGCTCACTGTTAAAATAACACCGCATTTAGGGCAGCCTGTCAAGTGAACTGAGTGTGTTTTGGAGCTTAGAAAGGAATACAGTTGACATGTGAGGTAAAACCAGCGAGACTATGGCAATTTTGTAAATCAACAAGACTTTATAGTAGGAAATAAGGAGCCACTGAAGGTTTTTATGCAGGAAAACAATGCAATAAAAGTTGTAATTAAGGAAGATTAGTCTGGCAGTGTTAGCGCAAGGTCTATCTTAAGACACTAATATGGAAACAGAGATAGAATCAGTAATGAGTTAAAATTTTAAAAAAATAGAAGAAAAAAAATCACTAAATCTCTTCTACTTTTAGTAGGCAGTTAACGTAACTCACAGGCTGGGCAGAACTCAAGGAGTCTTGCAAGGCGTCCTCAGTTCATTAAGATAAATTACTCGGTGTTCATGGATGCCCAAACTAGTCCTGTGGCACAGGGCGGCTCGAGCAGCCCAGGGACCTCTTGAAGACTTCTTTTCACATCGTTTCCTTGTTTTGGGAAATGAGCACCGTTAGTCAATAGCCTTCATACAGTTGTCCTCTTTCCTGGAACCACTGAAACCTCATCCATTCTTACGGGAATAAAGGAATAGGAACCCAAAAGCCCCTTAACGCTCACTCGAGAGATCAGATTAAAATCCAGTGATTAGCGGTAAGAATTCAACCAAGGATCCCAAATGACGCCACGTGAAAGAGATGGACTGTGCCACGTGTCATGGTCAGTGCTCATCCTTGGGTCAGACAGGACCTACAACGCTCCAGCCAAACTGATGACTGTCTAAAGCCGATGCTCTTGCCTGGAACTTATGTCTCCCTTTTCCGCATTATACGATTCCTAGTCAAGATCCCATGGAAGGCTGCGCCCCTTGATGAACCCTTCTCAGCTCCTCTAGCTCACAGCAGTCCTTGACTTGAATTGTAATGGATTCTGCCTGGACCACAAAATGGCATTTGGCTTGCTTCCTGGGTGGCTATTTATCCTTTCATGTCCGAATTTTCTCTCCGAGTAGATTATAAACTCCTTGAAGATGAGAACCATGATTTATAACTCACCCGCATTGGGTGCATAGGAAGAAGATGAAGATGCTGAGGTTAAGCTCACCCGCAACAATGCTTTATTCCAAATAGGGCTCACTTTGCTGAGCTGTTTTTTTTGCCTCCCAAGCCCCAAACCCAACCATGCATCCTTCCCTCTCAACAGCTGTCCATGATTCCTCTTCTAAAAAGATAGAGGTTCCCACAACTTCCTTCCCCTCCACTCCATGAGTTTTATTGATACTTTCTTCCCCTGCATTTTCAGAAGAAGGACTGTCCTCACTGGCAAAGCTGGTAACTTTGGAATTTGCTCTAAGAGTTAGCCTGTCTCTTACCGCAACATTTTTAATCCACCCTCCTTTTGCTACAAACATCACAAATCTCCCCTGGCTTTATGATTTCTTAGTGTTAATGTTCTCATTATTTCTCCTAAAAATACTTTTTCCCCAAACCACTTCTAAAAAAATAGTATGTACCTACTGCTTCCTCTGTCCAATCATTTATGAACTCCTTAACTTTTTTCCAATCTTGGTTTCTCTTACTGACAGTTAATTGAAGTTGTTCTCTGAGGACTTCCAGCTCAAGCTCAGGACTGGAGCTCTGTGGACACAGAAATGTCCAAGGACAAGCAATACCCAGACCCTCATCGAGGAGGGTTTCCTCCGGACGCGAGACGTGCGATCAGCAGGCCCTTCAGGGCTGGCTCGGCTGAACCACCTCCTCCAAGGCCACTCCCTTCTCACGTGCCCACATCTAGGGCTGCCGCTAAAATACACGACACCCAGTTAAATTTGACTTTCAGGTAAACAATGGATAGTTTTTTTTTAAACGTAAGTATGTCCCAAGCAATACTGGGGAAATACTCATATTTTTAAAGTATTCATTTTTTATCTGAAATTTAATTGGGCATCTTGGATTTTTATTTGCTAAACCTAGAGACAATACCCACCTTATGAGGTGAGAGTATGAGGGCCAGGACTTTCTGGCCCAGGGCGACAGGCCAATCAATGAGGCAGCATTCCCTGCAGAGCTCCGCGAAGGGTTGCCAGGTGTGTGCTGGACCCGAACCTCAGCTTGCCTCGTCCCCCTGAGCGGTGCTGCTGCCTGCTCCTTTCCCCTTGGCAGGGCTAAGCCACTGAAGCGGCCTTCACACCATTCTCTCTCTCAGCACCCTTCAGAGAACCCTCCCTGAAACATCTCTCCATTCCAAGCTTCTTTTTAAATGTGCTAAGAAATAGAAAACGAGGGCAAACATAATTTCAACCCTGGAAAACAGGGAAGGTAGACCGAAATGAGGAAATGACCAAGAGCTTCTCTGTTCCGCATGCATGAAGGACAGTGTCCTGGGCAACAAGTGGACAGTATCCCTCAAAGACCAAGCCACACTAAGTAGGAGGCCTGCAGAGGAAGCGAAAGAAGTGTACAAAGAGGAAATACAACGTCCTATATACGTACAAAAAAACTTAGCGTAATTAGGAATCAAAGAAAAGCAGATACAAGCACCATTAGACTACCATTTTTTCCCTGACAAATTGATAAAGATACCGAAGGAATATTTCCAGTATTGTTGAGCATGTGAAGATGTAACCAACTGTATATTTTGCTAGTAAAAATTCTATGCCTAGAAATTTAACCTAAGGAAATAAACACATGTACAAGCACACTTGAACAAAAATGTTTAAAATGTCAAAAAATTAGAAGCTGCTAATGAGGAAGTGATTAAATAAATTATAGTAGCTCTATTACAACCAGAATATCTTGCAGCCATTTAAAATTAGTATTTGTGTATATTCACTGA
This sequence comes from Delphinus delphis, assembly GCF_949987515.2. Lineage (NCBI taxonomy): Eukaryota > Metazoa > Chordata > Mammalia > Artiodactyla > Delphinidae > Delphinus > Delphinus delphis. Next base: position 55,683,723 of record NC_082701.1, read on the forward strand.
CATGGAAAGATATTCATGCCATATTGTTTTATGAAAAAAACAGATTTCATACTACGAGGTAAATAATGTCCTATTTTTGTTTACCAAAAATATATATACTTGGGAAAAATGATAAATATTAAGTGTTTATCTTTGAGTTGTGGGATTGTGGGTGATTGGTTTTCGTTTTGATCATTATAATTTAAAATTTTGTCTACAATGAACAATACTCTTTGTGTCATTTTAGAAACAATACTTTTCTCCATCCCATATGCACGAATGCCTTAAGGTTTTCTTCTCCTTAGACCTCATCTCTTTTTTTTAAGCCTTCCTGCAGAATTTCATAGAGCTGACTGCATGGACTTCCTCTCTACCTTCTTGCCTTTGTGCTGTCTTGTCCTCCTCCGTCTGTAACGCTCTTCCCCAGTTCTTTTTCCTTTTCCTCTTCCCTCCTTACTGACATCCCCCAGTATTGTATCATCTGCCCTTTTTCCTCTTCTCTCTACCTAAATGACTTACATTATTGCCTATATACAGATAACACCTGAATCTTAAAAATACTGACCTACCTCAGAAGCATGTAAAACCCTAGTTCCAAATGCCTGATGGATGGACTTCCAGATTCCAATGTTTATTCTGCAGCTGTTACTTTCAGAAAGCAGTACCTGGAGATGACATCACATGACAAAGAGAGCTCATCTTCAAGAAGCATCCAATCTCCACTTGGATTTGCTAATTTCCATATAGTTAGTTACAAACGTGTCTCCTCACCTTTTCCCACATCAGCTCTTCTTCCTGACCTTTCATTTTGTTATGAGCACAGCTATCATTACCCAGCCCTGCTGGCTGCAGTAGTTAATTGATAAGTTTGCTTAACACGTGACGGACCTGCTAAGGTAGTAACATTCAGCCTCAACTACATGTTGGACTCATCTAGGAAGCTTTAAAAAATACTGATGCTTAAGACCAGAATTCAAGATAAGTCAATTATGAGCGTTTGGAGGAAGAGAAGTTTTGGAAAGACAGGGAATACATCAGGAAGCAGCTAGAAGTGCAAGAAAAACCATTTCATAAATGAAGTCCAGACTTTGTGGAAAATAAGACTGAGAAAACATGATAGACAAGGCCATAATAGAAAGAGCAGACCCAAAAAGAGGGAAAAAACTAGAGAAAAAGACAAAAATAATTCTGGAGAATATTTTCTAGAATTGTATTTTTTGTCACAAATTTTGTAATCAGGCAAATACTAATGCATGCTATGAGAAGCCATAAGTGTTGTTTTTGCTGGCAAAGAGGGAGTGACTAATAAGGTGTTTGTAATGCTGTATTTTTGACCCATTCATGTTCACTTTGTGATAATTTATTGATAGGCCCATCATGATTTGTGCACTTTTCTGTCAGCGTGTTTTGTTTCCATAGAAAAGTGAACTGTTTTCTCATGGATGTGAAAAAAATACGGATGCTTGTTTTCCACCCCCAGAGATTTTGCCACCAAAATTTAGGAATTTAGTATCTCTCCAGCTGATTTTAATATCCAGCTGGGGTTGAAAGTCCCTGTACTAGAGAAAGAGCAGGACTTCATTACTGATTTCATATGAAAGAAGAAAGGTGAAACCTGTTACTATTATCACTACTACTATTTACTACCAGTGTCATCCGAGCTGGATACCTTCCCCTGGATGGTGGCAGCTGGACTGGCTTTCCCAGTCCAGCCACCTCTTTATCCAACTCAACTCCAGTTTTTACACCATTTCCAGGATGTATGGGGAGAAGTCATCCCACCATTCAGATACCTCCACGCTCTGACCCAAATGGTCTTCTTAGCGCGATTACAAACACACATCAGTTAAACAGGACTGCCCATTGCTCCCCAGACATGGCCTCTGTCCTGACCTGGCTTTTGCCCCTACTAGCCCTTCCACCGTGAGCACCCTTCACGCCCAGCTGTCCCTCACAATTCCACCTGTCCCTTAGCTCTGAGGACTGATAATACACCAGTCTTGACAGCAGGCCCCTCCACACCCCAGGAGCAATTCCTCATTTTCCTAAACTCCCAGCACCTCTTATTGTACTTAATAAACCCTGTCTTGTGGAAAAGTTACATGTGCACGTATCATATACTTCTAATCAGATTTAAAGCTCCGCGAGGGCAGAGGCTAAAATCCTGTCATCTCTTTATAGAGAAAAGAAGAGGTTGAACGTGAGGACTGCACTCACCCTGCCTGGGTTTATACCCAAACTCCGCCACTTACTCACAGCGCGTGCTACATTTAGGGAAGCAACTTACCTTTCTGAACGTCAGTTTCCTTCTCCACTGAATGAAAACAACAACGTGACCTCTCAAGACTGTTAAAAAGGTAAGATGGGGAAATGTATATAAACACTGAGCACAAAAACTGCTCCAAAGGGCGTCAGTGATGATGGTAATCAGCATTTGGGAGACTAAAGCACATCAAGAAAGACATGTAGTCGTGAGGTCAGCAGCGTCTCTGTGTAGCAAATAGATGGAAAAGAGAAGCTCTTGGATTTGGAAAATGTTTATTACATTTCCTAACGTTTATTACATTTCCTAACATTACTCCCTGGGACAACTCATGTTACTACCACGGTTTTCAATTATTCCAGACAGCTAGTCCCGCTTCCTGGTAGTATGTAAATTTCTCAGCTTGGTGCTATCTCTAAGATTCTAAATGTCATTTTGCAATGACAGCTTTTCTGAAAACTCTGCCACTCAGAGACCCTTGTGTCCTAAATGCTGTTTCTTTGTGGAATACAATTTTAATCGAGTAAAAAACAGTGATGGAGAGCATGTCAGATACCCATGCAGGATATAATCATTTGTGAAACATGAAATCCTGCAGTTAAGACGCCAGTGAACCAAGGCAGCAACAAGCTATTTCTATCTAGCAGGCTGAGAGCATTACGGCCTCTGGATCTAAAATGAGATCTATTTCAAATGTAATTCATTTTCTGAAGGATAAATAACAAAAGCCTCTTTCGTATGCAACTGAGTCAGAACACCAGATGCCGCGCAGACAGTCGGGTAAGCAAGGGTGGAGACTCAGACTGCAGCTTTCTTAGGGTCTCTGGCTGCTGTCTCTCCAGGCAAGATGGCCGTGCTGCCCACTTGAAGAAGCAGAGACTTAATAAAGAGTGATTCACCGCGAGTGCAGGATGTACGTGGGATTTCTTTTCTCTCCTTCATCATCAGCCTTTCTTTCCTGGCGGGAACCTTCCATCAGCATTTACACCTGTTCAAGCCCCTCTTACCCTTAAAAGTAAAAATACCTCCCTTGGTCCCACTTCCTCCTCCAGCTACCAGTCTATTTCCTCCTTCCCTTCAACAGCCTTGAACTTCCCGTCCACACATCTCAGGCCTCATGCATTCCTCATACCATCCCAAGAAGGCGTCCCAATCCTGACCCTCCAACTTCATGGAAATGAACTTGAGGTCACTATTGACTTCCAGGGACCTAAATCCGTCCCTCAGCTTGTGTGACACGATTCACCGAAACCTCCCTCCAAGGACACTCTTTTCTTAGCTCTTCCGAGTCCCCCTTCTCTAAGCCTTCCTCCACCTCCTGGACCTCTCCTTCTCCACATCCTTTCCAGCAGGCCTGCCCTCCCCGACCCGGCCACTGAAAGGGGCTATGCCCCGAAGCTGGGTCTCAGGCCGTTTGCTCTCCCTCAGCCCGCTTCCCAGGAGACCTCCAGCACATCTGTGAGCTCAGCCACCGAAGGCTGCCAGCCGTGGTCTTCAGCCCGCCCTGACCTCCCCTCTGCATATCCAAATGTGTACTGATATCCTCTATGTGGATTTTCAAAAGCTCTGCAAAAAACAACATATTCCAGACTTGCTGTCACCTCCGCCACCTAAGTGATCACATCAGAAACCCAAGAGACATCCCTCGCCCTGGTCCACCCTGATATTTGCAAGGCCCTTGTCAAGACTTAGCTAAGCTACTGTGGAGTCATGGTATTGCTGCCTTGGCATCCACTATGTCTCCAAGCAGCCTGCAGGGACCTTAAAGTGATACAAGCCGCTCAGGCAAGTGCACGCCCTGAACAGCAGCCCACAGAGTCACAGGTAAAGGTGAGCTCCTGATAGGAATCCCCAAAAGCCCCTGTGATCAACAGGCCGCCCAGTTATGCGCCCCTTAGATAAGACCCCCACGAGGCTTACCAGAGCTCCACTCGTTGTGGTTTGCACTGACCCATCCAGCTTTATCCGGGGAACCCCAAAACATGCTACCCACAGACCCTAATAAAGGCACGTGCCCAGATCCTGCCTCTGTCTTTCTGCACCCTGCCTTGATTTCCTTGTGCAGCCCCTCTAGGCACATGTGCACTTCCTCCAGGACCTGTGAGTAATCAACTTCTCTAGTTCAATTTCTCTTTGGTCTTGTTGGACCCCAGCTCACCATCTGGCACCCTGTGCACTACTTAACAAACGTTAATTTAACAAAGTCACAACAGCCCAGAATAAGAATAAAAATGGAGCTCATGTGCATATGTATAATTTTTATGTTTATGTAAAGAATCAGTATTGTACCTAGTTCAGGTTTGGTCCATACCAGAATAATAAGAGTTGTTTATTATAGCCAAAAACTCCTCAGACGCCATGTGCAGTTATCACAAAGACCACACGAATTTATGAATCTTCCAGAACAAAGCAAAAGAAGATGGATGCTGAGTACTATTGAGAGATGTATTTGTTACGACGAACTCACTTCATTCAGAATGCTATAGATCAGACAAAGATGTTGACAAGTTAATTATCCTGTCTGTTACTTCAGCGCTCCCTTTGCTCAAATCCTCCCTGCGCTGGGAAGCAGTGTTGGCAACAGCAACAGCCAGGAGCCTCCACGGCATTTAGACACTTGCATTAAAGGTCTCAAAGGGACGGAGAGAAGCATCTCCCTAGGGCCTGAAATTAGATGCTTAGAGGTACGGTCAAAAGATCTGCCTGGGTTGAGGGGGACCCACCCTTAGGCTTGGGCAAAGGGTCACCTACCCTGGACCTTACACTTTAGACCAGGGGTTGGCAAACTCCAGCCCATGGGCCAGGACCAGACCCTGTCCTGTTTTTTGGGGGTTTTTTTAAATAACGTTTTATTGAAACACTGCTACACTCATTCATTTATGTATCATCTGTGCCTACTTTGGTGCTACAATGGCAGAGTTGAGCAGATGTGACAGAGGCTGTCTGGACCACAAACCCTGAAATATTTACTATCTAGCCTCTCACAGAAAAAAAAGTGCCAACCCATGCTTTCGAAGACCCCCCATATCACAAACGTCTGCTCCAGGGCTCCTTGCTCACAGGGGCCAGTGCCCCAGCATGAGCTCGAATCTACCTGATTCCAGAGTCCATGCTCTTGGGTCTGGGTCATTACCATCTCCTAAACTAAATGCCTAGTTAGGTCCTGACCTAGGCTCTGAAGATACAAAGATGAATGAGATGGTGTTCACGTTAAGAACTCATTCTAGTTAGTTTAGGGAGCTGGTTTCTATCTCTGTTTCCAGATGAGGGACAGCTTGCCCAGTAACAGCCCCATTCCTCCTCCTGGCACCCCACACTACCCCTAATTCCTGTAACTCCTTGTCATGACTTGGGGTGCTCTTGGCCATGAATGAGATCGGCACCGTCTGTCTCTGTAGAGCTTGCATTTTTACCAAGTCATGATGCAACCACTTACTTAATTCAACTGCTATAAAGGGCTAAGAAGAAAGCAGTTGGGCAGACTCAGTGAGAGCAGGGATGCAGCCACGGAGTGAAAGCTCAGAAGTTCCCTCTTCAGCAGAGCCCCGAGCAAGAGGGAGGATCTACTGGCTGGAGAGGAGCATCCTGCAGGAAGAGGAGCAAGCACACTGAAGGCAGAAACGGGGGCGTTTGAGGGTGGGACGGAGCACCACCGGGGTGTGATAGGAGGTCTCTGCTGAGGCTGGTTGGGGGTCTCCAGTTCCTCTTAAAAACTGCAGCTTCTATCTGAAGGGAAATGGGAAGGTCTGGGAAGCCTGGACGCAGGGAAGTTCCATAATCAGGTCTGCACATTAGAAGGATCACCTTAGCTGCAGAGGCAGGTGGGAGACCGTGAGTGAGAGTGAAGCGAGAGGTCTGCTAAGAGACGTCCAAAATGCAGCCCAGGTGGAAAATAAAAGCAACTCTGAGCAGGGTGGTGATGGTGACACGTTCGGAAGTGCATGGATTTGGACTCATTCCAATTACAGGGCCTCGAAAGAGTCCTGTGTAGAGCTACCATGTGATCCAGCAATCCCACTTCTGGGCATATAGCTGGAGAAGAACTTGGTCCGAAAGGATACATGCACCCCAATGTTCAATGCAGCACTGTTTACAATAGCCAAGACATGGAAGCAACCTAAGTGTCCATCGACAGACGAATGGATAAAGAAGATGGGGTATATATATACACAATGGAATATTACTCAGCCATAGAAGAATGAAATAATGCCATTTGCAGCAACATGGATGGACCTAGAGATAATCACACTAAGTGAAGTGAATCAGATGGAGAATGACATGGCCAGTGAGAGATAAAAGCAAGTCTTCTGGGGTCTTCTGGGAATGATTCCCTCCATTTGAAATACAAAAATGCAGGGAAGGGGTCTCTTCCTCTTCTAGACACTGTGGATGTGACATGTGGAACTGCTGAAGAGATCATGAGATCGTGAAGCAGCTATAACACCAGCACAAGGAAAATGCAAAGCAGGAGCGATGGAAACCTGTCCAGCCACTAAATTCACCAGCTTTGGAGAGACCTCATCTCAAGCCTTCATGTTAAGTGACATAATAAGTTTTCCCTGTTGCTTAAAACAAATTGAACTGGGCGCAGGGAGGGTGGCTACTCCCTACAGCTTAAGGTATAGTAACTGATGCAAACACTAGCATTCTCAAGTTGATGGTCTGACTCTTCACTCTGTATTTGCCCATTTCAGAGTGTAGTTCCATTATTCGGAGAACACACACACACTACAACCAAGTGGGAGCTATGTAAGAAGGATGGAGTGACAATCCTTAAGACTCTCTTAGAAAGCACAGCTTTATCCTCACCCCGTCTTACCAAACAGAATAAAAATAACACAAGCTAACCTTTACTACTATGTGAGTTCCAGGCACAGTAATAGGCATTTTATGTTAATTCTCTTTTTTTCAGTCCTAACTTTCTAGCTACTTACTTATGCTGCTGTTTTGAAGACAATAAATGACCTGGGGAACGCTGACAGTACTTCTTCTTAGTCACAGAGCATGGTGCCTTTCATTTGGGTGCTGGGTGCACGGTATGTGCAATCCATTCTGACATCTGATTTTCCCGACTTTCAGTAGATGAAAGTGAAGTCTGAGAGCACACCACTGATGAACAGCAGAAACACTAACAGACCTCACCTTACCCACTATCTTTTCACTCTCTCTTATGTTCCCACACACTGCCATTAACAGTCTATCATCATTTTTTCTTTTAAGTTGGGGTAAAACTTCTCTCACTGTGGTCTAAAGCCTTGCTATTCAAAGTGGGGTCTGTAGACCAAAATCACCCGAGAGCTTGTGAGAAACGCAAGATCTCAGGTCCCACCCTAGACCTGGTGAATCAGAAACTGCATTTGACCAAGATTTCCAGGTGATTCAAAGGAACATTAAAGTGAGAGATGCCCTGGACTAGAAGATGCAGCCCTCAGAGGAGAGGAAGGCAATGGGGATTACTTAACGTCAGTCAGAGAACTTGAAAAAGACCACGGAAGTGACAGCAAGGGCTGATGGAGGTCTACAAAGGATGTCTGGGCAGTGTTTACATGAGTTTAGTGGTGAGTCTGCAGCACAGGTAAACTGGATGCTTTGGGCTCCAAATAACAGAAGACTCATGTTGGCTTAAATGTTAGTCATTACACTGAAAAGCTGAGAGGCACGCTTCTGAATATAAACACAAAGTAAACCAGGAGTAAATAAAATTCAGCGCCTGGATTCAACCTGCAACCTGGAGCCATGCCAGCCCAGCCTGGCTTAGGGCAACCTACCCCTGGCTCATCTGCAAAGCAGCTTGGAGTATGAGCCTTGCTGGGTGATGGTGAGTTTGGGATAACAAGCTGACTAATGGACCACCTTCTCAAAGAGGTGACCAATGCAACCAGAAGAAAAAACAGAGTAAGAATTGTACATATTGGAAAGGAAGAGAAAGAACTATTAGAAACAATAAGATTATCACTCTGGGAAACTCAAGAGAAGCATATGAATAATTATTAGAAAAATAAGAGAGAATATTAATTTAAAATATATACTAATGTTTCTATATAACAGCAATAAAACAATCAGAATAGAAGAAAAGTTAATATATAAATATAAAATACTTAGAAATTTCAAGATAACTGAATAATATAGATGAGGTTAACTGAATAAATGAAGAGGTATACTGTGGCCTTGATTGGAATACTCAGCATGGAAAATACGTTGATTCTCAAATTATGCTCTGAGCTAATGCAATTTCAATAAAAATGGCAGGGGATTTTTTACAAATTAATAATTCTAGAATGTATTCTAAAAATATAAAAACACAAAACAGACCAAAAAAATCTCACACGGGAAGGCGAAGATTGCCGTAGTGTGTATTAATCTGTATATTTACCACACATTAGTGTATATTACATAATGTCATATATAATCTTACAATGCATTGAATGTTACACTGTATTTTATATAAAATATATTAACATATTTACATAAGCTACAACAGTTTAAATAGTGGTGTAGGATATGCATCAATGGATAAGAGTTGAGTAAATCTCATTTGAATTTCAGCTTCCTTATTTTAAAAATGGGATGGTAACAGTACCTCCTTGAATGTGCTGTCATGAGGATTTAATGAAAAAAGAAAGTAAAGTGCTGTCACAGTGCCTGGGATACTGTAAATTTATATGTAACAAACCTCACTGGAAACAAGAAGGGCCACTAGAGCCTGTCATCTTCCAAGACACTGCCTGAGATGCAATGGAAAGTCTAGACCCAGGGAGTGGAGAGTGCCCTGTAAAGATCATTTAACAAGATCTCAGGAAGCAGCGTTGGGTCCAAGTACCCTACTAAGGTTGAAATTCTCCCCATCTGAGTCTTTCCTTTCTCTCACACCCAAAAAAAGCAGGCCACAGAAAGATGGATGAAAACAAATACAGCCTTCACAATGTAGTTCAAAGAAGGAAGAGGGGTAAAATTTAAAAATCCCAGATCAGACATGAACAAGATCAATGGAAATGTCATGCTCATTCTGTATACAATTTAAAGAGGAGACGAAACAGCTGGAATGAACAAATGATCAACAACAACAACAAAAACACCACAAAAAAGCAGGCAAAGGAACTCGTCTGGAGAAAAACACAACCCAAGGAACCCAAGTGCATTGACTTATAGAATACAAATTCAATAAAACTGTAATTGAGTGACAAGATGATAAAAGAGATGGTTGTGATGAAAAGAAAGAAAAAAGAAAACAAGCTTTGGACCATAACAACATTTAGAAAGAGCAAGAAATATGATAGATAAGGTTAAATATTACACTAATGGCACAGAAGAAGAACTTGGGCTATGTTCGATGAATAAAAATGATAAAGGAGTTAAAGCAGTTATAGAGGGATGATTAGAATAAGAGACAAAGAAGATCCAACTTAACTCCAAGTGGTGTCCCAACAATTAAGAACACAGAAAGGGGAAAGAAAAAATATTCAGAAACATCATACAGGAGAATTTCTTTCCAGAACCAAAACTGAATGTACAGATTGAATGCATACAACATATATGGAGAAAAACTGAGAAAATTATTGATATCAAGACATAGCCTTATTGGTGCAGCCACTATGGAGAACTACTGTATGGAGGTTCCTTAAAAAACTAAAAATAGAGTTACCATATGATCCAGGAATCCCACTCCTGGGCATATATCTGGAGATAACTCAAATTTGAAAAGATGCATGCACCCCAATGTTCATTGCAGCTCTATTTACAACAGCCAAGACACAGAAGCAACCTAAATGTCCATCAACAGATGAATAGATAAAGAAGATGGGGTATATACATGCAATTGAATATTACTCAGCCATAAAAAAGAATGAAATAATGTTCTTTGCAGCAACATGGATGGGCCCAGAGATTATCATACTAAGTGAAGTAAGTCAGAAAGAGAAAGACAAATGCCATATGGTATCACTTATATGTGGAGTCTAAAAAAAAAAATGATACAAATAAACTTATTTACAAAACAGAAATAGACTCACAGACATAGAGGACAAACTTATGGGTACCAAAGGAGAAAGGGAGGGGAGGGATAAATTAGGAGTTTGGCATTAGCAGATACAAACTACTGTATATAAAATAGATAACAAAGTACTACTGTATAGAAGGGAACTATATTTAATATCTTGTAATAAACCATAATGAAAGAGAATCTGAAATATATATATATTATATATATATATAACTGAATCACTTTGCAGTACACCAGAAACTAACACCACATTGTAAACAACTATACTTCAGTTAAAAAAAAAAATTTTTTTTAAAGACATAGCCTCATTAAATTATTTAATTTCAAGGATAACAACAGAATCTTCAGCCCTACTGACAAGAAATAATCATTTACTGCTAGATAAAAAGTCAGGCTGGCCTCAGATTTAACCACAATTTGAAGTTTTGTGTGGTGAAAATTTCTAGACTTGTTGTATATTCTCTTTCTTTAGTTAAATGAAAGTTAACACCTGTTATTACAAAATAAAAACAGTAAGAGAATTTTATGCCACCTAAAAGTTGGCAGGATTACCACTAGACAGGACCTTTTACTCAGCAGATGCAAATACAGCACGTCTCACACCTACACACATACGCATTGTCGTATATGATGTCGTGGACCAGAGTCCATGAACCCACCAGACAGCACATGCTTCAGCCTATGATCAGATATTCTGTTTGTTAAGATAAGCAGAGTCTGGCTTCTAGCAGGTCTATGCTACACTTTCCCTTTGGACAGTGGACTGCAACAGGATTGCATATTAGAATCACCTGAAAAGATTTAAATTTTTTTATAATATAGATGCCTTGGCTGGTGTTCTTTGAGCAGTGTTCTTGTTCCTGGATTTAGAGAAAAGTTTTTCTTACACGGGAATTTACACTCCCCTCTCCGTCCACGCACCTGCTGGTTCTTGCCGAGTGGAGTGTGTTCTTGTTTACTTAGAGGTTAAAAGGCAGCCAGGGGAAGGCCACAGAGCAAGGTGAGCCCAGACCCCCTTTTCCCCTTGAAAACGCAGGAAAGAAATGGAAGTGGCTGAGATGGTCCTGACTGAATATCCCAGGTCTTGGGAAACGCACTTACACCCTCCCACCGCATCCCTGGGGAGTGATATCTTTGGGAGGATGAAAGGGCAAGGACACCCTCTGTATGCAGAAGTGGAGTTTCTTCCAAGGGACATGGGCTGTCAGTCATCTTTTAAAGGAGATCAATCCTGGCTTAACAGGGAACTTCCTTGTCCATTTGGGGGCCTTTCAGCAGTTGTCTGAACTGAAAGCATGGAATTGCCTGGAGCTTCTCGGGGAGGAGGAAAGAGTAGAGGGTACGTGACTAACGGGCTCTGGAGTCTGGAAGCTTGGATTCAGACTCTACTCTGTATTTGCTGTGTGCCCTTGGGCAGGTTACTGAATCCCTCTGTGTCTCAGTTTCCTCATCTGTAAAATGGGGATAATAGCATACATCTAATAGAGTTATTGTGGAGATTAATGGGGTAATACACACAAAGTGCTGAGAACAGCACCTGGCACCTACGTAGCACCAAATAACTGTTAGCTGTTGCTTTTATAGCATGGGGCAAACTGGGAGCCAACCAGAAGAGAATTTTGTAAAGAAAGACCACTCTGAATTGGCATGGATGAATCACGAATCAATCTAAGTCCCATCTTTGTATAATTAGGAGGAAAGACCTTTCTCCATCACCGGACACCCATCCCTCACCCCCACCTCAAGGCCAGGTGGTGGCAGTGTGGTTACCAGCAGCTACCAGCAGTAGCTATGACCTCGAGGTTGCCCAGCAGCAGACCTGTCGATGCCGCAGCACAATGCGGTACCTGGCATCTTGTCAAAATATCTAGGGCACACTTTCAGGAGGCCTGATTTCCTGTAATCAAAGTGGGGAGACTTCACCATTTGGATCATTGTAGTGCAGTTATCCCGACAGCACAGGTACTCCAGACAGGGTAGCAGTGGCTAACAGCAAGGATCTAACACCTGGGCATCCCTGTTCTGTGGTTCTGTGGCTGCAGGGATGCAGGGATCGGCTCTGCCCACCCTCCTGCTTGCCTCCCATCTGTGGAGGTGTGAAACACCTAGAGACCAGATGCCAGCAGCACTTAGATGCCTTCGACTGGTCTCTGAGGACAATCACGGTCTCAGGACAAATGATGATGTGAGCGGAAAGGGTGACTATTCATCACTGAAACTTTGGAATACTCTCCAGCCAGTGCTAAAATGATGAAACAACAGCAGAAAGAAGCTCCTTTCTGCTGCACACGCCCCCGGTAACCTTTGCCACTGAACTAAAAGCTTTCAAAGGGTGAGCAGAAGTGCCGTAAACCTCAGAGGCGACATTAAATATTTGTCACTGAAACACTTAAGACTTGTTTCAAACCCATTCCTTTCTGAAAGTTTATAACAAATAACTGAGTGGCTTAACCTCTACAAGAGCATCTCCTTTTTCACTACAAATGGAAACAAATGGGCTGTAAAGAGCGGGACCCTCCTGATGGGCAATTCTCAGCCACTGTGTGGTCTCCCAGCCCTGCCCAAATGGGTGAGCCGTCCTCTTTGTTTAGATTAAACTGGCTCTTGCTTCCATGACATTAGGGCGGCAGAGGTTTTAACTGGACTTTCTTTTAATCTGCCCATTAATCTTCCCTCCCCTCTCCCTGCTCAATGAATGAGTAAATTATTTACATTCTGATGTTGCAAGAACTCTCCCTACATTAAGCCTTGATTTGAGCCTCAAATATATCTTTAGATGGTGTTTACCTTACACACCTTTATCAGCACAGCCTAGCTTCTCCAGAGAGATCACCTGTTGGACTAAAGCATGACACAGATACAGATCTCTTCCTACTACCTGTGTGAGCCCGAAGCCACACATCAGAAACTCAACTGCTTTCAACCAAGTTCCAATTTTACCAAACTCCAAATGCATACAAGCATCTTGGTGCCCAGCATTCTAGTGTTAGTTTGCTCTTCAATATTCTAAAATCAATGATCCGCTTTCCTGGAGGAAACTGAAAGCAGGTCAGGCACTTTTCAAAAGCTATCCATTATGCTTCTTGTCAGAGTAAGAGGTAAAGGCCTTTGTTGGAAAGAATGATGTTATTCTCTGTATCAGCTCTCCCTCGGCCCAGATGGACAAGCGGCCACCTACGGGGTGGGTTTTCAAGCACAGGGCTGGGCGATGGCTGGGTAGAAGGGCAAATACCTGCACTGATTCAACCCTGAAATCTCACTTCTTTTGTGTGAGGGAGAGAAATAGTGAAATACATTTTTTCAAGGTATCAGAGGAGAAGGACCGAGGAAAGGCTACAGAAGAAGAATCAATATAGCGCAATGAAAGCAAGAGAAAAGATTCAGAAGGACAACACTTCGCAGGCGTCAGGAAAACCCTAATGCCTGCCGTCTGAATAAAGATTTCCTATTAAGTTAAAATTAATAAAGAAACTTTTAATTGGGAAAGATAAATCAAGCAATATCTACTAGGACAAACATGAGTTTACGAAGCATCTGTTCTTTCCCTCTTTAGTATGCTGCTGCCTCATTAATTTCTCCAGGCTTTCATTTCTTTCTGCCTTCTTTACAAGTTCTTAGCTTTACCCAACAAGCAAATGGCATTTAAACTCAACACCTATATGAGTCATATTTGCTGACTCTTGCCCAAACTTTGCCACTAATGGAAGGCATTCATTCCCTGAAAACCACCCCCAACGATCAATTATTTCAGGATGCTCCAGGAGAATAATGTTAATTCTGGCCTTGCAACTGAATGGTGACTGCCATTTTCCTCCCCTGATATTTAGGCTCCAATGATGTTCTAAGGCATCATGGTCCCCTCTGAGGATTGCCATTGACCTCCCTTGGGAATTTCCATCTCCTACCCTCTACCACAAATCATGTACAATGCGTGTTCTCCTTGTAAAATCCTACCCGCTTTTGTATTTCACACTGTCATGTGAACAACAAAGAAAGCTGCTTGTGTTTCAATGTCTCATGGTTATTAGCCAAATCTTTCGGTTTTTGCTCAAAGACCCCTTCCTTGCTGGTTCCCAGACTAGCAGACAGGGTCAGGATACATGTCTGAGAGCAAAACACTGTCTGGAATTCAGTCCCACCCCTGCCTTCTGCTGCACACGGATTTGGTACTGGACCAAGCTTGTCCACATGGCCCTTTATGCCAATCACCTTCTGGTGGCCTGTCCTACCAGTTAAATTCCAGCAGTAGACACAGCTGAGGATCAAGATGGGGACCCTCACACACTCATATTACTTAGCTCATACTAAAAGCTATCACACTTCAGCTAGATCTTTTGTACTCCCCATACTTCTTTAATCCTGGAGAAAGTCCGAAACGCTAGCTATAGACCAGTAGCATCCAGAGTACCCACGTCACTGGTTAAAAATACAGATTCTGGCCCCCATTCAGTACTTCTAAATCAAAAGCTCTTTGTTAAGACCCAAGGTTTTTTGTTTGTTTGTTTTTGGTTATTTCAGGCAAGTACGTTTGGGAAGAGTTGTTTCAGAGCCCCAGTCTAATCTCAGCCCTGACTATACCTTCCTCTCACTGAATTTCACTTCTAGAATATCGTTCTCTCTGACTCTCTCTTCCTCAGACTCTCATAATCCAGGCAGGTCACGGCCCTTCCCCACATCTGCTGTTTCTAATCGACTCTCTGAAGCTGTGTCTGAGCAGATGCCTCAGCTGCTCACTCAAACACTTTTGGAGCTAAGGAGGAGGGGGTGTGGGTAATTCAGACACTAGACTCACCCCAGATCCAGAGGTGGGGTCCAGGAGTCCTGAGTTTGTTTGTTTCTTTGGAGAACTCCCCAGGTTTGGGCAAGTTAGCAGGATTTAGCAGGATGTTTTGTTTTGTTTTGGATGGATGAATATGTGTTAGAAATCAGTATGTGTTAGTAATCTCATGATACAACCAAAAGTTTTCTCTGTGATAAATACTCAAATTTTAAAAATCCTCTAGCTTTAAAAATGCATGAGAAAATAAGGTGGATTGGTAGATGGTAGCAGGATGGATATATGAATAAATATATAATAAAGGAAATCTAGTAAAATGTTAATTACAGAATCTATGCAGTAGGTATAGGGATCTCTGCTGTAAAATTCTTGCAACTTTTTTGTACATTGAGAACTTTTCATAATAAAATGGAGAAAAAGATGCTAGAATTGAATTTTTCTCAAAACATACTTTATATCCCAACTTAATAAAATGATTAATTGACCTATCATTGTAACTCCAGTGCCCCGTAAATATTTTGTGTGCTATTTCTGAAGTAATGTACTATCTATGTCTATCAATAACATATCTTGTTCAAGTGGAACTTTTAAAAACAAGTTAAGTGCTGATGTTTCCCCTTGATAAAATGTAAAATCTCTTCCCTTTCGCATTCTCTTCCCCTCTTTATTTGCTTATGCATTTCTAGTCCTCAAGTTATTTAAATCACAGAAATAAAAAAATACATGAAGATCATTCGTAACAAAAGGTACTCATGTTATTATGAAAGTGAAAAAACAGAACAAGACAAAACGATCACTTCCAGGAAAGTTATTAATGGGGAACATTATTGCATTCTGAGCTGGTAACTGAAAAGCTTACATTCAAAGTTGAACATTTTCTGCTGAGGAAGTTGAGTCTGGAGAAATTACTGATATTTGAGATCACAGAACTAGTAGCCAAATGAGAAAGAGAATATAAATGCCCTGATGTTGTTACTGTAATAAATTCTCTGTCAAAATTTACTCAGTAACACAGAGATAAAATGACATTAAATTTCTGGGGGTAAATATTACCATTCTCAAAATGTTTTTTTATTAGTCAATAAATGGTTTGGGGATATTAATAAAGTTACACTTCTAGCTCAGCCTTCTAAACAACTTGGCTCCCTCTAAAAGGGAAGATTTTAAAATGAAACGTAAGACAAGACACAGACTGGGAGAAAATATTTGCAAGTAGCATCTGATAAAGGATCTGTATCCACAATACATAAAGAACACTCAAAACTCAAGAATATGAAAACAGAAACCCAATTTTTCTAAAATGGGTGAAAATTCTGAACAGACATTTCACCAAAAAAGACATACAGATGATAAATAAGCATACAGAAAGATGTTCAACATCATTAGCCATTAGGAAAGTGCTAATTAAAACCACAATGAGATACCACCATCCATGCGTTAGAATGACTAAAAATAAATCCATAACCAAACAACTCACAATACCAAGTGCTGGCAAGAATGTAGAACAACTGGAATCCTCACAGATTTTAAATGGCACAGCCACTCTGAGAAATGATTTGGCAGTTGTTATAAAATTAAATACACCCTTACCAAATGACCAAGTAATATCACTTCTTGGTATTTATCCGAGTGAATTGAGCATTCTTGTTCCTACAAAAAGCCATGCATCAATGCTTATAGAAGCTTTGCTTGTAATTGCCCAAAACTGGAAACAACCTAGACTGTCAATACATAAATGGATAAACAAACTATAGTACAGCCGTACAATGGAATACTGTCAGCAATAAAAAGGAATAAACTGATTTCTGCTTCTGACCAAAGTGTAGTAACAGAAATGGAATTTGTCCTCCCACCTGAAACAAACTGAAAAACCAATAAAATATATGAAACAACAGTTTGCAAGGCACAATCTTAAGCGATGAAGAACCACGATCCCTGAAAGGCAGGATATGAAGGAGGTGAGCCCTAAGCTTTTCTTAATGTGCAGCTTGAGTTTCCAGGACACAGCACAGGGAACCTGGGGGAGCTCAGTAGACTCCCTGAGTTGAACAGACAGAGCTGAGGATTCAGGGAAGCCAACACGGCTAGTGTTCCCAAGACAGAGTGGAGTGGGAAAGAGGGTACAGAGAGACAGAACTGCAGAGACCTGCAGAGGAGTCTCACCTAGGATTCAGGTGAGCACTGATCAGAGAACAGTTGTGAACAAACTACCTGGAAGAACGACCTGAGGAAAGGACCACCAGAAAGGATTACAAGGAACAGTGCTGTGCTCATACAGGACCGTTTACACTTCATGTGTCTTTGATAACTTTAGGTTTGAATCTATCATCTTGCTATTAGTTTTCTCTTTGTCCATATTCTCTTTTTCTCTTTTTCCTCATTTTCTACCTTGTTTTAGATGAGTTGACTATATTTATCAATATCAATATGGATATCCATATCAATAAATGTTGATATTAATCAACAGCAATATTGATATCCATATCAATATTTTAACAACTTTGGTGGCTTATTAGGTATAACTCTTTGTGGTTTTATTTTAGTGGTTGCCTTAAGGTTACGTTACATTTTTTTAACCTATCACAGTCTAGCTTCAAGTGGTATTGCACTACTTTAGGTATAGATAAGAACTTTCCATTTCTTCCCTCCAACTTTCTGCTATTAGCTGCATTCATTTTATGTTCATATTATGTTATAAACCTCAACCACAGGTTTTTTTTGTTGCTTAAATAATTACCTTTTAAAAGGATTTAAACAGTAAGAAATTACCTTATATATTTAGTGTAGTTATCATTTCCTGTGTTCTTCATTCCTTTGCGTCGATCCATATTTCCATCTGGTAGCATTTTTCTTCTGCCTGAAGGACTTCTTTTAATTTTTCTTACAGCGTGGGTTGGTTGGCAATGAATTATTCCGGCTTTTGAATGCCTGAAAACATTTTTATTGCATCATTATTTTTCAAAGGCATTTTTGCTGGGTGTAGAATTCTAGATGGACAGTTTTCTGTTCCATTGCCTTTGTGCTTGCATACTAACAAACTAAAAAAAAAAACCTCAACAGACACAGAAAAAGCATTTGACAAAATTCACTCATGATTTAAAAAAAAAGAAAAACTCTCAGCAAACTCGGAATAGAAGGGAAATTTCTCTAACTAATAAATGATATTAACAAAAGAACCCTACAGCTAACAAATTTAATGGTGAAAAACTAAAAGGTTACTTCCTTTGAAATGAGGAGCAATACAAGGTTATCTATTCTCACCGTTTCTATTCAACATCGTACCGGAGATTCTAACCAGTACAATATGGCAAGTACAAGAAATTAAAGGCACCCAGTTTTGAAAAGAATACACAAAGCTGTCTTTATTTACATATAACATGATCTTCTATATAGATAATTTAATATAATCACAAAAAAATCTACTAGGAATAAGTGAGTTTAGCAAGATTACAGGATATAAGACCAATGTAAAAATCAATTGTATTTCTATATACTAGCAACAATCAGAAATAGAAATTTAACCAAAATTGTAATTTATAATAACATCAAAAATATGAAATAGGGATAAATCTGATAAAGATGTGAAAAACTTGTGAAAACCATAAAGTTTTTTCAGAGAACATAAAGAAGACATAGTAAATGGAGATACTTATGTTTACTGGTTGAAGAATCAATGTTGTTAAGATGCAAATTCTCCCACAAAGGATCTAAAGATTCATGAAATCCCAATAAAAATCTCTATGTTTTTATAAAAACTGACAAACTGACTCTAAAAATCATATGGAAACATGAAAGACTCAGAACAGGCAAAATAATTTTGCAAAAGAAAAACAAAGCCGGAGGACTAACACCACCTGATTTCAGTAGCTATTATAAAAGTACAGTAGGAGAGTACGGTATTTGGTGCAAGGATAATAAGTAGACAATTAAACAAATAGAGAATCCAGAATAGACCCACCCATACACTGACAACTGATTTTTTTTTTTTTTTTTTTGCGGTACGCGGGCCTCTCACTGTCGTGGCCTCTCTCGTTGCGGAGCACAGGCTCGGCGGCCATGGCCCACGGGCCCAGCCGCTCCGCAGCATGTGGGATCCTCCCGGACCGGGGCACGAACCCGCGTCCCCTGCATCAGCAGGCAGACTCACAACCACTGCGCCACCAGGGAAGCCCCTGACAACTGATTTTTGACAAAAGTACAAAAGCAGTTCAGTGAAGAAAAATAGTGCCTTTCAACAAACGATGCTGAAACAATTGAATACAAGCAAAAATAGTAATATTTGTGTCTTGTATCATAAAGAAAAATTGACTTTAAATTCATTGAAAAGTGTTCTCATAAACCTAAATATAAAACCTAAAACTATAAAATATCCAGAAGAAAACATGGGGAAACCTTTGTGATCTTGACTTAGGCAGAGTTCTTCCATACCATATCAAAAACATTATTCACAAAAGAAGAAACTGATAAATTGGAATGCAACAGAATTTTAAAAGTTCTGCTTTTCCAAAGATCTGTTAAGAAAATGAAAAGACAAGAGCCACAGACTAGGAGGAAATATCTGCAAGTCATATATCATAACAGACTTTAACACATAACAGACAGTTAAATATATTCAATATACACGTTAAAATCTCAAAATTCAACAGACAAAAACAAATTTTTAAGAAATAAACATAAAATTCAAGCAGACATTTTACTAGAGAAGATGGCAAATAAACTCATGAAAAGATACTCAACATCATTAGTCATTAGGGAAATGCAAATTGCAGGCAATAAGTACCACTGCACACAAGTTCGAAAGGCTACAACTGAAAAAAACTGACATACCAAGTGTTGGCCACAATATGAAGAAACCAGAACCCTCATGCATTGCTGATAGGAATGTAAAATGGGGCAACCACTTTGCAAGAGTTTGGCTGTTTCTTTTAAAGGCCAGCATACACCTGCCATCTGATCCAGCCATTCAAATTCTAGGTGTCTGTCCAAGAGAAATGAAAGCAGATATGCACACAAAAAGACTAGTGCAAGAATAATCATCGTCACTTTATTTGTAATAGCCCCAAACTGGAAATAATCCAAATGTCCATCAAGTGCATGGATAAACAACCTGACTTATATCCATACAACAGAATACTTCTCTGCAATAAAAAGGAGTGAACTAGCGAAATATACTACTACACCATGGTTGAATCTCAAAATAATTTTGCTGAGTGAAAGATGAAAAGGAGTAGATATTGTATAATTCCATTCATGTAAAATTTTAGAAAATGCAAACTTATTTATAGTGACAGAAAGCAGACCAGTGGCTGCTTACAGATGGAAGACGTGGAGGTGGACATGACAGGTGATTACAAAGCGGGACAAGGAAACTTCTGGTAGCGATGGATCCATTCATTATCTTGATTTTAGTGAAGATTTTATGGGGATATACCTATGTCAAAACTTCTCCAACTGAACATTTTAAATGTGTGCAGTTTACTGCATGTCAATTATAATTCCATAAATGTTATTTTTAAAAAGAATGCTCTATTACCCCACTCCACACATGGATTAATCTTAAATGTGTTTTGCTAAGTGAAAGGAGCCAGAATCAGAAAACTATATACCGATTGATTCCATCTGTATGACATTCTTGAAAAGACAAAACTATAGGGATGAAAAACCAAGCAGTGATTGTCCGAGTCTGGGACTGGACTGGGTGAGGAGTTAATTACAAAGGGGTCAGCACAAGGAAATGTTGGGTTTTCTATAGCTCTCTATAGTCCTATAGTGATCACACACAACTCTCTGTATTTGTGAAAATCCTTAAGACTGCACGCCACAAAGGATGAATTTTATTATAGGCAAATTTTTAAAAACCAAGGTTGCTAGGGCAACCCAAGATGCATCACAGACTGTGACAAATACATGTAACTGTATTAAAACTGAATAACACAATCACACCGAAAGGAGTGGGTAAAAAAGGAGCTGATACGCATGAACAAGAGTGTTTTGACTGAGTTCAGAATAACGACAACGTAAGCTGTACAGACAGAGACGGTGCACTCCAGTCGGTATAATTGTTTCTCGTCGAGTTATGGTTAGCAATTCTGAAAGTACATGAATATTAGGGTTGAACACATGAGTAAATATTTACAGATAATCACAAGTTTCTCACTGTTGGAGAAAGAAGTTACAAATAAGCAAAGGAGAAATTCTAGAATTTGGTGCTGGATTGAAGTCTGAGTTATCTGTACAAACTTATGTGTTTCTTTCATATATATATATATATATTTGAATATGTATATTGAAGTAAATAAATAGAAATAGTGTACATGCATACTAATACATACATATATTTCTTTAAAGTATTTCCCTCCAAATATTTATTAATAATACAGGGGAAAATAGTAACTCTACAGTGGAGAAACCTGGCAGACACCACTTTAACCAAGTGATCAAATTTAACATTACCAGTTATAAGGCATATCAATATATGTATCCCTGATATCATGTGCTGAGAAGGGCACACCAGCTTTGTGATATTCCTCTCAAAAATTCACAGCCTTAATAAGGAAACATCAGACACAGCTAAATAGATGGACGTTCTACCAAACATTTGACCAGTATGCTTCAAAAATGTCAAGGTCACAAAAGACAAAAATGAAGGAACTGTCAAGAGTGGAGAATATTAAGGACACATGGCAACTAAACAAAATGTGGAATCCTGGACAGAAAGAGGACATTAGTGGGAATACCGTGGAAATCCTATTAAGCCTGTAGTTTCATTAACAGTATCATACCAATGTTAATACTAGAGTTTTACTAACGGTACCACGGTTCTATAGAATGTTAACACTGGGCAGAGCTGGATGAAGCCTACATGGAAAGTCTCTTTACTATGTTTACAACTGTTCTGTAAGTCTAAAATGATTTCAAAATAAACATTTTTTAAATGACACTAACAGTACTAAAAATAGATCATGGAAACTTTTAAAATCATCTCACAGTTGGAAAATCGTAAATATGATTCAAGACTGAAAAGGAATCAAAGAAGTTCTACTACATAACAAGTTTAAAATTTGTTATTTCAAAAGTAAATAAATAAACTCCAAACTCAAACAAATTGGGGAAAGTGTTTGCATATTATGCACAAAGGGATACTTTACTTTGTTTTTTTTTAACATCTTTATTGGAGTATAATTGCTTTACAATGTTGTGTTAGTTTCTGCTGTATAACAAAGTTATATATGTATACATATATCCCCATATCCCCTCCCTCTTGCATCTCCCTCCCACCCTCCCTATCCCACCCCTCTAGGTGGTCACACAGCACTTTTCTTTTCTTTTTTTTTTTGGCTGTGTTGGGTCTTCGTTTCTGTGCAAGGGCTTTCTCTAGTTGTGGAGAGTGGGGGCCACTCTTCATCGCGGTGCACCGGCCTCTCACTGTCGCAGCCTCTCTTGTTGCGGAGCACAGGCTCCAGACGCACAGGCTCAGTAGTTGTGGCTCACGGGCCCAGTTGCCCC
Organism: Delphinus delphis; assembly: GCF_949987515.2. Lineage (NCBI taxonomy): Eukaryota > Metazoa > Chordata > Mammalia > Artiodactyla > Delphinidae > Delphinus > Delphinus delphis. The sequence goes on from NC_082701.1 coordinate 55,706,247, forward strand.
GCGGCATGTGGGATCTTCCCGGACCAGGGCTCAAACCCGTGTCCCCTGCATTGGTAGGCAGATTCCTAACCACTGCGCTACCAGGGAAGCCCAGCACTTTTCTTAATATGCAATGAGCTCTTACAAATCATAAGAAAAAGATAAATAATAAAGATAAATAATGGTCAACATACATGATCAGAGAGTTCAACTTTTTAAAAGAATTACAAATGACTTAAAACCACGTAAAGATGCTCAGCCTCACTGATAGTAAAATAAATGAAAAGTAAAACTCCAATTAACATTTTCAGTATAAAATTGACAAAGGTCAAATTTTTCACTAGGAGTGGAGGATATTTTAAAATATTTCAAAATTATTAATATTCATTCCTGGAGGCCCAGCAGTTCTAGTTCTAGGAATTTATCCTAGAAATATGTCTAAATGAGAAATAAGCATATTCACTGAAGCATTGTTTGTAATAGCGAACAGTGAGGAACTATTTAGATGTCTATTAATAGCAGCTTGACTAAATGTTAAAAGAGCATATTCACAGCAGAATACCATGCAGCCTTAAAAAAGCAGAGGCGTGATAGAGAGCTATACCCAAGACATATAGAAGGTGGAGAACACGGCGTATCATGTGCTAACATTTATGATATTTTAAAAAGAAAAGAAAAACTGGCATATGTTTGTAATTGCATAGAACGTCTTTGAAATGATGCACAAGGAATTGGTTAATAGTGTTTTCCACTGGCAAGAGAAACTGGGTGTTTGGGGTCGGGGTGGGAGAGAAATTTATTTCTCACCACTACCCTTGCTGTACCTTTTTAAAATGTTGTACCAACAGCATCTATTAATTATTCAAAAAATTGATTGAATGCTTGAACATTCCTTCCCGGATTAAAGAGCACAGATAAAGAATATTTTGTAGGAACAAACTCAAACAATAGGATGAGTATATGAAACATGTATCTGAGTTACCCCGACAGGAGCCATAGCAGAAATGATGGAGAAGCAAAGTTAGAAGGCATGGGTACCTTTGAAGTCTGCAGCCGAGCCCCAGACTGAAGCAACGAGTTGCATCTGTTAACAGAATTCCTGTCTCAAAGGTGCCGTGCTGCCATCCAACTGGCACTTGGAGTCTGGCTTTATTGATAGATGAATAAGACTGAACGTGACACCTGTGTCTAGTGAATCCCCTGGCACCATTTAACTAACACTTAGAGCAGCTGCTTTTGAAAAATTACCTTCAGGCTGGGCCCACCCTAGCAGAACAAAATCATCACCTTAAGTACTTTTCCAGTTCCCAATAAACGAGGATTCTTGCCCTGCAAGAGGAGAACTGAGCTATATTTTATTTGAAGTCACATCTGTCGCTTTCTTTTTATGTCCTCCGCTGTCTACCTTAGATCACAATCCCTGTGTTATCACAATATCCTTCCAGGGGATCCAAGGGAACCCCCTCTTTGGAGACCTTCGATGGCTGCTCCTTGCCCACGGTATAAAGTCCATGCTCAGTTGTACTGATATTCCCAAGGCCCTTCACAATCTGCTTGCAAAATACCATTTCTGTCTGCTCTCACCTATTCCCAAGCATCTACACAAAACTACTGGACTTTCTCCAACCCCATCAGCTTAGTCTTCTGAATCTCCAAACCTTCACTCATGCTTCTCTCTTCGTTACCTTCTTAATGACCCACCAATAATTTATCAAGACTGGGATCCAACGTCACCTCCTAGTGAAGGATTTCCCAGCCCTTCCAGACCAAACTGACAGATACCTTCTTCTTGCTTCCAGAGCAAAGACGCAGCTTGTACAAGACTCTACTGTACCATTCATCACAATGCCTTATTATTATATAACTTACTCACCTCTCCCCAATATTTGTGGTCTCCGGAGGAGGAGGAACTATGACTACTCACAGTGCCCAGGTAACACGGTTTCCAGCACATACTGAAAGCTCAATAATTATATTTTTATTGAATACACAGTTCCTAAATGTCTAATTCAACCCTCACATTCTTCCTAACTCTCCGATGTTCAGCCTCTTGCTCCCAACACTGCCTGCACCCGGCCCACACCTGGAGGATAACGTGTATGGCTTGTCGCAGGCTAACTCCTCCTGAAATGCGCAGTTCCATTTCTCATCTACAGAGACTTTTCACCCCAGGTAAGCTGCCCTAAATATGGCTTCTCTTCCCCACCTCCAGACTCAAGTTTACCCTATTTTCCTAGACAACATTTTTCCACCCGGACACGTTAAAATCATGATGCAATACCGCTACACACTCACCAGAATGGTTAAAATGAAAGAGAGCCTGATTCTGTATGTTGACAAGGACATGAAGCTGGTTCTCATGTAAATTGGCATAACCATTTTGGATATCTGTTGGGCTAAATACAAATGCTCATGACCTACAGATTCTATCCTAGGTATAAACCCGACAGTACGTACAGGGCAGGTACAGTATAAGAATGCTCACAACAGTACCCAAGTTGGAAACCACCCTACGTGCATCCCAAGGAGGCTGGGTAAAGTGTGGCTTATTCACACAATGAGATACTACACAGCGATGAGAACCAACCACTGCTCTACCACACAAAGTAGATGGATCTCACAATGTGGGATGTAAGAAATCAGACACAAAAGACATGAGAAGAGTGCATGTTCTATGATGTATTTTATGTAAAGTTCGAAATCAGGCAAAACTAACCTGTGGTGAAAGAAAGTCGGATTGTTGGGGGCTCAAAAACTGGGAGGGGGATTAAGGAGCCATCTGTGGCACTGGTAAATGTTTTATTTCTTGATCTGAGCTGTGGTTACATGCCTCACTTTTTAGAGATTCGTCAAACTATATACTCATGGTGTGTGTTATACCTGAACAAAATTAAATGTAAACTCTCCGTAGTGCTTTGTCTGTTGCTTTACATAGGGGCAGTTCTCTTAGATGGTAGATGATCACTTAACTGATGGAAGCCTACTGTCCTTTAGGTGCCCAAACGCCTTTGGGGGGCGGGCTCAAAGGTTCTGGAATACACTGAGGCCATCGAAATGTTTACTTTGTCCTTAAATTCTCTAAAGAACTGAAACTACGGTCTGTGGAGACCAAACTATTTAACCTGGATCCTGCGGGCAGCCGGAGGGTCCACTTCACTCTGCTATCCTCAGTTATGATGGGAGCTGTTTGAGAACAGACTTCTGCTCAACGTATGTTTTCTGGGATGCTATCCTCCATTCCTGGCCTTCTTCAGAGAATAACTACTGAAGGATGACCCACACACCTGCAGCAACTAGTGCCACCTGTGAGCTGATTAGAGATGCAAATAAGTGAGGCTCACCCCAGACTAAAGGGGTCAGAAACTCAGTGGCGGGTCCAGGAGTCTGCAGTTTAATCAGATCCCCAGGTTTATCAACCGTGTCTTTTATTTTCTGTATTCTGATGCTTTGACACCTGGGGCCTTGCCGGTCCTGGAGGGACTGCCCCGCCCAGGGTTAGCCAATCCCTAGTGATAGTAAGCAACTCATTCCCAAGTGCGCTTTTCAGTGACACACCAACCAATCCAGAGCCACACCCCAGCCACCTTCTTTACAGGCTCTCATACTCCAGATTACTAGCCACCTGTCCTAATAACCCTATGGGGGTGGGGCTAGGTAGCAGACAACTAGGACAGTCCCTATGCCCCAGAGTCCACTGAAATTACTCAGACTGGCCGGTCCTGCACCTTTGTACCCCACCTTGTCCATTCCTTTCTTTGGAAACCACAATGAAAGCCCTTGGCCACAGCGTCCCCTTCCCTGCCAGCTCTGGGATTGACCCTTGTGCTTTCCTGTATGGCCCCCAATAGCATGGCATGCCCCCTCCTCTTGGAAACTGTGAATAATAAACCATCTTTTCAATAAACCACTCATTTCCTGATCTACTGGCCTTACTATACCTCCAATTTTCTACTAATACCGGGTATTTTAAATACCAGGAGATATGTACACACATTGATTTTGAGGGGCAGTGCTTTAGAAATGCTCTCCTACCTTTTGCAAAAGAGCTACCCAGAACACAGCTGAGTCCTGAATTTGCGTTCCTTCCAGAACAGAAGATGAATCCTACCAGAGAAGGAATTATCTTTGACTCAAGACCAGGCTCTGAACTTCAACGTGCTGACACCACCACCACGCCTCTGCCACTCCACCCACCGTCCCACCTCTGGCCCCGCCAGTGCCGGGTCAGGGCTGAGCAGCTTTCTGGATTCATAGAGAGCACAGATGAGGCGTCCTCTCCAAGAAATCCCAAAGTGGAAATGGCCCCTGAGGCTGCTCCATCTTGGAATGGCTTGCTCCAGGTTTTCCCCACTCAATGGGTTAGTGAGGATGTAGGAAATTATCGCTAGACACCTGAATTCTCTTTCCTGACTACTGGACTTCTTGATCAATTTGGGGACTCCATTCTCCCCATCTTTCCATGGAGCCTCCTTACCCATTTCTTCTCTTTTCAGAAGTTCTACCTCAGTGGTTCTAACATAGTTTTACAGAATAGTTTTTCCTCTGGCCACTCTCCTAGGTCCAATTTATGTCTCACCTGTTTATCTCATATTCTCTGCCAAAGAAGAACTCATGAGATTATACATAATATGTCACATGCGATTTACACAAACTGACCAGCTAATGAGAATTCTCATTTCATTACCTTCCTCCACAACCATCTACATTCGTCAACAAGATTGCCCCTTCCCTCCTGAGCGTGCAGTACAGTCATCTGTCATTTTAAAATGTTACAGGTAGAGAAGCAGAGATGAAGGGGGTCTCTTAAAAGGAGGGGCTTTTCCCAAACTCCTGTCTCATTCTTGGCAGAGCCCAGGGGACCATACTCATGACCCCCATCCCAGCACCACAAAAATAATGAAGAGTGACCATTTGTTGAATGCATTCTAAGTGCCAGGTAATGAGTTAAGTGGTTTATAGAAATGTATTATCCAATTAACCCCATGATATAACCCTAAGGAGGCAGGTATCTCCATTTCCAGAGGAGGCACCTGAAACTCAAAAATACTGAGCAACTTTTGTTTATATACCTTGGAAGAAGTACAGTCATTATTCAAACTAGGTCATCCTGGTTCAAAACACACAGCTCTTAATGACTACAAATGGATGTAAAATCTGAAGGTGCTTTCAGCAGAACAGCTTGGGAATTAGATTATGGGATTCTAATGCACCATTGCAGATTCTGAAACATGATAGCCTTGAATTTTCCCACAATACTTAAAGTGAAAAAAGGTAGTTATTTCTTAATTTTCATAAATCATATTAAAATCTGGCTTATAGCCCTGACACACCAAAGTCAACTTGGAGTTCAACGTCAGTAATAATTGAGGCTTTCTCCTCTCTTCCACAGGACTTACCTGGGTCTGTAAAAATGCGGCAGGAGTCCGGTCTCTAGAGTATTCTGGTATCTGATACCCCTGAGGGTTGATGTTCCTTCACCATCTGTGGTTTTTGTGTCTCCTAGCCAGCATCCCTGACTTTTACCTTCACCCAAGTATCCATTGTACCACCAAACCATCTTCACGTGAGGTCTTGCTATCTCCGGGCTGTTGAATCCGAGTGGATCCCAGTTCCTGCTGTAGGCACGGCTCCGCCATCATCTTTTCCAGGCTAGACAACTCTTCCTCTTCAACTGCACCAGCTCTAACCTCTCCTCTCCCATCAGGCTTAATTATGTCAGTCACCATCAGCATTTGTAAACAAAGTCTCCTTAGAGCTGACACTAGGGCTTTACAGCTCTTCCCCAACATTACAAACAAAAACAAAAGAAAATACCTGTTACTGCCCTTGGCCAAGGAAGCTCAAAACTAAGAAAAAAATGAGAGAACTACTTTCTCATTTTCTTTCCTAAAGAGAACACGGTGGGCTGGGGTCAGGAGGAGAGACAAACTACCAATCCATTTCTCAGTATCTCAAATATTAGAGCTGAAAGCAAGAAACTCCCTTTTCAAACTCTCTGCGATTCTCCCATTATGTGTTCCCCAGTGAGAAACCCTCTGTAGGTCAGCAAGCTAATCACAACACACTCTTCCTTTCTTTCCCTGTCGAGGCCTAGCTCAAATGTCAAGTCGTCCATGAACACTTCCCTGGTTATCATTCTGATCAGAATCGCTCTTTCCTTTCTATGTTCCCGGTTTGCTGGCGTCTCCCGTATTTTAGTTGCATTCTGCTGTGTGTCCTAGATTTATGTTAAGTGTATTGAACACAGATTTTTTTAAGGTAGCTGTCCCCTCACTTAGCTGGCCATCTTTGAAGCCCAAGGGTATGACACAGCTTTATCCAGCCCCAGCAGGGACCGGGGGAAATGGTTTGGCTTAACAGACTTAACCATGGATTGAGAAGACAAAACTGTAAATATGCCTAGAGTTTGGCAAACACCTTCCCCAAAACTTTATCAAGCAGAGTAACTTTCTCTGGTTTCAGACTACTGACATTCATTCAGGGTAATTTTATGGCAATCTCTCTCACTTAAAAACTTAACTTGGACACCAACCAAGTCTAGATAGCTGCATTCTTAGGCTGCCGGGGTACCTCAACTGCTCTGGGAGGGGAGTCTGTCCCTAGGAAATGGTGCAGAACAACCCAAAGAGGAGGATGATTACCCCTCCTGGGTGTCAGAGTCTGCAAGTCCAACCCCGGGGCTGCAAAGTGCATCCTGGGATGCCAGCCAACTTCGAGATGCAATCTGTGTAGCGCAGACAGCACTCGGCTGGGGTCAAAAGCCTGGGACGTAACGAGGAGGAGTACCTGAGGAGGGTTAGCCTCCTGCTTTTCCATCTGTCTGACGGATGGGTGAGCTTTCCATTCTGTACTGTCTGCCTTGGTTCCTGGCCCCTGCACCTCTTTTTCTCACAGCCATGGCCCCTTTGCTCTCACCTATAGGCTCAGCTCAGGTTCTGTGACCATGAACTCTAAGTCATAAAGGACTTAAGGAGTCGCGCTGGGTCTTCTTCCCTGCACAGCAGAGCTAGACAGTCGTTTTGCTCCTTGACACCATACTGCTGGCGCCTTCTACTGCACTTCTTACAACCTGGTTTGGTCGATTTTGCCTTTCTGAATTCTGGAAGAGTATTCCAGGCCCCCAGAGATGAACATATGGCTTGCTTTCATGGTTCCATCCCTGAACCCCAAGCCTAAAGTCGAGGTCCTCTTACCAGCTAACCTGTGGGACTCTCACTCCATCTTTGAACCTCGGCATATGGCCTCCTGCCACACTTCCCAGGTGCTGAGCTCTGCAGGGTGTTTGGAAACTCACGGGCTCCCTCCTGTCACCCCTTGATGCTGTCTGCTGTGTGCTGCTGCCTGCCTGGGCATCTACCTACTCATCACCAGGATGTCCTAGACATTCAGGACTGAACATCCCCCTGGCCCCCGCCGGTGGGTTGGCTTCCAACTGGCTGCCCCAACCGTGTGGGACTTTCCATCCTCTGGGTGTCAGCGCCCACTGATCTGACCAACCCCACCCGCAGCCAATGCCTGGCTCAGACAGATTTCGTTATATACTGGTGTTTTTCCAAATATGTTCCTCAGAACCTCTGTCCTACAGAGTGTCAACAGACATGATGTACACAACCAGCTCTACAGTTAAACAGGTTTTGAGGAGAATGTGTGAGACAGTAAAACAGGACTCTTCATGGGAGGATCTCACAGAACCTCTAATACAGGAACACGCACTGACAATCTCTAAGGAGAGATACAGTCCTTAGTGTTCCCCAAACTTGACCATGTTTTCCTTGGAGCGTGTTATTGGACTAGTGTTCCACGGAAGAGACTTTAGGAAATGTTAAGTGAAATTCTTCAGTTTCCAGCCCCATGTGAACCTTGACCTCTTGCAATAATGCCATCAGCACAAGCCCCAGAGGCAGCCCCCTTCTTAGTGCGCTGAGACCACATGAGCTGGTTTTAAGTCCAGGACCTTCTCCCCTGCTCCCATTCACTCACTGTTTGATTCTTGAATGACTGCTTCATTTACCTGTGTCTACATTTCTACTGCTGCTTCACCAGGTGACTGGTATGTGATTATATACAGTTATTATTACTCAATAACATCAACCACTAATATTTACTTATAGAGCATGTGCTCTCCACTGATCACTGTTCTAAACACTTTGCCTGTATCACTTCTTTTAAAACTCACTTATATGTGGAATCTAAAAAAAAAATGATACAAACGAACTTATACACAAAACAGAAATAGACCAGAAGACAAACTTACGGTTACCAAAGGGGAAGGGGTGGGGGGAGTAGGATAAATTAGAAGTTTGGGATTAACAGATACACACTACTATATGTAAAATAGATAACCAACAAGGTCCTACTGTATAGCACTGTCAACTATACTCAATATGTTGTAATAACCTATATGGGAAAAGAATCTGAAGAAGAATATATATATTCATTTATATGTGTATATACATAACTGAATCACTTTGCTGTACACCTGAAACTGACACAACTTTGTAAATCAACTATACTTCAATTACAAAAATAAAAACTAAAAATAAAACCCACAACCATCATGTAATGTAGGCACAGTTGCGGACCCGATTTTTACAGAGGGGGCTATTAAGACACAAAATAGCAAAGTAACATACCAAAGCGCACCACTAATAATGCTACACTGCAGTTCAAGCCAAGGTAGTTGAGCTGCAGAGACACTGTGCTCATTCCCAACACTGTAATTATTCATTCATTCAACAAATACTGAGCATCTACTGTATGCCAGCTCATGCTCTAAGCCCTAGAGATGCGGCAAAAAACATTCTTGCCCTGGTGGAGCTTATATTTTAGTGGGAGAAGACAGGCAATAAGTAAATAAGCATATACCTTGTGGCAATAAGTGACACGGAGAAAAATAAAGCAGCATAGGATATGGGAGTCTGGGGGGAAGGGGGAGCTATTTTTTACATGGGTGGTCAGGGATGGCCTCTCTGATTTAAGGTGACAGTTGACCAGACGGAAGTGATAAATAGAAGGAAGAATATTTCGGGCTGAGAGAACAGCAAAGGCAAAGGTCCCAAGGTGGGAGCACTTCTGAACTGTTCAGCAACTAGCAAGGGGGCCAGAGTGGATGGAGCAGAGCCAGCGAGAGGAAGAGGTGTGGTGTCGATAAGATTCCGCAGAGCAGGTCCCGGGCTGGGGGTGGAGGTGTTACCTCTATTACGTAATCTGATTTTACTCTGAGATGGGAAGCTGTTGGAGAGTTTGGGGCAGAGGAGAAATGTCCTGACTTACATGGTAAAGGCCCCGCGGCTGCTCCTACGGAGGTAAAAAGAAGCCCGAAGGCCAGCTGCCGAGATCCAGCTGCCGAGATTCGGGTGAGAGATGACGTCAGCTAGGCGTTAGCAGTCGGGGCGAGGCGATGAGGAAGAGAAACCCAGCAGGGTTCCCTAATGCACTGGACATGGGACGCGAGGGAGACAAGGAGTCAAGGATAACTCCAGGATTTTCACCTGAGTGACTGGGAGGATGGACTCACCTTTAACTAAAACGGGGCAGAGCAGCAGGAGAGCAGGACCCTGGAGGAGAACCTCCCGTTCAAGACCCTGCACTGTAGTCACTCCTCGTATAATTTCAGACTCGTGCTTGTCTCTGTACGTAAACCTCTAAATCACCTCTTGTCGGGAAATAAGAAGACAATCCAGTATTATCCCCCTTTCTCTGAGCTGCCACAGAACTTCGAACCCAATTCAGGACACTGTCGAACAATTTTGGTATTTCAGGGGAACAAAAAGAATCGAAGACACATGTTTTCAATCTTGTGGGGAGAAGATGTTAGATACTAAATATACCTTTGTCATGTGCTTTAGTTCTTGAGAAATATGGGCCCAAATGTGATGCTGTTGTCAAAGGTGGGGAGAAAGGAGAGGTACCGGAGGGCTACTGGAGAGCAAGATGCTTTAATTGCTAAAAAGTGGCTGGTTTAGAAACCCCATGACATCACAGGGCCCTCTCTTAGGAAATGAATGATGAGCAGCTAGCGACCAGGGCTCTTGATGATGGGCTGAGCATTTGTGGGGAGGGAAGTGTTTCAGGGGCAACACTCTCTCTGCACAGTTGGGCTGGTCCAGCTCCCACCTGTGACTCAGGGTGTCCAGAGGCTAGAACTGCTTTACATGTTGCCTGGGGACTCGCTACTCCAGACTGCTCCAGGCAACTCACCCTCCTGCTTCTGTGAGGAAGACAGTTATACCTGCAACAATAGAACTCTGACAGTAGTAACTAGCTACACGTTTTCACAAATGTGTTTTAGTTATCATTATCATTTTTAAAAGTTTACTTTGATTCCAGTGGTGATTTTTCCCCCAAAGTTTTCTTTGTAACTGAATTTCTTTGCTCTTAGATTTAACCAAAAAAATAAACAGCAAAAGAAAAAATATATAAATTGGACTACATCAAAATTAGAAACTTTTGTGCTGCAAAGGATACCATTTTAAGAAAAGAAAAAGACAGCCCACAGAATAGGAAATATTTGCTAACATTTGCAAATCATACATCTGATAAGGGACTTGTACCCAGAATATATAAAGAATGCTTACAACTCAACTATGAGAAGACAACCCAATTAAAAATGGGCAAAGAATTTGAACAGACATTTCTCAATGATATTCAAATATTCAGATGACCAATAAGCACGTGAAAAGATGCTCAAAATCTTTGGTCACTAGGGAAATGCAAATCAAAGCCACAATGAGATACCCCTTCACACCCACCAGAATGGATAAAATAAAAGACAGAGAATAACAAGTGTTAATGAGGATATAGGTATATTGGAACCCTCATACACTGGTAAAGTTTGTGTCGGTGCTTTGGAAAATAATTCGGCAGCTCCTCAAAAAGTTAAATATAGAATTATTATATGTCCCAGCAACTCCACTCCACCCAAGAGAAACGAAAACATACCCACACAAAAACTTGTAAACAAATATCTATAGCAACATTATTCATCATAGCCAATAAGTAGAAACAATCCAAATGTCCGTCCCCTAACAAATGTGATGTATCTGGACAATGGAATATTTTTATTTGTCAATAAAAAGGAATAAAGTACCAATACTCAGTAAAACAAGGAGGAAGCTTAAAGCATGCTAAGTGAAAGAAGCCAGTCACCAAAGATTTCATATTATTTGATTTTACTTACATGAAATACCCAGAACAGGAAAATCTATAAGGACAGAAAATAGATTAGTGGTTGCCTAGGGCCAGGGGGGTTGGTGGACAGTGGGTAGTCACTGCTAATGGGTACAGAGTGATGGACATGTTCAAAAGTTAGCTGTGATGACAGCTGCACAACTCCGAATACACTAAAAACCACTGAATAGTGTGCTTTGAATGGGTGAATTATATGGTATATGAATTATATCTTAACAAAGCTATTAAAGTTTCTGTAATTAAAAAAGTAGATCTACTTAAAGAAAAATACTGAGTAGACAATATTACGGGGAATCTGCAGACATTGCAGAAAAATTATGAAGTGGTTACCCAAATGACTGAAATGGGAATAAAACCCAATCTTTAACCTGGCCTTCAAAGTCCTGCACATCTTAGTTCTACCTTCTTAGTCTTGTCTCTCCTCCCGCACTGTTCCCAGATCATGCAAATTACTTGCCTTTATTTTACTGCAATAGTGCTAACTGGAATTTATGGAAAGTAAATTCTACTCTTAATGTGGGGAACCATTCAGGACCTTGACATCTATTATCTTATGTGATCTTTACAATACCCTGTATAACAGGTGCTTTGATCCACATGACCCTAGAGAAAATAGAATACTGAGAAAAAGTTCCATAGTTAATCTCAAGATTGCAAGGCTCTGGCTTTTGAATCCTACGAAGAAAGCAAGCTTAGGTTTTAGGGTGGGTTCTCTGTACTTCTCCCTCTCAACACTGAATGCATCAAACTTTAGAAGAAGCTATTTTGTTTGGTCTCTTTTCAGTGATAAGCACAGTCTGACTGATGTTTGCCAGGTCATACAAAATGTCTCCACAGCCTGCTGATGTCCCAAATTAGTTCCCAATGAATTGCTTTAATGAGATAGAGGAGACCATTAAGTACAAGGCACTGTGTTCCTGCTTTGTTTTTTAATCCATCTAACAATTTTATGAAGCAGATATGATTATTGTCTTTCCTAGAGAAAGAAACTGTCAGGAGAATGAAAAGACAAGCCATAGTCTGGGAGAAAAAAATAGCAAAGGACATGTCTGATATAGGATTGTTCACCAAAATAAACAAAGAATTCTTAAAACTCAATGATAAAAAAACCCCAATCAAAAAATGGGCCAAAGACTTTAACCTCATCAAAAAAGATATACAAATGGCAAATAAACATTTTAAAAGATGCTCAACATCATATGTAATTAGGGAAATGCAAATATTAAAACAACAATGAGACACCACTACACACCTATTAGAATGGCTAAAACTCTGATGACATCAAATGCTGGTGAGGATGCGGAGCAACAGGAACTCTCACACGTTGCTGGTGGAAGTGCAAAATGGTACAATCACTTTGGAAGACAGTTTGGTGGTTTCTTACAAAACTAAAAATACTCTTACCATATGATCCAGCAACTGTGTGCCTTGGTATTTACCCAAAGGAGTTGAAAACTTATGTCCACATAAAAACGTGAACACAGGTATTTATGGCAGCTCTATTTATAATTACCAGAACTTGAAAGCAACCAAGATATCCTTCAGCAGATGAAAGGATAAGCTGTGGTCTATCCAGACAATGGAATATTATTCAGCACTGAAAAGAAATGAGCTATCAACCCATGAAAAGACACGGGGGAATCTTAAATGCATATCACTAAGTGAAAGTAGCCAATCTGAACAGATTACATACTGTATAATTCCAACTATATGACATTCTTGAAAAGGCAAAATTATAGAGAAAATAAAAAGATCAATGGTTGCCAGGGGTTGGTGGGGGAGGGAGGGATGGATAGATGGAGCACAGAGGATTTTTAGGGCAGTGAAATTACTCATAAAGGTAGATACATATCATATACATTCATCCAAACCCCAGAATGTACGGCACCAAGAGTGAACCATAATGCAAATGATGAACTCTAGGTGATAATGATGTGTCAGTGTAGGTCATCAGCTGTAACAAATGGACCACCTGGTGTCGGATCCTGATAAAGGGGGAAGGCTGTGCACGTGTGGGCACAGGGTGTACGTGGGAAATCTCCATGCTTCCTGCTCGATTTTGCTGTGAACCTAAAACTTCTCTAAAAACTAAAGTCTATTTTAAAAAGAAAGAATAAAAGAAGGAAGGGGTGGGGAGGGAGGGAAGGAGGAAGAAAGAAACAGAGGATCCCAGAAACTAAACAGTGACTAGGATGGCAGTGGGGTGTTATAACGGGCTTGCACCAGCTGGTGAGAGCTGAGTGTGCACATTTCTCCCCAAATCCACATTTAGTGACGTCCAGTTACTGGCTCAGAATCAGCCTTCATGAGAATATTTACACTGTGGAAATTAGCCAGTGTTACAAACTAGGGCATGTGTGTGTTTGTTCTGGTTTGGTGTTTTTGAGAGCCAGCTGTTGAACTTTTTATACCACTGAGAATAGTATTAAAAACTAGTCTTTCAGACACAGAATTAAGTGCCTCCTTTGAGGGTGACCCAGAGCCTCTAACAGACTGAGACTCTACCTCACCGTTTTGTCATCCAGCTAGTATTTTACCGTCCTTCCAAAATGACTTCTCTGAATACTTATTTATATTATGGCTCTGTTCCCAAGTTTGCTCAGCTTCATTCCCTTCACAATTGATGCCAAGACACATACCACCTGTACTACTAGGTATTTAATAGTTTTCTTTAAATCGCCTATTTTCTTTTTACGTACGTAAAGATGTTTTCAAAAGGAAACTAATGGATAAGGCAAGGAAAAAGTGCGAAAAGCAGGAAGGGTTATGACCCCAGAGAGAATACATTCACTGAGTTAGAGGATGAAGCCTACAATGGCAAGGATATGGGGAGAGAGGTGGTCTGATGTTCATCATCTTAAGGGTTTTAGAAGATCAGTTAAGGGAGGAGTGGGGTGTCCTGAAGGACAACCAGCCTGGAAAGAAAGGAGGAAAATACTGATCTTGGGACAAGAAATATGAGAATATTATGCAGATCAGAGAAGCTACTTTGAGGATGAAGCAGTAGGGCCCAAGAGAAGGATGAAGCCTGCGGGTTGGAGGGTTGTTGAGCAATTGGAGGGACTAAAGGAGAAACTGATGTAGGAGCTGAGGTCGTGAGGGGCGGTCATTTAAGAGAGATGGGGCTGAAGGGAAGGACATGGCAGGGAAAAGGCTCAGGAGGGGGTACTTGGAAAGTTAAGAGTAGGAAGGCAAAGGGCAGAGATGAGCTGACAGATGGAAGAGGGGCTACACAGGAGCCCCGGTGGTATCAGAAGGACCACAGAAGAGCAAATGTGTTTCACAGTCAGATACAGAACTTTGCTAAGGATCTATACCAAGATTAACATTTAAAGACACCATGTGTCTTTTCTGTTCCCTTAAATTGAGATCATCTGAGCTTTACTGATTGTTGTTCTAGTTCTCAACACACACACACACACACACACACACACACACACACACACACACACACACACACACACACACACACACACACACACCCACCCCACCCCCCCGAGAAAGGAATACACAAGAAGGAATTAATCCCAAGATGGGACTTCAAAACATTAAAGAAGAGAGAGGCAAAGTAAAGAGAAAGGGACTGGAGAAAAAGAATCACCAACAAAGATCACATCATAGTTCAATTGATTCAGTTACTATAACAAATGGTGACAGTTATGATGGATCAACCCCTGCTTTATGCCAGCTCCTCTGCACCCACTTTTTCCAGTCCTGACAACAGTGAATACTACATATTATCTTCATTTGGAAGATCAGACAACTGAAGTTCCAGAAGGTGAATGATGAAGGGCTCACATTCAGTAAATGGCAGATTTGCGTTTCAAATCCAGGCACACCACACTGCCTCCTTGTTCCCCTTGTCCTATGAGCTCTGCTAAATCTTACGCTGGAAAAGCCTCATGTCTCAGAAAAATACGATTCTTTTCCCAATGACGTTCTGTAACAGTTTTCTGAACCATCTACTCTCAGAACAGCTTGGAAAGTGTAGTGGATACCGCTGGTTGCCACCTAGCACCCATTCTCTTTTCTTTCTTCTCAAGAAAATGTCACTTCCATTTAGGTCGATATGACGCATACCACGGGGCTCCGGAGAATCTGGTGCCACCTTCAGCTCCAGGTGGTCTGACTTGACTGGCGCCATCCTCCTTCCCAGGGACAGGTTCAGGAATGAGCATGTGACCTAATTCTGCACAAGGAGACTCCTGCCAGAGACTTTTGGAAAACTTCTTTTTGTTCTGAAGAGAACCCCAGGAAGTCACTTTCTCTCCCAAAGGATGTGAGCAAGCAACTTGTAAGCCTGATTGCTACTGGCAGCCATCCTAAAGCCACAAAGGGAGCCAGTCATAGGATGAAGCCCCAACTGTGGCTGGCACAGCAGAGTCACAGAAGTGAAGCAGCACGTGAGTCCTTGAAAACATCACCAGGCCACTGGTCAAGCAAAACTGAAGGCCACCCAACACCTGAACCTCACCTCTGTGGGCTAGGAAATTGTGTTTATTAAATACAAATCTGTTGAAGAACTTCTTTAGTCAATCCGTTTGCTTTTCTGTTGTTTACAGCCCCAAACACCCTAATTGGATACTGACAATGAGAGCCAAAATGGTAGGTCCACGGTGGGGAAAGGAAGCACAAGTTGGGCAAGAAATAAAGCTGGGAGTCCAGCTGCGGGGAGGGGGGGGACAGGAGGACCTCCAGATGAAGGATGGAATCTCCCTGGGGCACAAAACAATCAGCAGACCTTCAGCACCACCTGTGTTCATTAACCTCAATCAGTGGCCCTGGAGCTGTTGTTCTGGGACCAGCAGCGTCGGCACCACCTGGGAACTTATTAGAAATGCAAATTCCTGGGCCTCACCCCAGCCCTAGCGAATCAGAAACTCTGGGGACAGCAGCCCAGCCGTGTGTGTTTTAATAAGCCCTCCAGGGGCTTCTGATGCTCAAGTGTGAGAACCACATCCCTACATGTATTCAATACCTCAAGGTGAGTTTGCTGGAGCACTTCTCAGAATCCATGATTAGCAACTGAGCTGAAGTGGAGCGTGGAACCGGCCATCTTTAGCCCAGAATCTACATGTACGTGGGGCAGGGGCGGTCACAGATCCTCATGTGTTCAGGTTCTTGAGTCACTGAGCTGCACTTCTGGCAAACCAAATCCTGTATGTGTTGACCTGAAGCCAATTTGGGGTTCATGAGGATTCCCTTTGCTACTGTGAAGAAACCAAACTTTAAAAAGCGCTGGTCCACCCTGAAGAGTAAATATAAAGTTTTATTTGGTACAAGAGGCACCTAGAGAAGTGTGGTAGTTTCAGACTCTTTGAGTTGCCACTTGTGGAGCATTTCAAGTGTAGTTCTGGGGCGGCTAAGAATAGTTTTAATTAGTGTATTTTTTTTTCTTGCTAAGTAATTTTACGGTTTGGAAAAAAAAGTTCCTTACTATGCAATTGGGGGATTTTAATGCTCTGTGCTCCATGAATGTATCTGTAGAGCAGCCTGCTCAGAGACAGTTATTTTAGCACTGTTGTGGGAGTGATGAGTATCATTAACACAGTGTGACTGTGTTAAAGGGAAAGTGTCTTTACCCAGGGAATCTAACATGAGGTTAGTGTCTCGATAATTAACCCACTGCCCTTGAAAAAGAAGGTAATTAGAAGCAAAGGCAATTAACTCCTTCCAGGTGATTTCCCTTGAATCCCACTTCCATCCTAGAAAGGAGATTCCAGAAGGATCTGAAGGAAACAAGAAGACAGAAGCTGGAGCTTCCCTGGTGGCGCAGTGGTTGAGAGTCCGCCTGCCGATGCAAGGGACACGGGTTCGTGCCCTGGTCCAGGAAGATCCCACATGCCGCGGAGCGGCTGGGCCCGTGAGCCATGGCCGCTGAGCCTGCGCGCCCGGAGCCTGTGCTCCGCAACGGGAGAGGCCACAGCAGTGAGAGGCCCACGTACCGCCAAAAAAAAAAAAAAAAAGACAGAAGCAGATAGACTGTATCAAGAGTGCTAATGGGGCTGCAGTGCCAGAGAGGGTTAGATGGTTCAGCACAGCGTGGGGAGGTTCTCTCTCCCATGACTGCGTCCTGTCCCTTTGACACCTCAGAAACATCAAGAGCCACAGCTGTCAGGTCACGGTCTAAGGCTAGACAGGAAACTCTATCAGGCATTTATCCTGAGGGACTCCTCAGTTCATCATCTGTAAAATAGTGATAATCATGCCCTCCTCAGAGGCTGTTGTCAGGATTGAATGCAGTAACTGTAAGAGGGAAAGATTTATAAACTTGTATTAAGAGACTCACATAAGAGATTCTGATTCTTCTTGGTAATCACTCCTCTGATGGCTTCTTTTGGTTGTTTCTCTTCCATCCAGAGCATCAAAAGCATGTATGGTATGTCTCTCTGTACAGAAATGATAATGGTAAAGATAATAAAGGTAATGAAAGAGACTGAAAGCTTGTTACATAGTTTCAGGTCTAAATGGAGTCACATTAAGTTCCTAAAAATTGCAATTCCAATTGATACAATTGATACAATTCCAAGTGAAGAGAGAAGTATGCTCTGAGTGCATGGAGACGGTCTCATGAAGACAAGTGTAAAGGTGTCAGGGAATGATTTCCAGAGGGTACGAAAGGAGCGAAGAATTGGGCAATGTTGACAGTTAGCCAAGTAAAGGAGGAGCGGGGGAACATTCATTCTCTCAGAGCCAGCAGCATGTGCAAAGAACTGGAAAGCACAGCCCACCTGGGGAAATTCAACTAGTGTGGATTAGCTGGAGTACAGAATGTATTGGTTGAGGAGACGGAGCAGAGAACATCAAAAAGGAAAACTCAGTGATGGAGATGGAGCCTGCTTTGACTAGCCTTGTTTGCACCTAATTTTAAGGGTCTACGATACACTCACACACACATACAGACATCTACACACAAAACCATATGGACTGAATATAAACCAGAGGCAATGCCAGAAATAGCTAGATTAGATTTTTGCTTCATTATCTATTTTGACTTGGCTTTTCATTAAATTAAATCTCTCTTGGATGGAAATCCTTGGCTCTCGGGTTCATTGAGTCTGTTCTGCACCAGTCTTTGCCAGGTATGATACCCACTTCACCACCTCCTATCCTACCCATCCCCACTTTCAATCTGCAAGGTCAGAATGAACTTGAGATTATATCTTGGTGGAAATAAGGAGACACTGAACAATTCTGCCTCAGATTTGCATGTCTTCTTCCTCTGGAAGTTTTATGTAAAAAGACTGAAGGAGTCTGAGACAAGAGGCAGGTATATAGATTAGGAGGTGATTTCAATCCTGCAGAGAAAAACTCCCACCTTTTCCACTTAGGTAATTGGGTAGGTGGCCGTACTAGTTGCTGAAACAGGTAATACTGCAGAGAAACACGGCATGGGGAGGGAAGTACCTGGTAAAAATTGTTTTAAAGGTATTATACCTGAGAAGCCTAGAAAATATCCAAGTGGGGAGGTCGATTAAAAGACTGAGATGGAGACAGAGATTTGGATGTCACCAGGATAATGGTGATATTCAATGATGTCAGGGTGAATGAGGTTTTTCACAAGTCCACACACCAAAGGCATGAAAGAAACTGGAAGAGAACCTGGCTGATGGGGAACACCAATACTGAAGGGTTTATTGGAGGAAGAGGGTTATGGAAACACTGAAAAGGAATCGCCAGAAAGTATAAATAAATCCAAGATTCTGTACTATCTCAAAAATCCAGGAAAGAGAGAATTTTCAAGAAGTGAACAATAGAATAGTGTTAAATACCAAAAAGAGGTCAGTTAAGATAAAAACTAGGAAATGTCTGTGGGATGTGGTCAGAACAGATCACGGGTGGCCCTGACCAGAAGGATTTCAGCAGAGTAAGAAGGGCAGGCACGATTGAGGGACAAACAACAACGAAGACACAGAAGTGTCTAGAAACTTCTTTCGATATATCTCAAGAGGAAGTGATCCCTACATCTTCAGCTCTGCACAATAACCATTCCCGTGTCTGGAGGTCCCGTCTTCAGTTAACTTTTTCTCATACTGCATGCCTACCAACATTTTCAGCATCCGCCCCTTCTCCTCTCCAGTTAATATGATTATATAATGAGACAGAAGCTGTCTTTGTGAATAATTTTCTGTGAGAACCCAATACACCTTTGGCCTTTATTTTCCTGTCTGTAAAATAAGGAAGGGGATGAATGCACTGGTACCTGAAAAAGTGATACTGGAAAACAGAGAAGGAAAGCATAGGTACAATTAGAACAAGGGTGGGAATTCCCCTGGTGGTCCAGTAGTTAGGACTCGGCATTTTCACTGCAGGTGAAATCCCTGGTCAGGGAACTTAAGATACTGCCAGCTGTGCAGCACAGCCAAAAAAACAAAAACAAACAAACAAACATTTAAAAAACAACAAAAAACAAGGGTTATTCCTCAAAAGGCTGAGTCTTGAATGGAATTAGAATGCAGTCCTCCCCAGCCTCTCCCAGTGAAGATATCAAACACCTAACAATTTTATGCAGATAAATAATGGTTAAAATGAATATTAAAACTGTTCTCAACCATGCACCTTGACTACAAACATCAGAGGAAAATGAGTTAATCCCTAAAGAAGTTATTTTATATGTGGGGAATAATTGCTTCCTGCAGAGGGAAGATAAAAGGAATCCTTTTGAAATGTGCCAGAGCATTTTGTTCTTTTTAACAAGGCCTGACCTCAGGAGAAACTATTTTACCAGAGCCTAACCTGCTAGGGTTTATTAGAGCCTAACTGACTTAGGGGAAGGGAAGCACACAACTGCAGCCCCTCCAGCCATTCTTTCCCACCTAAAGGGGGCACGAGTGAAGTTCACAGTTCAGGGGCACTCGTTCACCAAAACACTGACAGCTAATGCATCCCCTTCTCACACACCTTAGCAATATATTACTAAAGAACTATTCACCACAGTTCCTTTTACCCAGTATATCATGTCTGCCTTTCAGGAGAAAATTACAAGACACACTAAAAGGCAAAATATAGTTTGAAGAGGCTAAACAAGCACCAGAACCAGAGTCAGATATGGCAGGAATGTTGGACCAGGAATTTAAAAACACTATGATTAATATGCTAAGAACTTTAATGGAAAAAGTAGACAAGTGGATACATAAACAAAAAGATGAAAATTCTAAGAAGGAATTGAAAACAAATGCTAGAGATCAAAAACAACGTAACCAAAATAAAGAATGCTTTTGATGGGCTCATTATCAGACTGGACACTGCTGAGGAAAGACTCTCTTAGCTTGAGGATATGACAATGGAAACTTCCAAAACTGAACAGACTGAATAAAAAATAAAAACAGAACAGAATATCCAAGAAATGTGGGACAACTTCAAAAGGTGTAACGTAAGCATAATGGGAATAACAGGAGGAGAAGAAAGAAAGGAACAGAGCAATACTGGAAGCAATAATGACTGAGAATGTCCCCAAATTAATGTCAGACTCCTTCCTGATCCAGGAATCTCAGAGAACACCAAGCAGGTAAATGCTAACAAACAAAAACACAAACAAGAAAACTACACCCAGGCATATCATTTTCAAACTATAGAAAATCAAAGGTTAAACAAACAAACTCCTGAAAGAAGCAAGAGGAAATAATGCCTTACCAACAGAGCAGGAAAGACAAGAACTATATCTGACAGCTCCTCGTAAAGCATTTAAACAAGAAGAGAGTGGTGTAAAATATTTAGCTTTGATAGAAAGAAACCCACCAACCTAGAATTCTATACTCTGAATTTATCCTTCAAAAATGAAGGAGAAATAAAGACTTTCTCAGACAAATAAATATTGAGAAAATCTGTTGCCAGTAGCCTTGGAAGAAATGTTAAAAGAAGTTCTTCAGAGAGAAGGAAAATGATACAGGTCAGAAACGTGGGTCTACATAAAGAAAAGAAGAGGATCAGAGAGTGAATGAGTGGAGGTAAAATAAAATATTTGATTTTCTTATTCTTAACTGATGTAACAGATAACAGTTTAAAGTAATAACAACAATTTATTGATTACCTATATATCTGTATCTATAGATCTATGCTTATGTATAATTGAAATAATGACAGTAATAGTACAAGGGGTAGGAGGAAGGAGTCAGGAATATTTTGTTATTACAAGGTACTTGTACTACCTGTGAAGTGCTATGGTGTTATTTGAAAAAAAAGTAAAGAGAGAGCAACAGAAATGGTAAGCATTTGCATAAACATAATAGACTATCCTTCCCTTAAATATTTATACTTGGCTGAAACAGAAAACCATACCGTCATCTGATGTATGTAGACATAATACCTAAGAAGAGACAAAGGGAAGAGAGTGAAGAGACCTGCATAATGACAAGGTGGCTACATTCCATGTGAAACAGTAAAATATGTATTCTAAGTAGACCGTGAAAATATATGTATGAATATTATAATCACTATAGCTTCAATTAAAAATATATATATACCAAGAGACACAGTGAAAAAAAAACAATAAATGAATTAAAATAGAATACAGGGCTTCCCTGGTGGTGCAGTGGTTGAGAGTCTGCCTGCCGATGCAGGGGACACGGGTTCGTGCCCCAGTCCGGGAAGATCCCGCATGCCGCGGAGCGGCTGGGCCCGTGAGCCATGGCTGCTGAGCCTGCGTGTCGGGAGCCTGTGCTCCGCAACAGGGGAGGCCACAGCAGTGAGAGGCCCGCGTACTGGAAAAAAAAAAAAAAAAAAAAAAAAAAAGAATACCAAAAAAAATTCAAATAACCCAAAATAAAGCAAGAAAGGGGAACAAAGCAATGAAAAAGTGGGCACAAACAGAAAACGTAATTAAACGGCAGACTAAAATTCAAGCATACCAGTATTTTCTTTAAATATATATCCATTAAACACACCAGTTAAAAGGCAGAGTTTATCAGAATAGACACATGATCTAGCTTTATGTTATCCCAAAACATCCAATATAAATATAAAGATATAGTTAAAAGCAAACATCTAGAAAAAGGTATACCATGTAAACAGTAAATGAAAGAAATCAGTAGTGGATATATCAGGCTATGTAAACTTCAGAACAAAGAAAATTACCAAGGATAAAGAATGAGATTACATAATGACAAAAGGGTCAATTCATCAAAAGACATAACAATCCTAAATATATATGCACATAACTACCGAGATTAAAAATACACAAAGCAAAAATTGACAGAACTAAAAAAAAAAGACAAATCCACAATGTAGCTGGAGACACTTCTAAGTAACTGACAGACCTGATAGATAAAAAATCAGCAAGGACATAGAAGGAATGAATAACAGCATCAGTTAACTGTGTCTAATCGACATTCAGCTCCACCCAACAGCTGAATATACATTCTTTTCAAGTGCACATGAAACATGTCTCCAGGATAGACCATATCTGTATTCATAAAACAAACCTGAACAAATTTAAAGGAATTAAAATCACACAAAGTATGTTCTCTGCTAATAATAGAATTAACCTAGAAATCGATAACAGAAATATAAAAGGGAAATCTCTAAATACTTGGAAAAAAGCAATACACCTTTAAATAATGTGTCAAAGTGGAAGTTTCAAAGGAAATTAGAAAATATTTTGAAACAATATGAACACACAAAAGTAGAAAGTTACAGGTTGTAGCTCAACAGTGCTTAGAGAAAACTTTCATAGAATTAAATGTGCATGCTGAAAAAGAAAAAAAGTCTCAAAAAAAAAAAGCAAAATTGGTATAACAAACTGAAGGAAGGAATTGAAAACAGAAAAAACAATAGAGAAAATAAATAGAATCAAATGCTGGTTCTTTGAAGAGATTGATAAAAATCAATATAGTAAGACTGACAAGGAAGAAAAGAGAGAACATATACACTACCAATGTCAGGAATGAAAGAAGGGATCTTCCAATGGCCACAGAGTTCACAAGTCTGGTAACTTTGGACAAAGCATTTAAACTCCCAGCTGCAACACAGGGTCAAAACAATCCGAACTGACACGTCTTCAGAGTACATACTATATTACGTAAAGTTAATCCAGCTGTGAGAAATATTCAAAACTCAATGGAGCATTGTTTGAAAAAGGGGGATGCCCATAGTGCATGATGCTCTGTTGTATTAGTCACTGGCTCCTTACTTTTTGCTGTTCTACTATTCACAGCTTCCATTCTTGAGACTACCTCACGGTTCAAGACGACTGCTGGAGTGAATCACTAAATATCCATTCCAGCCCACAGGAAGAAAGACACTAGAACGAGAGGCAGGAATCATACCTTGAAGGGTCCTCCCCAGAAGCTGGGCCCTCTCCAACCCATCCGCCAAAGCTTAGTCACACAGTCACACCTATTTGCAAAGGACCCTGGAAACATGACCTTCATCCCAGATGCCCATGATTCCAGGTAAAATAATCAAGGAAGAAGCAGATTAGGAATAATGGTCCAATTAGCAGTATTTGCCACATATGCTATAAAAGTTCCTCCAGATGTATCAGAACTGTTTGTACCTCTTTCAAAAACTCCAGTTCCAAAAAAAAAAGGGGGGGGGGGACTTCCCTGGTGGTCCAGTGATTAAGACTCTGTGTTTCCACTGCAGGGGGCATGAGTTCAATCCCTGGTCGGGGAACTAAGATCTTGCATGCCATGCTGCGTGGCCAACCCCCCCCCAAAAGAAAATACTGCAGTTCCTCTGCTCCCCCCCACAAAAAAAGTTGTTGCCCTGTGGGACCAAATGGTAACCTCTACTTTCAAATCAAAATCCCATCCTGGACTAAGCTGCTGTGGACAGCTGATGTCTGTTAAACTACTAGTCTAAAGTCTTGCATTTTTTTCCCCATAAAATGAGGTCTCCACATTTACTCAGAAACATGCCCACCCACGGACTGTAATCTCTCCTTCTTCCAGGGGCACATCAGCTCCAATGTAATTCTAATTTAGAAGCAAGACACTATCCACCTGGATGAAGCTCAAAATGGGCAATTCAGGGGCTCAAGATTCCAAGAGGCTGAGGGGTCCTGCCCTGCTCCAAGGCCCCTCCCTTACTTCTCCTACCTCTTTCCCCTCATAAACCTTCACTTAATCCACCGACAATCCTTTTGAGTGAACCTTCAAAATAAACCCTGAATTCTACCACTTCTCGCTGCCTTGACTCTAGACCTTGGTCCACACTATCCTCTTCTGACACATCTTTATTTTTTATCTCTAAAACAGGACGTAACCCTCTCTAGACCAAGGGTTGGCAGTGTTTTCTCTAAAGAGCCAGACAGTAAAAATTTTAAACTTTGCGAACCATACAGGCTCTATTGCAACTACTCAGCTCTGCTGTAGCACAAAAGTAGTCACAGACAATACCTAAACAAATGGTCATGGCTGTGTGCCAATAAAACTTTATTTACAAAAACCTGCTGTGGGCCAGATTTGTCCTAGAATCCTACTGTGGGGAGTCCCTGCGGCATGTTTTATGTTTCCTAAAAAATAATTTTCAGTCTTCATCTTTACTCATTATAAGGCAAGCCACTTTTTTAGGTCATTATTTTACATTATATACCATTTTATTCTTTTTCTGTCTTGTATTTTATTTATACCATTTTAAAAATGTATGTTCTTTCACTTGGCCATAGATCTGGAAACATGCATCACTGAGGCTTTTTCTACCCAGGGCTGAAGTGGAATTATCCTAAACACCTGAAATCAGTATTTCTTCATGTCTGACCTTTCTAGATAATGATCTATGTGACAGAATTGCTCCACAGACACTCATTTTATCCCTGTAGGAAAACTCAACACTCTAATTAATGAATCCATTAATTAAACCTTTTCCTTCACCCTGAACTTTAGCTAAAATTACAAAGATACAGAAGTTGAAGATGAATCAAGCTTGCATTTTTCTTTCTGCTGGAGAGCATGTAAGGACTCACAATGCAGTTTCTTCCCAGTAGTTCTCCAGGATAGCAAGGAGTCATCCACACTTTCACATAGCAGGTGTGGGATATACATTCATGGGAAAAAGAAGGAATGAACTGGAGATAAGACAGATGGTACAACCCAATGGTCCACAGGCTAAATCCAGCCCAGAGACATGTTGCTTGAAATTCAATGTGGTTTTAAACAATTTAAGACACCACTAAAAAGATCAGAACATTTTACATTAAAAAAATTCAGATTTCCACGTGTTTTTTAAATAAATAGTTATTTCTGGCAAGGTGGTGGCCAAACTATTCCAGGGCGGTAACAAACTAGAGCTGAATAGAGGCCAATTACTTTTATAGAGAGAGTAGTCCCTAGTTTTCCACAATCTCCACAACTCCCTCTTGCATGCCTAATATTGAAGCAAAATGTCACTTGCCAATTGTTATCGTCTTCACATTATTATTTCATAGTAAAGAAATATTTTTCTGTGACTCATTTCCAATCAAACCAGGGAAATAAAGGATTGGGAAGGCCACGTAATTTAAGGAAAATAGGATCAAGAACTCATTTGTGCTGCCTGTCCGTTTACTGTAGGCACTTGAGCAGGAGAAAGAGCTTAGTCAGAAAGCTGGATTCAGGTGCTAGTCTGAATTCTAATTTAGTGCCAGGGGACTTCTAAGAGCCAGTCTGAATTCTAATTTAGTGCCAGGGGACCAGGTATAGACCTGGTCTTGCCCTCATTTTTTTTTCTCTATCAAATAAAAGTTTTTATATAAGTGAAGGTATTTTGATTATAAAGAAAGTAATTAATTAGGATATCAGATGTCATGGAATTGATTTGAAAGCTGGAGATCCAGGTTCAAGAAATGATAGGGAACCAAAGCACTGCAAGGGGCTTGGCAGCAGCAACTGGAGAAGTAGACATATAACAGAGCAAACCAGGGCAACGATGCTGGCGTAGATGCATCCCAGCCGTTCCACTGGCCTGTGCATTCCTGTTCATTATGCCCAGTTCTGGCAGGTGACTGGCCACACTTAGGGGAGGTGGCCTCTTCACTGGCTGCACAGGGCAGAAAGCAGGCAGATCTGGGAGAAGGAGACTCTGAGACCCCTTTTATCTCCCACTGCACAACAGACTTCTGGATGCACAGTCCTACCAAGACTAGAAATCGTGTGGGAGAGGTAATTCCTCAAAAGGAACCTGGCTGCTACTGGGAAAGGATAATATATACTATCGAAGCCAAGAAACCAAAATAAATATTCCCTACTGGACTGCACAAAACCTTACACAGAACCTAAATAGAAAAGACAGGAAAGGGCAGCAGTTCTGCTTGAAGCATAGCAAGAAGCCGGGAGTCCTCCTCCTCTCTGACCCCTCACTTTGCATTGAAGGACTTCTGCCGACCCAAGATCTCCCTGAAGCCCCCAGTAAGAACCACAGGGCAAGATAATCTGTAAGATCCCTTGAAGCTGCAGATCTGTGATGTCAATGACAGAAAAATTAGTTGGGTTTCCACTGACTCACTCAGCTCAGAGACTAACTAGACGACGTCTGCAAGATAAATCTTGACAGCCCACCAAGCCAAGAGAACAGCCCCCCTGGGAAGTGCAAGGGCACCAGTAAATCATTCTCATTGCCTGCTGATGAGAGGTACTGGCTTCCGGGTTGCCACCATCCGAGGCGGAATCGAAAACAGTGGCCTCATTGTTAACAGCTCAAGGGCTGATCATCGACCCCTGCACCACTGCATCCTCAACACGTATGGATGCCTCTGCTACTGAGTTCCTGAGAACATCTCTGTGACCCACCTCTCTCCTGTGCATTCATATGTCTTCACCCCTTATTTAGCTCGAGAATGTGAGAGTAGAGGAGAGCAGGCCCTCATGGCCTCTTAGCATGAGCAATCAGCAGGAAGAAACGGGGAATGTGAGAAAAAAATACCATATTTACCAAAGATCTGTTTTAAATAACCAGCCACTTGGGGTAGCAAGCAGCTGGAAGCACATTATAAAACTATTACAGTATTGAAACAGAGCTGTGCTAACAGCATACACAACAGTGCAGGAAGCCCCAGTTGCAAAAATCATGAACTCTTTGGAGATTTCAGAATAATTTTTTTTTCCACTCTGGAAACATCCCAACCTCACACCGTTCTGTTTACTAAGCCTCTGGAGGCTTAATGGGTGTTTATACAGAAGGACATGGGAAGCTCAGGTGACAGATCAAAGCTTTCTCCTTGCAAAAGGGTCTTGTTTATTGTCTCATCTTAACTTGTTCTTCATATGTGACGGTGCCTCACTCTTCTGATGAATTATCAGTAAGGTACTTCATCATTTCAGAGGGAACTGAGCCAGTGGAAGAGCTCAGAGGTAATGTTACAAGAAGCGCTGTCTCAAATTACAAGTAGAAATATTTATATATCTGCAAGTTTTTACATACCTCCATTGGTTCTTGACAGATCAAAAAGGAAAAAAAATACTGCAGATATAGCAAACTTCGACCACAAAGTCAAACAACCTTGAACCAAAGGACAAATATGGAATCCTACACAGAAGTTAATTAGCTATTATAAGACTCTAAACAATCTGAAATTGTTCCTTGGTATCATAAATCAGGTGGAGAGTCTGGTCAAATGACCTCTAAGACCCTAACTAACTGTGGGATTGTTTAGTCTAGTTTCAATAAATATTTTGCTCAAAGGTTTAAAAAAAAAAAAAGAGCACTGTCTTTTACCCAATGAGGTGAAGTCCCCAGGGAGACACACTCCAATCCTCTCAATCTCCTCATATGTCAGGGACCCCCGGCCTCACAGTCAGTAAGGAGTACTGAATAACCACCTCCAGAGGACAGGTCATTGGGATTGGTTCTAGGAATCATAGCAAGACATCAAACCTTTCTTCACGTGGCTTCTAGTTTGCTCTGCCCAGTAAGATGTGTGATCAAACAGGAGAGCCTAGGAGCAAAAGTAGCTGGACAGCCCATCCAGGAATAGAGCCTTCAGACACCTGACCTGATGCCCTCAGGCCCTACATGCCAGCCCCGTAGCCATAAGGACAATAAAATGTCAAGCATGATGGCCCAGGCACTGGAGACACATCAAGATCTGGATGCAAGTCCCAGCTCTGCCATGCACAAGGTGATCCTGACATTTCCTCCATTTCTCCATTTGTAAAGTGGGAATAAAGCTCGTTGGGCACACGGAGGGCGAAAGGAGATGATGTATGTTGTTGGGGTCCTCTCATAGTGCTTCAGGCATCGTATACACTCAATAAATGGTCACTTTCATTATCATCGACCTCACCCCATGTAGGTTGAGGACACTGAAAATTAGCCTAGTGGTTCTCCAAGCTGAATGTGCAGTAGAAGCACTTGGGGCGGTATTTTCGATCACCTATAGAAAATGTTCTGTACTCTACCCTAAACCAGCTGTGTCAAGTGACTGGGATGGGATGAAAGGGTGTAAGAGAGAGAGAGAGAGAGAGAGAGAGAGAGAGAGAGAGAGAGAGAGAGAGAGAGAGAGGAGAGAGAGAGAGAGAGAGAGAGAGAGAGAGAGAGAGAGAGTGTGTGTGTGTGTGTGTGTGTGTGTGTGTGTGTTCATTAAGCTTTCCAAGTGACTCTGATACAATTCAACTGTAAACTACAATTTGGGATGCACCGTGTGTAACTAGAGAAATATATATATATATATATATATATATATATATGTACATATGAATGTACTTAAGGCCAATGCCACAGTCACACGACCCAACATGCTACAAGAGATGTAGGGAGCAGAGAAGCAGAAAGGGGAATACACAGAGTGAATACAGGGTGACCACCCCAAAACTGCCCATCCTCGTGTCCACTGAAGATGCTTCTACTAAGGCCCAACTTGCGAATCTCCCATGATTAAAAGGCTTAGCAGAAAGTGTTGAAACTGCATAGCTAACGCTTGCAGAAAATAAAAGATTCCTTTACTAAATGTCAGCTAAACGACCATGTCACCATCTTTCCCACATTCTTTGTTCTTTCAGGAAGGAGTCTCCATCAGCACTCATTTGTAAAAATTACACTCTGGCTGCATTTGCCACCTGACGTTGGAGAAATCATTCCGAGGGTGACTTTTTATCAAACTTGTCAGTGTGCTCTGTGAACCAGAAATCATCTTGTAGTAGGCAGAGTGGATGACTGCCTACTAGTGTAGAAAAACTGGGAGCAGCATCCAGACCCCTTTTTCTCTGTTTTCTAATGCACAAATTATCTTCAAAGAATTCATGCTGAGATTGACATATACACACTACTATATATGAAATAGATAACTAGTAAGGACCTACTGTATAGCACAGGGAACTGTACTCAATACTCTGTAATGACCCATATGGGGAACGAATCTGAAAACAGAGTTGATATATGTATAACTGATTCCCTTTGCTGTACAGCAGAAACTAACACAACATTGTAAATCAACTATACTCCCAATACAAATTTAAAAATAAATTAGTAAATTAAAAAATAAATAAAAGAATTAACGCTTTTGCTCCATGCTTTTCAATCCTGGCCATACACGGAAGTCTCCTAGGGAGGCTTGAGACATTCTAAGCCCCCAGCTCAGATATTCTGATTCAGTACATATAAGGTGGGACCCAGTATTTTTTGTTTTAAGTATTTTTAAAACTCCTTGGAAGATTCCGGTGTGCAGGCAAAGTTGATAACCACTGCTTCAGCTGAACCAAGGCCAGTTCAAATCTTGTCTGACAAAAAACAACAGCAACAAAAACTCACATTAAGTAGTATTTTAAGCTATTAAGAACTTCTTATACTTCAGTGTTTCAATGGTTTTTTCTGAGAAGTGCTAAGGCATGATTCCAGATGAAAAGTAAGATGCCCACCCAGTTATATTTAAGTTTCAGATAAACAACAACCTTGGGACATACACCGAAAAATTATTTGTTACTTATTAGAAATTCAAATTTACCTAGATGGCCTGTATTTTGCTAAATATGTCAATCCTATCCTGAGGTCCTCAGGGAAAGTGGAGGGAAACTTCGAGTAGAATCAGGGCTGAAAAGGAACCGTGGGCACCTGCTGGGTCTGCTGCCATCCATCCACCAGCTTCCTGTAAGCACACTTCAGTCGGCCGTAAGGAACACCCCTCCCCACTCTCTGCCCACGTGGTTTGGGTGGACCCAGGAGCAAGACCATGAGAGGTGCCTGTCTCCCTGGCCACAGTGATTAGCACAGGTGTGGTGGGCATTTAAACCAAGCCAACCAAAGAAACAACCATTCCAGAACTTCCGTGTGACTGTGGGGGAAGAGGTACCCTTTCACTAAGGTTGTTGAGAAGGTAGACCATAGCCCTGAGTCACCGGTGCGGTGGTCCCCTTATCACCATATGTGAAGGATCTCCGTGAAAAAGCCAGCAAGAAGAGAGACCAAGCCCTAACATTAGAGACCTCAGACCCAGTCACGCTTGAAATCTGCATCTTGCACTTTTTGTGATGCCAATGCATGCATTCCTTTTCTTAGCTTACGCAAAACTGAGTTCGTTTTCTGCCATTAGCCCCCAAAAGAGTCCTGAATATAAGGGTACAGACTGAAAAGCTGGAGTCCAAAGATAAGCTTTCACCTGCCTCACCATATTTTTTTAGTCCTAAGAAACAGTTCTTCCAAATGCACCCGTGTTTAATCTCTGAACAGCTGTTAGTGACCCTCACTGTTCCTAATTCAACATTCCCTTCTCTATACCCTGATAGCTTGTACTTTCTATCACAGCACTTTCTTGTACATAATGGTTATCTATATATGTAGCTCTCCTAGAAGTTTTATCTGTCTTTGTATTCCTAGGCAGAGTCCAGCACAGAATAGGTGCTGAGGTATTGTTTGTCAAATTATCCTCTTTTTTTGGCCGCAATGCGTGGCATGCGGGATCTCAGTTCCCTGACCAGGGATAGAACCCAGTCCATGGTAGTGAAAGCACCAAATCTTAACCACTGAACTGCTAGGGAATTCCCTGTTTGTCAAAGTAAATCAACATGCAGACAGGCTGTGATGATGATGATGATGATCTATTCAAAAGCTACGTCGGCCTTTGCCAGAAGGAAGGGGAGGCTGTGGAGGAGAGAGCTGACCTGACTGCAGGGACCACTGCTTCCACCCACCATCCCCACACGTGAAGAGCGGGCATTAAGCTTCGGGCTTTGTGTTTAAACCCAAAGCATCAGATTTTGTTGGAACAAATTAATGTGTGCCACGTACACTATTCAATTTATACTTATATTCTAGAGTTCAGAAACAATTAGCCGTTTCCAGCTTATTTCCTTGCTTTGGTGTGATTCTCAGAAATGTAAGAAAGGTCGTAATTGGTGCTTTTCTTCCCCCGGACAGATGATCCTCAATTACTGAACTCCACCATAGGAAGAAACAAAGAGATTTGTATACAGATGCCACGGGATAGGGTGGAATCTGGTATTGAATGGTTTGAAAACCAGGACAACCCTAAAGGGACCCAGCGCTGTTCAGAGTCTGAGGAATCAAGCGGCCCTGGATCGCCCATCCCCTGCCTGAAGGGCCCTGAGTCCGTTCTGTGGCTGTGTCTGCAACGGCAGGGGTAAAAGGCGAAGATGAGTCATGCAGAAGAGCTCTGAGCGCTATGACTCTTATCTTCCCGCTCAGATTCGACACCATGAGGACGCTGTCTCCTGAACGCGTGACACCCGCCTCTGTCTCAGTGAGCATCTTTGCAGAAAGACGGCACAGAGACTTCCTTTGAACTCCCCCGTGCTTCATTCTACTACGATGAAAACTGCCCCCCTCTCAAATTAAGCCGACTAGGAGCACCGCACACTCTGCAGGGTGGCTCACCCCTGGCCGTGAAGGATGCCACACGGCTCGCTCCTGTGAAAGTGGCTTCCAATAATCAACCTGGCTGTTGATCCAGCAACAGGCTGGTGGCTCTCAGAGTCATCAATTAACAACGGTGGAAACCTTAATCTGGCAGGGACCTCTGTCCATCACACAAAGCAGCGCTTTGGAGTGGCACAAGGGTGCTAGGAGCTCACGTTCAGAGGCAATCCTTTGAGCCGGTGGCCTCTCATCCTGGTAAGACGCTGCAGGCAGCATGAGGGCTGCCGCAGGACCATGACTAGCAGCTGCAGCTCCGAGACAAAGAGCCTCCTCGGTCCTCTTTAGAAAAGCCCATCATGCATCTGCCCTGCAAGCTTTGCTCCCGTTAGTAAAACCGTCCCCGAGCAGCAGTGACAGGGGGTAATTACAGCGGGAGAGCGCTCCTGACACAATGTTTTTAAATAAAGAAAGGGGGAAACAGGGAGAAGAAAGATTGCTTCAAAGGTTTGACTTCAAATAGCATTCAAGGAGGATGCCTTTAATTCCTTGTGCAAGTTTATTTACTGTCCATCTCCTGGTCTAAAGGAGTTATCAGGATTAGATAAATCCCTGGGAGATAGCCACGTCTGATTGCTGCAATTCCATGAACCCTGGACAGATTCCAGGGAATCTGAAGGCCTAGTGGAGGAGGAGAGCGTGGGCTTTGGGCTTCCCTTTTCTTCCTTAAGTGCCAGGAACTCAAGGCCAATGAGGGCAATCTTCTCCCCAGCCCGATACACCTTGTCACTTGCTCTAGCTTTAGTAATTTCAGTGATGGGGAGCTCTGTGTGCTCTACGCGACCATGATCTTTTCCGAACAGCTCAATCTGCAGAAAAGCTGGTCCTGGAATAATGTAAAGTCATCCTTCAACTAGAGACGGCTGCTGTGTTACGAGTTCCCTAGGATAAACAGCCTCAATACCTCCAATTTTTCCTTACATTGGTTGCTTTCCAAACTGTTCTTCCTCATGATGACTCTCCCCTGAACAGACTACAGCAAGCATCTGTGGCAAGTCCCTTTCTTAACCTCAAGAGGAGAGCTAGTTGGAGTCCTGCGTCCCCACGGGCTTTGCGAACACTGTACAAGTATTATTCATTGTGCACAGGTACTGTTACTGTAAAGGACGGTGACCAACTTGGTTCCTTATCCAATAAACTTCAAGAAATAAGGCAGGGGCAAAAGAGTTAAAAGAAAGAGCAAGAAACATCTCCTAGAATATTCGGCCATTCCTTTATTCGTGCCAACAGAAATTACTCATTTAGTTAGAAAATTCACATTATTTGGAGAAACTGGAAGCTATCTGGCCCCATGCTGGGTGTTGCTGGCTGTTCTTGGGAATTCTACCATTTCCCTCGAATGATGCAAAAGCATCCTAGGAAGTTCCAAGGCACAGGGACTTGCAAGCAGGATGGCTCATCTGCAGCTTTCTCGTTTCATATTGTGTAGCAGCACAAATGATGCTCTCCCCCAGGGCTCTGGGTGGGCCTTAAAGGTCCATCTGTGTTTCCACACCCAAGACCTGCCTCAAGAGGCACCCACTGCCTGCATTTCCAGGCCCAGTGGGTTCAACTCTCTGAAACTGAGTTGACTTGTCCAAGAGGTTAAAAATCAGTCAAATCGGTGTTGACATGGTCTTTGATTCTCTTCCCTCCAAAGACTGATTTCACCAGCTAGATTTCTATTATCTATCCCCCCACCTTTGCCAATATTGACAGTGGGGGACAAACCGTGTCTTGGGAATAGATCTGCCCATTTGTCTGGAGCCTGGAGCCCCAGGTCAGTCATGTAAAAGCCAGAGACACCAGCAGAGGTTAAAAGACAAGCCCCCGATGTATCGAGCTGTGTTTGTTGTTCTGACAAAGTAGAGAGTATAGGATGCCAAGGACAGTTCATTTCCCCTGTCAGTGTCCCTGTGGAAGACATGTTTTCGGGAACAAGAGCCAGAGAAACAAGAACCTTGACACAAGGCCAAACCTTCCTGTCCACCTCAGCAAGTAAGAACCTCGACCCCCAGCACTCATGGTGCGAGGCTGACAGATGAGGGGCTGCCATCAGAAATGCAGAGCATCAGGACTGTTGGCCCCCAGCCCGGTCTCCATGAAGCACCAAAGTCAGCCATCCTGTGATTCATCCAAACGCAAGGCTGGGCAATCAGCAAGTCTGTGACCCAGCAGAATGTGTGGCTTGGGGGTTACAGCGGGAGAACTAACCAGGACCGTCTCACTGGTGTTTTGATCTCACTTGATCACAAGAGGACTGTTTCACAGCATCCTTTTGAGAAATGGGCCTGGACATAGTACTGCCCTGTGGATTCAGCCTAGGTGAGTCATGCCAACTGTTTCTTGAGGACATCACCGGTTTCCTTGCATTGTGTCTCTTTTCTGTGCCGTGCACTAGCTTCAGTTTCCAGAGAAGGAGGAAAACAAGCATCAAGTTCCCACATGGATCTTTAACACTTTAAAATTTATATATATGCGCATATATATATTTAAAATCATATACATGTGTGTCTTATTTTTATAGTTTATAGATAACATATTTTATATATTTATATTAGTATGTACCAGAGTTTGTTTTGTATTAAAATGACTCATGAATGTCACTCTCTTCCCTATTTATCGTCAGCATCTCAGGGGCAGGGACTGTGTCTTGCCCACCTTGGAATCCCCTGAGTATTCCAGGATGCTTTCTCACCCACTGTAGATGTTCCATCAGTGTTAGCTGAGTTATCATTTCAGTTCAATGGGTCCATCCACACCACTGCTCCGTGCAGTGTCCTTATAGCGCCATTTACTACACCTAATTTCCTGCCTGTTGTCTGGGTGAGCCTGTTCGTCTTCCTTACCCCGTCTCTTTCATCTCCTTATCCCAGGAGAGAAGGGCAATTCTCTTCTTCCCCATAGCATCCCCTTCCCGCAAAGAGAGGCCTGTAGCTACCCTGGGTCAGCACTGGCCCCACAGCACTCCAGGAGAGAGGCCTGTAGCTGCCTCTGGGTCAGCACTGGCCCCACAGCACTCCAGGAGAGAGGCCTGTAGCTGCTCTGGGTCAGCACTGGCCCCACAGCACTCCAGGAGAGAGGCCTGTAGCTACTCTGGGTCAGCACTGGCCCCACAGCACTCCAGGAAATTACCTTAAACATCGTCTGCCAAACACTCCCCTTTTGGGGGTTGAAAGTGGTCATTCGGTTTTATGAACAAGGGATGCAATTTGCTTCCTTCCCTCCCTAAAACTTTAAACAGTAGAGATTAACTGATAGCAAACTGCAGACTTCCTATGAGCTTGGCAGGCTCAGAATTTCATATCCAAATGAGAATCTTCTTCTCTGAACTATTCACCACTGCACTGAGTCTGTACTTTTTACCAATTCGGTTTATTTCTCTCATTTGTCATGACTAATAGAGAAGAAATGTCTCTGCTATCTCTGCCCACTCCTTCTCTAGTTACTGCTGATGCCCAGCTGGAGGAATGCTGCGATACGTAGCCAGTAAATATCTTCTTTAGAGTAATTCACCAAAGATGCATTCCTCCATGAAATGGATGCTCTTATAAATACTGACAACTTGTACTTTGAGCTTCTAGATCCTTCTGCCTATTAAAATTTTAAAATGCTTAACTGACATGCACAGTGTCCTGCACTAGCACATACTAAATATTTGTTGGTTTAATAAATGAAAAACCTATTTTAAGTGTCCTTCATCATGCAATCCAGCCCCTGACACCCACCAGTTTGTCAATGTTTCTTCTTGCTACCACAGTAGAGTCTCCCTGGGGGTGTCTTTAAAACAACTGTAATTAGGTTTTTGCTTGTTTATTAATTTGACAAATATTTAATTCCTATTCTGTATGGCTCTTAGTAGATACTCGATAAACAAATGGTTTGCTGAATGAATAAATGGCAGACTGTGGAGAGATCTAAACACCATGTCCTATAAGAGACACTTGAAGGGACAGCAAGATTTTAATCCAGAAATAGAGGCTCTCAGTAGGTAAGGACACCTGTCTAAAAGCAACTGAAGGATTGTCATGGATCCTGTCTGCATTCAAAAATTTGATGTTGTGTTTGTCATAGTTTTTTCTGCACTATTTCGATTTTTTAAACACTGCATTAAAATATTATCTTGATTACTGAGTGTTTCGGCACTCTCTCGGATTTTGTTGCACGAGGCAAATGCCCCAGGTTCTTCCCCTTAGTCTCAGCCATGAAGGTAACGTTGACTCCGCGGGCTCAGCTGCTTTCCACCATCTCCATGTACTCGAATCATAGCACCTTTCAAAGGCGACATCAGTGTTTGGGGAGGGGGGAGGTGCAAAGACAGGTGGTACTTGGACAGTGGAACCAGCTACACATAAGTCACTTCTGCATCACAGAGGGCTCCAGAGAGAGATGCACAAAGAGACAATGACAGGTAGGAGCTCAAAGTACCACTTTATTCTGAGCTTCTGGGAAACCAGACTGGGACACCAGCTTAGATTCAAGCTCTAAATAGGACTTTGTTATGGGATAAACTGTGCCTCTGAAAACTTCATGTGCTGAAGTCCTAACTCATCAGAATGTGACTGTATTTGGAGACACAGTCTTCAAAGAGGTAACGGAGTTAAAATGAGGTTGCCAGAGTGGGCCCTAACCCAACATAAGTGCTATCCTTATAAGAAGAGGAAATTTGGCCACAGACATGGACAGAGGGAAGATGACGTGAAGACACAAGGAGAAGACAACTATCTACAAGCCAAAGATGAAGCCAACCCTTCAGGCACCTTGAGCTCAGAGTTGCAGCCTCCAGGACTGTAAGAAAGCAGGTTTCTGTTGTTTAAGCCACCCAGTCTGCAGTACTTTGTTATGGTGGCCCTAGAGAACTGATACAGACTTTTACTTTGCTTTAAGACCACAGCTGGATCTTACCATAGGTCAGTCAATCTGAAATGGGGATGTGGTGAGCAGGAAGCAGAGATTCTTGAGAGGAAGAGACTATCAAGAAATATGGCAGCCTGGTGGAGGAATAAATTGAGAGTTTGGGATTAGAATAAGCACACTACTATATATGGAGTGGATGGCCAACAGGGACCTGCTGTGTAGCACAGGGAACTTTACTCACTATCTTGTAATAACCTATAATGGAAAAGAATATAAAAAAATAATATATATATATTTATTTATTTACTTATGTATAACTGATTCAATTTGCTGTGCACCTGAAACTAACACAACATGGTAAATCAACTATATTTCAATAAAAATTTTAAAAATATATGGCATCCTCTGAGGAACATTATCCATTGAGCCTACGTGTCTTTTGGAGGCAGGATAAGATAGAGGTGAAGGAGAATAAGACGTCCAGACCCACAGAATCTCAGATAGATGAAAGCAGGAAAGGATGGAGAACGCCGCTTCACACACTTGACCTACTTTAGTGTTCTGGGACCAGACCCACTAGGAAATGTGAGACAATCCATGACCCATGGTCAGCGTCTGATCGAATCTCCATCCCTTCCCCTCAGAAGAAAGAAAAAGATCGTGGAAAAAGTGAGCACAGACTTCCTCTTCCCTAGATCTCAGTTCAAATGCTGCTTCTTGAAAAGAATCTTCAGATTTAACTTGCACTCTCTCCCAAAGTTGGAAGTGAGTGCTTCATTCTCTAAGCTCCCACACAAATTACTGTTTCTTTTCCTATGAAACAGCACTTTTTTACAACTACTATTTATTTTTTGTTTCAGTAGTTTATTGATTAAATGTAATAAACTGAGGATTGAGGAACGGACACTCTGATGTACACACCAGTAGAATTACTAATTAGTAGTAAAAGAACAAATGAACAAACAAAAAACTAAAAAATAATTGCAATACAGGTAGCTTAAAAATTGAGCAGTTGGGCTTCCCTGGTGGCACAGTGGTTAAGAATCCACCTGCCAATGCAGGGGACACGGGTTCGATCCCTGGTCCGGGAAGATCCCACATGCCGCAGAGCAACTAAGCCCCTGCGCCACAACTGCTGAACCTGCGCTCTAGAGCCCACAAGCCACAACTACTGAGCCCACAGGCCACAATTACTGAAGCCCGTGCACCTAGAGCCCGTGTTCTGCAACGAGAAACCACTGCAATGAGAAGCCCGTGCACCGCAACGAAGAGAAGAGTAGCCCCCGCTCACCACAACTAAAAGAAAGCCGGCGCATAGGAATGAAGACCCAAGGCAGCCAAAAATAAATACATAACTAAATTTACTTTTAGAAATGAAGCGACTGCTTACTAGACGGCGCTAGTGTTTCCCGTTATATTATTTACAGCTACCATTTACTGAGCCAGATGATGGCAGTTCATACATGGTGTGCCACTGAATCTTAGAAACAACCCTGTGGGTTAGTATCCCCAATACCATGTTAAGAGATATTAAAGCAATTTATTTCAACAAACATGGACGGAGAACCTAATACGCCGTCTAGCTGTATCAAGAATGCAAAGGTTGCTGTCTTCAAGAAGGTCTTTGTTTAGTGAGGGAAACATATACAAATAAAGTATTAGATTCTGATTAAGTCAAATTATTTACATTATTTACAATATCCAAGATATGAAGCAACCTAAGTGTCCATCAACAGATGAATGGATAAAGAAGGTGTGGTATATGTATAGGTATTATAATATACATATAATGGAATATTGTTCAGCCATAAAAAAGAATGAAATTCTGCCATTTATAACAATGTGGATGGACCTAGAGAGTATTATGCTTAGTGAAATAAGTCAGACAGAGAAAGACAAATACTCTATACTATCACTTATATGTGGAATCTAAAAAATAAAACGAATGTATACAACAAAACAGGCTCACAGATACAGAGAACTAGCAGCTACCAGTGGGTAGAGTGAAGGGTGAAGGGGCAAGATAGGGGTAGGGGATTAAGAGGTACAAAACAGTACGTACAAAATAAATAAGCAACAAGGATCTATTATACAGCACAGGGAAATATAGCCTATGTTGTAATAACTTTAAATGGGGTATAATCTATAAATATACTGGGTCACTATATTTTACACCTGAAACTAATATAATATTGTAAATCAACTATACTTCAATAAAAATTTTTTAATTGAAATAAATAAATGGAAAAAAAGGTCTTAGTTTAATGAGGGAAACATACAAGTAAGGAATTAGAGTCTAAGTCGGTTTCTTCATTTAACAAATATTTATTGATTATCTACTCTGTGCTGGCACTGTTCTAGGTACTTGAAATGTATCAGAGAACACAACAGACATAATGGAACAGAATAGAATAGAGTGAAAGTGATCAATGCAATGAAGAAAAGTACAAGGCAACAACACTGAGGTGCTGGGGAAATGGGAGCTGGGTGGCAGTTTTGAAGTGTGTGATCAGGATGGGCCTCATTAAGGAGGTGATACTTAACCCAAGACTTCAGGTAAGTTCACCAAATGAATACCCAGGGGAATAGAATTCCAGGGGGAGGGAATAGATGCTAAAATCACCAAGGCAAGAAGGAGCCTGGTGTCTTTAAGAAATAGCAATACAACCAGTGCAGTTAGAACAAAGTGAACAGGTGTGGAGTTGCAGGAGCTGAGATCAGCAAGAAAGGCATCAGCAGGTCACGCGGCCTTGTGACCTGCCTCTAGGACTATGGGATTCGTTCTGAGTGAGGAAGAAAGCCATTAGAAAGTCCTGAGCAGGGGAGTTTTTGCACTGTCTGAGAAGCAGAGGCCAGGATGGAATTAGACATTCAGGGAGGTTTATTAGAGAAAACACCTGGGGAGGATAAAGGGGGAGAAGGCTTGCTAGGGAGACAGAGTAGGTTAGGACAGACCTAAAAACACGATGTAAGTCTGTGAAAGTCCTGTGAAAGGAGGAAGGGGAGGAAGATTGGTCAAACTGGAATATAGCTCTGGGAAATTCCAAAGCATCACACGTGTGAGTCAGCGACAGCCCAGCTCTGAGGCCCTGGCCGTGCTCCATCATCAGCCCAGAGCAGCCTGCGAACAGTGTAGCTGAGAAGAGCTTGGACGCGGGCAGATCCCAGGGTGTGGCAGTCGATGTTGTCTCCCAGACACTCTTCTCTCATCCTGCTCTCTGAGGGCACATCACCACGGCCGCCAACAAGAGTGAAATCATCCGAATGGTTTTTTAAAAGATCATTCTCGGGACTCCCCTGGTGGTCAAGTGGTTAAGACTCTGCCTTCCAGTGCAGCAGGTGCGGGTTTGACCCCTGGTCGGGGAGCTAAGATCCCACATGGGTTGCAGCCAAAAAACCAAAACATAAAACAGAAGCAATATCGTAACAAATTCAATAAAGACTTTAAAAATGGTCCACATCAAAAGAAAATTGTATTAAAAAAAAGATGATTCTCCTTTGCGGGGGTGATGACCTCCCCATGAGAACATGCCTCTCACGAAGGAGCTCCTTCATCCCTCTCCAGAAGAGGAGAAGAGGCAACACCAGAGGCAGCGTCTGGCGCAGAGCCCCAATTCCTATTTCGTGGATGTGAGATGCCCAGGATGCTATAAAATCACCTCTGTCTTCAGCCAT
This sequence comes from Delphinus delphis, assembly GCF_949987515.2. Lineage (NCBI taxonomy): Eukaryota > Metazoa > Chordata > Mammalia > Artiodactyla > Delphinidae > Delphinus > Delphinus delphis. The sequence goes on from NC_082701.1 coordinate 55,746,705, forward strand.
GCACAGACAGTAGCTTTATGTGTTGGCTGTTCTATTGTCCTCTGCCAGCCTCTGCAGGAGGAAAAGCAAGGCTTACAGAAGGATGCTCCTTCAGACAGAAGCAGCACTAAAAGCACCCTGAATCAAGATGAATGGGAAACCATCCCAATAAACACATTTTGGATTAAAAAAAAAAGATCACTCTGGCTACTGGGTAGAATATATGAGACCAAGAGAGACAGTAAGGAAGCCAGCTGTAAGGCCACTGCGATCACCCAGGTGAAAGATGGGGTTGCTGGGGGTGGAGCAGCGGCTCTCACTTGGAAGTGATTCTGCCCTAGAGGACCTGTTGTCAGTGTCTGGAGATACTCTTGATCGTCACAACTGGAGGGGAAGGAATGTGTCATCCAGTGGGCAGAGGCCAGAGATGCTGCTAAATGTCCTACAATGCACAGAACCAGCCTCCACAACAAAGAATTATCCAACCCCAAATGGCAACGATGCTGAGGTGGAGAAAACCTAGGGTAGGGCAAAAGCGTGTAAGCAAATGTTTTCCCCCTAATATTGTTTTGAAGGTAGAAAAGACAGAATTCGATGATGGATTAAACATGAGTTGTGTCAGAAAGGAAAGGGTGTGTCAAATTCCTTGAATGATGGCCAACACCTAGGAAGATGGTTCCAGGCTTGTTTGTTTTACTTTGTTTTTGTTTTCTCTTTAAATGGAGATGATAAAGGCTCAGAAAAAAGTGGTTTTAGGGATGAGTACAAAAAAAAAGAATTTTATTTCAGATATGCTCAGTTTGTATGACTATGAGATATTCACTGATGTCAGATAAGCAATACGGAGATTTTCGAGTTTAGGAGAAGACTGGAAATATAAATTAGGGAGTCATGGATAGAGTTGGTATTTAAAGCCATGGGACAGAGCGAGGTCACCTAATGTATGAGACCATAAGAGATCTAAGTGTGAGTTCTGAAGCAGTTCCGCATGTGAGGTGGAAAGATGATAGGGATCTAGTCAGTAGAGAAGGAAACATCCAGTGGGTCTGGAGGAAAATGAAGAGAGGGTGGTGGTTGTTTTCAAAGCAAGAGGGGGAATGCTGCTGATGGTTTAAGTAAGCTGAGGGATGAGAAAGGGCCGGTGAACTCCTAAGTGTGGAGGACACTGATGGCCTTGACGAAGAGGATGACAAGGGATGGTGGCGCTGTGCCTTACTGCCATCTTGCACTCACAGAAACGGGATGGGGAAGGCAGTAGGTTGAGGATGGGAGGGCTCACAGAGGAGACAGCCCAGAAAAGGCTGCGTCCTCACATCTGGATCCAGCCCTTTATTCATCAAGCCCTTTACAGATGCTGTCAGGAAGGGCCTTCACAGGATCAGAGCCTGACAATATGAATGCCTTCAGCAAGAGTCAAGTACCATTTACGGAGGATGCTGGAAAGGCCATGTTTACCATGAAAGTGGCTGGATCTTTGACTTTTATAAAATTATAACAAGATACTGGACTCTGTGATCAGTGCCCAGAGGGTGAAACCCCTTCCACACATTTTCTATTTCCAGCAAGAGACAGACCAGAGGCTGTTGTCATTTTGATTGAAAAGTTCTACTGACTTGATGAAGGCTTTTTGTTGGCTGCACTTGCAAACGCTTTCATTTCTTCAGTTAAAAAAAAATGCTGTAGCAAACTGTTATATATAGGATGGATAAACAACAAGGTCTTACTGTAGAGCACCAGGAACTATATTCAATATCCTGGGATAAACGGTAATGGAAAAGAACATGAAAAAGAACATATATATGTATAACTGAATCACTTTGCTGTACAGCAGAAATTAAGAACACTGTAAATCAATTATCCTTCAATACAATTTTTTTAAAATGCTGTATAATACTGAGGTACCTGCCTATCCCAAATGAAGACTTAGGGAAATCAACAGAGCCGGCTCTGCCCACCAGCCCTTCTCATCCCCCAAACCCCCAACACACAAACATACACTAACCAGCCACCAGCCATCCTATTTTCACTTTTAAAACTGTTCGATTTTTTTTTTTTTTTTTTTTTGCGGTACGCGGGCCTCTCACTGTCATGGACTCTCCCGTTGCGGAGCACAGGCTCCGGACGCGCAGGCTCGGCGGCCATGGCTCACGGGCCCAGCCGCTCCACGGCATGTGGGATCTTCCCGGACCGGGGCACGAAGCCGTGTCCCCTGCATCGGCAGGCGGACTCTCAACCACTGCGCCACCAGGGAAGCCCTGATTTTTTTCTTTTCATTTATTGAAAGTTTTGCTTGGAAGTTTGAGATATAAATCTATACTTCCATCTAGAAGGGTTCTTTTGGACTGTCAAAATACTATTTCCAGTGCTAAATCTCCTACAGATGAAACATCACAGCACTTTTCACATAACTCAAAAACACTCAGAAAATAGTAAAGGAAGTACATTGAAAACTCTTTCTCTGTTTTGGCCACTTACAGAATAGACCAAGAGCAGACAATGTTTTTAAAACCCCAATTGGCTGGACTGAGGCTCTACTAATGTAATTCGGGGGCTAAATTGGCTAAAAATACTTTCTTTAAAATATAATATGCTTGATGATGAACAACAGCCGGAATTTTCAGCTAGCTGATTTTTTTTAATTCCTCAGCATTTACAATTAAAATTTTTTAAATCTTCTAGCAAGAAATTCAGTTTTAAGATATATATCAGTCATGGAAGTAAAACTAAATAGGTTTCCCATCTCCTCTCTGGGCCAGTTGCCAGAATTAGTCACTTTATTAAGGAGCTGTCTTCACAGTGCTTCTGGTTGACTTCTTTTTTCAGGGTATAGAAATGTGATGTTGTTATGACAGGGGTTAAGACCAAGGCTCTGGATTCAGACTGCCCCAGTTCAAATCCTGGCTTTGCCTCTGACTAGCTGTGTGATTTTAAGCAAGTTGCTTAACTTCTCTGTGCTTCAGCACTTCTGTTTAAAAAGAACTAATGACAGCAACAATCTCACAGAAGTCTAGAAAGAACTGCACGAGATCATGCTATACACAAGAAGTCTCTCTCTCCCTCCCTCCCTATCTCTAACCCTTTTTGATTTTCCGTGTGTGTGCACGAGTGTCTGTCACCTTCTGCAGGCCTGTTATTTCTAGGGAAATAACCCCAGAGCCCAAGGGGAAGTGAAAAAGTAAGAAACAGAAAATGTGGGTTCTGGCAGCCTCTTTCTCTCTGTATTCAGGACCTCGTGAGTCTTCCTGTTGCCCATTTGGAAAATAGAGAATGTTTGCTAAGTCAGATGAGACCTTCCCTATGGTTTCTTCTCTTACAGAAATATCACTTCAAGTTGTTGCTGAAGTTCATATCTATAAGGGGGGTTAAAATACAACTTTAAGTAGTGTGGCTGAGCCTGGATATTAAGTACAACTATCAGAATAATCCTGGAGCCAGGGAAAAAATCTGATTCCAGGTTTGAAAGGCTTTTCTAAAACCCCAACTTTTATTAATTTAGTAAAAATTCAACTTTCCCAACGTATATTATTTATCAAAAACCATTCTAACGACCAATTCATTACAATGTATCAACTGAAAATTGTATATTCTATTAAAAGCCAAAAAAAAAAGAAGCCAAGGCAATTAAAATAAGGCTTTGTCAGCCCGTACAGTATTGTAAGGGTAAACGCATAATTTTTCTGACACTTTTATGTACATAAAGTATAGTTCGGAGAGCTTACCACCACTGTGCACCTCTTGAGGTTAGGGAGCCCCAAGTTGAGAGCCATTTACCTATAAAAACCCTGAGTCAGTGCTGATAAAGCAATACTAGGCTGGCCCACAAATGTATAAGCAATAATGATGTTACTAATCATTTATAGCAGCCCACGAGGGACTTCGGAAATAACCTCCAAGCCATTAAATAATGACCTACCTTTGATAATATCTCCAGCTTTGAAAGCTGAAGGTTAGAGTTCATATGCCAAAGTGATGCTGGGACAGTGACTCGCCTCGGCGGCCGGCTCTCTTCCTGAACAGGGCACAGTGCTCCTACCTGCTCGTCTCCCTCTGAGTGCACTTCAGAAGATGGTAATCTTTATAGCCTTTTAACATGCTTGTAACATCTTTTTTTCTTTTTAATTAAAACTACTGCTCAAAGCAGAAAACTTGGAAACTACACAGAAAGGCACCAAGACAAGATGTTATCCACAATCCCATCATCCATTACTTTTTAACATTTCTCTGTTTGTCTCTTCCATTTTTCTACATATCGATGTATAATATTTGACTGGAAAATCAGCAAAACTTTAACATCATTGTTTCACCTGTCTTCTTTAATCACAACCTGTCATAAGCATGTTTCTATAATAGATATTTTTATATGGTTGTATGTTCTTTAACTAATTCCTTTCTGTTGGATGTTTAGGCAGTTCTAAATGTTTCACTACTATACATAAAACTGGGATTCTGTTACTTCATTCATTTAGTAACATCTTTTGATAGGCGTCCTTTCACAGACAGAAAGTCTCTTCCCTCTTACATGCTTAACATTGACAGGATGAAATTTTAGAAGAGAAATCAACATCAATGCCATAAGACATGTTTTGAGGCATATTACAGATATTTCCCTCCAAACTTTGTTTTAATTTTTATTCTCTCTCGAAGTATACTTGAGAATGCCATCCTCAATCCAAGGTTTACCAGTTTTAATAATACTTCAAACCCGGACATGTGACAAAAACATCTCATAGGATTTTCACTTACATTTCTTTGACTACTGATCAAGTTGCACATTTTTCACATGGTAATTGGTGATTTGTACTTACCTTTTATTGAATTGCTATATGTGTCCTTTGAACAATTTTCTACCAAGATATTAACCTTTTCCTTATTGATTTCCTGATCGATTTCCTTACTGACTTATTTTACTGTCATTTTATCATGGTCATCTCTACAAGGTAGTACTTACAAAGCTAACTCATCTTTCGTAAAGACTGTGTTAGAAAATGTTTTATGTGTATACACCAAATGGACACTTCTACATAAACTGAACCTTCCCATGCATGATGGGATTTACAATACAGTCTTTGCTTTCTCTGGCCTCCCCTCTGACTCTTGCCTGCATCTCCACATTTTCACCAGCACCTCCCACAATAACCCATGTTAACAACATAGTTTATATATTTTTTTATTTTTCTCCATTTTTTCATAAGTGTATTTTAACATATATACAGATGTAAAAACACATACAGCATTTTTTCCATTGATGGTTTCATTAAAATGAGATCATATTAAACATTTTCTGCATCTTTTCTCACTCAAGGATACCTCACAAAAATCCTGCCACGGTAACTGGTATAATTCTAATTCATCCTTCTGAATAGCTACATAAGATTCCCAGGGGTGGATGAGCTATAATTTCTTCAACCATTCCCCTATTACTGATATGCCCTTTGTTTCTAGGTTTTTGCCACTACGAATGAGGCTGCAATAAACATCTTTGAACAGATATGCTTACTTATACAGGTGCTTTTATTTTGATGGGATAGGTTTCCCAGGGAGAATACTGCTGAGCCAAGAATTACGTTCAATTTATTTTTATCTTTATGGGGGCTGGCAAGTTTGTTTCCTGAAAAGGTGGTAACAATTCACAGTTCCACTAGCAATGTGTACGAATTTCCCCATACCTGCATTAGCAATAGGTATTATGGCTCTTTCCAATTTTTATAAGTCTGAAGACTAAAACATAGCCCTGACCACTCACGAATTCAAATGACATATGAGTTTACATCTGGATTTCACGTCTCTGAATTACAGCTAATCCCTTGGTCCACTCTTTCATTTTTTTTATGTCAATTGTATAATTCATATATACTACCGATTTTAATATTTTGTCAACTGCATTGCAAATAACTCTTTTCCAGAGCTCATACATGTATATGTACTTTGTTTACGGCAGTGCATCTCAAAGTCTCTGCGGCAAAGCACCAGTATTTTACAATTTCGAATCCATAGCAGATCGATGTTTCATACAATACAAAATCACACATTTGGATGTCATGGCAGTGCTAAACTGCTGCATAAGTTTATAAATGCTTATTCTCAGCCTGTGCTCTTACCAAGACATTGGTTGGTAGCACACTATAGATTGGCTCTGGTCCGCCCCCCACACTAGGAATAACAATGGCTTGTGCCCTCTTTTTTTGCAATCAACAGTTCACTTTTATGTAGTCAGAATATTTCCTTCTACAGTTTCTGGACTTGCTTAAGGAGGTAGTTTAGGATGTACTTATAAGAATTCCATTGCTAGGAGACGAGGGGAAGATGGCGGAAGAGTAAGACGCGGAGATCACCTTGCTCCCCACAGATACACCAGAAATACAGCTACATGTGGAACAACTCCTACAGAACACCTACTGAACGCTGGCAGAAGACCTCAGACCTCCCAAAAGGCAAGAAACTCCCCACGTACCTGGGTAGGGCAGAAGAAAAAAATAAAAAACAGAGACAAAAGAATAGGGACGGGACCTGCACCAGTCGGAGGGAGCTGTGAAGGAGGAAAGGTTTCCACACACTAGGAAGTCCCTTCGCGGGCGGAGACTGCAGGTGGCGGAGGGGGGAAGCTTGGGAGCCGCGGAGGAGAGCGCAGCCACAGGGGTGCAGAGGGAAAAGCGGGGCGATTCCCGCACAGAGGATCGGTGCCGAGGATCGGTGCCGACCGGCACTCACCAGCCCGAGAGGCTTGACTGCTCACCCGCCGGGGCGGGCGGGGCTGCGAGCTGAGTCTCGGGCTTCGGTAGGAGCTCAGGGAGGGGACTAGGGTTGGCGGTGTGAACACAGCCTGCAGGGCGTTAGTGCACCACGGCTGGCCGGGAGGGAGTCCAGGAAAAGGTCTGGACCTGCCGAAGAGGTCTTCCCTCTTTGTTTCCTGGTGCGCGAGGAGGGGGGATTAAGAACGATGCTTAAAGGAGCTCCAGAGACGGGCGAGAGCCGCGGCTAAAAGCGCGGACCCCAGAGACGGGCAGGAGACGCTAAGGCTACTGCTGCCGCCGCCAAGAAGCCTGTGTGCGAGCACAGGTCACTATCCACAAGCCCCTTCCGGGGAGCCTGTGCAGCCCGCCACTGCCAGGGTCCCAGGATCCAGGGACAACTTCCCCGGGAGAAAGCACGGCGGACCTCAGGCTGGTGCAACGTCCCGTCGGCCTCTGCCACCGCAGGCTCGCCCCGCATCCGTACCCCTCCCTCCCCCCGGCCTGAGTGAGCCAGAGACCCCGAATCAGCGGATCCTTTAACCCCGTCCTGTCTGAGCGAGAAAAACAGACGCCCTCCGGCGACCTACACGCAGAGGCGGGGCCCAATCCAAAGCTGAGCCCTGGGAGCTGTGAGAACAAAGAAGAGAAAGGGAAATCTCTCCCCGCAGCCTCAGGAGCAGCGGATTAAATCTCCACATCAACTTGATGTACCCTGTAGCTGTGGAATACATGAATAGACAACCAATCATCCCAAATTAAGGAGGTGGACTTTGAGAGCAAGATTTATGGTTTTTTCCCCTTTTCCTCTTTTTGTGAGTGTGTATGTGTATGCTTCTGTGTGAGATTTTGTCTGTATAGCTTTCCTTCCACCATTTGTCCTAGGGTTCTATCCGTCCGTTTTTTTTTTTTAATTTTTTTCTTAATATTTTTTAATTTAATAACTTTATTACATTTTACTCTATTTTATTTTAATTTATCTTCCTTCTTTTTTCCTTCCTTCCCTTCTTCCTTCCTCCCACCGTCCCTCCCTCCCTCTTTCCTTTCTTTCCTTCTTTCCTTCTTCTCTTCTTTCTTCCTTCCTTCCTTTGGATGAAAGGCTCTTGGTGCTGCAGCCAGGAGTCAGTGCTGTGCCTCTGAAGTGGGAGAGCCAACTTCAGGACACTGGTCAACAAGAGACCTCCCAGCTCCACATAATATCAAACGGTGAAAATCTCCCAGAGATCTCCATCTCAATGCCAGCACCCAACTTCACTCAACGACCAGCAAGCTACAGTGCTGGACACCCTATGCCAAACAACTAGCAAAATAGGAACACAACCCCACCCATTAGCAGAGAGGCTGCCTAAAACCATAACAACTCCACAGAAACCCAAAACACACCACCAGACGTGCACCTGCCCACCAGAAAGACAAGATCCAGCCTCATCCACCACAACACAGGCACTAGTCCCCTCCACCAGGAAGCCTACATAACCCACTGAATCAACTTTAGCCACTGGGAACAGACACCAAAAACAACGGGAACTACGAACGTGCAGCCTGCAAAAAGGAGACCCCAAACACAGTAAGATAAGCAAAATGGGAAGACAGAGAAACACACAGCAGATGAAGGAGCAAGATAAAAACCCACCAGACCTAACAAATGAAGAGGAAATAGGCAGCCTACCTGAAAAAGAATTCAGAATAATGATAGTAAGGATGATCCGAAATCTTGGAAATAGAATGGACAAAATGCAAGAAACATTTAACAAGGACCTAGAACTAAAGATGAAACAAACAATGATGAACAACACAATAAATGAAATGAAAAATACTCTGGATGGGAACAATAGCAGAATAACTGAGACAGAAGAACAGATAAGTCACCTGGAAGATAAAATAGTGGAAATAACTACTGCATAGCAGAATAAAGAAAAAAGAATGAAAAGAACTGAGGACAGTCTCAGAGACCTCTGGGACAACATTAAACACACCAACATTCGAATTATAGGGGTTCCAGAAGAAGAAGAGAAAAAGAAAGAGACTGAGAAAATATTTGAAGAGATTATAGTTGAAAACTTCCCTAATATGGGAAAGGAAATAGTTAATCAAGTCCAGGAAGCACAGAGAGTCCCATACAGGATAAATCCAAGGAGAAATACGCCAAGACACATATTAATCAAACTGTCAAAAATTAAATACAAAGAAAGCATATTAAAAGCAGCAAGGGAAAAACAACAAATAACACACAAGGGAATCCCCATAAGGTTAACAGCTGATCTTTCAGCAGAAACTCTGCAAGCCAGAAGGGAGTGGCAGAACATATTTAAAGTGATGAAGGAGAAAAACCTGCAACCAAGATTACTCTACCCAGCAAGGATCTCATTCAGATTTGATGGAGAAATTAAAACCTTTACAGACAAGCAAAAGCTGAGAGAGTTCAGCACCACCAAACCAGCTCTACAACAACTGCTAAAGGAACTTCTCTAGGCAAGAAACACAAGAGAAGCAAAAGACCTACAATAACGAACCCAAAACAATTTAGAAAATAGGAATAGGAACATACATATCGATAATCACCTTACATGTAAATGGACTAAATGCTCCCACCAAAAGACACAGATTGGCTGAATGGATACAAAAACAAGACCCTTACATATGCTGTCTACAAGAGACCCACTTCGGACCTAGAGACACATACAGACTGAAAGTAAGGGGATAGAAAAAGATATTCCATGCAAATGGAAACCAAAAGAAAGCTGGAGTAGCAATTCTCATATCAGACAAAACAGACTTTAAAATAAGGACTATGAAAAGAAACAAAGAAGGACACTACATAATGATCAAGGGATCGATCCAAGAAGAAGATATAACAACTGTAAATATTTATGCACCCAACGTAGGAGCACCTCAATACATAAGGCAAATACTAACAGCCATAAAAGGGAAAATCGACAGTAACAAATTCATAGTAGGGGACTTTAACACCCCACTTTCACCCATGGACAGATCATCCAAAATGAAAATCAATAAGGAAACACAAGTTTTAAATGATACATTAAACAAGATGGACTTAATTGATATTTATAGGACACTCCATCCAAAAACAACAGAATACCCATTTTTCTCAAGTGCTCATGGAACAGTCTCCAGGATAGATCATATCTTGGGTCACAAATCAAGCCTTGGTAAATTTAAGAAAACTGAAATTGTATCAATATCTTTTCTGACCACAACGCCATGAGATTAGATATCAATTACAGGAAAAGATCTGTAAAAAATACAAACACATGGAGGCTAAACAATACACTACTTAATAATGAAGTGATCACTGAAGAAATCAAAGAGGAAATAAAAAAATACCTAGAAACAAATGACAGTGGAGACACAACGACCCAAAACCTATGGGATGCAGCAAAAGCAGTTCTAAGGGGGAAGTTTATAGCAATACAAGCCCACCTTAAGAAGCAGGAAACATCTCAAATAAACAACCTAACCTTGCACCTCAAGCAATTAGAGAAAGAAGAAAAAAAACGCAAAGCTAGCAGAAGAAAAGAAATCATAAAAATCAGATCAGAAATAAATGAAAAAGAAATGAAGGAAACAATAACAAAGATCAATAAAACTAAAAGCTGGTTCTTTGAGAATATAAACAAAATAGATAAACCACTAGCCAGACTCATCAAGAAAAAAAGGGAGAAGACTCAAATCAATAGAATTAGAAACGAAAAAGGAGAAGTAACAACAGACACTGCAGAAATACAAAAAAGATCATGAGAGATTACTACAAGCAACTCTATGCCAATAAAATGAACAATCTGGAAGAAATGGACAAATTCTTAGAAAGGCACAACCTGCCAAGACTGAATCAGGAAGAAATAGAAAATATGAACAGACCAATCACAAGCACTGAAATTGAAACTCTGATTAAAAATCTTCCAACAAACAAAAGCCCAGGACCAGATGGCTGCACAGGCGAATTCTATCAAACATTTAGAGAAGAGCTAACACCTATCCTTCTCAAACTCTTCCAAAATATAGCAGAGGGAGGAACACTCCCGAATTCATTCTACGAGGCCACCATCACCTTGATACCAAAACCAGACAAGGATGTCACAAAGAAAGAAAACTACAGGCCAATATCACTGATGAACATAGATGCAAAAATCCTCAACAAAATACTAGCAAACAGAATCGAACAGCACATTAAAAGGATCATACACCATGATCAAGTGGGGTTTATTCCAGGAATGCAAGGATTCTTCAATATATGCAAATCTATCAATGTGATAAACCATATTAACAAATTGAAGGAGAAAAACCATATGATCATCTCAATAGATGCAGAGAAAGCTTTTGACAAAATTCAACACCGATTTATGATAAAAACCCTGCAGAAAGTAGGCATAGAGGGAACTTTCCTCAACATAATAAAGGCCATATATGACAAGCCCACAGCCAACATCATCCTCAATGGTGAAAAACTGAAAGCATTTCCACTAAGATCAGGAACAAGACAAGGTTGCCCACTCTCACCACTCTTATTCAACATAGTTTTGGAAGTTTTAGCCACAGCAATCACAGAAGAAAAGGAAATAAAAGGAATCCAAATCGGAAAAGAAGAAGTAAAGCTGTCGCTGTTTGCAGATGACATGATCCTATACATAGAGAATCCTAAAGATGCTACCAGAAAACTACTAGAGCTAATCAATGAATTTGGTAAAGTAGCAGGATACAAAATTAATGTACAGAAATCTCTTGCATTTCTATATACTAATGATGAAAAATCTGAAATTGAAATCAAGAAAACACTCCCATTTACCTTTGCAACAAAAAGAATAAAATATCTAGGAATAAACCTACCTAAGGAGACAAAAGACCTGTATGCAGAAAATTATAAGACACTGAAGGAAGAAATTAAAGATGATACAAATAGATGGAGAGATATACCATGTTCTTGGATTGGAAGAATCAACACTGTGAAAATGACTCTACTACCCAAAGCAATCTACAGATTCAATGCAATCCCTATCAAACTACCACTGGCATTTTTCACAGAACTAGAACAAAAAATTTCGCAATTTGTATGGAAACACAAAAGACCCCAAATAGCCAAAGCAATCTTGAGAACGAAAAACGGAGCTGTAGGAATCAGGCTCCCTGACTTCAGACTATACTACAAAGCTACAGTAATGAATACAGTATGGTACTGGCATAAAAACAGAAAGATAAACCAATGGAACAGGATAGAAAGCCCAGAGATAAACCCACGCACATATGGTCACCTTATCTTTGATAAAGGAGGCAGGAATGTACAGTGGAGAAAGGACAGCCTCTTCAATAAGTGGTGCTGGGAAAACTGGACAGGTACATGTAAAAGTATGAGATTAGATCATTCCCTAACACCATACACAAAAATAAGCTCAAAATGGATAAAAGATCTAAATGTAAGGCCAGACACTACAAAACTCTTAGAGGAAAGAAGACATAGGCAGAACACTCTATGACATAAATCACAGAAAGATCCTTTTTGACCCACCTCCTAGAGAAATGGAAATAAAAACAAAAATAAACAAATGGGAGCTAATGAAACTTCAGAGCTTTTGCACAGCAAAGGAAACCATAAACAAGACCAAAAGACAACACTCAGAATGGGAGAAAATATTTGCAAATGAAGCAACTGACAAAGGATTAATTTCCAAAATATACAAGCAGCTCACGCAGCTTGATATCACAAAAACAAACAACCCAATCCAAAAATGGGCAGAAGACCTAAATAGACATTTCTCCAAAGAAGGTATACAGACTGCCAACAAACACATGAAAGAATGCTCAACATCATTAACCATTAGAGAAATGCAAATCAAAACTACAATGAGATATCATCTCACACTAGTCAGAATGGCCATCATCAAAAAATCTACAAACAACAAATGCTGGAGAGGGTGTGGAGAAAAGGGAACACTCTTGCACTGCTGGTGGGAATGTGAATTGGTACAGCCACTATGGAGAACAGTATGGAGGTTCCTTAAAAAACTACAAATAGAACTACTATATGACCCAGCAATCCCATACTGGGCATATACCCTGAGAAAACCATAATTCAAAAAGCGTCATGTACCAAACTGTTCATTGCAGCTCTATTTACAATAGCCCGGAGATGGAAACAACCTAAGTGCCCATCATCGGATGAATGGATAAAGAAGATGTGGCACGTATATACAATGGAATATTACCCAGCCATAAAAAGAAACGAAATTGAGCTATTTGTAATGAGGTGGATAGACCTAGAGTCTGTCATACCAAGTGAAGTAAGTTAGAAAGAGAAAGACAAATACCGTATGCTAAAACACATATATATGGAATTTAAGAAAAAAAATGTCATGAAGAACCTAGGGGTAAGACAGGAATAAAGACACAGACCTACCAGAGAATGGACTTGAGGATATGGAGAGGGGGAAGGGTGAGCTGTGACAAAGCGAGAGAGAGGCATGGACATATATACACTACCAAACGTAAGGTAGATAGCTAGTGGGAAGCAGCCGCATAGCACAGGGAGATCAGCTCGGTGCTTTGTGACCGCCTGGAGGGGTGGGATAGGGAGGGTGGGAGGGAGGGAGATGCAAGAGGGAAGAGATATGGTAACGTATGTATATGTATAACTGATTCACTTTGTTATAAAGCAGAAACTAACACACCATTGTAAAGCAACTATACCCCAATAAAGATGATTTAAAAAAAGAATTCCATTGCTAAGTTTATTCCATTTAAGTCTCTGGTCCTCGTGGATATTTTTCAAATTTTATTATATCCTCCTTTTTTTGTCTGGATCTTTTAGTGTTGTGGGATAGGGGTTCAAGGCTATTTTCTTTCTGATGTGCTGTCACACTGCCTTTGTCATCATGGAAGATAACTATGGTGTGGCTTTACTTCTTATAGAGTCTGGAAGGCTAAAATCCTACATCCTCAGATCAGTTGTCCTAAGGCTCCATAAGTGATGTGCATTTCACTGGGCAGACACACCCAAGCCAGTCTTGGAGCTGACAGGGTAGCATGATACTGAGCTGCACACAGGGGACCTCATTTCCCTGGTAAGCAAAGGAGAGCAGGTATTTTGTTATCCTGGAGTGACTGTGAAAGGTTTCTCAAGTTCTTATATTGTAAACACCAAGCAGTAGGAGTAGCAGCAATGACACTTCTGCTTGAAAAGTCTGGGGTATGATTGGCCCTTCTTCCTGGCTGCATAGCATCCAATCACTGTTCTTTCATCTTCCCAGATAGCTTCTAGAAGCTTCCTTTCACTTAAACTACCTAGAGTGAATTCTGTTGTCTGCAACAAAAAGCCCTGACAAAACACTCATACACTAAATTATCTTACGTACTGAGATTCTTTACTATATTCACTCTTTGGAGTCACTGATCCATTTTACATGGATCACTACCAATACACTCATGCCAATTTCATGCTGCTCTTATCACAGTGGATTTATAGTGAGTTCTGAGATCTGTTTCTTTTTGCTCTTATCAGAAGTTTATACTTCCATTTGAACTTTAAGGTACTTCTATCACCTTAAGTCAACAAATAGAATAAGAAACAGAAACACATTTAAGTAAAACTATGAGACGTCCCTGAACCCTAAACCAAGATATATGAAGACAGAGACTGAAGACATGGAAAATGACTTTAAAAAGATGAGACACTCAAACTAAGAGGCTCACAGAGTATCTGCCAATCATCACCCTGAAGAACCTTTTAGGAAATAATGAAGTGGTGGTACCAGAGCCTGTAAGAGATTGTGGGGGAGTGCTGAAACCATGAGGCTTGCATAAAAGCACAGACAAGAAGAAATCAAACTCCTAGATATCCATTCTCACTCCTTTCTCACAGTTAAGCAACCATCTTTTCTCTTCCCCTTTAGGAAGTAGGAGGTATAGTCTCCAGAGAATATGAACTACAGAAGCTTTGGACATGGGGCCACCAGACAGAGAGAGATGGAGATGAAGGCTGAAGACAGGAGTCAGCAAATTTTTTCTGTAAATATCCAGATAGTAAATATTTTAGGCTTCACAAGCCATATGGTCTCTGTTACAACTACTCAACTCTGACATCATAGCACAAAAGCAGCCACAGATAATATTTACACCAATGGGTGGGGCTGTGTGCCAATAAAACTTTATTTATAAAAGCAGGCGGTGGGCTAGATTTGACCAATTGTTTGTTATTTAAAGCCCTTCTGGTCTAGGGTGATACCATGGGGATTAAGTAAAAAGTCTACATGCTAAACAGGGAGCCTCCTCTCCCTCTTACTCTGACCAATAATTATTCACCACCCCATACTTTCTCCAAGTAGGTTAGTAAATGAAGATATTGTCCTTTCAAGAAACTCAAACCCCTAATAGCAAATATCTACAGCTAGTAGTATTTAGTGTCACCGATTTAAAAATCCACTGGTCCAGCAGTGAAGCTCACCACTTTGTCAAGCCCTGTGAGCCGGACCCAGTGAAGCTGGGTGGGGAGGAAACCCCAGCAGTCCTCATTCTAGGGTCAAGGAACCAACCTCACTTTCAAATACAAACAGACAGGCAAAAGATCCTCTGACATTTGAAGAAAACTTCCAGCATGAGACTAAAACAATCAAACACAAAATAGACAGTAACTGGGAGCAAAAGACAACTTCAGAGGACTCTAGATAATATCTGCAGAGAGGCCAATTTATGTATTAAACACATGTTTTTTGAGTGTGAATAGTGTGTCAAACGTTTTTCTACATGCAGGCAATACAGTAGCGACCAAAACTAATAAAAATCACCAACTTCACAAAGCTTTCTTCTAAGGAGAAGACAAAAGAAAATAAAACAAGAACATTATTTTTTAAAACAATAACTGTAAAACAAGAAAGATTTATTGATGATTAAAAATTTGGCAGGTAAATGTTTTTATAGTTAGTAAAAGGGTTGGAAGATAAAATGGAAATCTCCCTGAGAAATGGGAGAAAGAAAGAAAGTAGAAGGAAAATAGGACAGAACAGAAAATTAGATGGTAGACCCAATAGGTCCAACAACCAACAGATAGGAATTCTAAGAAGAGAAAACAGAGAATAGGAAAAGGACAAAATTATCACATCAACAATACACAAAATTCCCCAGAGCTGAAAGTCAGGAGTCACCAAACGAAGAAGACCCCCAAAGTACCAACATGATAAGTGCAAATTATCCACATCAAAGCACATTTCTGTGGAATTTCAGCATTCCAGAGAAGATCCTGTTCCCGAAGAGGGAGAAAAGGTCTCGATTGAAGATTAGGGGATAAAAGTCACATCAGATATCTCAAAAGCAATAATGAAACAATATTTTCAATTTTTTAATTGAAAATTATTTTCAACTTGGAATTCCGTACTCGGCTGACATATCAGCCAAGTATATGGGTAGAACACAGGCATTTTCAGACACTCAAAATCTAAAAAAACACACATTTTCTCTTGTGCCATGTCTAAGGAAACTCCTGGAAGATATGCCACACCAAAAGTGAAGAAGGTGGGAAAGAGAGGGTCCTTTACTCAAAAGAGAGATGAAGGCAAATCCCAAGACATTGATGGAAGAAAGCTGCAGATCAGTATGTGGGCGAATTAGTAAGCAATCCCCATCCACGATGGAGCATGGATGGCTCCAGGAGGAACGTCCTCAGGAAAATGATATACTACTGGACAGAGTTTCATGTGGACATTTATGTTAAGAAACATTTTGAAGAACTTTAGAAAATGGTGGAAGACATTGATTATGCTGAGGGAAAACGTCACAAATTTAAAAAAGCAATTATTAACTACATGCAGAACAAAAATGTAAATAAAAAAGGAAATACGGTAATAGCAAAATACCCAGCTTAAAAGTAAACAATATTAACACAGTTATAACTGATAACTAATTTAGTTTGTAATAACTAAAACACTGAATATGTGTTTTATCATCTTTACTGAGGTAGAATTTTTGTGCAATAAATTGCACCCATTTAAATTGTATGATTTGATGAATTTTTAACAGATAATTCCACCCATGAAATTATTTCCACAATAAAAGTACAGAATTTTACCACTACCACCAAAAGTCTCCTTATACCCCTTTGTAATCCACCCCTCTATCTGCTCCCAAACCTAGGCAATTGCTTATCTGCTTGTGTCGATATACCTTAGTTTGCATTTTCTAGAATTTTACACAAATGGAATTATACAGTATGTACTCTCTCAACTCAGCCATTCCACTCCTAGATACATAAGAAAAATAGAAACATGTGTCCACACGAAGATTTGTATACGATATTCATAGTAGCTTTGGTCACAATAACAAAAATAAAATGGAAACAATCTAAGTATCCACCAACAGAAGCATGAATGAATAAAATTTGTTGTGTCCATATAATGAAATACTGTTCATCAGTAATAGCAAAAACGAAATATGATGGCTCAACTTTAACCACTTTTCCAATCTCATTTATTGGTCTTATTTCTTACAAAAGTCTCTTGTGGTTTCTAGGTGTGTAATCATTTTATCAGCAAAAATATGTATTTATGTATTCTCTTTTCTAATTTTATACCATTTATTTCATTCCTTCTTTTACTGAATTCACCTGAACATTCTAAACAATGTTGAATAATAATGCTGATAACAATCGTGCCTGCCTAGTTCCCGATTTTAATTGAAATGCTATTATTTCTCTATTTAATTAAAATGGTTTAATATTTGCTGTTGGCTTGGGGAATGTGGTCTGTATAATATTTATTATATTCAAGTCCCTTTCTTCTATCCATATTTTAGAGTTTTATTATAAATGGATCCTAAACGTCTTTTCAGAATCTACTATGCCCAATGCTACTTTCTCTTTGTTCATTTTGTATGGTATATTGATGAATTTCCACATATGTATACATTTCCAAAGAATAAACTTTACTTGATCATTCTTTTGATTGCAAGGTCCCTTTTCTCATACATATTTTAGCATTTTTGCATCTATATTCACTAGTGAGGTTAAGCTTAAGCTTCTTTCCAGTGCTATCTTTTCAGGTCTTTGTATTTATTCTGGCTGCATGCAATGAGTTGAGGTGGTTTCTACCACCTTCTAGGATCTGGAATTGTTTAACTACTGTTGTAACTACCTCTTCTTTAGAGGTGAGGCAGAATTCAACCATGTTACATTCTTTTCTCAATGCCTTTTCCAATGGTGACTCTTTAACCACTTTTCCAATCTCATTTATTGGAAGTTTTCTCCTATTCAAATTTTCTACTTCTTGAGTCAAATTTGATTAATTATATTATTATTGGGTTGGCCAACAGATGTGACAGAAAAACCCAAACGAACTTTTTGGCCAATCCAGTATAACAGGAAATCATCCCTCATCCTAGGGTTTTAAATGTTTTACCATAGGAGTTGGATGTAGAAATTTTTAAGGACCTTTTCATTTCTTCTGTATCTGTGATACCTCCTTTCTTATTTCTAATCTTAGGCGTCTTTATTCTTTCTCTTTTTTTTATATTCAGGCTCAAAAGGAGTTGATTATTTTGTTGGTCTTTTCAAAGATCCAGCTTTTGAATGTGTTTATCTTTCATGCTATTTGTTTCTAATTCAATATTTATTTGTTGAACACATGAATGGCAGTTATCAGCACATAGGTGGGTTGAAGACCATTGGGGAGAAAATGTGTTGAGTGAGAAAGGTGAAGGCCTCTTAAGAACACCAATATCTTAAGGGCTGAACAGAAAAAAACCCCACAGAGATTTCAAAGATGCAATCTGATAAGCAGGAGAAAAAACAGGGAAGTACAATGTCATAGAAGCCAAGATAAAAGTGTTTCACGGTGGAGAACCTTGTCAACAGTTCCGAATGTTGCCCAGGGGGATCTCTTGCCAAAGGTCTTACAAGTGTCCACTGACGCTGCCTACACGTAGGCGGTGGATGGCCCTAGCAGTTCTACGGTTTTATGGGCCGACAAGAGAAAAAGTCAGATTTCAGTGGACAAAAGAGTAAGAGAAAAGTGAGAAAATGAAGGCAACAGTCACAGATAACTTTTAAAAGACCTCTAGCTGAGTGCCTGAGGAGAGAGGGGACAGGAAATGGAAGAAGGTAAGGGGTAGAGAGACATTTTTACACAGGCGTGAAAGGCTCAAGCACATTTAAATGTTGACAGGAAGCAGCCAGTAAAGGGTTGGGTGGGAGATACAGCGAAGAAATGCAATGCAGAGCACAGACACAGTGTTAAACTCATATAGGAGAGGGTCCCATTTTCCTGTATTCCAAGGCAGGAGGATAGGACATCTGTGGGTGAATGTGGGTAAACCCACCTTTGCAGACTTGATGGAAGGAAACTGTGGAAACTGGATGGACTCTATTTCCTCTATGAAGTACCTGGCAGGGTCTTTTGCTGAGAGTAGGAAGGAAAGTGATAGGGTTGGAGGCATCCGGAAGTAGAGAAACCCTGACACAGCAGCAGTAAGTCTTGGGAGAAAGACCTAGCTTGGGAACCGTAGAAGAACTTTCGGTCAAGAGCCTAGTTAAGTTGGATGCCACACAGTGTGGAGGCACCGTGCATAGGAATGAAGGCAAGCAGATGGGTGGGCCCAGGGATACCTGTTGGTGGGACAGTACTAGGTGATAACTAGTGTTTGCAGGACAGTCACCTAGCTCTTCCAGCTCCTCCCCACGTCACTCAGGCAGCCCCACCTCCAAAGCCTCCTCTTCTACCCTTGCTATGGGAGGAAAGGAAATAAGCCTGTGTTGGACTTATTGGAACAAACTCTCCTTCCATCTCTCAGAGTCTACTTCCACATTGGAGACTGTAAGAGTGAATAAGCCTGGGGTCTGTTTCCTCTTACTCAGAAGCAAGTCCTCCCAGACAGCGCGGAGATAAACAGCTGCTATCAGGGCTACCTAGAGGGGGCAAATTACAGATAAGAGAGACAATGGAAAGATGTGGGTCTTACTACACTTGAACCATGTTCTACTTTTTGATTCTAACTAAGAGAGTCAAAGCAGAATAAACTCAGACATTCTAGTTGTTTAAAGAGTATCTCAAATACATGCAGCCCTATGTCCACAGCAGGACTATTTACAATAGCCAAGACATGGAAACAACCTAAATGTCCATCAGCAGAGGAATGGATAAAGAAGATGTGGTATATAACACAATGGACTATTACTCAACCATAAAAAAGAATGAAATAATGCCATTTGCAGCAACATGGATGGACCTAGAGATTATCATACTAAATGAAGTCAGAAAGAGAAAGACAAATACTATAGGATATCACTTGTATGTGGAATCTAAAATATGACACAAATGAAATTATCTACGAAACAGAAACAGACTCAGAGACATAGAGAACAGACTTGTGGTTGCCGAGGGGGAGAGGGGTGGGAGAGGGATGGATTGGGAGTTTGGGATTAGCAGATGCAAACTATTACATATAGAATGGATAAACAACAAGGTCCTACTGTAGAGCACAGGGAACTTTATTCAATATCCTGTAATAAACTGTAATGGAGAACATTTTTTAATCTCAGTAAGAAAGGGATTATATCTTCCTACCTATTTATCTATTTACCCACGTATCTACCTCACAACATCTTTTATTAGCTTCTAAGTTCCCTCAAAACATGGATCATATGATCCTCACCCGGCCATCCACTTAAGCAGTATTTTTAAAAACTGTAACATTTTAAGACCATATGAGAATATCTCTCAAAACATGGTCTTGGACTGACTGATTTAGATCACTGGAATTTTTTTTTAATTCATTTAAAATCCTACATCAGAATCTCCAGGGATGCTTGAAATGCAGGTTCCTGGACTGAACCCCAAACCTCCTAGTTCTGAATCTGGGTTGTACACAGGATCCTCTGAGGAGGATCCTGGGAGCATTTTCAACATGTTATTAAAATACTAATTCACTAGTAATCCTGAAGCCCGTCGGGGTCAAGCAGGCTTTCATATCTGCACTGGTTTACCTAGTGAGCACCTGCAGAAATTTTATTTTGAAGAAGGACTGCTCAAAGGAAAAGTGATGATAACTGCTCTGAAGCACCCAACACAAGAATGCAGTGTGGGATGAGGTAAGAAATCAGGGGAAGTCACCAAACCTTTAGAAGAGGAAAGTCAAACAGACACTGAGGTAAACCGAAATCGGCACAAGGCACGTCTGGACGAGTCTATGTGGGAGACCAAGGGTTAGTTTGTGTGGCCCTCGGGGTCAGGGCCTAAAGGCTCTAGCCAAGTAGCAAGTTCAGAGAATTTTGGAAGCCTTTAACCAGTGGTCCAGACAGAAGTGAAAAGACTACATTAGGGTCCCTTTGAGGGCCTGTACTTGTGCCCATAACATGTCTGTGCTGCCCTTAGGAATTTCTGCCTGGTCCTCGCCAAAATCCCGCTGGGCTGAGGACAGGACCACAAAGGGGAACCTGGAAGCTGGTGTCGTTCCTGCTCTAAGTCTATAGGCTCATCTGTAAAGCAAGGAGATGGGCCAAGTGTCTCCCTGTACCCCTGCCAGGAGCAGCTTTCTGAGCCTATGGAAGGAAGAGCTGCCAGCCCATCCTAGACCCTGAGCATCCACGGATCCAATGCAGATTTAAGGGCAAAGACTCTTCTGAGTTCATGTAAATTACAATAACAAAGAATGACTAGGCAGCCGCCTTTTAGAAGCAGAGTATCAAGGATGAAGCAATGTTTGTAGTCTTGCCTCCACGCACGATTCTTTGAGGAAACAAATGACTGCCTTCAAAGAAAAGAGGAGGATCCCTTGCACCTCATAAAAGGCTTCCTGTCCACAGGGGAGGGATGGAGAAGACGGCTGTGACCCTTGCCAACGCCAGGCCAGCTCTGTGAGCCAGAGACACTGCTGGGCAGGAGATGGCTCCCGTACAGACACAAGCAAGAGCCCTCGGTCTGTTTAGCAGCCACAGCTCACTTGGAGAAACCATTTTCACCGACTTCTCAGGGACCAGATCTGGATTCCAGGGCAACTTTATGAGGTGCTATTATATAAGGTAAGGAATAGATTTCTACCAAATGTTCCAGAACTTACAGAAGTGAGTGTTGAAAATACCCCTTTGGCAGAATCCCACAGAGCCTGCAGCAGAAATGTATCCCCTGAGTGGGATTCAAGGTTTGGAAACAGGCAGCAGACATTTGGAGCCAAGGAAGGTGAATCAGGTCAGCGCCAAGGCCCAGTGCTCGGGGTCACAGAAAGGTGAAGCTTCTCTATAATGAAGACGTATCACCTTCATGATAAAGCAAAGGAAATTCAAAAGCATCAGCCTGACTTCGTATGGGACTCAAACTGAAAGTAATATGCCAAGAGGAGAAAGATGGCTGGTAGCCATGGCAGCAGTGTTAGAATTCTTACACAGCTGCCCACGGTGATGAACCCCCCTGTGGGAAATAACCCTCACTTTAAATGCTGGCATTTTCTTGTAAAAGGCCTTACCAGAGTCCTGAAACAAGCATCCTGTTCAGAAACTTGCACCACCACCCAGAAAACCCACAGTCCTGGGGCTTCTAACTCCTCAGTGGAGCATTCCTTCCTCAACCAGCTCTATGTATAACTCGGCCTCCCGCCAGGGCCCCAGCTTGGTCCTGATGCTGGGGAGAGCTCTGGGACTAAAGGAACAAGGGCATCAGACTGGCTTCCTGGGGTGTGAGGAAAATAGATATTTATGAGCAGAAAAAGGGACAGGACCTCCCTCCAGCCCTAGTCTGGACCGGTCTTACCTCTCCTCCACACCATCACAGGTTGCTGGCAGAACTGCTTCGCTAACCATCAAGGTGTACCCTGACTCACAGGTGCAAAGTTTGTGATGGCCACATCACCTCTCCAGGATAACATGTGAATCCACTTGCCCAACTGCTTCCCTGTCTAACCTGGTTACCTGCCACCCCTGCACATCTTACACTGCAGCCGTCCTGAACTACCCACAGTTGTGCAGTAAACGTGCTACTCTTTTCCTGTCAATACCTTTGCATGTGGTCCTCCCACCCTCTATCCCAGGGACATTCTGAGGCAAACTGTCTTCTCATTACTGGCCCTGTGGCTGTGAGAGGAGGGAAATGAGATGATTTCTACGTCAGGATCAATTTGGGGTCAGCACCAGTACCTAGATGCCATTGGGTAGACTTTGTCCTGGTCTTATTTCTGCCTAAGCTGTTCTGCCAGAATGGCTGTTCTGCCAGCTGTGCCCACATGAAGCCTGAGAGCTCAGAAACCAAGATCTGGCCAAAATTCTAAATCCAAGAAGATCCCCATGGACAATTCACCTGGGAAATACACCAAGATAGCAAATTGGGTCGAACCCACCCACCGTGCTTGTGGATCTTAAGACTGTCTGTGTACTAGAATCATTTGGAGAAGCTTTTTAACGTAAAGCCAATGAAATGACCATCTTTGACGCTCAGCCTGAACATCTATCACATTTTCAAGGTTCCCAAGGGAATTCTAATGTGCGGGCCACACTGAGGACCACTGTACCATTCCCTCAACTTCCTCCTGTCTTAACTCCTTTTCTCACTTTTTCGTTGCCCTAACACTCCCCATCTGCCTCTCTCATCTATGGCAGAGACTAGCTCGCCCATCACAATTAACCCGTGGAAGTGGAACACAGGGTGGAACCAAGGCTAGACTACATTTAGGACTCCAGACTCTAGAAACACATTTTCTCATATTCAGTAAGGCAGACTATCTGGTGTCTCACTACCTGGCTGGTTTATCCCCCTTTGGAAGGAACTGGGCCTCACTCAATAGAAATCCTGATTAGACTGACAGAAACCAGGCAGAGCTCCAGGAAGACAGGCTGCTGAGCTAATGGAGCAGTTATTTAGAGTGGCTGAGAAAAGCACAGATCCAAATGGGGAGGAAAACTGCAAGAGATTTCTGGATAAATAGGATGACTGTATTAGATCCTCGTGATAGGAGGAAAGGAGAAGGAGAGAGAGAGGAATTAAGAAAGAGAGGGAGACAGAGAGAGAGAGATCAGAGGTCCAAAGACCAGGATGACAAAGCATCCTGGTGGTTGTACCATCTGGATACTGAGAGGTAGGGACTGACGTGGAAAAAGACTCAAGAGAACTTTTTAGGATGATGGAAATAATCTCTGTCTTGATTGTGGTGAAAGCCACACAGGTGTATCCACTTGTCAGAACTCACATTAGATTATGTCAATTATTTATGTCAATCAATAAATTTGAAAAACATATGTTTTAAAAATTAAGGAAGAAGAAATAGGTGAGGAAATTTTGAATAGGCGAGAAGGCCAGAACTCTGCCAAGTACTGTGCTGAGGTGCCCTGAGCGCCACCTCTCCAGGGACTGGCCGTGAGGGCCCCTGACCAATATCAAAGGCAAAGGAGAAATCCAGAACACCGCTCCCTCACACCTCACAGTATCATAAAATCCCATGTTGGAGCTGGACCACTTTCCTCAAGTATATTCCATGGAACACTGATTTCATGAGTTGCTCCCTGAATAAAAAAGAATCTGAAGTCAAATAAACTTTGGAAATGCTCGTGCTGTACTCACCTCTCACATGAACACAAGACACATTAGCCAGCGCCGTCCAACAGGATCACAGTGCGAGTTGCCTTTGTGATTCAAGGTTTTTTAGAGGAGCCACATTTGGAAAAATAAATTTAAGTTTAATAATATTTTAATGTAACCCAATATATTAGAAATATTAGTGTTTCAACATGCGATATATATAAAAATTAATAAGATTTTTTTATGTTCTTTTTGTAACCCTAACCCTCTGAAACCCACTGTGTGTTTTAAGTTGCAGCACATCTCAATACAGACAAGCCACACTTCAAGTCCTCAATAGCCACATGGGTCTAAAGGCTGCATAGCGGACAGAGCAGCCTTAGAATATTAAGGGCTCTGAGAAGCCCCGCAGTAAAGAAACGTCTTTAACTGTTTAATCCAGTGTTTCCGAAACTTATTTGACCACTGGACCCTTTTTTGGGGGTCAGTTCTATCTATTAGCATCTGTTCTTCAGGAAGACACTTCAAAAATGTGGATTCAGTTCAGAGATTGTAAAGTGATGGTCCAAAAATTAGCTATAACCTAAAGACAGATTTTGACTGGTCAATACAATGCTTTTGGATAATTTAAGCTGGCTTTTAAAAACTGGGAGATTTCACATTAAAATCTGGATCTCTAATTTCTCTGTGAAAATGGAAACTCCTGCTTCAACTGAGTCTGTGAAAGCAGACCCAGAACCGTCCCTACCACACCCGCAACGCACTCACGTGCACCTACACCTGGGCGCCTCACCCACATCAGTTACCTGCTTCCCCTACGGGCATCTGAGTAGCTAATCCTGGTCAAGCTCTGTCACCTCACTTTTCAGATAAATAACTGTAGGCCCCCCTGCAAAGCTTAAGATCATGCAGCTAAAGACGTTTCACTTGTCTGTGGCCAAGCGAAAACTAGCCCCATTTCTCCTGACCAGTCCAATATGCTCTCCGATGCTTCCGTTACTATTCTGTCATCCATTTCTGCGTCTTCTCCTGCTACACACTGAGAGAATCATGGAATCTGTAAGCCACAGACTTGCTAACTCTTCGCTATTAAATTATGCTAGTTAAGCAAAAGTGATGCTCTCTGCCCGACACTGCTTGGATCAGCACGCATCCCTCATGAGATGCTGACTTGAAGCAAATCAAGGGGTGGCAGAGCCTTTGTGGAGGTCAAAATATCCTGCTGTAGTATGGGACGCAGTCCCAAATTCCTTAGATAATCATTCAGTCTTCTTGTTTGGACTTAATCAAAACTTCATGTCCACTGTAGAGAACGGACACCAAGAATCTCTGAACAGAATCCCAGCGCAAGGCATCAGGAGGCTGTGCCTCTGGGCAAGAGGCCAGAGCTGCCAGGGTTTTACTGCCCTCACAGGGAAGCGCATTCCTCCGAGCCTGATTCAAATCTCCCGTGGCCGATGCTTATCTTGAGGCCAAGGCCAACAGCCTCTTTGTTCTTTATAACAACAGTTAATTTCCCCAGGGAGTTTCAGCTACTTTTAATAAGAGAAAATTTACCCAAGAATGTGGATAGATGTGTGTCTGCGTGTTTGAGAGTGTGTGGACGCTCCTATACCTGTTTTAGTGTGGCATCAAGTAACCTTGAACGTGGCAGAATTCTTCCTTATGTCCTTTGGGACTCCTGCTTAGTGGAAAGCTAGGAAGTGTCTGTAGGACTGAATGGAGAAAAGAGCCAGGAGTTTAAAAAAAAAAAAAGAAAGGGTACACCAGTAGCACCCCTCATTCGCCCCGAAAGACAAAAAACAGGACGCAGAGAACAGTTCATCTGCAGTGGCCTTGCCTAGTTTCTCATGGACTTGGATTTGTTAGCTCACTGTGTATGGGGAGGGGAGGGGGAGGGGGTGGGCTAACAGAGATTAAAGAAAAAAAGAGACGCGGCCGTCCCTGTGATCATGATACTTAGCAACGCAGACTTTTGACTCTTCCCAAGAAGAGCCCTTGGTTCCTCAACTCCTTGTTATAACCCAAATCATGAGCAAATTTAAAAAAAAAAGGATCAGTGACCCGGAAGAGGAAACAATGGCAGGAAGTACATTAGATGTCCTAAGACTGGAGGCGTAGGGAAATATTTTCCAACCACGATTTCCAACCACTGTGCCTTCCCTCAGCTGTACTTTAACCTCGTCAGTATTTCCAAAGGCTCAACACACTGGAGAAAAACTGTGTTTCCTTTTCCACTTTGTAATCTCCCAGCATCTACAGGAGTTTCCCAAGTACTAGTTAGATTTGCCTGGCTTCCCCAGAACGCAGAGCCCAAAGCAAAGGTGAGGTCCTCTACGTAGGAAAGCAGTAAAGCACCAGGGAAGAGCAGTGAGGGAAACAGGATGAAGCAGGGACAGAGAAAAAGAGCCAAGGCATCTTGCCAAGGGTCTGCTGCTCAGGGGGCCATCACCTGGTATCGGGCGAGACTTGGAATCAAGTGTTCCTTCCTGCAGGACTGACTGCCTTGCACGAGGCTGTGAAAGCAACTGCTTCTTAGGACAGTCTAACAGGGGAGAAAGACTTATCTCAACTCCTGTTACCTCCGTTTTAGCAGAAACTTCCAAGGGCAAGAAGAATAGATGCCAGGCACGGCCCCCTCCCCTTTTCACAGCGAAGCACTAGACCATCTATCTCCAAAAGGCTTGTAAAAGGGGTGGCCCCAAAATTATCATGCCTGCATTATCTCATCACCCGCCCCAAGGTTACTGATGGGAAGCTCTGAGATGGCTTAAGAAAGATCAGAGAAGAAAGATTTCTTTAGAGGGGGCGATGTTTCTTTTCTCTAACCAAGGGGGAGAGAAGTAGAATGCTCCTCCCTCCCCTTAAGCTGTGATGGGAACTTCAGGAGAAAAACTCAGAGACTTGACTTTTTCCCATGGAACCTGGGGACACAGGGACTAGTACCTGACTCACACCTGAAGAATTAATGGGAAAGGCCCTGGTGAGAGCAAGAAAACTACATTAGCAGTGGTCTGAAATTTCAGAGTTTGGAATAAGGATGCTTAAGTATTACGTTGGGTCACATGAGCTCTTTCTGGAAGGGAGCGAGCCATGAGTCCTTTTCAAACGGATCCCACCTAAAAAAACCTGGAGGAACCAGGTGACCCCAACAGAAAGGTAGACCGACGAAACCAGGAGACAAGGGAGTCGTGGTATCCAGGACAATGAGGCATCACCTGGTCAAGGGGACTGCAGGTGGCAGACCTCAGCAGCAGAGGGGGGAGCCTCTAAAGAAACTCCTCCCAAAACTACACAAGAGAAAGAGGCTGAAATGTTCACTGTGACACAGCCAGAGCATACCAACGCCAGGGAAAACAGCACCACCTACCTAAGACCCCGATATTCCCCTCTAAGCTCGCCACTACCCCCCCAGACAGTGATTGCAAGATGAAGCATGGAGAGGAAGTGGGGAAGGAGCTGGATGTGTCTACTCTCTCATCGCAGACCTCCAAGCAGGGGGACGGAAGAACTTTTCATTTGAGTTAAGAGCCCGGAGTTCTGATGTTGACTGGCCTGGGTTGTATTATCATTATTACCCAAAGAAAAGTAGCCAGAAAAGCTCTGGGAAATCCCTGGGATTTCATCTGGAGGCAGAGAAAAACACATGAACAAAACAGGTCGGAAGAGGCAGTGGTAGGAAAGACGGAAATTGGTCTTTGCGCGGGGCGGGGCGGGGCGGGGCGGGGGGCGGGGGGACCTTGCAGAGCAGCTGAATAGCTACAGCGCTCCACCAAAGGGCTGCCTTGGGGGGGCCCTTCAGAAACAGTATGCATCTTGTCTTCTTATGTCAATGTCAAGACTGAAACTAGATACCATGGAAACCCATCAATTTATTCTTTTGTAGAAAAGCTTCTACAAAAATTAGTTTATTAAACTATCACAGGAAAATCCCTGGATGTGTGAGGTGTTCCTTGAATGAAGCCTGTCCTGGTCCTTCAGCCTCTCTGCCAGCCTTGCCCCACCCCCACCTGGCAAACAAACGTTGTCAACAGCAAAGAGGTCAAAAGCAAATGTGTAGGTTCAAAAAACCTATTCTTGACTGTGAGACAAAAATCATTAGAGACTGCATGAGAACCAGTAACACCAAGTAAAAAAAAAAAAGGGAACTTCAATTTGAGAGCGTGGAAAAGCAAGAAAAAAAAGAGCGATAAGCAAAACAGAGCTTGAGCGAAATCAGGAGAGAAGAGAGGAGATACCCACAAAGTTTGGGGTGTACGAAGGAAGGGAAGGCCTGCTTGCTGGTTCCCAGCTGTTATTTGAAAGAGGTGCATATAGGTCAATCCCAACCTCCCAATTCATCCCAGCCCCCAGCCACCTTTAGTAACCATAAGTTTGTTCTCTACATCTGTGACTCTATTTTTGCTTTGCAAATAAGTTCATCTGTACCATTTCTATAGATTCCACATATAAGTGATATTATACGATATTTGTTTTTTTCTTTCTGACTTACTTCACTCTGTATGAGAACCTACTGTACAGCACAGGGAACTCCAGTCAATGCTCTGTGGTGACCTAAATGAGACGGAAATCTAAAAAAGAGGGGATATATGTATACGTATAGCTGATTCACTCTGCTGTACAGCAGAAACTAACACAACATTGTAAAGCAACTACCCAACACCTGGCTGAGGTTGTTGCTTTATAATCAGAAACAGCAGGGGAGGGGAGGGAAACTCAGACTGACCCAGTTAGGAATCGCTCGATCAGAGGCACAGAATGGACTGGAGTAAGTTATACGTAGGCAGTAACTGTCGGATCAGAGCAGAGATCAGAACAAGTTAGAGAAACAAAGTTTCATTTCTAGGATGCAGGCTTAGGCTTGTGGACTCTGGAACTGGCAAGGCATCCAGAGACTACAGGGTCTCGCTTTATCCTTTTCCCTTGTGGCAGAGGGAGGGAGGCAGAGTGGTGTGGAATGGACGTCTCCTGGCTGCTTCAGTAGACAGACTAAACTACTTAAAATTTATTTCTTTGTGGTCTATTTCCATCTTTTTTTTCTCCGTTCGAATAAAAATGTCTCCACCCCATTCCCTGCTTTCACGTAACTTCCTAAATATTAAGAGTTTGCTTAACATTGTACAGCAAAGACTTCTCTGGCAGAATCCATATTCCACCAGGAGCCATGTTTTCCTTTTTCTGCATATTGAAGCAGAATAAAACCATTCAGAAATAAAAATACACAATGGCCTTAAAATTCCTGCCTTATGAAATTGAGGCTGTCAGTTCCAGCTCCCTCTTATTTAAAGGAATATTCAGGCTGCACCAACACGGAAATGAAGCATCTTGACAGTTCCTCGAGGGTAATGGTGTAGAACCACCTGTATTTAACATTCCCACTTCGATTCCATTAACACATGGAACTCAGTTTTCTCGATCTGCCAGGGAGAAATGGAACAAAAATCAATATCCCGCCGAAAAGCACTGTGAGATTTTACCTCCTCTCAGATCACAAAGGAATGTCAGGCCCCTTGACGGAGAGACTTCCCGAATAAACTGCAGGTTGTCGCCACATAAAGCGACATTATATGAAGTCAAGAGTTGAGACAGGTGCCACCCTCATTCTATTTCTTCCTTCCTGCAACATATATTTCACGTCTGCATTAGTGTGTTCAGATGCCAGGAAGATAAGTACTTTAACAATCCTGAGGCCGAAGTCTGTGGAGGCGTCTGTTAATAACAGCTTCAATGCATTTCCTCGTGCTGTAAATTCCAGCTTTCATATCTTCCCAAGAAGTGCCTGCCCGATCGGCAGTGAATGAACTTGCCAGGAGGCCCGCCCCACCCCCAGCCCCGACTACGGCCCCCGCTCTACTCAAGTGCAGCTTCCGCCGGAGGAGTGAGGTGGTGGCTCCTTGGCTACCTCGGTGAGGCCGATCCTCTGCTGCTCACAGGGGAAGATTTGCTCGCCTGGACGCTTCCAAGCCTCCGGGGCCAGTCGTGCTTCAGCTACCTTCTGTGACTTGATCTTGTACTTGCCTGGGCTGCATCCGCTTCCTCACTCTCCTACTCCTGCCCCATCGCCTGTCTGACTCAAAGTATCTGCAGACCCCCAGCCTCACCTGGAGACACTCCTGGCCCTGGCCAGTCCTCCCCTGCCTTTACACCCTCACCATTCAGAGCCAGGACATCCAGGGCATGTGTCCAGTGTTTCTGTTTTTTTAATGGCTCAACAAATAATGTTTTTAATGATTGTTTTAATCCAGAAAATGATTTTGATAGCCAGCTGGTAAATTTTTTTTCAACTTTTTATTTTATGTTGGAGTGTAGTGGATTAACAATGTTGTGTTAGTTTCAGGGGTACAGCAAAGTGATTCAGTTACAGATATACGTGTATCTATTCTTTTTCAAATTCTTTCCCCACTTAGGTTGCTACAGAGTATTGAGCAGAGTCCCCTGTGCTATCCAGTAGGTCCCTGTTGGTTGTCCACTTTAGATACAGCAGTGAGTACATGTCAGTCAATCCCACCCTTACTGAAGAGCAGGGGTCAGCAAGCACTTCCTACAAATGGCTGGAGAGTAAATACCTTAGGCGTTCCTCTACTGATAGGTAGATAGTTAGAGAGAGAAAGAGATTTACTACGGGAACTGACTCACATGGTTATGGAGGCCAAGAAGCCCCACCATCTGCCTGCCGTCTGCAAACTGGGAACCAGAAAGCCACTTGGTGTCATTCTGTCCAAGTCAGAAGGTCTGAGAACCAGGAGCTCCAACGTCCAATGGCAAGAAGAGATGGACACCCCAGCTCAAGAAGAGACAGAGAGAGTCTGCCCTTCCTGTACCTTTTCAGCCCTTTTGGGCCCCACTAGATGGGACGATGCTCACCCCCACTGGTGAAGCTGATCTTCTTTACTCAGTCTGCTGAACCAAATGCTAACCTCCTTCAGGACACCCTCACAGACTCATCCAGAAATGGTGTTTTACCAGCTCCGTGGGCATCCATTCACCCAGTCAAGCTGACACATAAAATTAACCATCACATCCTATGAAAGCAGCCCTAGACAATGTATGCAAACAAATGAGCCAGGCAGTGTTCCAATAAAACTGTATGGACAGCTGAAATTTGAATTGCACCTAAATTTCATGAGTCACAACACGTCACTCTCCTTTTGATTTTTTAAAAATTCTTTTAAAATGTAAAAGCCATTCTTAGCTCGGGGGCCAAACGAAAACAGGGTGTGAGTTGATCTGGCCTGTAAGACTGTGTTTTCTGAGCCCTGTGTTAGAGATTTCAAGTAAGCATCCCCTGTAGTAGCTGGTGTAGAGTGGGTACCCAAAACAAATTTTAAAAAGTTACTTTGTGAGTGAATTAAAAAAGAATGAGGAAATGAGTGATGGAATGAAGGGAGAAATGAAGCAATAAAGGAATGAAATAACTATGAAAAATGTCTGACTGATCCCAAGGGACTCTGAAAATGTCTTTGATCATTTTTCTTTTTAATTCCAGTCTCGAGTTTCATCTCGGGACTCCCCTGCATCCAATCTTCAACTTCATGAATGCCCTCATCATTCACTCCTTCCACAAGTGCCTTCTGAACACCTACTATAGTATAGCCAGGCCTGGCGCCAGCCACCGAGACCGACCAGTGGATCAGACAGACCCCACAGGGCTCCAGCACTAGAAGGGACTTTAAGACGTGGACGAGGAGTTATATTTCACGTGAATGCCTATGGACAGAACAGGGTTCTGGGATCACAGGAGATGTTACCAGTCAAGATGGAATCAGGCTTCAATAAAAAGTGAGGAAGGTGGAATGAGATGAGGCAGGGGGACCCTTGGGCCTCCACCAAGACAGGACCCCTTGCCTTCTGATCAGACCCAGCCCGTGTAAGTCAGAATCAGATTCTGGGTTCCTCAATAGGATTGAGCCCAAAGGGTTTTTTATGGACTGAATGTTTGTGTCTGCCCAAACTCCTATGTTGAAATACTAACCACTAATGTGATGGTATTTGGAGGCGGGGCCTATGGGAGGTGAGCAGGGCATGAGGGTAGAGCCCACATGAATGCCCTTTATGAAAAGAGAAAGGAGGAGATGATTTTTCTCTCGCCCATGTGAGGATACAACAAGATGACAGCCACCTATGAACCAGGAAGCGGGCTCTCACCAGACACCAAATCTGCCAGCACCTTGATCTTGAACTTCCCAACCTCCAATTAAATGTTTGTTGTTGAAGCCACCCAACCTGTGGTATTCTGTTCAAGCAGCCCAAACTAAGACCGAACTCGTTGAATGTTCAAAACACCTCTCTGAAGCTCTCCGAGAAGCCTTCTAATCATGAATTTGCATGTTCCTTGGTTATAAATTCCAAGAAGAATTTGGGGATAAATTTTAATCTGAAAATACATGTAAAATATTTTCTTCAAACAAAGAAAACCCAGCTGCTATGTTTTTCTGAAAGATACAGAAAGGTTCTCAAAATGGATGTTTCTTGCAGGGCCCTTAGATAAAAGCTGGGAAATAGCATTAAATCTTAACGGAGTGGAAGCATTTCTGAAGGGGACTGGGATACTGCGGACCAGACACATGGCTTTCTGAAGAGCTAACTCAACACTGGGCTTGAACTCAAAGAATGTGGATGAATGGATGTTTAACATGAGCCCTCAATGCTCTCTTACACACATCAAATGTCTCTAGCCAGCTTCTGGCAAGTGCTGAACTGCAGCAAATTAATGATGGGTTTCTGTGATGCGTCCCTGAAGTGTCAGTGGATCCTGCTTTAATCACTGAAAAGCAAAGCCAGCCTTCCTGGAAAATGGAGAAAGCCATCTGCAGTGTGATGGGAAAGGCAGGAAGGCCCACTACCCCAAAACATGTGTGTGCATCCAGGTGCCACAGGACGGCCAGCCCTCCCTGAGAGTGGACCTGACCACATCACCGCCCCTGGCTCAGCCTTCTTCAGGGGCTCCCCATCAACTTCCAGATAGAACCCATATATAAAGGGATCTTCCAAAAGTAAAAATTAAGTTAGATCTCTACCTCACACTTTAAACCAAAATAATTTCCAGATGGGTTGAAGAGTAAAATGTAAGAAATAAAACCTAAAAAGACCAGAAAAAAAAATAGGGGAAGTAAGCATCCTTGATCTAGGGATTATGAAGATTTACTAAACATGCAAGCAGAGAAGAAAAGACGGGTAGTTTGGATCATATAAAAATGAGAATGGTCTGTATATCACAAAAATGAAACCAGTGAAATCAAAAGGCAAGTGGCAAATAGGAGAAACTATGTTGCTATTTGATGAAGACTTCATGTTTTTAAAGTGTAAGCAGGTCTTGGCAAAGTAATGAGAAAACACGATAAATGCAGCAACAGAAAAAAAAAATTGGGTACAGGGCATGAACAAAAGAAGAAAGAGAAATTCAGTGATTTATTCAACCACGACTCATGCCTACTCCACTGAAGGCCCTGCGTCCATCAATACATAAACGGCTGGCAGGCTGAGGTTGAAGGCGCTGTGCTCAGTCCCAGCAGCAGAGCCCAGCCACTGGGGTGTTGGCCTGAGTTGCTCACTGGACTTTCCTCCGACAGAGGTAGCTGTTTCTCCCAAGATGGTGTGGGACACCGTCCCCTGGGCCAGCCCGCACCCAGTGACGGGCCAAAGGAGAGGCTGCAAATCATAGGCCCCCTTGCCTTGAGTCAGGACAACTCTGAAGATGACCCAGCTCGCAGTTCTGCCTCTCCTCCCCTCGGTCCTGTTCTGCTCTCCATCTTTCAGGAGGTGTCCCCAAGATGCCTCCCCAACAGACGCACGGCAGCCAACCTATCTCAGGTCTGTTTTCAGGGCACCTGCCTTGAGACAGGTGTTCAGCTTCAACAGTAATCAAAGAAATGCCAGTGGAAGCCGTCTTCTGATTTCCCTTCCTGGGGAGTGGAAGGAAGGTCCATAAGGCAGAGGACAACCAGGGAAGTGTAGCAAAGTGTCAGAGACACGAATAAAAGAGAAAGTTTCAAACTGGAGGTAATGATCAACTGTAACAAATAACGGAGAAAAGGAGAGGGAGTTAAGGGTTTTCAAAAGGTCCCCTGAATTTACCAATAATAAGGTTTTTCATGAACTGGCAAAAGAGTAGCTTTGGGGGAATGAAAGACGTCAGAACTTTGAGGGGAGAGTGGGAGGGGAGAAAGAGGTGATGACAGGTAAAGACGACCCCTCCAAGATGTGATAATAGCTTATAAATATACAGGGGAGTCTTCAAGCTCATGTATATTCGTGTGTGTGTGTGTGTGCGTGTGTGTGTGTGTGTGCGCGTGTGTGTGTGTGTGTGCGTGTGTGTGTGTCTGTGTGTGTGTGTCTGTGTGCGCGCGCGCACGCACATAATAGCCAAAAGCAGGGTTGGGAAACTTTTTCCGTACAGGGCCAATAATATTTTCGGCTGTGCAGGCCATATGAGCTGTGTCACAACTATTTGACTCTGCCCTTGTAGAATTTTTACATCATTTTATGGTCTCTCATGCATCTCTTTAGAACAGGGGTTCTAAAGACGTTAGCTTGCATGAGAGTCAGTTGGAGGGCTTGTGGGAACAGACTGCTGAGCCCCACCCTGGAGTTCCTGACTTCGTAGGTCTAAGGTGGGACCTGAGAATTTGTGCATTTCTAGCAAATTCTCCAGGATGCTGATGATGTGGGTCCAGGGACCACACCTGGGCAAGCACTGCTCCAGGTGTCACTGTTCATATTAGATCTCCCCAATGAACTGAACTGGTCCACGGAAAAGATCATGCCTGTTATTTCTTTTCAGGATAAACTCACTCTCTCAGGCAACTTCATACAGTTCAAGACCCGCAAAACATAAGGCTACTGCCTTCCCCATGTGTAACGACCTGCCAGCAAGAGGCAAAACTGATATATAAGCATTTACCCTGGGCTTTTTTTCTTCCCAGGAGTATATGAGGAGGTCCCAGCTGCCAGGGAAGAAAGGGAGCATCTAAATTCTTCAATTCAGAGATGTGACAACAAATGTTTAATGACCAGCTTACGGGGAAAAGTGCTGATTTGTAGCATTTGCCAATTTCTGTTCTGTAAACGCACCTGGACACGGCCAAGTTCAAGCTACCAATATGATGTTACTACCCAGAGCACTGGGTGAAGATGTGCACCATCAACTCCTGTGTCCAGGGTGACTGGCCTCCACCCATCACTGTATCACTTTCCTCGAATTGCCAGGAAGATGGTGGTGGATGGAGAATCACTGCTGCTGAACACTCAACGGCCAGACCCAGCTCAGCACCTGGCCTGTCTGGTTTTCTCTGTGGGTCTCAAGCCTCTGAAATGCAGACTGCCGAGACCACTCTTCCAAATTGTGCGGCCACCAAAAACCTGTCCTAGGAGCCCCACTCCAATAGCTTATCTTCTGCAGTGTTTCAAGTGGAAAGAAGTCCAAGAATAGGCAGCAGTGGGTCCTGGGCCCTGCTCCCATCAGGATGGCAGAAGTTGATGTGGTTCTTAGGACCCCTGAGGAAGGACCAGGGCAATGTGCTCTTGTGACGCAGCCTGCCCTGGTTCTGGCCATCAGGCTTCCAGACATTTCAAAGAGATAAAGCAGAGCTCTCAACCACCGCTGCCCATTAGACCACCCGAGTGGTATCGTTTATTTTTCAATATATAAATACCCATCCCTGACCTTCTGATGTAATTAATCAGGACTGGGGCTTGGGCTTCAGGATTTGTAATAGGTGTTTGTGATGGGCAGCAAGGGTTGAGAACCCCTGAGCTGGGACGGAAACATTGACCTCTTGTCCAAAGGGACCTAGACCCCAAAGAGTCCAACCCTCATCTGAAAGATGAGAAAATGAAAATCCAGGAAGACTTAGCGATTTGGCAAAGATCATGAAGCTGGTCAACTGCACAACTGGGTATAGGATCTGTGCCCCGTGACTTCCAGTCCAAGTCTCCTTCTGATCCATCACACTGGCTGTTGTGGTCTGAAAGGCAATGACACTACAGCTATTTGGCCTCTTGAACTTTCTTGAGACAAGGGCTTGGGGACTCAGGTACTCAGCCTAGTGACTTTTATTTCCATAAGGAAGTCCCTAATGTTTATATCAGGGGAAGACAGACAGGCACGATACTTTTCCCCACCCCCATCGACACCATCAATAGTAAGCTGTCTTTGAAACATCTTTCTCCTCAGTCCAAAAGAAAATGTTTTCCTGACTTGGCATGCTCACAAATACGAAAAGAAAAAAAAAAAAAAAGGATTAAATTTGCTTTTAAGTTACCAAATGCACCATGCAGGTCTGTAATTGACCATGAGAGTGTTGGGAAAATATGATCTATTCTCTATAAATCAGGAAACCTTAAACAGGCTCTCTAATCGTAAATGCCGATCCTGGCAGTGTCCAAAAAGGCTCATGTTTATAAATTGTTCCCTGCTGTTTTAAGTAAGTGCACAAACACAAATCACACTAAGGACTTCAGAAAAGACTTAGCTGTGTGGCAATTTATTATAAGCAGTGTAATTTTCATCAGTCAGGCTGCCCTAGACTGTAATTACCTCTCCACCAGAAGAGTTACAATTGCTTTCATTACATTTTCCTAGTCATATGCTCGTCTGGATTGCCACAGAGACACTGAATGGAAAATGCATTTATTTATTGTTAGTCCTCCTAATGGCTCCTTACTTGGTTTCTAAAGATGTTATCAAGTCACTTGCTTTTCCTACTCCTCCCACCCCCACTAGTGGCATTTGTAGAAGACAAAAGAGGCCCAACTTGAAAACTCTCAGCTCGTGTAGAACATCCACAAACTGCCCAGCATCTGCAGATACGCAGCTCTGGCTGAGGGTCCCCATCAGCCTGGCTAAAGTTCAAATGCTGAAGATTAATTAAAACCACACGCCACTGAGCACAACGACCAGCCTCCAGGTCACAACTGAAAAGAAACCACATTTTGTTCCCTATAGTTAGAGCTTTACAGGAACATTTGAAGGACTCAGAAGGTGACCCAGCAGCCCTGTCTCCCACGTGGGTGGGTGTATGAATCAGAGGGTATGGTTGCACCTTGGCCCTTGAAACAAGCAAGAAGCAGGGGACATTTTCATCTCCCCAGAGCCCTTTTTAGTCCCTGATGCCATGAAAAGAAAAGCTGGAAACAGAGATCCCAGATTCAGAGGGTGGGTGTAGATGGGAGAAGAGGAGACCCTGTCCACATAGTGACGGATGAGCTTTATCAAGACCAAGCATTTTGTCAGTAGATGAAGGGTTTGCTTATTGCTTAGAATCAGACTCAACTCTGGGCTGCATCCCCAGAAATCTTCCCACAGATCTGCTGTGTGCAGGCAGCTCTGCCACTCAGCTGCTGTGACCCTGAGTAAGACCCGTGACTTTCAAAAACCTCTGCTCCCTGAAGGTCCACTAAAGAGCCAAAGACAGGAATTCAAAACAGCTGACTCTTTCAACTGTCACATCAAACTTAGGACACGTAAGCAAGGGAAGGGTCCGTGTATCGGGAAAAGGAGAATTCCCTTCCCGTGATGTTGGTTTTTTTCTTGTCTTTCCTTGTTTAAATCCACGTCACCACATACAGAAGGAGTAGCCCTGCCTAGGAGCTCCTCACTAGCAGCCTTGAGAAAGGACACAGGAAATAGCCCAGAACCACGGAATGCTAACATTTTCAATCTCGGAAAGGTGTGAGCAGGATGGCCTACTCTGTCTTCCTGTTTCATAAGTAAGAAAACTGAGGCCCAGACATGCTCAATAATGTATCAGAGTCACAGAAATGCTTCAGAGCTGCCTCCTAGTGACCAGGCCAGATTTTGCCCCCACTGAAGTCCACCCATCCCTGGTATACTTGCTAAGCGGCCTGCTGGCCATCATTAGGGAATGTCATTCGCCCGGCTTTGCCCTGCACAACCCAGGGCATGCACCTGCTTGAGCATGTATATGAAGTGGCTTAGGACAGGGGACCCAGTAAATGCTGCTAAATCTGAATGCCCTGACTTCTATAGTCTTCCCCTATAATTACTCCTAGGTCTGGGCGCAGGAATAAAATCACACTGTGATTTCCACTGTGGACAAGCTCGGGGGATGCCAGCCAGGGAGCACGAGCCTATACGTGCAGTGACCAGACATGTGTGTCCACTTGGTGGCCAGCTGCTGGGAGCTTGAAGGCAGCCTTACCCCCATCCTGAACTGCTTCCTGTGAGAGTGGGGGACATGCACAATTTCATCCCACCCCAAACGAGCCCAGGTTGGTAGTGCCACCACCGGTTAAAACTAATCCAAAATTCTTCCCAGT
Organism: Delphinus delphis; assembly: GCF_949987515.2. Lineage (NCBI taxonomy): Eukaryota > Metazoa > Chordata > Mammalia > Artiodactyla > Delphinidae > Delphinus > Delphinus delphis. The sequence continues at coordinate 55,785,181 of NC_082701.1, forward strand.
GACAGCTGGGCATAAACTCACACTGTAGAAGGCCGCTTCAATCAGGGTAGAAATTTCTGCTTTGTATGGTTTGTCAAATGGAAGAGTGCTTGCTTCTGGATGAGTCTGTCACTTCTGCAGAAATCCTATACCCTCCATTTCCCCTCATTTGCTTGCATTTCACAAATGGCCACATCATTTTGTCAAATTGTGGAGCCACTTGGAAATTGGGCGTAAAGTTTTGCATAATCATTCATGTCATGCCTGTGACAGTGCGTGATTATATATAATGGTCTCTGAGGAGTCCCCACGCAGGGGAATGCTACCTGGCTGGCCTCGGAGCCAAGTTCCATTACAACCATTTCATAGAGGACACTGAGGGAAAAAACTGCTACAGCTACACCGGGCCCCTGTGTAGACAAGGAGGAAAAGCAGGCAGCACAGCTTGAGTCGGCGAGTTAGTGCCGGGAAAATGAAACAGTAGACTTTGTCTAGAGTTAACCTTGAAAACCACCTCAGTTCAACTGATTTCTGAGCCTAGACACAGAGGCCAAATTTAACTAAAATTTCACTGGGAGGAAAAAAAAACAGCTTTTGCTTCAAGAAAATTTACCTCTATCTCTGAAGATAAAGATGTAACTGTTTCTCAAGAATGGAAAGACGTTTGGGTTTTTGGTGGGGTTTTTTTTGCTTTTAAATTTTAATTTTTTTTAAATTGAAGTACAGTTGATTTACAATATTGTGCTAAGAATGGAAAGATGTTAATAATAGTAGAAATTGGGTGACATAGGTACACAGAGGTTCATTGCTATTCTCTCTACCTATCTATTTGAAATGTTTAATATTAAAACACCTTTTTAAAGTAAAACATGTAAAATTTCAGTTTGGATGTATTATTAAAATGTCTGACCATACTGTTGAATTCCAGATTATGTAGGGGGAACAAATGCACCCCAAGGAAATCCCAAGAGAAGCAAACACCTCTAGAAAGGTGAGGCAGGATGAAAGGGCAGAGGCATCGCTTTTGCGAAGAGCCCAGTGGAGGCTGTTAAGTCCCCAGGGAAGAGGCTGTGTGGTATGTCAGGGTAGATAGGTTTTATATAGTCTCACAGAGTTTCCCAGAACCTGCCTTAGTAACAGAGATGAAAAATGGGTCACATACACCCTGGAGTGGCATAGAAGTTATGGAAATGCCTGCTGGACCAGATGGAGCTGTGCAAGAAAAATAAGGAACACCTCAGCAAATGCTGTGTAACAGATAACAGTAAGAGCGTGATTCCCCAAAAACTCAATGCAACTCCTATTTCCTAAAGTGACAGGCATCGTATTTCCAATACTCAGGCAGTAGGAACTGAAATAAATTGAGCTATAAAAAAATCCAAGTTGCATTCATCACACAATTGAAATATGTAAACTAAGATTCGTACCTGCCACATGAGCCTGCCGGAGAGCCATTTCTTCCCGTCTTGATGCTGCCGGATTCTCAAGCCTCTGTCTAAAAATCACCTCTTCCATGGACCTTTCCCTAAAGATTCTAACCCTGAATTAATCCTTAATTCTCTCCTCTCTTCATTTCTGTAATACTTCTTCTATGCCCTCTGGTTTTAGGGCTTATGTATGAGTTGCCTTACTCACTCGTGTCTCCTGTGTGTTAGACTTACCTCACCATAGACTGTAAATCCTTCCAGAGCTGGGATTACGTTGTACACTTTTAAAGGCTTCCCCCAGCTCAGCTTAAGACCCATCTTTACTGGGCAATCGTCTCTAATGATTACAGAGTTTACCGTCCTTGTGTCTAATATTTTTAAGTATTACAGTTAACATATTGGGATATTCTTGGCACTCACTTTCTGTACCTATTTGATCTTTCATTATGACAGTCTATTTCTATGTTAATGAAATGACACAGCAATAACAATCCCTGTGAGATGGCGTGAAGGAAAGGAGCAGATGCTTTCATTTCTCTAAGGCTATTCCTGGTCTCAGACCCCTTCCTCCTTTCCCACCCTCATTCTAGGGGTGAGAAAAACTCTTTAGTGGCTTTTCCGTGCCTTCCCTGGCAGCTAGGAGTGGCCAGGAGATACCAGCTTGGTCAATGACATGGAAGAAGAAGCCTGCTGGGGACTTCTGGAAGTCCTCTTCCTTTCCCTTCTTCCTGCCCATCTTGTGGATTCTGAATGTGATTCCTGAAGTTGGCGTAAATTTCCTAAACTAACTCCAGGCTTTCTCTAATCCAGCTCTCAATTACTTTTCTAATTTTGTCTCTTACAATTTTCTTCCATTTGAATTAAACTGATTTTCAAAACTTGTTTTTCTCACTCTATAACTTTGGTTATGTTGTCTCCCCTCTATAGAAAGACCCCTCTCCATTTTAATCCAAACTTTTAGACCCAGCCAGATCTCTGTCTCATTGGAAAAGCTGCCCTCAAGCAAATTCTTCTCTTCTATCTTAAATCTCATAGCCCTTTTGACCCTACCACTTAAATAGGCATTTGCAGATTCCCTACAGTATTTCTTATATTATTGCCTTTCTTTGATATTAGTTCGTATTAGTCTTGGTCTCTCCAATTGGATTATTAGTTCATTCAGACTGTATGTTCTCTTCCTTTGTATCTCTCATAGCACCTGATACAATAATAAAATCAATGTTCAGGCACTCAATATGTACTTATGGAGTGAGTGAATGTTGTTATGTTTAGAATATTCTTGCCTTATAATGAGACGCTCAAAGGTATAAACCTATCCATCCTTGGCTGATAGAGAATGGAGATCCAGCAAACTAGCAGAGAAATTCGAGGGTAGTTTGCATGATGAGTTACTAATATGGGCTGTGACTTGTCCAATAGAGTGCTTTACAAGCCAAGATGGGATAGGCTACACTATGGTAACATGCATTTCCAAAATCCCAGGGCCTCATGAAAACAAAGGTTATTGTCTCACTCACTGTACGCCCAATGCAGGTAAAAGGAGAAGCAGCAGAGGGCTTTGCTTATCAGAATCACTTGGGAACTGAGACTTAACAGAGGCTCTGTCTTGCTACGTTCACCCATAATCACCATGGCAGGAGGAAAAGAATGGGGTCTATCTTACACTGGCTCTTAAAACCTCTACCTGTATATGACATTTGCACTCAATTTTTACAACCAGAGAAAATGATATGGCCACACCTAATTTGAAAGAAGGCAGGAAAGTGCCATTCGACCCTATGTCCAGGTAGAGAGGAAAACCAGATTACTTGTGACTACCACAGATGCTAACCTTGACTAAGAAAAGTATATCAATCGGTGTTCTTTAGCTGCAGCCAACAAAAGCTGGCTCTGGTTAACCTGAGCAAAAAATGCATCTATTGGGAGGATATGGGTAGCTCACAATTGAAGGAAATCTACCTAGAAGAGACCAGGACCAGGGTCAGCCCTGAGCATACAGAAGAATGACCAGATTGACAGGCTCTTCAGAGAACGTTCAATAGTATGAGTCAGCCACAATCCTATCATTGTGTCATTTGCTTAACTTTCAGATTCTTAGATGAGAGCATCTCATGGGCTGAGCTTGGACCACGTGCCAACCTTGACCGGGGATGAGTAGGCACCTGCAACAAGAGTCCCACTAAGACTGTGTGCAGTGGAAGGAAGGATAGTGGGACCCTGTTAGAAGAAGGAGGAATAAAGGAAGATAAGAGAAAGTTACTCATGTCCATTTTGCACAGACTATTATACAATAACTTAAAGACTGCTGGTAGTATGGCATGCCTATGCGGCAAGACGTTACACGAGGACCGAATATCCGTATCCCTTGTCCAGAGACCCCTAAGATTGTACCTTTCTCTTGGTTCACTTCTTCCGAAAGGAAGTCTACCTCCCACTTTCCTCCTCAAGTGTAAATGCTATCTTAGGGCATTAGTAACAGTGTAATATGACTGTGGGAATAGTCCACGGCTGCAATCAAAAGGTGAAAGTTTAACTGAGCAAAGTCACACGGCTGATCTTCTGAACAGCTTTCAGCAGATCCACGGCTGAGTCACTCCTGTCTTCCCTGGTAGGAACCGATCTTAAACGAAGATGACTAGGTGTGCAGCCCTTTGAATGACAAGGGAATGATTTAACTGGGGGACAGATCAGCCATCCCTAGAAACTCTCCCCAGATTTCCAAATGACAAAACCAGAAGTAGTAGCTCCAGGGCTGCTAGCTCAAGGCTCCAGCAACAGGAATATTCTGGGATGCTGTAGACAAAACCAAAGGCTCCCCACCTTCTGCCACTAGCCCCAAAACACTTTACTCCATCAAGAGCTTAAATGAAAGAGTAAACAAATCACAGCTACTCTGCATGAAACCAAATTTGGGAACCCTGAATACTGACTGCCCCTCAGCCTCCCTAGTTCTGCCTGTAGTTAGTTTTTGATGCACAACACACCACCCAAAACTAATGACTTATGACAGTAGCCATTTACTTTGCTGGCGATTCTGGGAGTCAGCAATCTGGGCTGGGCTCAGCTAGCCAGTTCTTCTGCAGACTGCAGCTCGGGTCATTCTGGCATCTGCATTCTGCTGCCCATCAGCTAGGCGGCTCTGCTTACAGGGTTTGGCCAGCTGAGATGAGAGAACCACTGGGTCTCTCATCATCCTACAGACATGCCCGGCCTTCTCATGGTTTCTAGGAGCCTCAGGAGGGAAGTCTGAATGCACAAATGCTTTTCAAGCCTTCGCTTGTACCACAATTGATAGCATTCCACTGGCCAAGACAAGCCACACATTCAACGGATTCAAAGAGCAGAGACGCAGTCTCCACTTCTTGATGGGAGGAACTGCGGTGGTGCACTGCAAAGGTATGAACACAGGAATAGATAAAACCTGTGGCCATTTTTCAGTCTTCCACAGAAGGCAACCTCTGTTGGAACTCCATGGACCCATATTTGGAAATCACTGGGCTAAGCTAGCCTGATTTGTCCATCCTCTGTCTGGCTGGATAACTTCAGGTCCACCTAAGTAATATGAAAGGAACCAGCTCTGTCTAAATCTCTTATTTTCTGCAGACTGCTAGGTGAACAGGTTAGCAAAAGGAACTCTGCGGCCCAGCAAAATAGACATTTATCTTGCCTCCTCAGCCTTAGGCCATCTGCCCTAATGCTGCTTGTTCCTTTAAAATGCAGCGTTAGCAGACAGAGACCCCTGTGCCAGCCACAGACCTTGGAAAGACAGGCTGGCTTTCGGGTAGCACATTCTGCTGATGGTGAAGCAGTTCAAAGTGGGATAAATTAAAGCCCTTATTTAACTCCAAGAATTCATTTGCCTTTTGATCCACCTTCCGCTCTGACAAATGCTCCCTTCCTATCACATTCAAACACACACCCCCTTCAGATGCTAGTAAACTCATCTCCTGCCAAGGAGTGGATTTTCCCCGTATTGCTCTATCTGGGCGATAAAAGGGTTTAATGTCCCGAGTTCGCTTTTCAGGAGCTAACTCAGATACACCCGACACAGCAAAGCGCCTAAGCTCTTTCTACAGTTATTAGACTGTTATCCCTAATTCCTCCGGAGATCCAACATGGCAGCAGTGACTCCGAGGGCGCTTTCCTATTAAATCTGCATTTTGCACAGAGAGATAAAGCAGGCCAGTTCAACCCTGTTTACGGGGATGGCGGAAGAGCCCCTGCAGGCTGCTGGGGCTGCCAGCATTTTTCCTCTCTCTCGGAAAGCCTGGGTGGGATGGATCCTCACGGCTCGTGGCCCAGACACATCTGCAAACTTTGCAGACTTTTCTAAAACACTTCCAGGGTGAGAGCTCAGGGTCACCTGGCAGTTCTGCTGTGGGTGTATGATGAGAGCATCAAAAAGCTCAGCCAACCATCGAGGGATAGGCGTTTCTAGACACAGCTGTAATAAAGCCAAAAATCACTCTGGAGGCAGACGTATCTGTGTGGTGTGAGATATAAGCGGGGTCTCCAAACTGTGTGTACATCTCCCAAGGGAGTATAAGATTATGCATTTGTGTATAGAAACAATACAGTAAAATTATTTATTTTTGCCTTAAAAAGAAAAAAAATTAAGGTTTTCTAGTTTCCAACATATAGATTTCCTCTGGCACCATCATGAGCCCACTATGTAAGATGGGACATGTCTCATTTGATACACGGGTCCACAACAGGAAGAGGTGTCCTCTCTCATCTATACTTTAAGCAGACTTTCAGGTATCACAGTTCATATGAGGTCAGTAAAATTAACTTAATGACTACATGATTTATTTCAGCCCAAACCAATGCTTACAAAATAGACCAGTGGCCTAAAGGATTCTTGCAAAGATACTGGGACTGAAGATACTACCGATAATACTGATAATGTAGACTCATAGCAACAGTGGCCAAGCAGCTCTCATTGCTATTTGAGCTCTCTGTCAGCCACACTAGGAGGAAAAAACCCAAAATAGGGCTAATGAGATCTGACAAAAGTTTGAAATATGAATGTACATCCACTGTTGCTGATGACAACCCTCATGCAAAGTACCATGAAGTAAGAGCTAATGATGGTTGGAAACCTTCAGGATTAGAAAGAGTTTACTGCTTACCTCTAATTTATCTCAAGCTCTTGTCATTTCTATTTTGTGCATATCTTACAATATAAATAAAGATGCATATATTGGAATGCATGATAGGACATTTTAACCAATGGGGTGAATCAATCAAAAATAACTTGGACTGAGACCACATAGATGGACCCTGAGGACACTGTACTAAGTGAAGTAAGTCAGACAAAGAAAGACAAATACCATATGATCTCACTTAGATGTGGAATCTAAACACAACACAAAACCAAGTTCATAGGTACAAACAACAGATTGGTGGTTGCCAGAGGTGGGAGGTGGTGGTGAAACGGGTGAAGGGGGTCAAAAGCTACAAAATTCCAGTTATAAAATAAATAAGTCTTGGAGATGTAAAGCACAGCATGATGACTACTGATAATAATACTTTATTGTATATTTGAAAGTTGATAAGAGAGTCAATCTTAAAAGTTCTCATCACAATGGAAGTATTCTGCAACTATGTATGGTGATGGATGTTAACTAGGTTTACTGTGGTGATCATTGTGCAGTACATACAAATATTGAATCATTATGTTGTACACCTGAAACTAATATAATGTTATATGTCAATTATACCTCTTCAATAAAAAAATTAAATTAAACAAAACAGTGGCAATTTTACTACCTTACATACTTCTTTAATATATAAACCTCGTAATTACAAAAAAAACAATAATTTGGAAAGTCTAGCGTAAGAAGAAAGTGAAGATGACAGCCAACATTTGTGTAGTCCAGAGAAAGCTGCCTACGAACTCACTGCTTTTCAAACTCCAAACCCTGCATATTTCCCACTTGCCATGCAATCTCCAACCAAGAAAATGAAATTAAGTGAGAGTGGTTACTGGAATTTTTTCATTTATTAACTACTGTAGGTGTTTGTTTAAATTGAATCCTGTCTTCCCGGATTCCCTAAAGACTGTTCAAAGGCCTTCCAAGAGCAAGTACAAGTTAGAGGCATCTTCTTCTGATGATGGTAACACCACCACCTCCACCACAACCAACTCACTGTGCTTCCTGAGAAAGGGTCCTCTTCTAAGGGCCTGATGTGTGTTAACTCATTGCCTTCTCACGATAACCCTATGAGGCACTGTGGTGGACACACTCTAAAGCTGACCCCAGGATCCCCATCTTCTGTGTTCATACCTTTGTGTCATGACCCCACCCATACCTTTGAGTGAGTGGTGGGTGGGACCTGGGACTTGCGTTTACTCACTAGAAGACAGCAGAGGGGACATGATAACATGTGTGTGATTACAGTGCCTGGCTTGCTGGAGCCTCTCCCCCGCCCCCCGGCTGATTTTGAGAAAGCAAATGGCCTTTGGTCACCAGCCAACAAGAAAATGAGTCCCTTGGTCCTACGACCACAAGGTCACACATTTTGCTAACACCTTCAGTGAGCTTGAGAGTCGATCCTCCCCCAGTCAAGTCTCAGATGAGACCTCAGCCCTGCCAGACCCTTTGACTTCAGTCTTGCTGACGACCTGGCTGAGCTGTGCCTGGATTCCTGACCCAGGGAAACTGCAGACAATAAATATGTGTTGTTTCAAGCCACTGTGTGTGTAGTAGCAAGGCTCTTCAGCAATAAATAACTACTACAGTGGTGTGGATATCTGCATCCTTGCTTTACAGGGGGAAGGTTAAACCAACAGTCCGCGTTCACCCAGCAAGTAAGAGGCAAGATGAAAAACCAGGAAGTCTGGGGTCTGGACGATCAGCCTGATCCACCGCACATTTTATAGCCCACCTGTCTCACTCCCTCTTCTGAGGGTGGGGACCCCTGTCCTGAAGCCACGGGCCCCGCTAGGGCACCAAACCCAATCCCTTGCAGCCCCGGTGCCAAGGCCGTGGCATGGCATTTGTGCCGGCACAAAGGAGAGAGCAGGGGTAATGGGCCATGACGTCCCTTCCACGGCCCTGGCATCTGGAAAGGAGCAAAGCTTGGTCGCACACCAAAGGCTCTGACTGTCTGCACTCTGAATAAACTCTGCCAGTGACTCAAGTTTCCCCACAAATAAAGGAGAAAACTAAGTCTGTGGGTGTCACAGGAAGAGTCTTGGCATGAAAGTCCGCAGACTTAGGCTCTGACTGAGGCTCTGCCGACCCAGAGGCCATGGGAACTTGAGGAAGTCACTTGGGTCCTCTGGGCCTCTGCTCGTTCGTCTCTAAAAGGAGGGGTTTGGACTGGAGGAGGCTTAAAGTCTCCAAACAATTACATAATATTTAAGGTACTGTCTTGGTTTGAATTGATTCAATGCCTTCCTCTTCCCCCCTCTGACACAGAACTGAAAGGGCCGCCTTCTTCATGTCATTTACCTAATTTTAAAACCCAGGTAACACATTTTTAATGGAGAAAAAGCTGAGGAAAAAAAAACAAAAAGGAAAAGAAATATTGTGGGGTCAGAGACACAAGAAAGGATGGACTTAACAGCCAGAAGGAAGAAATTCTCACCCAGAGCTATGGAAACCCTGAGCCTCCAGCCTGGGCGTTTTCCATCTATCGTCTGCTCAGCAGCCAGGGCTCCCGCGTCCACCGTTTCCTGGTAGATTGAGTCCCAGCCTGCATGACAGTCTCATTTTTCACTGAATGCATGCAGTGAATGCTAAACTGTAATCTCTTTTTGCATGCTTCGGCTCCAAATCCATAACCGGAGCAGAGAGCCCGCTGCCTGGAGCAGGGGAGCTCTGTTGGCTGCTCGGCGGGCCCAGCCAGGCAGTCCTGCAATCCCGCGGCTTTTTCCCTGCTTCACACTTTGTCAAAATGCATCATGAGTGACACAAAGAAATGGCCGCTGGAAACTCCCCGTTTTCCAATCCTTTTACTTTCTAATTGTTCTTCTTCTTCGAGGCTTGGCCATCCTCAGAATAGGCCAAGGTCCCCGCCTGGGCTGCTTTCATCCGAGAGCAGGATGCACTGCATCACAGAGGCCCTTCCCACAGCTCTGAGCGGGGCGGTGCTGTCCTCATTGTCTCAGGCTCTGCCTTCCGTGCCCTGGGCTGCCTGAGATGCTCTTTTCCCATTACTCCAAGTGACCAGTCCGTTCCCACACTATGAAAACTTGATCGAACAAGGAAGATGTGGTAACAAAACGTAAGGCAGGCATGCTAGCGAGACCCCTCTGCTGGCTTCCACTGCGCTTAGACTGCCGTGCGGGGACCGGGAGCCCAGCCTGCCTCTCCCTCTTCACCTCCAGCCATACTGGCCATCACATCCTTTCTCAAGAAAAGGGCCTTTGCACACACTGTTCCCTCTGCCCTGAATGCTCTCTCCCTAGATCTCTCCACGGCTACCTCCTGTTTGTTGTTATCTGCAGAACAAGCCCAGCAATGTCATCCCTGAAAAAGCAAACGCTGCCCATGCACAAGGCCAGATTCCCGGCGCTGGCATCAGTGACTCCCCCTGAGCCACTCTGACCACTGGATCCCACTCTGCCCAGATGCAGGCCCGGCTGGACCTACCAGTGAACTGATGGCCCCAGGAGCAGCCTCAGTCCGTATGCCTCGCCCTGGTCCCGCAGCTCCAACATCACTGGTTCCCCAGCGCCTGCGTGGTCACCTGTTTGGCATCACACCTCTGCCAGCTGTGTTCTTTCCCGGCCCACTTCCCCACTCCTCCGCTGGTACTTCCTGGCACAACCTCACACTCGAGTGCGTGCCCGCACAACCTCGTCTCACAGCCTGCTTCTCAACCCTACCTAGGCGCGTCTACACTCCTGATCCTTCTCTGCCTGGTGGCATTTCCTAGTTTCTTCGTGGCTCTTGATCTCTGAATGTTTTTTCTGTATATTAATTGCTTACTCTTTTATATTCACTGGCTTCTATACAGAGAGAGAGAGAGGGATCCGTGAAGGGGGAGAGCTCTGCATCTGTCCACACTGAGCACAGTGAGCGCTCCATAAACGTCTGCTGAGAAGTGAATCAAGTCATTTACACCTCGCTGTGATTCTGAGCTGCTCCTTGTCTCTCAGTGGAGTTTTCCACTTACGGCTCAAGGTACCCTACAAAGCCTTCCTACATATCTGACACCCCCACTAAAGGAATTTCAAGCCACTGGAAAGTTCTTCTCAGTGCCTCACAGATCACATTCCAATCACCAAGGCACCCAGAGTCCACCAGCTCTGCAGGTAAGACCTGAACTTAAAGGGTAGTTAAACAGACAGTGTGATAAAAATTGAATGGGTCCTTGAATTCTTCGGACAGTGTAACTGTTGGAACTCTGGACTCTTGCCTCAAACTTAGCTTGTTTATTTCTGGCAGAGGAAAAAGCATGTTTGTCCCAAGTGGCCATCCTTCGCCCTGCAGGGTTTTCTCTGTGGTTAAGTGGGTCTTGCCTGGCCCATCCATCTAAGTCCCCTGGATCCAGGGCACCAGACATTATCTCTTGTTTGTTCACCACTGTGTCTCCAGTGTTTACTGTAGTTACTACTATAGTAACTACTATTGTGTGTCCACACAGTGGACACACAATAAATACACAATGGTTGAATGAATGAGTGAATAAATGCACAAATTTCACTCTTCCCAGAGGGAGAACCACTAAAACCCATTGAAAGAACACACTAACAGAGTAGGGTTCTCAGGAACCCCCGATGAAGCAACAGTGACAATGACTAGCCCACTAAGAGAAATCACAGTGTCAGACAGAGGACACATGGCATTAAAGGAGAAACATGGGATCTCCCATGACTCCTGCACAGGCAACCATGGGTTAGCCTTAAGCAGATGGGCTAATTTCAAGAAAACTCCAAAACCAGTACTTTGTTTCCAGAGCTGGATTTTCTGCCGAAGAGGTCTAAACCACTCCTCTGATCACGTGGGGCACCTCCGGCTCCTGTCTTACAATGCGAAGTGACGAAGGGGTGGTGAGCCCTGGGAGACGTCTTGGAGGAGGTGCTCGGCCCAGAGGGAGGACGCTGCAGAACTGCCCCAAGAGTTGAATGACATAATGTAGGAGAAGGAGTTTTGTAGAGCATGAATCTCTTTACCCACACTGTGTGTTTTGGTGATGATGATAAAGATGGCTACTAAGTGTCTTCAGTGGATAATCAGCCCCAGACTTTGTCCCATTGGAAAGAAAGAGAAAACTCAGTGTGGTCCTGCTAGACCTTGATCACGGGTCCCGCTTAGAATATCCCTCAGGTAAAATCTGCATAGGTCACACGTGAAAAGATGCTCAACATCCCTACCTAGTCATTAAAGAAACGCAGATGAAAACCACCATGAGATGCCACGTCACACCCATCCAGATGGCTATGATCAAAGAAAACAGCAAGTGTTGGCGAGGGTGTGGAGACACTGGAAGGCTGTGCACTGCTGGTGGGCATATAAAGTGGTGGAGCTGCTGTGGAAAACAGTACGGAGGCTCCTCAAAAAATTAAAAATAGAATTTCATGTGATCCAACAATTCTACTTCTGGATAGATACCCAGAAGAAATGAAAACAAGGACTCAAACAGGCATTTGCACTCCCATGCTCATTGCAGCATTGCTCACAATAAGCAAGATGTGGAAACAACCTAAATGTCCACCAACAAATGAATGCATAAAGAAGGTGTAGTCTGTACACTCAGTGAACTATTACTCAGCCTTAAAAAGGATGGAAATTATGACATGTGCTACAACGTGAACCTTGAAGACGCTATGCTAAGTGAAATAACCAGTCACAAAAGGAAAAATACTATATGACTGCACTTATGAGGTCCCTAGATTTGTCAAATTCCTAGAGACAGAAAGTAGGAGGGGGGTTGCCAGGGGCTGGGGGAGGGGGATGGGGAGTTATTGTTGTTGTTTTTTAATTGGAGTATAGTTGCTTTACAATGTTGTGTTAGTTTCTGCTGTACAGCAAAGTGAATCAGCTATACGTACACATATATCCCCTTTCTTGGATTTCCTTCCCATCTAGGTCACCACAGAGCACTGAGTAGAGTTCCTTGTGCTATACAGTAGGTTCGCCCCCATTAGTTATCTATTTTATACATAGTATCAATAGTGTATAATGTCAATCTCCCAATTCATCCCATCCCCCCCTTTCCCCCTTGGTGTCCATACGCTTGTTCTCTCTGTGTCACTGTTTCTTCTGGGGAGTTACTCTTTACTGGGTATAAAGTCTCGGTCTGGGATGATGAAAAGGTTCTGGAGACGGATGGTGGTGATGGTAGAACAACAGTGTGAACATACTGAACGTCACTGAACTGTACGCTTAAAAATGGTTAAAATGGTAAATTTTATGTTACATATGTTTTACCACAATTAAAAAAACAAAGAACTCTAGAGAGCTGAGGGTTCAGCCCAATCTTCTGGCTTCTGGGGAAGAGAAGAGAGCAGCGCTCCTGAAGGGCCACAAGCCCCCTGACTGGCTCTGCCCAGGGTGGGTGTGACTGCTGGGCCATGCCGACCAGCCTGCCCGGCCCACTCAGACACCAGGTACGAGGATGCTCTCAGCAAGCTGTCAGCTGGTCTGCCTGAATGAGCCCTCCTGACAGATTGTCTGCTGCTGTTCAGACAAAGCTAATTCTGCCAGAAATAATGAGAATGGCCTGGTGTGGAAGTGCTGGATCATGAATCACCAAAGTCAGAGTTCCCTTCAGTCCACAGCCAAAACCACCACCCCCTGGATTAAAAGCAAGGAACCGCTGATGAAAGCAACAGAATGGATAAGGCTCAGAAACAATCTGCTGCATGAAAGAAGTCAGGGTACGGATGTGGTGATCCCATTCAAACGAAGCTCTGGAATGGGTAAAACGAACCCCTGGTGAAAAGGACTGCAACAGTATTCACCAGGAATGAGGGGAGGAGCATGGGAGTGTGGCTAGCTGAGAAGGGCTACCAGGAAACCTTCAGAGATAACGGAAATGTTTTACATCTTGACAAGGGTTTGAGCGGCATGACTGTATTTTTTAAAACTCACAAACTATGCGCTGGATCTATTCATTTCATTGTACGTAAATCTGATCGCTTAAAAAGGACTACACACAGAGACGGGACTCTAGTTAATGCCTGATACGCATTTGGAAGTACTGATGTCTGCAACTTACTTTGACATGAATTTAAAAGTAAGATGAACTAATATATATGGAGAGACAGTGATGAGACAGAAGGAGAAAAACACTGGCAATTTTAGAATCTAGGTGTCACGTGTATGGGTATTTATAATTCTTTCCATTTTTATCTAGAGTTAAAAACCTTTATATAAAATGCTAAGAGGAATAAAATTATGCTTTAGAAAATTATTTTAAACCACTTGATTCTTAGCACATGGTAGGACCAAAGAAAACATCAGAACTGCATGCCCATCTGATAGCACCTAAAATAGTGATTCTTAAACTGTTCCCCCCCAAAATTTTCAGGGACCTCCTCTCCTTCAGGAAAAAATACCTCTTCTTTAATATGGTTTATATTTGGGGATTCTACATAAGATTTTTATTCGAAAAAAGTGCTTCCACTATTTTAAAATGTGGATGCCTCTCAAAAATGTGTCATCAGCATTTGGGACTGGCCAGGACATGGCTGGGCAAGGCTGCCCCTCACGCTGATGTACTTGGGCATCCTTGGTCTTCAGACACTAAAAGTCAGTGGCACCCCTGCCCCATCACTGTAGCAATTTTTAATGCCCCCATTCATCTTTTCCCCTGCTCCCACTGACTTGCTCCTACCCCTTTAGAGTTAGCACTACATCTAAGAAACCCAGGTCAACAGGTCTGCCCTTAAGTGGAGAAAGTTGTCCTACGACAGCATCTTGCCTGCAATTCTTCTCGAGTGTTAACAATGCTAAAGGAACCCTGAGAGGCTGGTTTCTACCATCCAAGTACAGTTCTCTTTAAGAGAAACCATCATTCTTCCATCTTTCCACGCTGAGACCTTCTGGTCTCCTGGTAAACAAATGGCTTTCAGATACTTTCACATCTTGACTCCAGGAGAAGAATGACTGCCTCTATCACGCCAACATTTGTACATCTGGTCTACCCACAATTCTACTAGCAGTTGACAATGAATAAACTGGCATTCTGGTACCCAAGAATAAAATTGAAAAAAGACCACCATGCTTAACATCCATGGTAAAAAGCAAGCAGGGGGGCAAATGTTAGGGCACATCATCGGTTTATACTTCTGTCTCACCCTCTATGGGGGCAGTGGCCTCAGAAGAGGACAGTGGTCAAGTGACACCCCTTTTTCCCCAGACAAACCGCTTTCCTGTTGGTTTCGTGTAAGAACGTGTAAAATGGAAAATGAGTGGAAAGCAAGCTGGAACAGATGTCTAATATCATTAAAGCTGGCTCCGAAAGAATCCAGATCTCAGTTTGGTATATTAATGCTCTATTTATCTTTAAGCACAGATGGATATTTTTATTAGTATTACTCTGTTTATCTGGTTTCGAGAAAGGTTAGTCCAGGGGGCAGATGCCTGTGTTATGAGAGCACATTCCTGCCGAGAGTCAGAAGAGAGGGGTAGCCTCTTCAGGGGAACTTTAATTAGAAAAGCCAAAGTTATAAACGTTGGCAGCTCTCGCCTGACCTAATGAGGCCAGTTGCAACAATAAACAGAAAGACAAACAGGACACTGGCAAGCCTGTGTCTTCCCACCTCTCCTCACCAACCCAAGAGAAAAACAACATACCACCACCTCATTCCCAGATGTAAAACAGACCATGACAGAGTCCAAGTTCTCAGAAAACAGATGCTTCATAAGCAGCTGGTTATCACTGAGGATAACCAAGAACAATAGGCCTGTTACTGACGCCCTAGTTATGAATGCACGGACCTTCCAGAAGCTTCTGGATGAAGCAATTTCTATTATGGATTTTATGGCTTTTCTTATACGACAGCCTGGGACCCTGGGGGAGGAATGCCCAGTGCCCTGCCACAATTATTTCCTCTCAGTTTGTTTTTCACTGGAGTTGATTTCTCACTAGTCTCTCTTTTTAGGGGACTTACATGGGATTATGGATCCACTTGCCCAGGAAATTTCTCACTGGGTTGGATCAGGGGAGTTTATTTACCTGATGGCTCTCCCAGGCATCAGGACAATACATTTGTTTTCCTCACCCATAGCATAATTTTTTACACCTTTTTGTTGACTCCTTTTTGCTACTGTCCTCTCTGTACATCTACTTAGCAGGTCTGTAAGGAAAAGAGCAAAGCTTTTAGAACCCAAAGGTCTGGGTTTGAGGGTCACCTCTGCCTTGTACCCTGTGAGCAAGGACACTCCGCTTACCAATCTGTGTCATAATTTTCCTACCTCGAAAATGGGAATCATTGTCTTTATCCCACCCAACTTACAAAAGCTGAAGGTGTGATTCATCAAGTTCCATCCAAAAAAAACCTCCGCCTCTTGGACAGCATGCTGTTCTCTCTTCCTAAATGCTCGTGTACGGGTCTCCTTGGACTTCTCTCCTCCCTCACCTCAATACCCGCCTGCTCTATCTCCCAACCCCATCATCTTCTTGGTTGAAAAGAGAGAAGACGCTTCAATCTCTGTACCCATACCTGATGCTGCAGAAGACTCCCCACTGGTCTGCCCACCCCAGTCTCTCCTATCATCTAACACGCACTGACCCAGGTGGACCTGCTTGGCCCAGAGTCACACCCTGCTGCTCCTCGATGGCTTCTGATGGCTCCATCTGGTGTATTATCTCAGTTGGGTATATTTTGCCACATACAAAATAAGACACAGAGGACTCAGCCGCTGGCCACGGGTCTCCTGTACATAGTCTCACTCCCCCTTCCCACCATAACTTCCCCAAACATTCCCTCCAGCAGTGTAGGTGTTGGCCCATCTGAAGCCTTGCCATCCCGTTGTGCTGCTGGGAATATCCACCCTGCGCTCCTTCTTCCTGGAATTCCTTTCTAGTCACCTCCTCCAGGTGTTTGTGTCTCAAGGCAAACCTCCATGAAGCTATTCCTGCTTTGTCCTCTCTGCTCCGTTATCTGTGCCTCTCTCATCCCACTTAGCTTTCCCTCCCCTACCACTTGCTTATTTACTGCATGTCTATTCACGTAATAAAGTCCTCAAGGGCGAGTCCTGTGTCTGAATTGCTTCCCAGCCCCACTGCGCCCCTTTGAATCAAGATGTGCTACCAGGAGCCTGAGCCAGTGCCCGCTTTTGGGAGCCAGGCAGGTCTGGGCACGTCCAGCCTCCCAGTGCCAAGGTGCACAAAGACGCGAGGAGCCCTCTGGGAAGGAGCCCATCCTGAGAGAGAAGGCTAGCAGAGCAGCACTGCCCCTCACAAAGCCTTAGTCATGACGCAGGGGCTTGGGTGTCGAGAAGAGCATAATGTTGGCCTTTCAGCTCTGCCTCCCCGCCCCAGAGTTCTTTACTAAAAAAATCTAGAAGGTGCTGGAACACAAACAGCACAATTTTAAAATCCCTGGGAAAACACTGGTTGTGGAGAGGAAGCATTCTCCAGACTCTGAAAGGCTCCAGAAGAAAGACAAGGGGCTGATGCTCTGGTGCCTTAAGGATACAGCTCATCAAACTCCCACGGGAGCAGCAGAGAATAAAGGAAAAAAAAAAACAATGCAGATGTTACACGAGACCTAACCGTTTATTAGTGAACACATGTGAGATACCTCTAGAGACCCCCACCCCCACCCCGCCCCGGGAAGTAATTTGTGGGGAGCAGGGAACTGCAGAGGCTGGAGATCCTGCAAAAGCAGGTGGGGATGGGAGCACAGATAACATTGCAGGAATGAGGAGATAAGAGAACCAGCCGTGTATACAAAAGAATTTTTCAAAGTACATACAGCTCCCAGGTTTGGGTCTCTGTGATTAATTCGTTCGGCGGGTTTCTCTTGGTTATGTAAACACAGTCTCACAATTTTGACTCTTGCCACTCTAGGATTAACCTGTCTCCTGGACCTCCATGCCTTCTTACGTTAAATTTTCTATTTTTTAAAAAATCCCTCCCCCCAATCCCCATGTATTACATCTATTTGCATCATCCCTCTAAGGTTGCTACAAATAAATCTATTGAGCCATGGGTACCTGCGTCACAACTCATAAGAACCTTTTGTTTGTCACTGCACATATTGCAAACACCAGATATGAGCAAAGGAAAAACCTGTGATGCATGTCCCTGGCGTTTGGGAACTGGTGGAAATGGTGGTGGGGGGAGGGAGGGGAACTGGGATAAGACAGACTATCCTGCTTAACGGCTCCTCATTTCTCATGCCTGATGATTATTCATTACACTTGTGCATTGATACAATTTGCTAGTTTTCTGAGTAGGCGAATTGCGCTTAGTCATCTTGGCATTTTTAAATGTAAATGAAAAATCACCCAGTGCTCCCAGCCAGAAGCGAGAAAGATAAATAACACGGGGAAGCTGGTGGTTGCCCGTCTGTCATAAAATTTCATTAGTTCTCACAGCCTGTACGACATAAGCAATGAATGATGCTAACTATACTTCCTCGACTCGTCCGCTCCCATGTCACCGGTGCTGCATCGGCCAGAGGAAGGGCCACCTGCCGGGGTGTCGGGATGGAGGGCACGCAAGCCTTAGCTGGCCTCAGAACGGCCAGGACAACCACCCTCGGGGGTGGACTCGGAGACCGCGGTCCACGTGGGACGGCTCTCTCCTGGGACTCACTCATCAAGCAAATATTCCCTGATACCTCCACGTGCCAGGCACAGCACTGAGCACTGGAGGGGTAAGACTCCATCCAACCAACACTGGGGAGAGCAACAAGAGCCAGGAGGAAAACGCACCAGGGAAGGGGGAGAGGATCGGCTGGGCAAAGGGCAGCTGCAAGCTGCCTCACTGACCACGGGGCCTCGTGGGCTCCACGTCCTGGAAATCAGGGACAGCCTGGGGGTGCTGAGTCTCTTGGGGTAACTGGCATAAATTAAGATAAAGACGCCCTGTTTCCTCTTCCCTTCCCTTCGCGTCCTGAACAATTCAGCCTTAAAGCTGTGCAGTGGGTCAGAACAAGGGCCAGCACCTGTGCAGGAACAGGAGGGAAACACAGCGGCCGAGGTGCAAGAGTCTGAGCAGGTGAGGAGGCCATCCCATGAGGGGAGACTCGGCCGTGGAGGGTGAGGGGGAATCGGTCACATACAGGAGCACTGATCAAATCAGTAAATCAGTTAAGGAAATGGGGGCCTGGCTTCACTATCGGAGAAATGAAGGGGGAAGGCTAAAATAAACCCTGTGCTGTTGGGTTGGAACTGGAGGGATCAGAGTGAACAGGTAGTTTTCAAGGACAGAGCCAGACACAGAAATAAATACAGATGTATATACACATTCCCTTGCTGTGCCATTGAGAGCTTGGGAGCAGGCGCAACCAACAGGGATAAATACACTCTTCTTTGCATGGGGTGGCTGGGGCGGCTGGTAACAAAAGCTTAGAGATGCCTGTGGCATCATTATCACCATAAAGGGAAAGGCTGCCTGGGAATGAAGTAGACAGAGGAAGAGGAAAGTAAAGAGACAGAATCCCAATGACATCATGTGAACTCCTGGATCCAGCCATGCCTGAAGATTATTCTATAAGTGAACAGATTTCTTCTTTCCTTTCTTTGTTTAAGCTTTTACTTGAATTGTTGTTGCTTACAAGGAAAGAGTTCTGATTATCAATTTGCTCAACAAATTCCTGATGATTGGTCTTAGTTAAATCACAACTTCAAATATTCCAAGCATCCTAGTTCTTTAGAGGCATTTGTGTATAACGCAGTCATTCGTTTAGCAAATACTGATTCGGTGTCTACCGCGTGCCAAGCACCATTCTAGGTTCCTGGGATACATCAGTGAAAGAAAGCTGCCCAAAATCCCTGACACGTGGAACTGATGTGCTAGCAGAGCGAGACAGACAATAAACAACTCACAATTACCAAATAAAGAGAAGAGTGTAAATGCTGCGGCGGGAAATGGAAAAGAAAATGCAGAGCACAGGAAGGGGGTGACAGGCGTCCCAGTGTAGGAAAACCTGCCGTTTTAAATAGGGTGGGCAGGGTAGGACACAGTGGTACGGGGACATCTCAGCAAAGCCTGGAAAAGCAGGGAGTGAGACGATGACGAGGGAGAAGAGGGAACCGCCAGGGCAGGGGCCCTGAGGCAGAAGCAGGCCTGGGGTGTTCCAGGAACAGAGAGGAGTCCCTGTGGTGGGGAGAGAGCTGGGAGCCGGGGGGGTCATACAGGGAAAGGTTGGGGCAGACCAGGGAAGCCCTTAAGGGCATTTTAAGCCGTCAGCTTTGAGTGAAAGCAATCAGCATCACATCATTTTCCGCAGAAGACTGCATGGTGTTGGGTGTTAAAAGGATCGCTCTGGCGGTTCTGTCAAGAATGGACCTGGGGGCGGGGAGGGGGGAGCAGAGAGGACAGGTGGGAGCACCAGGTGAGAGATGCTCGGGGCTCAGCCAGAGCCCTTCTAGGGGGGAGTCGGAAAGAAGTCGAGGATTTTGCGCCTGAGCAACTCCTCCCGAGAGAATGAGGAAAGGTGCACGAGGTCTTCCTACTGTTACGAAAATGACTTTCATCTCACAGATGCCCTCCAAGGGTCTCAGGGTCCCCCGGGGGGACCAGTGCACACGCTGAGAGGCACTGGTGTGGAGAAAGGTTCCCGTTTGTGAACTCGACGGAAAACGCCCCGGAAGGAGAGGCCTGGGGGGGGAGGGGCAGGTCGGTCCCAGAGACGCTGAGCAGCAGTTTCGTCACCATGAACAATTCCCGGCGATAAACAGAATATGGGTAATAAAACAAAGTCTAACCTTTCTTCTCCTCTGTGCTGAGTCCAGTCTCTCTCGTTCACAGAAGGCCGCGGACACGGGGCTCCCACCCGGCCCTTCAACCCGGAGTTCCCCGTGGGAAACGACTGCACCCGCACCTCAGCTCGGAGCCGTGCGCAGAAGCGCCGCGCACGGCACTCAGCCCAAGATGGCGGCGGCGGGCCGTGTGCAGAGACGCTGCGCCCGACGCTGAGCTCTCAGGCCGCCCCCTCAGAACCCCGCCCCTCCCCACGAGGCCCTATAAAGCAGCCCTGCACCTGTGTGTCGGGGAAGCACATTTCCTAGAGCAATCACGCACCTGTCCGTACTTTGATCTGAGAACAACGCTTTCCTTTGCTTCTGAACCGAACTCGGTCTCGTTCGGTTGGCTCCAAGGACACCGGGCAGGAGGACCCTCATTGGGGTCCCACTCGAAAGGGTCGGTAATCGTTATATATACGAGTTTGCAGTTCCTAAGGTAAATTAGGATTTCATTCAACTTTTACAGAGTTAGCCGATATTTAACAGTTTGTTGGAGGATCCATTTCTAAGGACAATACCGTAAAGATCAAGACAAAAGATCTCAAAGCCTTAGCCTATAATTCTCAGTCCCGATGCCTCTGCTGCACCGTTCTCAATGGCGTGTGGTCTGGTCAGCCTTGGGGGACCCTGAGACCCTTGGAGGGCATCTGTGAGATGAAAATTATCTTCGTAATAACAGGAACACATTATTCACCTTTTATCATTCTCATTCTCTCCTGAGTGTGCACGCAGTAGAGTCCTCCAGAGACGATGTGACATGTGATGTCACAATAAATTGAGTGTCATACAGAGTGAAGTAAGTCAGAAAGAGAAAACAAATATCATATAGTAACACATATATGTGGAATCTGAAAAAATTGGTATAGACCATCTTGTTTGCAAAGCAGAAATAGAGACACAGATATAGAGAACAAACATGGATACCAAGGAGGAAGGGGGGTGAGATTGAAGTATATACACTATTGATACTATGTATAAAATAGA
The DNA here is from genome assembly GCF_949987515.2 of Delphinus delphis. NCBI lineage: Eukaryota > Metazoa > Chordata > Mammalia > Artiodactyla > Delphinidae > Delphinus > Delphinus delphis. The sequence continues at coordinate 55,806,455 of NC_082701.1, forward strand.
TAACTAACGAGAACCTACTGTGTAGCACAGGGAACTCTACTCAATGCTCTGTGGTGACCTAATTGGGAAGGAAATCCAAAAAAGAGGGGATATATGTACACGTATAGCTGATTCACTTTGTTGTACAGTAGAAACTAACACAACATTGTAGAGCAACTATACTCCAATAAATAAATAAATGAACTGAGTGTAGGAACAGATAGGAGAATACTGTTGCTTCTGTTAAGCTGCGATATTGTAATATGATAAGAAATATATATTTAGTCTTTGTCCCCGGCTCCTGGCACAAGACTTTTTTTTTAAATCCTCAAGGGTTTCCTGAGTGATAGGGGTGAGAGGAGCATCTTTTGTTTTACAGTATGAGCTCCTTCCAACTGTACCTGGGTTTATGCTAATGAGGTGACTCTTAGTGGTCCCCAACCAGCCTCAGGGTGGGAGCTGGTTGCCAGAGGGACCAACCACGTGATTAAAGGGTTGAGACTCTCAGCCTCAACTCCCCAACCTCCAGGCAAGGGAGAGGGGCTGGAAATTGAGTTACTCACCAGTGGCCAATGATTTACTCAATCATGAGTGTTTTGTTGGTTTTTTTTAACATCTTTATTGGAGTATAATTGCTTTACAATGGTGTGTTAGTTCCTGCTTTATAACAAAGTGAATCAGTTATACATATACATATATCCCCATATCCCCTCCCTCTTGTGTCTCCCTCCCACCCTCCCTATCCCACCCCTCCAGGCGGTCACAAAGCACCGAGCTGATCTCCCTGTGCTATGCAGCTGCTTCCCACTAGCTATCTATTTTACGTTTGGTAGAGTATATATGTCCATGCTACTCTTCTTAATGAAACCTCTTTTCCAGCTTTGGATGTGGGAGGGCAGTGTGCCCAGAGGGGGCGTGGAAGCTCTGCACACCCTCCTCCCCACTTGTCCCTGTTTGGCTGGTCATTTGTACCCTTTATAATAAACCAATAAACACAAGTTTCCCTGACTTCTGTGAACCGTTCTAGAAAATTATCGAATACAAGGAGGGGGTTGTTGGAACCCTCATTTATAGCCAGATGGTTAGAAGTACAGGTAGCAACCTGGGACTTAATTGGTGTCAAAAGTGGGGGCAGTCTTGTGGGACTGAGCCCTTAACTTGTGGGATCTGATGCTAATTCCACATTAAGTAGAGTCAAAATTGCAGTGAATTATAGGACACCCGGCTGGTGTCAGAAAAATTGCCTGATGTGTGGAAAACCCACACATCTGGTATCAGAAGCTTTGTGAGTGCATGAACAAAGGAGAAACACAGGGGTGTGTTTTTTTCCCCAAGAAGCCCATAATATGTTATGTGTGTGTATTTCCCAGTTCTGTCCTCTGAGAGAATCTGGAAACACAAGCACCCCAAAAGCAAAGCACATAGACCGTCCAGATCTTGATTTCTAAAAACTATTACGTGTTCACTGCAGAAACCAGGGATCCTTAGAGAAATGGTCAGGGCAGGGGGCCTACAAGGTGGGCCTGAAAAATCTTGCTGTGTCAGAGGAAAAGAAGGGTTCAAGCTGATAGGCTTGTGTGGGAAGGTCACAGGAGCTGCTTGAAAAAGCCCCCATTGGCCACATTTAGGATGATTGGAGCCTGAAAACAATATACTTGAATAAGGAAAAATCCACGATTCTACACTGATAATAATAGAGAAGAAAAGAAAAATTACTTTTGGCTTTCATGATACAAATATGATGAAAAACTTTAAAAAAATGAATTTTCCAAAATCAGGGTAGTGGTTGTCTACAGGGAAAGGGGGAAGGGAGCTGACTAGTGCGTAACACAATTTGCTCTATTTACGTGTTTAATGGATGTTTCTGTATGTTATTTTCTTTAAAAAGCAAGCAAAAAAAAAAAAAAAGACATCTGCCACAAAATATGTGATCCATCGAATAAAGGCTAGAAAGATGAAAGATCAAAATCAGTTACCTATGGAACCATAGATGATTTTTAAATTCTCTTCCTTTTGCTTTCCTTCTTTCCTAATTTTCTGGGGTAAATATGCATTACTCTAGTAACATGAAGAAAACAAAGCCAGAAGGTTGCCCTCTGCACATACAACGCAGACGGCTAGCACAACCTGCACGCAACAGCACGAAGTGAGATGTATCACTCTTTCATGATTTCATTATAGGCGCCTCTGTTTTTCTTCTTACGTATATCTTTCCATTTCTCCTTCTTTTATTCTCCAACAGATGTTGTAGAAACAGAAATTTAGTTATAGATGCCTAGATGGAGCACAACTCTTTGATTAATGCACTTGGAATACTTCATTCGGATCAGAGTTTCATTTCTGACACAATGGAAGAAAAGAGAATATGAAAATGTATGTGGTTGGACTGCGAAATAACAAGACTTGAATTTTTTTTTTTTTCAGTACCAAAATGTATCTGGAACTCCTCTTGAGTTCTGCGGAGTTCAAGTCACATTTCTTCAGGAGCTTCGGTAACATAAATCTTTCAGCTTTGAGGGTGTATTTCATTTTTGGAAACAACCAAAAATCACCCAGAGCCAAGTCTGATGAATAAGGTGGTTGATCGAGCAGGAAACTTTTTTTTTGTTGTTGTTAAAAATGAGGTGCAATTGTAGAGTGATGAGATATAAAACATAAACTAGCTCAGAAGACATTCCAAAGTGGAATTCTTTAAGCGTTTTGAGGCAGTTTTGTGAGGAAAAAAATGTAGAGCCCCCTCAAGAGAGTATTGTGAAAGAAGAGTCATTTATCATCATCCCCTATCCATTTCTCTCACCAAATGAGGACATAACAGTCTCAGCCCCCATATATCCTGGGACCATCACTAATCTCCCCGAAGGGGACCCCCTCACCTGGCACACCCATGTGCCCTCCCCCATTCTAGAAAGTGGTTTGAAATGCTGTCCTCGCCTCACGGAATTGAGTACAATCGTCCATAATGGTCAACTCTTCCACACTTCCTTAAAATTAAAATGCTGGGGTTGGGCATCCTGATCTCTCTGGACAGTCACTAGCCAATTATTCCAACATCTTCCATTCTCTGAATCCCTGTCTCGGCAACTAAGGAGTAATTACCTCTTGTTCACTAAAACCAACCCGAAGGACCTGTAGCAGTCTCTGGGTTGGGTTCTTCCCTTCCTAGGATGACTGTTTGCTCCTGGGGTCATTTTCTACCTGGAGTCTTCTCTCTGTGCAGCTGGAAGCTGAGGGCCAGTGCAATTCATGTCAGAAGGTGCCTCTTTCAAGCTTTAGACTCTGAGCTGTTTCTTCTGTATCACAAGCCCAGGCCACCCCCATCTCAGTGTAACCTTTCCAACAGGACACTCTGAGGCTGCAGGGGGACCAATAGCCCTGGTCCCACAATCTTCTGGGCACCCTCTTTTTAAAATTTTTATTGGAGTATAGTTGATTTACAATGTTGTGTTAGTTTCAGGTATACAGCAAAGTCAATCGGTTATACATATACATATATCCCCTCTTTTTTAGATTCTTTTCCCATATAAACCATTACAGCGTATTGAGTAGAGTTCCCTGGGCTATGCAGTAGGACCTTATTACTTATCCATTCTATATACAGTAGTGTGTATATGTCACTCCCAATCTCCCAATTTATCCCTCCCCCACCTCACCCCCTGGTAACCATAAGTTTGTTTTCTACATCTGTGACCTTACTCGTGTTTTGTAGATAAGTTCATTTATACCCTTTTTCTAGATTCCACCTATAAGTGATATCCCATGATAGTTGTCTTTCTGTGTCTGACTCTCTTGATGAGAAAGTAAACCAGCGCCTGGGAGTGTGGCTGATCTGAACAGGGTGAGATCAAGCCAGGTCCCGACTCTCCACCTCCCCCGACACAGAGCAGAATATCATGACAACGGCAGGTTGACGCAAAATAGATAAACCCCTAAAAGTTCCTAATGCCTAAAAATGCCATCGAGGGCTTCCCTGGTGGTGCAGTGGTTGAGAGTCCACCTGCCAATGCAGGGGACGCGGGTTCGTGCCCCGGTCCGGGAAGATCCCATGTGCTGCGGAGCAGCTGGGCCCGTGAGCCATGGCCGCTGAGCCTGCGCGTCCGGAGACTGTGCTCTGAAACGGGAGAGGCCACAGCAGTGAGAGGCCCACATACCGCCAAAAAAAAAAAAAAAATGCCATCAAGCTTTTAAATAATTACATTTCAAAACATGAAAGGAGTGGGTGAGGAGTTAGGGCTGTGAAGGCCACGTTAGGGGGACATTTCCACAACCAGAGTCAGCGTGCCCCGTTGGTGGAACTTGGTTCTGGCTTCAGCAAACAGTATCCATTTCAAAGCCTCCCTTATTTGTCAAACTAAGTTTATAAACACAGCTATTTGCTCATAAATGTGACCTTTAAATCACATTGCTCTAAACACAGACTCACTCTTTGAGCAAGCTGAGGGTGGGTGGACGGCAGGGGATGCCTAGAGAAAAGCCTTGAAGGAGCCCTACACAGCCTCTCCCCAGCGCTCAGACCTTAAACAAACCTCCTACGGCCCATCTCCGCCCACAACTTCACCAGTCCTTTCAGTGAGTCCATAGATTCTAATCTCTTGACTATTCACTACATGCAAGGCGCTAGGTGGACATAGTAAAGGTACACAACTTGAGAGAACAGTCATTGTCTTTAAGGACGGCATGCGCAGCCATAAGACACCCACACAAATGGTATGAACTGTGGCAGCATTGAGAACACCTCTGAAAGGTGTCTGGATAAAGTCACGCTCTGAAGGGGAAGAGATCCATCTCTCCAGTGATGAGATGGACCGGAAGGCTTTGAAGAAAGTGACTTCTGAGTGGGTCCTGGAAGAATGCTTATTATTTTGGGAAGCAGAAGAAAATGTGAAGATCATTTTAAGACGAGCAAGCAACGTGAGTGCAGCTAAGGAGGAAGGGGGGTGAATTAATATTTATTAAGCACATCATGTATACAAGGCATTATGCTACCTCTCATGGGGGAAAAAAAAAGGACAGCAAGTTTCATCAGAGCAGATTGTTCAATTATTTGGAAAGGGAAGGTTTATCATCTTAAATAGCTCTGGTATCAGAACTGCATAAAGCAGGAAGTGGTAAGATAATAGACGATACCACAATCGGTTTAAAAGAGTGTCAGCTCATTCAAAGGCATTATCTGTAGTCTGTGACCCAAACTATAGGGGTAGGAAGAGAAATAAGGCTGGAAAAGGTGGTTAGAAGTAATTTGATGAAGTATCTTGAATGCCCAAATTAGAAATTTATAGTTTGAAGACCCTGGGAGCCATTAAGTGTTTGAGGGTGAACGCAACTCTAAGCAATGTCTGGGAAATGAATATAGCCTCAAAGTAAACAAGTAAATATTCCAAATGAGGGGATACTGAAGAAAGGAAAGCCAAGTAAGTTTTGGATGAGGGCTTTCGTTTAACATTTATAGACCAGGTAGTGTTCTCTTTACGTCAATTTACTTTCCATTCCATTGAAAATTCTATTTTGGCATCCTTGTTTCCTTTCCTCATTGCTTTAATTCCATTAGCAGTCTGTTCATTTCAGTCTGCCGTATTTTCCATCCCTTTTTCTGTTCTAGAACTGATTTCTCCACCTCACGAGGATAGTAGTGTTCCCAGCTCTTTACATTCATGGACTAACTTAATAACGGCCGTCTGAGGAAGGTAACTGCTCTCCAATGCCTAGAGTCATGCCCCAGCACCTAAAACAGCTCATTCTATCATCAGTGCCTGAAAAATATTTGTTAAGTGAATCCCATTTTACAGATGAGAAAACAAAAGCATGCAGAGGTTCTATAAGTTCCTCAAGGTCACATCACTCTAAATTCTGGAGCTGGGCTTCCATCTCAAACATGAAATTCCTGCATTCTTATCACAACTCTTATCATAATTGTTTACCTCTTCCAAAGATGTTCTTATTCACCTTCATCTAGCCAATCTCTCATTTATCAACTCTTTTCATTGGCCTAGCTTGGTATTTACCAATCCTTACCAGTTTAGGAGTCAAATCATCCAAAAATTTCTGAAATGTTTCTAGAGCTCAGTGATGTGAAGTATCTTCATTCTCTGGTTAGGAGTATCCAACATATTTTCACAGTTCCGTGCACTGAAAACGTTTTGGGTTTGGTGCCCTTTTCTCTACACCTTTATTTCTGGGTTTCTTGGTTATTACACCTAGAGTTATGAGAACCAGAAAATCATTCGTCAAGACACAAATAACAGGTGGATTGGATCATAAAAAGGTGATTGAGAGGAAACTGGTTAGAATTCCAGTTTCTATGTGTTCAACATACAACAAAACACACACACACACACACACACACACACACACACAAATAATCTCTATCTGTAATTATTCTGCCATTGCCTTTATGATAAACCATCTGTTCCCTTACCCCTGGCTGTATGCTTAGCACTCTAAGTCCTTAAGTATAGGATTGATTACACTATTGCATAAGTTTTTTTTTAAGTTTCTAGGGGTTTTCATGAGTTCTAGGTATTTGGTATTTATTCTTCCCCAATAGATGTTACAATCCTTGAAGATGAGAAGCAGGTTTCTTTCGTATAATAATTTCTCTTCCATTTTCCCTCAGTGTGTGCTGGAGTGTATAGAGGATGCTAAATAAATTCTCTGTGCACACACACACACAAGCACACATGCACCCACACATATACACACGCACGTCACGTGCACACACGCATACACATGGTAGCAACCTGCTCTCTTTCAAACACCAGTTATCTAAGTTGTATTTTGGACCTGTTTTTTTCTCCTTTGTTGACTGACTCTTCTGTAAAAGTTTAATCAAGAAGAAAGTAAGTGCCTCAAATGAACTTATCTACGAAACAGAAACAGACTCACAGACAATAGAGAACAGAGTTGTGGTTACCAAGGGGGAGGGGGATGGAGGAGGGATGGACTGGGAGTTTGGGGTTAGTAGATGCAAACTATTATATATAGAATGGATAAACAACAAGGTCCTACTGTGTAGCACAGGGAACTATATTCAATATCCTGGGATAAACCATAATGGAAAAGAATATAAAAAAGAATGTATATATATGTATAACTGAGTCACTTTGCTGTACAGCAGAAATTAACACAACATTGTAAATCAACTATACTTCAATTTAAAAATATAAACTGCAGTTGAGATTTTGAAAGAAATTATTTTGATTTTCTACTTAACCTGAATTCAGTCACATACCAGGTTTTACTTTACATTTAAAACAAACAACAACAAAAAATCAGCTTCCAAATTTATTGCATCAAATCAAACAAAAATTAAGTTCTTTCTTATTTACTGTCTTAGTCCGTTCAGGCTGCTGTAACAAAATGCCACAGATTGCATAGCTTATGAACAACAGAAATTTATTTCTCACAGTTCTGGAGGGTGGGACGTCCAAGATCAAGCTGCCCACATGGTCTCATGCTGGTGACGGCCCTCATGCTGGTTCACAGCCCACATCTTCCCCCTGTGTCTTCACATGGTGGAATGGGCAAGGGTACTCTATGGGGGGGTCTCCTTATAAGGGCTCCACCCTCATGACCTAAGCATCTCCCAAAGGCCCCACATACTAATGCCATCACATTGGGCACTGGGAATTCAACACATGAATTTGGGAAGGGGACACACAAAACATTCAGTCCACAGCATTTACCTATCAGTCTGTGAACTGGTGTTCTATGGCTATGTTTACAAAGATAAAAATGCAGTAAGAAGCAAGTGCTTCCCCACCCTTGTGGACCCAAATGAGTCAGACCAGGATCAATAAGGCTCTTCCCTCATGTTGGGCTGCACCCCGCAGGCCTGCCCAGCCTCAAGACGGAAGGAAGAGCCCGGAGTCAGCGACAGAGACATCGATGGTTTAATGGATGGAGGAGGTTACATGCCCGAAGCAAGGTCCTGGAAGTACACCCCACTGTGTGTGGCGGACTGTGGGCAGGATGTGGCAGCAGTCTTTGTTCCTGGGGTAGCAGGAGGTTACCAGTTACAGGGGTTAGCTCATCGGTTACCAGGGAAACCAGCAGAGGGGCACACCCGTCATCGAACCTTTGATAAGAACCATCGGGGCCGGGGGTACTCACTGAAATATGATTGCTTTGAAGGAGCAGAAGCCCAGGGGAGACTGAGCCCTTGAGAAAACATGAGACCTAAGCTACCTACTCCTTCGAGAACCAGTTCATCGTCTAAATTAACTAATATTTTTCCTTAACATATCGAAGATATGATTCCACTGACTTCTCGCTTCTACTGCTGCTGGTGAGAAGTTAGGCACCCGTCTGAACAGCAGCTTCTTTCTAGGTGATCTGTCTTTTCTCTACAGCTCCATTTAAGATCTTGACTTTGACTTTAAGTGTTCAACATTTTCACGATGTGTCCTGGTAGGTATTCCTTCTTACACATCCTTTTAGGAACTCTGACTTCCTGGATCTCAGCACTGGTATCTTTCATCAATTCTGGTCATTTTCTTATCCACCATCCCTCCCTTCAAACACCGACTCTCCCGTCTCCCTCTTCATTCTCTCTTCTCCTTCTGGGTCTCTGATTAAAGATTGTCCATCTCTTTTAAGCCTCCGTAATGTAGTCCAGCATTTATTTGTATCTATTTTCTAGCTCACTAATTCTCTCTTCTGCTGGGTCTTATTTGCTGTTAAATTCAAACAGTGAGTTTTAAAATTTCATTTATGATATTTTTTATTTCTAGAGGAAGTTTTATTTGACTTTTTCAAATCTGCTTGATCATTTTCACGGTTTCTTTTCCCTCGCTCATAAGTTTAACCTCTTATTTATTTCTTTAGATACGACTCTTTTACAGTCTGTCTTTGACAATTCCAGTATCTGAAACCTTTTCATGTTTCATACTGATGTCCTTATCTGCTGCCTCTCAGTCATGGTCACTTGCTCCATAATTATTTTGGTATTCTTACATAAATTAGTATCTTCTGGAAGTTTTTCCAAAGGAAATTTTTGAGGTTTAGTTTGAAGGTGGGTTCCTTCAGAGAAATTCTCCAAAACGGGTTTGGGTTTCTGTTTGCCAGATGCCAGCGGGTACGACCAACCCAAGATCACTTTAAATCAAATTATAGACTTGAGAATTTTTCAAAGATTTCAGTTAGTCTAAATTTTGCCTGCAAAACGGTGTGAGGAAGAGATGGGTATAGACATGGTTTCAAAGGGGACACTTTCTTTCCTTTACTCAGCATTCAGTTTCAATCAGGTAATTTTCTTTGGTGTCCACTGGGTGTCCAGATAAATTCTAACTCAATTTCACATGGGTAGCCTTTTGGGGAAGGGGTAGTCCCAGCTTTAATGATGGGGTCTCCTATTAAACACCGCACCTTGGGCAGCTCCTAAGCCATGTCTTCTGCCCCTTGAAGCTGTGAAAACAAAAGCTTTAGGTCACCAACGTCGAGCAAATATTCTTTAGTACTCTGCTCATCCCTGCACATTTCTACTTTCACTTGATTTTGGCCTCTACTGAATCCTTATTCTTATAACAGCTTATCAGTACAGGCTTTTAAAATTTTGATTGCATTTTAGCCTGACTTTTATTGTTTTCAAAGGAACAATGGATAAGAGCTGCAAGTCTGCCACCCTGTTGGAAATAACTGTCTGAAATTGTTTGTTTTCCCAATTGCCCCCCCTGATATTGAACTATTTGTGAACAAGGGACCACGTCCTGCTCATGCATCACCTGTCCCTGTGTGTGGAGCTCAGTAAGGGTTCGCTGATTAAAGTTATGAGTGCATACAATTTTGATTAAAGCACCCCTTCAAAGGGATACACTTTTATTTTCTTTGATAACTAGAAATTTAATGAGTCATGTTCTTGACGTTTTTTCATTAGCAGAAAACGACTTGTGCTACGACTTGCTCACTCTTTTCTTGGGAAGAGAAAAAGATTTTAAGGTAAGGTGGCAGTATATTCAAGACGAGATCCGGAGGAAAGCGGATAGTATAGAAGAGTTTAGCATGCTCAGAGAAACTTCACGACGTTATAAACCTCCAGGAAAAAAGAACTGGAGTTTCATTTTGCCTCACTCATTGGGTAGTACCCTGTATTAAACCCTGGTTATTTTTTTAGTAAAGGAGGCTTAGCAAACTCATGGTTAGGAAATACACTTGGAATGGACACATAATTTAAGTGGAAAAAACAACCCAGAGTTTAGTGATCAAATATTTTCTTACATGGTAAGAACCCCAAAATCTTTACGTGAACACAAATCCACTCAAAGCAGACATTCCCCTGGACAGACGTTGTACTTCCAAATCAGGAAGAGGAGTACCCCCTGCTTCATTCAGCTGCAGGTGCCACAAATAAATCAATATATATGGTATACATACATATATACCGTGTATATATATATATATACGTACCATAAGTATGGTATATGTATACTTTATATACGCCTGCACAGACTTATTTTAGCTTAGCTATTCTGAAATGAGTATCTGGGACCTGGAATAGTCACAGAAAGACCCAGAACTTGGGTAAAAGTAATATGGGGAAAAAGAATTATATCAGCTAAAGGAGACAGGATTTTTGGTTCTGGGAAGATAGCAGCCTTGGATCCCATGTATAGCCTCCCACTAATAACATATAGAAATGCAGGATAAAATATACAGCTTTTAAAAAGATCTATGGCTGTTGCAGTAGAAAATGGTATGGTAGTTCCCCCCAAAATTAAACATAAAATTACCATATGATCCAGGAACTCCACTTTTGGGTATATATCTGTGCCCCGAAGAATTGAAAACAGGGACTTGGAGAGATGCTTGTACACCCATGTTCGTAGCAGTACTATTCACAATAACAAAAAGGTGGTAGAAGCCCAGTGTCCATCTGTGGATGAATGGAAAAACAAAACATGATCTACACATACAGCGGAATATTATTCAACCGTAAAAAGGAAGGAAATTCTGACACCTGCTACAGCACGGATGTAGCTTGTGGATAGTACGCTAAGTGAAATAACTGAGACGGAAGAGGACAAATACTGTGTGATTCTCCTTATGTGCGTTACCTAGAGTCATCAAGTTCATTGAGACAGAAAGTAGGATGGTGGTTCTGGGGGTGGGGGGAGGGGGACAGTGGCGAGTTAGTGTTAAGTAGCTATGGAGTTCAAGTTTGGGAAGATGAAAAAACGTTCTGGAGATGGAAGGTAGGAATGGTTGCACAACACTGTGAAAGTACTAAGTGCCACTGAATTGTACGCTTAAGATGGTTTAAATGGTAAATTACATGTTATGAATATTTTATCGTAACACAAAAAGTCTATGGCTGTGCTCAGGAGCAAAACGGGAACGCATACAAGTCAGAAGCTGGGAGGGGGCTGTGGGCCGCTGAGGTAGGTGTATGACCTCATGCCCCAGCCAGGGTGGTGCAGGGTGGTGTCAGGGGGAAGTTATCTAATCTGGTTAGCTAGGAATTCGACCGCTGATGGACTGCTAACTCAATGAAAACTGGGACTAATAAACTCTGCAACCCCCACCCCCCCGCCCCACCCCCCCGCCCACCGCCCGGGTCCAGAGACACAAGATGGAACTTGTCTCAGCCATGACTCTTGCTGGGAAATCAGGAGACTAAATCAATAAATAATTATCCCATCCCATGAAAACTCAGCATCTCGGGCCTGTGTGTTCAGAGTTTGCTCTGCGCTGCGTCTGTGTTATGGGAAATCCCTGCGCTGAAGGGTAATGCAATAAAATCGCTCTTGGGCTGTGCTGGCTCTGGGGTGTTCAGAAGAAGCAAACAGAACACACTGGAGGGACCCTTGACAACTCAGGCTGCCAGGAGTCCCAAAGGAAAATAAAGTCCCTCTTGTAATCCCATATTACAAAATGCACAGGGAGATGATTCATGGTGAAGGAAAGTCAACAGAAAAAGGAAACATGAAAACTACAGCCCAAAAGTGTAATTGAAAAATAATCTGAAGGAGAATCCAACGTGACATGAAGAAGAAAGAAAGGTATTAAAGAGTATGAAAAAATAAAAGGTGGCAAGAGAAGTGATGAACTGGAAGCCCGTCTAGGTATACTGCCCAGAACACAGATGGGAAGATACTAGAAGACAGGAAATTCAGAAGACATGGAATATAGATAGAAAAAATTCAACACACAGTTGGCCCTTGAACAGCACAGGTTTGAACTGAGCAGTCCACTTTTACATGGGTGTTTTTCAATAAATATATACTGCAGCACTGCACGATCTAAATTCCCTGAATAGAATTCCTTGAAGCCTTGGATGCAGAGCCGTGGGTCTGGAGGGCTGACTGTAAAGTCATATGCAGGTTTTCAACAGCATGGAGGGTGGGCATCCCTAAACTCCACTTGTTCAAGGGTCAACTGTATATCTAACAAGAATTCCAAAAAGAGGGAATAAAGATAGTGGGGTAGACATGATGTTCATATGATAATAGTTGACAATTATCCAGACCTGATTAAAAAAAAAATCTTCAGATTAAAGAAACACAGGAAACCTAAGCATAAGAAATACAAATAAATTCACACTTAGACTCATTGCAGTGAAATGAGGAAACCAAAATATTCAGGAAGAAAAAATAAATTATCAATAATAGAACAATAGGGGTTTCCCTGGTGGCGCAGTGATTGAGAGTCCGCCTGCCGATGCAGGGGACACGGGTTCGTGCCCCGGTCCGGGAAGATCCCACATGCCGCGGAGCGGCTGGGCCCGTGAGCCATGGCCGCTGAGCCTGCGCGTCCGGAGCCTGTGCTCCGCAACAGGAGAGGCCACAACAGTGAGAGGCCGCGTACCGCAAAAAAAAAAAAAAAAAAAGAACAACAACTTAAACGGCAGCCGAATTTCTAACAGTATTATCAGAGGCTGGAAGAAATGGAGTAAGAGCCTCAAAGTAGCGAGGGAAAATAACAGCAACTTCGAATTCTGTTATCAGAAGAGTAAAGATGATGGGAAAAAATCAGCTATATGCTGTTTATAAGAAACATACCGAAAATACAATGAAAAGGTGAGTGATAAAGGATTGAAAGCTATTACATGCCAGGCAAATATTAACTGGAAAAAGCCACTGTGTTGACGTAAGTAACAGATAAAAGAATAGTTAAGGCAAAATATGCTGTTAAGGATAAAAAGGACACTACACGTTAATAAAAGGGAAACTTTATCAGAAAGCCGTATGAATCATATACTGTACCTAACAATTTAACTTCACATTATATAAAGCAAAAACTGGTGGAAAACAAAAAGAAATTTACAAACCAGTAGAGTGGAAGATTTTAATATTCCTTTCCCAGAATTGACAGATTAAGCAGACAGAAAGTTAGTAACGATAGAGACTATTTGGACGACTACAATTAACAAGCTGATCAAAGGGAGGTGTGTAGGGCCCTGAGAATTAAAGAATACTCACGTTTTCGAGTATACATGGAATATTTTAAATAAGTTGACCATATAGTATGCTACTAACCAAGTCCGAACCAACGCCAAAGAATTGATATCCTACAGCCTACATCACAATAAAATTAAAAATCAACAACAACAAAATGATTGGAAATTTTTTTAAAATGTATTTCTAAGCAACCAATGAGTAAAGAAGAAATAAGGGAATTTTAGAACCAAATCATAATACAAACATTAAATACAAAGTCTGGAAAACAGCAAGTGTTGTGTGGGTAAATGTTTTCCAAGAGGCTCTCGGTGTTGGGTGGGGTGTGTGTGGGGAGGGGTGCGGGGGTTGCAGAGGGCAAGGAAGGTACGATTCATAGCATTTGCCCATCCATACTGTAAGTATCCCACCAGGTCTGTTTCAAGCTACCAACCAAGGGTGGAGGCGGAATTGGGAAGAAATACACAAAATGAACTCTCACAGCCCAAAATGAGCCGGCTACCATTGGTTCCAGTACACCACTGTAAACAATTGAAATCTATCTTTAAATGCACATAAGAAACAAAGAAGAAGGGTTGGGAAAGACTGTACTTAGCATGTAAATCAAAGGTTAGAAAAAGAACAGGGCAGCAGAGTAAACCCAAAGGAATTAGAAGGAAGGAAATAATAAAGATAAGAGTGGAAGTTGATAACATTACAAACAAAGACACAGTCAAGAGGAGTAACAAAAGGAAAAAAATGGCTCTTTTGGAAGGCAAATTAAATAGGCAAACATCTGGCTAACATGATCAGAAGAAGAGAAATTAAAGTAAAAATAAATAATACTCTGAACGGAAAGAACATAATAGAGATGCAGTAGAAAAATAAAAGATAAATACTATGAACAATGCCAATAAACGTGAAAACGCAGAAGAAAAGGGCAATTTTCCGGAAAAATATAACAACAAAACTGACTCAAGAAGAGATATGAATTGCTATCAGAGAAACTGAATCAGCCCACCTGCCCCCGCTGCTCTCCCCAGACATACACAGGCACCATCGCCAAGCCTGGTTGGTTTTACAGGTAACTTCTGTCTTCAAGAGATGGATAATTTTAATATCGTAAAATTGCTTCAGAAAAAGAGAAAAAAAATCCACCCAGCTCATTTTATGGGGCCATTAAGCCTTGAGACAAAACTGAAAACATTAGGTTCCTTTCATACATGCACAAAGAGACAAATGTAAGAAACCACCCGTTATTTTTTAAATCTGGCAATGTCTTAACTCGTTGCTAATTAAGACTTATCCAAGAATGTAAAGACGCCTTAGAAGGTAGATTAATATCATCATCACATTAACAGATGAAAGGAGAAAGATCATTTCAATAGATGCGGGAAAGACATTTAATACAATCCAGTAACGATTCTTGATTAAACAAAGATACCTCCCTCCAATAAATAAATAAATCCTCTCAAGTAAACTAGGAATAAGTGGGAACTCTCTCAACTTGATGAAGTATGTCTTCAAAAGTCCGTTGCAGGGGCTTCCCTGGTGGCGCAGTGGTTGAGAATCTGCCTGCCAATGCCGTGGACATGGGTTCAAGCCCTGGTCTGGGAAGATCCCACATGCCGCTGAGCAACTGGGCCCGTGAGCCACAACTACTGTGCCTGCGTGTCTGGAGTCTGTGCTCCGCAACAAGAGAGGCCGCGACAGTGAGAGGCCCACGCACCGCAATGAAAAGTGCCCCCCCCCCCGCTCACTGCAACTAGAGAAAGCCCTCACACAGAAACAAAGACCCAACACAGCCAAAAATAAACTGATTAAAAAAAAAAAAAAAAGTCCGTTGCAAATACTGACATTAAATGTCAGACTACAGGTCCTAGCTAAGATAATGAGAAAAGAAAAGAAAAAGTTAAAAGATTGATATGTTTATAGCAGCCTTATTTATAATGGCCCCAAATTCAAAACAACCCAATTCTATTGACGTGGAGATGGGATAACAAACTGTGGGAGATCCAAACAATGGAATATTATTCAGTCATACAAGGATGGATTACTGATGCAGGCAACAATATAAATGAAATTTAAGACAACACTGTGCCGTGCAGAAGCAGCCAGTACCCAAATAAAATATCCTGTATGATTCCATTTCTATAAAGTTCAAGAACAGGCAACACTGATTGATAGCCACAGAAAAGCAGACTGTTGGTTGCCTAGGGCTGGGAGGTGGGAACTGACTGCAAAGGAATGTCTTGGAGTGATGAAAATGCTCTATATCTTGATTGGGGTGTTCATTACACAAGTGTGTATAGTTGTCAGAACTAACTGAACTAAATAATTAGGACCTATGCATTTTATTGGTTGATAATTATATCTCAGTTTTAAAAAGCACAATAGACACGAAAAGCTAAAGATTGCAGAAAAGGTATAACATAATTAGTACAAAGAATACATGTCTACATAGAATACCCAGGAGAATCTGCAAATAAATATTAGTACTAATAAGAAAGTTCAGTAAGTTTGCTAGAAATCAATATACAAAAATCAATAGTTATTGTTAAAGGACATTATTAACAGCAGCAATAAAACTTTTAAGGTGTCCAGAAGTAAATCTAACAAAGGGTGTGTCAGATTTTTATGGAGAAAGCAACAAAACCTTATGGGAGGGGGAAAGAAATAAAGGATTTACTATATTCATGGATGGAAGGGTTCGGTGTCTTAAAGACTGTAATTTTCCCCAAATTAACTTATAAATTCAATACAACTTCAATAAAAATCACTGTAGAGTTTTTCAAAGAACTTGACAAGAAAATGCTAAAAAACTGCAAAGAAGAGGGAGGAGGAGAGGCGGAAGAAGAAAAAGAAAAGGGGACTATCCTTTTGCATATTGGTACCGACTCTAAAGTGTTAGTAGTAATTTGAACAATGTGATATTGCCACGGGGAACCTTAGAAATAGAATCACTTAGATATAGAAATTTGAAATATGGCAGAGATGGAATTTCAGGTCACTGGGCAAAGGATGAGAGTATTCAATAAATGATGCTGGGACATCACCGTATAGGAAAAGACAGGCCCAACTATTCATGTGAAAGAGGGTAAAATTGGATATCTACCTCTTTGTCACAGCCCCAAATCATCTAAATGTGAAAGTAACATTTAAAAGAAAAGATAGGAGGCTATCTTGATGACATCTGAGTACTGTCATTCCTATTTAAGATGCCAAAAGCATAAACCATATTGAGACAAGAAAATAATGAGAATATAACTATATCAAACTAAGAACTTCTGTGTACCAGGACAACAGTGAAAAGAACGTCAAAAAAGAAAAAAGAAAAGAAAAGAAAATCAGTAGCTACTATAAGGTGTATACAACACATATAACTAGCTTTATATAATCGGAATATAATAGAATTCCTTAAAAACCAGGCAAACAATACGAGCAAAAAGGAAGCACAAATAAACAAATGGAAGATGCTTCAACCTCCCTGGTAATCAAAGCAAAATTCACACTAGAACAATAAAATACAATCCCATACTTATCAACTGGCAGTAATCAATAATCAATCAATAAATCCAATACTAACAAGAATGGGTGGGGCTACTGGGAATGGGGAAGTCTTATACAGTACCGGCATGGCTACAAATTGGTACTACTATTTTGAAGAGCAATTCTGGAATAACTAAAAAAAAACAATTGATGATGTGTAAAATCTACCAACCAGAAATTAGACTTCTCGATGTTTGCCATAGAGCAACACATGCACAAGGAAATACGTGCGTGACTGTTCATTGTGACGTGGTTCACAATAGGAAAAAACCACGAATGTTATAGAATCATATACCTTAAAAAAATACAAATAAATCCGATGTGTATTTATCATGGATGCGTATATATTTAGAGAAACTATATAAGGATCCCCAGCAACATCGGGATAGTGGTGGGATATGGGACACCCAGATTGCCTGGGCTGGAATCCTGGCTTCTCTGGTTACCACCCGTGTGGCCTTGGTTAAGTTACTTAACCAATATTTCCTCAGCCCCTCATCTAGAAAAGGGGGGATAAAAATAGTATGTATGTCACATGTCTGCTGAAGGCTTTAAAGGAGCTAATGTGTGTAAAGTGCTCAGATAATGGCCAGTATATAGTAGATGTGCTGTTTCTATTGCCATCATTATCATAATCATCCTGATTGTTGTCATTATTCTCATCGTCAAGACAGTGGGATGGGGAGGGCGGGGAGGCATGGAGATAAGTCTATAGCTTTATCCATGAGGACATACGGCTACATGCGAACACACAGTAAACCTGAGTTTAATGTATGTGGCTGAGGGTACCAACTACAGGATTACTTGTCATAGAAATTTCTACACTTTGCTGTGTGTTTCAAATAGTTCATATTAAAAGTTTCTTTTTAAGTAAAAGGACAAATGACCTGTGCAATATTATGGAGAAATGTGTAAACTGCCTTGTGTATTGTATCACTGTGAGAGGAAGGTGTTATAGAAACATACTTTTGGACAAATGCTTGATGCCTAACTAGCTGCTAGGCAACCGCAAGTTACAAGTTAACTGTGAGAGGGAAAAGCCAGGGAAGTGAAAAGTAATGTTTTCCAGGAACATCTGAGATCCTGAAGCAGCAGAAATATGTGCCATTTCCAGGAAGGACATAAAAACTGAGCTCCTGGAAATGCCAAAGAAATACTGTTTGCTGATATAAGTATCCAAAAAAATTATTCCCTGAGAAAACAATTATAGTAACGTGTATAACATTCGTTCACTTTTCAAATGAGTATTTATTGAGCTTCAATTATGCATACATATATATTTTCAGTTTGCCTTTTTGCCTGAGGCATACTTACCAGCTATTAAAAAAAAAATAAGAAAAAGAAAGAAAACTTTACGTCCTTTAAGTGCGTCTGTCACAATAAAGGGTTTTGGGGTTATATATCTAGAAAGGTCACCCATCAAGATATTTTTGGCAACAAGAAGCAAACGCCACCTAAAAATGGCAGAACCAGTAGGGGTCTGCTGCTGTCTCACCTGAGAAGCCGGAAGGTGAGCAGTCCTGTGTGGATTCAACTGCTCCCCATTACCCACAGGACTTGGGCCCTTTCTGCCTCTCTGCTCTGTCATCCTGTGTGTCAGGAGTGCTTCCACTCAAGGTGGCGACATGGAGGCTGCTCGAAGGTGGAAAGCGCGTTAGGTAGCGGACCTCTTGCCCATCTCCTATTTTATACGGTAGAAAAATCTTTCCCAGAAGCCCCTCAGGAGAATTTGACTTCCATCTCAGTGACCAGAACAGGGTGACATGGATGTTCCTAAACTGTTCATTGGCCAATAGAATTGGGATGACCACGACTGTTAGACCCACCACTAATCCGTCACCTGGGACTGGGACTTTCCTCTTTTAGTATATTACCTCTTGTATCCAAACAAAACTTGGGTTATGTTATCAAGGAGGAAAGCTACAAAGAGGATCTGAGGGTGGGCGATTCTTACCTAATTAGAAAGACAAAGGCAAACGACAGAGAAAACACAGAACTAAATAAACAGCATCCCCTCAGTATTCCCCAGGAGGACATATTGCCCAGCAGTAGGAATTACCCACCTCTTTCTTGCCAGGGGTACCAGATTTGCTTGGTAGTGAGCAGCCAAATGTTCTCCAGAGATTGGGCCCCTTTATGGTGTAGCGGTGACTCTTAATTGGTCTTTGGCCACCACGGTAAATCCGTTCCCCCTGCCAAGTGACCAGTACAGGAGTGGAATGTGACATGAAAGGCGAGTCTTCTGCGGAGCCTCGGGAAAGGGACAGAGGAAGGAGGCCCTCTCTGCAGTCTTGAAGCACTGCTGTGTGGGAGCATCTTTGTGGCAATGCTGCAGCCATCTAGCAAGTCTGAAGGATGAGGGGCTGTAGCTACCATAGGGAAAGTGGGACTTATTGTCCAAGTTTCTAAATTAATCAGCCTTTCAACCACTCAACCCCCAAATTTCTTGTAATATGGGGTAACAAATTGTCTTTTTTGTTCAGGCCGTTTTTGTTTGATTCTTTGTTGCTTACAGTCAAATCATCTTGATATTATACTTGCACTGAAAAATATAAAGCAAATAATTTAATGAGGGATTTAAAACATGCAGGTAGATAAGAAACTAACAAGAGCACATCTAGCTGCTTTAAACCGGTTCAAATCCATATGTTCAGAATAATCAAGTTTCACGATACTGCAGGAAAACGCTTCACTAAGTATTTCCTACATGTAAGGCATTTTTCTGAGCCCCAAAGTGAGGCTGTGACTGACAGTGAGTTAGGGACACAAAAGATATAAAATGCATAATCCTTAAATTCAAGGAGCTTGTAATACAACGAAGGAGAAAATCAGTTGACAGTAAAAATTCTAAATTGTACATCCCTTTTAAAGAAGTGGTCCCATTAGTTCAAGGATGGTATCTATTATCAACCAAGTAATGAATTGTACCATCACGTCACGCCATAATATATCAAATATCGGGATCCCTTACCGCAGAAAAATCTCTAGATCCTGAAGTATATTAGAAAAACTTTAATTTCGTAAGATCAATCCTTCTTTTGAAATAGCAACTGACATCTGAATAGATCTACTTTATCCCTGAGCAACCTGAAAATTCATAGAGAAAGACATAATGTCCAATTTTTTTACTTAAAGCGTCTTACCACCTATGAATAATCAGGACAGACTTGGCGTCAGTGGAGTCTAGATTTGCGAGCCTTCGCTGTGTTTGCACTTGAGCATGATTTCTGATTTGATACTTTACCTTTAAATTTATTGATGAAAATAAAGCTACCGCAGAGATGGTGAGGGCAAGTTGACCTGTTCACACTTGATGTACTACATTTGGGGATTTGGGAGTGCCCAAGGCAAGTAGGATTCTAAGTAGTGGTAAGTGTGCATTTTGCCTTCCTAGAGACCCAGAGGGAGATGAAGAATGCTAAGCCCTGGCAGGAAGGAGCAACCCAGATATAAAATACGTCGGCTCTGAATGTATCCACCAGAGCAGAAATTTATTAAAACCCCATTTTAGACCGTACAGCAAATGCATCAATAAAGCAGCAGCTCTCACTAAGCTAAGTCAGGTTTGTGTTTTGTTGCAGTAGTTTTTTTATGAAAATGTGAGTGGTTGAGCAACCCTGGCTCTAAAAGGAGTATCTCAGGGCCAGCGCCATGACTGGCTGTAGTAGAGCGGGCTCCGCTCGATGCAGAATGGCCAAGCCATCACCTTCCCTGTAAAAACATTTGAGAGGTTTTCACTATGGCTGTGTTGCATTTTCCTCTTCAGAAACCAGCAAGTACCAACTTGGCCTGTAAATAGAATCTCTTCCTTCATAGAGGATGGTCATTTTGGCTGATTCCCAACTGGAAGAGTTTCACTAGATTGGAAAGGAGAGAAAGGCAAGTGGAGGATGAAAGAAGTTTTAAGGAACAAGAGGGTGTTTCAGCTTCTAAAACTTCTTCATCAGCCCAATTACCAGTTGCTGTCTGTAAGGCTAGCTGCCCCCTGCTTTTCATGGAATCCTGCAGTCCTGAAGGATGGTATGACTGTACATTAATTTTCAAATGAGCACACTTCACTGTCAAGGTCATGAAAGACAGGAAGGATGGAGAACCGTCACATGTTGGAGGAGACGGAGGAGATGTGATAACCAAAGACAATGTGGATATTGGATTGAATCCTAGAGCAGAAAAAGCATTTCTGCTTTTTCCAGGATTTCCTATCTATCTATTTCCAGTAGACAGACAGGAAATCCAAGTGAAGTTTGTAGTTCAGTGAATAGCACTGTACACTATTACATTCTTAGTTTTGATGAATGAATCATGGTTATTTAAGATGTAACTGGTAGTGTGGAGTCTATAGGAAAACACTCTGTATCGCCTTACAGCACAGTTTTATTTTTCCTGGACTTTAAATTTCACTAAATAAGGCTAAAATTAAAAGTAAAACATATTCAAGAAATTGTTTGCTGTGTGACAGAAGCGCAGTGTGTTTTTCTCCAATGAAAATGATGGTTGCAGAATGATTATTGCCTGTGGAACCTGATACCAGCTATTATGAAGAAATCCAGGGAACTTGCTTGACTCCTTGAAGGTAAATATGGTGTCCAGTACTGGGCTATATGCTCCCTGTCTCTACAGGGCATGAAGAGGAAGCTGAAGTATGTCACCGGTGATGCTATTACTATGACCCACTTCCTACCTGGCAATCTATTTACCAGCAGGGTTTTAAGCAAGAACTAGAGTTTGGGGAAGCCAAGAGGCAGGGCACGGAGGTTACACGGAAACCAGAGCTATGGGGCCTGGGTTCCTAGCCTCATGCATATAAGAACAGCTGTCTTTCAGCCTATACTTTGTGGATTGATTTCACTTGGGGAAACAGTTCTATTGCATGAATTTGGCCATGGGGATGGGAGGAACGCTTTTTTTTTTTTTTTTCATAGCGAGGTATTTTATTTTAAATATAGCAGTGTGTACATGTCAATCTCAAACTCCCAATCTATCCCTCCCCCCCCACCCTGGTAACCATAAGTTCAGGGAACACTCTTTTTAATTTTTAGCTTTCCTTATGGAAAATCTCAAATGTACACAAAAATAGAGAGGCTAGTTCAGTGAATCCCCACGTACCCATCATCCAGCCTCAACAGTTAGCAACTCACGGCCATTCTTGTTTTCTTGTTTCATCTACACCATAATCTCTCCCCCACCATCTGCTCTGCAAGATTATTTTGCATTAAATGTCAAATATCCCATCATTTTTATCTGTCAACAATACTATATGTATCTCTAAAAGTTCTTTTGTAGAATCAAACATAACCACAACATTATGCTAAGTGAAATATGCCAGTCACAAAAAGACAAATACTATATGATTCCTAGAGATGCTTAGATAAGTCAAAATAGAGACAGAAAGTAGAATGGTGGTCGCCAGGGGCTGGGGGGAAGGGCAATGGGGAGTTAATGTTTAATGAGGACAGAGTTTCAGTTTTACAAGAGGAAAAGGGCTATGCAGGTGGATGGTGATGGTTGCACAACATTACGAATGCATTTAATGCCGCTAAGCAGTACACTTAGAAATGATGGAAATGGCAAATTTTATCTGTATTTTACTGCAATAAAAAAGAACAGGGCTTCCCTGGTGGTGCAGTGGTTGAGAGTCCACCTGCCGATGCAGGGGACATGGGTTCGTGCCCCGGTCCGGGAAGATCCCACATGCCGCAGAGCGGCTGGGCCCGTGAGCCATGGCCGCTGAGCCTGCGCGTCCGGAGCCTGTGCTCCGCAACGGGAGAGGCCACGACAGTGAGAGGCCCGGGTCCCGCAAAAAAAAAAAAAAAAATAGAGCAAAAAAATTATAAAAAACTGTAACAGTCTTATCATACTGAAAAAAAATTAATAATAATGCCTCATCAAATATCCAGGAGTGTTTAAATTTTCCCAATAACTCATAAGTTTTTTACAGTTAGTTTGTTTCAACAAGATCCATGCTTTGCTTTTGGTTTTTATGTCTCTTAATTGCCACAGAATCTAAAGATCTGCAGGATTTTTCATTTTCTGGGTTTTGTTGATTGCATCATTTGCGGTGTCATTTGACACACGCTTTGAGCTAGAGGCTTTCCTTCTGCTCACCCTCCCTTAAACATTCTCTTCCACACCAGCTTCTGTTCTGGAGCCTGTGATGGGGAACACTCCCCAGCAGGGCTCACATTCATCGTTATGGCTTTATTCCCGCCCACTTGAGACCCACACACCCAGCTGCCTAGTGGAAACCTCGACCTCCAATCTCAGTGAGTCTGTCCAAAACAGAGTTCACTGTCTTCTCTCCCTCCTTCTACCAAACTTCCAGCCCTGCAGAGTCCCTTCTCCTCAGTGAATGGAAGCACAGTCTGCACAGAGGTCAAAGTCACAAATGGGTGCGCCATATTGGAGTCCCTCCTCTACCCCATCCTCTCAATCCTACTTGAACCACCTAATGCATCCACTTCTGCCCATCGCCAGTGTCACCACCTCAGTTCATGCCACAGGTGTCCCTCATCTGGATGTCATCTGGTATCTCCTCTCCATTGCTGAATATCCCCTAATTGGTTGTCCTGTCATATTTCAAATTACGTTTTCATTCAGCATTTAAAATCATCTTTCTACAACAGATCTGATCACATTGCTTTGCTAGTTAGAACCCTTCAGAGGCTCTCCATTGACCTAAGGATAAAATCCAACCTGTTAAACAGCGAAGGCTCTTCAGGATCTGGACCCTCCTTACCTTGGGAGGCTCACTTCCCCCCTACTTCCTGCAGAGCCTCACGCTGCAGCACCCCTGTCATCAAGGGGTCCTTCTGAATCTCTAGATGTGCCTCTAGGCTCTGGTGTGTCTCCCTGTTGCCCTCACACTCTTTCCCCCCACCTGCTCAGCCCGACTTGTGCTTGGATTCCTGCAGTTACGTTCCTCCAGTCCCCCTCGCTGTGACCCCCATAGATGGTGTTGGTTGTTCCCCCTAGGCCCTCATAGGCCCCAGATTTAGCCCTAAGAGCACTGTCTGTATCTCTCACTACACATAATCTCCTTAAGATCATGTCTTTTACATGCTTTTTATACGCTCAGGACCTGACAGATGCTTAGCACATAGTAGGCACTTAACTAACTGAACTGATTAAGGAGTGAAGGAATAAATGAATGAGTCAATTAACCAGTGAGTGAAAATGCTCTTGTAAATGGTCCAAGCATACCAAAGGCAAGCTAGATAATTATGATTTTCAGAAATTTCTAGCAACAGAAGTCTTTTAGCCTTTTACTATGACTTAGATAATTCAGCACAAATCTGTTATTCCCTTTATCTTGCTTGGTAAGGCTTTTTTTTTTCTTTTTTAATGTAGCAAAGGAAAATTACCTTCAGAACATTTTCCAGATAAATGATGAAGTTATTAGAACACAGGGCATAGCAGGCTTCTGAGAGCTGATAACGCTTGCAAGATTAAAGAGATTAAACAGGAGATTAGAGAGCTCGAGGACATTCTAGAGACAATCTTAGTTTAAAAAATCAGATGAGATATTAGATTCTTTTCTTTCAACATACCAAAAATGTGTAATGTTCTCTTTGCAGGATAGTCCTGTTAATGTGGTGTTTCCATGGCTACTTATAATGCATTTCTCTGTATGAAAGAAAACATGATGTGACTCTTTTTAAAGCTAGCAGTGCACATGAAGAAAGCTATGTTAGTACCTAACAAGAATGTCCATGCTTGTAATGTTTGCACTCTTTTAACAGACAGGCTCCAATCCTCTTTTGACTTGTCATGAACGTGACTATGAAATTCTGGCTCTTTGATGACTGACCTAAAGTGAGAGTCCTCCCACCACCCCCACTGTGGCCTCTCTGCAGGTCAGCGTAATTTAAGAGAAACCACTCTTGTTTGTAGAGATTAGAAAAACGATAGCGATGACCTCTGCCATCCTGGGAGATGATGATGTGATTTTTCAAACCCAGTTCCATGCAATAAACATTGAAAGTTTATGTAGGTTATTAAGTCCCATCAAGAAGAAACAACCTTCACCAGCCTCTTTGCTCATCCCTCTCCCCCTACTGTTACAATGCATACACCTTAAGAATGCTACCAGGAGACCCAGGAGAAACAAACCTAAAATCCCCCATGAAGCCCCAGTTTCAAATAACACATCTGTAAGGAACCCCATCTAGTGATAACAAACGCCTTCAGTGTGCACTGGCCAATCAGCACTTGAAAACCATCATCTAGGCAAGGTCCTTTCCATTCTTAGCTGGAGCAATAACGAGAACAGCCATAAATGTCCTAGCATCGTGGGAAAAGGCTAGTGGCAAATAAGAAAACGTAAAGCAGGCTTGCTGTCAGTAATTCGTCATAGCCACGTAAACAGCAGAGCCTGACTGCATCCTAAATTATGAGTTGAGTTGAAATCTTAGTTCAGTTATTCCAATTGTACTTAAGATGATAAATTCATCTCTGAGTACAACTTGATCCAAGGCCTATTAATTGTGATATGTAACTTTGAAATTGCCATTATTTTCCTTTTTTTATGTATGAAACTTTTATACTTTATTTTTATTTTTCTTAATTTTATTTTTTATACAGCAGGTTCTTACTAGTCATCAATTTTATACACATCAGTGTATACATGTCAATCCCAATCGTCCAATTCAGCACACCACCATCCCCACCCCCCTGCGGCTTTCCCCGCTTGGTGTCCATACGTTTGTTCTCTACATCTGTGTCTCAATTCCTGCCCAGCAAACCGGTTCATCTGTACCATTTTTCTAGGTTCAACATATATGCGTTAATATATGATATTTGTTTTTCTCTTTCTAACTTACTTCACTCTGTATGACAGTCTCTAGATCCATCCACATCTCTACAAATGACCCAATTTTGTTCCATTTGATGGCTGAGTAATATTCCATTGTATACATGTACCACATCTTCTTTATCCATTCATCTGTTGATGGGCATTTAGGTTGGTTCCATGACCTGGCTATTGTAAATAGTGCTGCTATGAACATTGGCGTGCATGTGTCTTTCTGAATTATGGTTTTCTCTGGGTATATGTAAGAGGGATTGCAGGGTCATATGGTAATTCTATTTTTAGTTTCTTAAGGAACCTCCATACTGTTCTCCATAGTGGCTGTATCAATTTACATTCCCACCAACAGTGCAAGAGGGTTCCCTTTTCTCCACACCCTCTCCAGCATTTGTTGTTTGTAGATTTTCTGATGATGCCCATTCTAACTGGTGTGAGGTAATACCTCACTGTAGTTTTGATTTGCATTTCTCTAATAATTAGTGATGTTGAGCAGCTTTTCATGTGCTTCTTGGCCACCTGTAGGTCTTCTTTGGAGAAATGTCTATTTAGGTCTTCTGCCCATTTTTGGATTGGGTTGTTTGTTTTTTTAATATTGAGCTGCATGAGCTGTTTATATATTTTGGAGATTAATCCTTTGTCCGTTGACTTGTTTGCAAATATTTTCTCCCATTCTGAGGGTTGTCTTTTCGTCTTGTTTATGGTTTCCTTTGCTGTGCAAAAGCTTTGAAGTTTCATTAGGTCCCATTTGTTTATTTTTGTTTTTATTTCCAATACTCTAGGAGGTGGATCAAAAAAGATCCTGCTGTGATTTATGTCAAAGAGTGTTCTTCCTATGTTTTCCTCTAAGAATTTGATAGTGTCTGGTCTTACATTTAGGTCTCTAATCGATTTTGAGTTTATTTTTGTGTATGGTGTTAGGGAGTGTTCTAATCTCATTCTTTTACATGTAGCTGCCCAGTTTTCCCAGCACCACTTATTGAAGAGACTGTCTTTTCTCCATTGTATATCCTTGCCTCCTTTGTCATAGATTAGTTGACCATAGGTGTATGGGTTTATCTCTGGGCTTTCTATCTTGTTCCATTGATCTATATTTCTGTTTTTGTGCCAATACCGTATTGTCTTGATTAATGTAGCTTTGTAGGATAGTCTGAAGTCAGGGAGTCTGATTCCTCCAGCTCCGCTTTTTTCCCACAAGACTGCTTTGGCTATTCAGGGTCTTTTGTGTCTCCATACAAATTTTAAGATTTTTTGTTCTAGTTCTGTGAAAAATACCATTGGTAATTTGCTAGGGATTGCAGTGAATCTGTAGATTGCTTTGGGTAATATAGTCATTTTCGCAATGTTGATTCTTCCAGTCCAAGAACATGGTATATCTCTCCATCTGTTGGTATCATCTTTAATTTCTTTCATCAGTGTCTTATAGTTTTCTGCATACAGGTGTTTTGTCTCCCTAGGTAGGTTTATTCCTAGGTATTTTATTCTCTTTGTTGCAATGGTAAATGGGAGCGTTTCCTTAATTTCTCTTTCAGATTTTTCATCATTAGTATATAGGAATGCAAGAGATTTCTGTGTGTTAATTTTGTATCCTGCAACTTTACCAAATTCATTGATTAGCGCTAGTAGTTTTCTGGTGGCATCTTTAGGATTCTCTATATACAGTATCATGTCATCTGCAAAGAGTGACAGTTTTACTTCTTCTTTTCCAATTTGTATTCCTTTTATTTCTTTTTCTTCTCTGATTGCCATGGTTAGGACTTCCAAAACTATGTTGAATAATAGTGGCGAGGGTGGACATCCTTGTCTTGTTCCTGATCTTAGAGGAAATGCTTTCAGTTTTCCACCATTGAGAATGATGTTTGCTGTGGGTTTGTTGTATATGGCCTTTATTATATTGAGGTAGGTTCCCTCTATGCCCACTTTCTGGAGAGTTTTTATCATAAATGGGTGTTGAATTTTGTTGAAAGTTTTTTCTGCATCTATTGAGATGATCATATGGGTTTTTTTCTTCAACTTGTTAATATGGTGTATCACATTGATTGATTTGCGTATATTGAAGAATCCTTGCATCCTTGGGATAAATCCCACTTGATCATGGTGTATGATCCTGTTAATGTGTTGCTGGATTCTGTTTGCTAGTATTTTGTTGAGGATTTTTGCATCTATATTCATCACTGATATTGGTCTGTAATTTTCTTTTTTTGTAGTATCTTTGTCTGGTTTTGGTATCAGGGTGATGGTGGCCTCATACAATGAGTTTGGGAGTGTTCCTTTCTCTGCAATTTTTTGGAAGAGTTTGACAAGGATGGGGGTTAGCTCTTCTATAAATGTTTGATAGAATTCACCTGTGAAGCCATCTGGTCCTGGACTTTTGTTTGTTGGAAGATTTTTAATAACAGTTTTAATTTCATTACTTGTGATTGGTCTGTTCATACTTTCTATTTCTTCCTGGTTCAGTCTTGGAAGGTTATACCTTTCTAAGAATTTGTCCATTTCTTCCAGGTTGTCCATTTTATTGGCATAGAGTTGCTTGTAGTAGTCTCTTAGGATGCTTTGTATTTCTGCGGTGTGTGTTGTAACTTCTCCTTTTTCATTTCTAATTTTTTTGATTTGAGCCCTCTCCCTCTTTTTCTTGATGAGTCTGGCTAATGGTTTATCAATTTTGTTTATCTTCTCAAAGAACCAGCTTTTAGTTTTATTGATCTTTACTATGTTTTCTTTTTTTCTATTTCATTTATTTCTGCTCTGATCTTTATGATTTCTTTCCTTCTGCTAACTTTAGGTTTTGTTGGTTCTTCTTTCTGTAATTCCTTTAGGTGTAAGGTTAGATTGTTTATTTGAGATTTTTCTTGTTTCTTGAGGTAGACTTGTATAGCTATAAAGTTCCCACTTAGAACTGCTTTTGCTGAATCCCGTAGGTTTTGGATCGTCATGTTTTCATTGTCATTTGTCTCTAGGTATTTTTTCATTTCCTCTTTGATCTCTTCAGTGATCTCTTGGTTATTTAGTAACGTATTGTTTAGCCTCCATGTGTTTGTGTTTTTTACGTTTTTTTCCCTGTAATTCATTTCTAATCTCAGAGTGTTGTGGTCAGAAAAGATGCTTGATATGGTTTCAATTTTCTTAAATTTACTGAGGCTTGATTTGTGACCCAGGATGTGATCTATCCTGGAGAATGTTCCATGTGTACTTGAGAAGAAAGTGTAATCTGCTGTTTTTGGATGGAATGTCCTATAAATATCAATTAAATCTATCTGGTCTATTGTGTCATTTAAAGCTTATGTTTCCTTATTTATTTTCATTTTGGATGATCTGTCCACTGGTGTAGGTGAGGTGTTTAGGTCCCCCACTATTATTGTGTTACTGTCGATTTCCTCTTTTATAGCTGTTAGCGGTTGCCTTATGTATTGAGGTGCTCCTATGTTGGGTGCATATATATTTATAATTGTTATATCTTCTTCTTGGATTGATCCCTTGATCATTATGTAGTGTCCTTCCTTGTCTCTTGTAACATTCTTTATTTTAAAGTCTATTTTATCTGGTATGAGTATTGCTACTCCAGCTTTCTTTTGATTTCCATTTACATGGAATATCTTTTTCCATCCCCTCACTTTCAGTCTGAATGTGTCCCTAGGTCTGAAGTGGGCCTCTTGTAGACAGCATATATATGGGTGTTGTTTTTGTATCCATTCAGTGAGCCTGTGTCTTTTGGTTGGAGCATTTAATCCATTCACGTTTAAAGTAATTATCAATATGTATGTTCCTATTGCCATTTTATTAATTGTTTTGGGTTTATTTTTGTAGGTCCTTTTCTTCTCTTGTGTTTCCCACTTAGAGAAGTTCCTTTAGCATTTGTTGTAGAGGTGGTTTGGTGGTGCTGAATTCTGTTAGCTTTTGCTTGTCTGTAAAGCTTTTGATTTCTCCCTTGAATCTGAATGAGATTCTTGCTGGGTAGAGTAATCTTGGTTGTAGGTTCTTCCCTTTCATTACTTTAAATATATCGTGCCACTCCTTTCTGGCTTGTAGAGTTTCTGCTGAGAAATCAGCTGTTAACCTTATGGGAGTCCCTTTGTATGTTATTTGTCGTTTTTCTCTTGCTGCTTTCAATAATTTTTCTTTGCCTTTAGTTTTTGCCAATTTGATTACTTTGTGTCTTGGCGTGCTTCTCCTCGGGTTTATCCTGTATGGGACTCTCTGCACTTCCTGGACTGGGTGGCTATTTCCTTTCCCATGTTAGGGAAGTTTTTGACTATAATCTCTTCAAATGTTTTCTCGGGTCCTTTCTCTCCCTCTTCTCCTTCTGACACCCCTATAATGTGATTTTTGTTGCGTTTAATGTTGTCCCAGAGGTCTCTTAGGCTGTCTTCATTTCTTTCCATTCTTTTTTCTTTATTCTGTTCCATAGCAGTGAATTCCACCATTCTGTCTTCCAGGTCACTTATCCGTTCTTCTGCCTCAGTTATTTTGCTGTTGATTCCTTCTAGTGTAGTTTTCATTTCAGTTATTGTATTGTTCATCTCTGTTTGTTTGTCCTTTAATTCTTCTAAGTCTTTGTTAAACATTCCTTGCATCTTCTTGATCTTTGCCTCCATTGTTTTTCCAAGGTCCTGGATCATCTTCACCATCATTATTCTGAATTATTTTTCTGGAAGGTTGCCTATCTCCACTTCATTAAGTTGTTTTTCTGGGGTTTTATCTTGTTCCTTCATCTGCTACATAGCCCTCTGCCTTTTCATCTTGTCTATCTTTCTGTGAATGTGGTTTTTGTTCCACAGGCTGCAGGACTGTAGTTCTTCTTGCTTCTGCTGTCTGCCCTCTGGTGGATGAGGCTATCTAAGAGGCTTGTGCAAGAGTCCTGATGGGAGGGACCAGTGGTGGGTAGAGCTGGCTGTTGCTCTGGTGGGCAGAGCTCAGTAAAACTTTAATCAGCTTGACTGCTGATGGGTGGGGCTGGGTTCCTTCCCTGTTGGTTGTTTGGCCTGAGGCAACCCAACACTGGAGCCTACCCGGGCCCTTTGGTGGGGCTAATGGTGGACTCTGAGAGGGCTCATGCCAAGGAGTACTTCCCAGAACTTCTGCTGCCAGTGTCCTTGTTGTCACAGTGAGCCACAGCTGCCCCCCACCTCTGCAGGAGACCCTCCAACACTAGCAGGTAGATCTGGTTCAGCATCCTATGGGGTCACTGCTCCTTCTGCTGGGTCCCGATGTGCACACTACTTTGTGTGTTCCTCCAGGAGTGGAGTCTCTGTTTTCCCCAGTCCTGTCGAAGTCCTGCAATCAAATCCCACTAGACTTTAAAGTGTGATTCTCTAGGAATTCCTCCTCCTGTTGCCAGACCCCCAGGTTCGGAAGCCTGACGTGGGGCTCAGAACCTTCACTCCAGTGGGTGGCTTTCTGTGGGATAAGTGTTCTCCAGTTTGTGAGTCACTCACCCAGCAGTCATGGGTTTTGATTTTATTGTGATTGCGCCCCTCCTACCATCTCATTGTGGCTTCCCCTTTGTCTTTGGATGTGGGGCATCTTTTTTGGTGAGTTCCACTGTCTTCCTGTCAATGACTGTTCAGCAGTTAGTTGTGATTCTGGTGTTCTCGCAAGAGGGAGTGAGAGCACGTCCTTCTACTCCGCCATCTTGGTTCAGGAACCATTATTTTCTAAATAGTCTAAAATTGCTGTTTTGATTTCTTCCTTGCCTTGAGTTATTTAGGAAAGTTGTAAAGGGCCACGAAGTTTTTGTGTGTGTGTGTGTGTGTGTGTTTATACTAGTGTTAACACATTTTAAAGTGTTATTGCTGCATTTTGTGCCTGTATAATTCCTATGATTTGGAATTTATTAAAATGTTTGTGTCCTCTAATCTGATTGGTACTTGTAAATGCTTCATGACATATGATGTAGTCTCTTTCAAGAATTAGGTTTTTTTAAAAAATTTACATTGCTTTTTGAACTTAGTAACAATGATCACTTAACTGTTGACATTTTTATGCTTTCATTATGCATCACCATTCTTTTATGCATTAGTCTCTTATTCTTCAATTCTCTGCTATGGCTCATTTCTAGTGAGCAGGACATTTCTGGTCATTATTTTTTTAGGACTGGCATATATGAGGCATATTTTCTGCATCCCCAAATATATCTAATAAAGTGTCTGTCACATTTGCACATACAAAATACTGGCTTGATCTAAAACACCTGAGCTACATTTTTTCCAGCAGAATTATGTTTTAATTGCTTCCTTTTATTTTGGTGTTTATGTTTGTGGGGGAAAAATATGCTTAATTTTTTCCCATTATATTTAGATTCCTTGAAATTAGAATGTTAATTCAGATAATGTATGTGTACTTTTATTCAGTTCGCCTAATATTAATTTTGTCCTTTGATTTAAATATGTAAATCTTTCTCCCATAAAAAATTCGTGCATAATTTTTTTCATTATTGCTCCTCTTTACTGCTCCTTCTTTCCTGTTGGAAATATTTTTGTGTGTATATGAGATTTCTCGATTTTCTCTTCAGAATCTCTCTTCTATAACTCTTAGGTATATTTTTAATTAATAGGTATATTAGGCATATTATTAATTAATAGGCTTTTTTTGGGCAGCTTTAGGTTTTCAGAAAAAACTGAGAGGAAAGTAGAGTTCACTTGTGCTCCTCACACTTCTCCTAATTACCCCAGTTACCATTATTAACATCCTGAGTTACTATGGTCATTTGTGACAATTAACGAGCCAATATTGGGACTTCCCTGGTGGCGCAGTGGTTAAGAATCCGTCTGCCAATGCAGGGGACATGGGTTCAATCCCTGGTCCAGGAAGGTCCCACATGCCGCGGAGCAACTAAGCCCGCGTGCCACAACCACTGAAGCCCTCGCACTCCAGGGCCCGTGCTCCGCAACAAGAGAAGCCACTGCAATGAGAAGCCCGTGCACCACAATGAAAAGTAGTCCCTGCTTGCTGCAACTAGAGAAAGCACGCATGCAGTAATGAAATCCCAATGCAGGCAGAAAAAAAAAAAGAGCCAATATCAATACATTATCATTAACTAAATCTACAGTTTACATTAGGGCCGTCTCTCAGTGGTACACATTCTATAGATTTTGATAAATGTATAATGTATAATGACATGTAGGTCACCATTATGGTAACCTGCAGAATAATAGATTCATTTCCCTAAAAACTCTCTGTTCTCTACTTATTATTCTTTCCTTGTACTTCCCAAACCTTTGGCAACTTTGATCTTTTTATTGTCTCCATAGTTTTACCTTTTCAAGAATGTCATATGGTTGGGATCCAGTATGTCACCTCTTCAGACTGGTTTCTTCACTTAGTAATACACATTTAAGGCTCCTTCATGTCTTGCATGGGTGATAGCTCACTTCTTTTGTACTGAATAACATTCCATTGTCTGGATGGACCACAGTTAACCTACTAAAGGACATCCTGGTTGCTTCCAAGTTTTGGCAATTATGAATAAGGCTTCTGTAAACACCTGTGAACAGGTTTTTACGTGGACATGAATTTTCAACTCATTTGTATAAATACCAACGGGCACAATCGCTGGATCATCCGGTAAGAATATATTTAGTTTTGTAAGAAACCGTCAGTTCCACTTTGAAGCTGTCTTCCAAAGTGCCTCTATCATTTTACATTCCCAGTAGCAAAGAATAAGGCTTCCTGTCGCTCCTCATCCTCACCAGCACCTGGTATCGCCAGTGTTCTGGATTTGGGGCCATTCTAGTAGGTGTGTAGTGGCATCTCATTGTTTTAATTTATATTTCCCCTGTGACATATGAAGTTGAACGTCTTTTCTCATGCTTATTTGCTATCCATATATCGTCTCTGGCAAGGTATCTGTTCAGATCTCTTGCCCATTTTTATTTTTTAAAATTTTTTTCTCTTGCCCATTTTTAATGGGTTTTCTGATTATTCAATTTTAAGAGTTCTTTATACATGTTGGATACTGGTCCTTTATCTGATTTGTGTTTCGCAAAGATTTTCTCCTAGATTGTGGTTTGTCTCTTTATTCTCTTCATAGTGTCTTTTTTGCAGAGCAGAAGCTTTTAAATGATGTTGTATCTAAGAAGTTATCATCAAACCCGAGATCACCTAGATTTTCTCCTATGTTATCTTCCAGGAGTTGTGTAGCTGTACATTTTACATTTAGTTCTATGATCCATTCTGAGTTAATTTTTTGAAAGGTGGAAATTCTGTGTCTAGATTCGTTTTTTCACATGTGGATGTCCAGTTGTGTCAGCAACATTTCTTATATATTTTTTCAAGTAATTTTTTTCAATTTATCCTGTTAGTCCTTGAACTTGTTGAACTTTTCCTTTAAGTCACAGTGAAAAGGGCCATGAATTCCACAATTGGCTAAGTTACCTCCATCATTGTAGAAGTTTGGATTAGAAGATAAATGGTTATGAAAAAAATGGAATAAAGTACACCAAAGAAGATACATTTCTTGCTTCCCTGTATCTGTGGCCTGAGAATCATACCGGCTACACTTTCTGACCAGTTGTGTACCATTACTTATTTCTGAGACAGAGATTTCTAATACCACATAACATCATATGTTAAATCAGCACTAAGTGCATATTTCTATATTTCTTAACTTGGCAAATGAGGTGGTTCATTAGAAAAAGGTGGGGTTATTGGTTTGATTTTTTTTTTTCATGGCATAATTCTCAACAGCAATCTTTAAGGAGTTCTTAAGCAAATTCAAACTTTCCTGACACTCAATAATGGATATATACTGAAGTCGTACATTCTGGACAAAGTTTTCTAACAGTACAAATATTTCATAATTTCTTGATAAAATAATAATCTGTATTAAGTACTGATTTTTCTGTCAATTCTTAAAATACTTTAAGGTACCTAAGCTCAGCGTGTTCGTCTTCTCATTTTTAAGGAACAAATTAGTTTGAGTTCAAATGAAAATAGGACAAAATTAAAACAAAATAGGACATTTGACCCATTTTATAAGCAGCAGCCTAGTAAATAAAGGCAGGCATGGTAAATAAAGGTCTCCAGCTACCTTCTCTATAAAGCAATGGATGGAAGTGATGAATGAAAAAAAATTTTCCTATTTGGCTTTTTCTAAACTCTCTTCAGCTTTCCAGCATTTGTACCAAATTCACCTTAGTTATAATTTGAAGGGGACAGTCATGGAAAAGTCCTAAGAAGTGTCATCAAGTTCATTTCCTAATTGAGACACATTTTTTTCTAATATAGATTTTTTTTCTGTACTTAAAAGCCTCTACTATACAAAGAAAACTTTCTGGTAAACAAGGAAAATACACATTATTTAAGTTTCTCTTTCACAAAAATGCACATCTCATATGTGCACAGATTCAGACATATACCCTGAAATCTAAAGTACCTGAGTCAAATCACAGTCATTAACACCAAATGCATAATCTGTTTCAAATCAGAAATGTTTTATTTTTACTTTCTTACTTCTCCCACCTCTCACTCCACCATATTTGTATAATTCCCTCTATCCTTTCCACTATGCCACATCCTTTACCTTCTTGAAATCAGAGTGTAAAGTGACCTCTTCCAGAAAACTTTCCCCATATAAGTGTACCCTCCCCTTTACAAAAAGCTCAGCATAAGTTATTTTCATCCTCCACATCACTGTTAGACACTGAATTTCATCTGCAATTTACATGGAATCCATGCTACACCCAATGTTCTACTCTATTCAGTCACATATTCCTTGAAGGCACAGAGGTAGTTTAGATGTCAGGACTTCACGTTCCCAAGGTTAGGGCTACACATGGAGCTTCCAGGAAAACCCCCTTTTGGCTTTCTCTTCTTCCCCTCTTTGCCAGGAACAGGAAATAGTGACCAGAGTATGGTGGCTATACCTTGTGATCCTGAGGATGGAAGCACTTGTGGTAAGGATGGCTGAACTGAAAGACAAGGTGTGTCCTCCATTCCAACACTGGGCTGTCCACTTCTGCGTATCAGCTAAGGTCTCATCAGAGAAGCAGAATCCCTAGATGGGTGTGTTCTGTTACAGAGTCTGGACCTTAGGCAATCGCAGGAGCAGGTTAAGCAGAATCTGTAAGGCTGTTGTCCTTGCACCCGATGCTGATGCTGGAGGCTGCAGGCAGTGGAGAGAGGAAGATGGAAATGAGGAGGAAGAGAACAAGCAGGGCCCACAAGCACAACCCGGAGTCCCTGGAGACAGACTGAACCAGTGTCAGATTTCACTGCCTCTGACCTTAGTGGTGTGAATATCCTTTAGAAACTGGGCATCTTCATCACCGAGCTAAATGGGTACACCTGGCCCAGGGGCAGGTGTCAGAGAAGCTGAAGGCGGATCCAAGAAAAAATGGAGCAACTGTGGGCCCAGGTGCTGGCTCACCTCGTTGTGTGATAAGGTGAGTCAGCAGGTAATGACAACATGCGTGAGCTACACAATGGCTGTGATGGCCCTTCTATCTCCAAATCTCCCAGAGAACCTCTCTGCGACCCACTCGACCTGGAGATACACAGGAAAGGTCATTCTGGGATTTGTAGTTTAACACAGCCTGGTTGATAGAAAGCCATCACGTTTTGGATTTCTTTACACTTTCTCTTGTCTACACCACCTTATTTGGGACACCATTATCAGCAACCAAAATGTAATTCCTAGCCAGTACTGGACCCCTGTAAGTAAGTGTTGACCAATAGTTGAACTGGATAATGAATAAGATGTGTGGATCCAGATGACTTCAACAGAGACTTTTCTTGTCTTGATAATATATAAGACATCACTTTAAAAAAAACAAAACACAACTTTTTTCTGAAAATCTTAAAGAAAACCATACTTTACTGAATCACTTTGTTGTACACCTGAAACACCGTAAATCAACTATACCTCAATTTAAAAAAAGAAAAGCACACTTCAAAAAGGAAAAATTAAAAGGTCATGGACCTGACAGAAAAGAACAGAAGGAAGGCTGGGAAGGGATGTGGTTATTGTCTAACTGGTCACGAAACTCCTGGCTAAGGGAAACACGGGCTTGTAACCAGAACTCTGAAATGTTAGTTCCAGGATGAAAGAATACTATCACAGTGCCAAGTCTTTTTTAAAAATACGGCTGTTTTGTGTATGGCATAAACTTTTGCAACTTGAGCATCTATGATTTAAGTCTGCTATCATCCTGTTATAGTTGTTCCTTGTAATTTCTGAATTATTTCCATACCATGTGTGTCAGGTGGATCTTCAGGGACTGAGTTAGGCTTCAGGGCAGATTATTGGAGCAGGCAGGATGCTCTCCCAGGGAGAGCCTCAGATTGTCATGTGGGTTTGATAAGGTTTAGGCTAATCCAATAGGGAGCCCTGGAAGCGCCCCACATTGGGCAGAGATGGCCAAGCCCTAGATTCATCTCATGCTCAGTCATTGGTTGGGGGCCTTCTAGAAAGAATGTGGTCTCAGCTCAAAAGCTGAGTTGGATCTGGAAGGTGCTGTGAGCTCCCTTGAAGTGGGACCTGAGCTGCCCACTTCTGTGTCCACTGCAAAAGCACAGTTACTAACAGGCACATCCTTTGGACATGATAAACCCACTTTTCAAAGCCCAGCTGATAAGGAGAATACTTATTAGGGCAGAGTGACTTGCCTCAGGTCAGAAATTAATTGGAAAGAGCAGTTAAGAAATTAACTGACTTTCCGAAACTCGCTCCTCTTGATTTGAGCTGGAAGGCCTTGCTGAGTTCACACAGACCTGAACCAGGTTGGAGAGCCTATTGACATGTCCACAGTGCTCCCCAGTTCCAAGTTCGGTGACTTTGCTTCCTGTTCCGCATACACCATCCAGATGATTCATGCGCTCACGTTTTCCCGGCTACTCCAGGTCCTGTCCTCCCAGCACCCCGTCTCCCCTGACTCACCCCAACTTGTTTCACTTTGTAGGTCCAACCACCTGAGAAGTAGCTCCTCAGACGTCATGTTTCGCTAACACCCTAGCTTCCCATCACAACCGACCTGCTCTGTTTTCGTTTCCTCGGTAGCAGGACGATGACTTAGGCTGAAAAGCTAATCGACACCGACTCATGAAAGCACACCGATCACCTTGTTTGCATCTCTAGCATTGAACCCAAACAAGGGGTCAGCTAATGGGGGAATTTAAAAACATTTGTTCATGCCCATGTTGGTGAAATTTTGGACAAAATTGGTACATATTTATCCTTTACAGTGAGAAGGCAGCAGCTCACACTAATGACAATGGCCAGTTACAGATTTTACTCTCAAAAGGTACTCATTCCTAAGTAGTGACCTCAGCAAGTGGACAACGGTTATTTATCAGCCTGTTTGGAAATTTTGATATTGTGAAGGACTTTCTCTTTCTATACTTTAGATTTTCTACTCTAGATAGAGGAGTAGAAATAGTAATAAAATAACAATTAAGGACCTGCTAGATACAGAGAATGGTGCTTGGTACTTTAACTGCACCATGGGTTTAATGCAGTTGTCCTACAAGCTATGTACTATGTTCCCATTTCACAGACGAGGATCAGAAAGTTTAAGTGGTCTAAGATCAACCAAGCAGCAAATTGTAATGGTCAAGCCTGCTTCAGGTCAGGTCTATCTGGCTCCCTAATCTTTTGCTCTATTCTCTCTCACCCCACAATTCACAAATTACATAGAAGAGTTTCGAAGACTTCCAAATTGAACTCCATAGCTGCTGGCATTTGCAGTGTCTAATAGTTGGGGTAGGACAGTGGTGGGATTATAAAGAAAATAAGATTGGTCATGCGTTGATGATTGCTGATGCAATTATATGCACCCCTATTTGGGGAGGGTCAACTCTCTGCTTTCTATATATTTGAGATTTTCCATAATAAACAGAGGCTTATAGGAGTGTTCACGTTCCATAGAGACATTCAATGGATACAAATGGCTCACCCCTAACTGGGACATTATGAGGGCTCCCCCCACCCCAACTGGCTACACACACACACAGAGTCACACAGTTTAAAACATCTTCTAGCATGAGCAGTGCAGATGTGAATTAGTCCTCAAGGTGCAAAGCAGAAGTCTGGAGACCTTAGCATCTCCAACACTTATGGTGTAAGCAACCGAGCCTCTAGCACGCGTGAATCACAGCGCTCAGCCCCATTCACCGTCTCAGTTCCTCTTCATTTGCTCAAGCCCAGCCAAACCCAACCAGGGATCACCAGTGGAGAGAACTGCAAATGCAAACTGTGAGCAAATTCGGAGAAAGCCCCCGATTTAGCCGTGAATGATGTTGAGGAGATATAAATAAACATTGCTCTCAGCGCAGGTTCCGTCAACACCTCGGCGCCCCGCACGGACTCCTCCAAAGGTAAATGAGCGAGCGTTACTCATCCCTGGTGAGCTCCCAAAACCACCTGATGGGGCACACGCTGTACTTGGCTTAGCTTGTTTGCAAACCTCAGCCCTTGGAATACAAAGCTACCAGAAAGCATGCAGCCAACTCTGAAATATGTGTTTTCAGGCAGCCATGAGGGCACAACAGTCATTCTCTTTTTTTGATCCACACGTCAGACCCTGGCAGTGGCCACTCTGGGAGTCTCACAGTTTTTTTTTTCCCTCCACCTTCTCCATTTTTTAATTTAGTGAGACATACTTATTGTAGAATACATATATTTTTAAATACAGAGAATGAAAAAGAATATTTTAAATTGCCTTAATTCTATCAACCAGAGGTGACTGCTGTTAATTTTGAACGTATGTTTCTAGAATTTTTTAAGGCATATATAAACTCTGAAAAATTAAAATAGGAACATACTGTAGGTAGTTTGCTTTGTTCATTCAAATATAACCTATGAACATCTTAACGCCTATAAACAAACTTTACAACAATATTTACAATGTCTGTGCATATGGACATAAAACAATTTATTCAGTCAAGACATACTGGATATTTACTGAGAATTATTACTGAACATTTAGGTTGTTTTCAAACTTTTGCTCCTAAAACTGAGATTGGATGATGATTTTAATAAATAATTATTTCTACAAATGTATTATTATTTCCTTAGAATAAATTCCTAGAAGTAGAATGCCCAGGTAGAAACTTTTGGGGACTTTTAACAAACTGCCCTCCAGAGAGAGTGCAGTTGTCAGTATCCACAGCGGCCTGATTCCAGAACCTCCACAGCTTCCAAAACCCATCGATGCTCAAGTCCCTTATATAAAATGGTGTAGCATTTGCATATGACCTATGCACATCTTACCATATACTTTAAATCATCTCTAGATTACTTCTAATACAAGGTACATGCTATGTAAATAGTTGCTGGTGTGTAGCAAATTCAAGTTTTGCTTTTAGGAATTTTCTGGAATTTAAACAAATATAGTTTTGCTTTGAAGTTGATTGGACCCACGGATGTGGAACCCGTGGATATGGAGGGCCAACTGGATACAAATGTATACTCCCTGTCACCCTGCACCCTAACAGCACCAATTATCACTTTTTTTAATCTTTGCCAATTCAGTAGGTAGAAGACTATACCAGTTTTTCTGAATTTGTACTTTGACCCTAATGATATTGAAATTTTTATGTTTATCAAAAAAAACCCAAGTCTTTTCATTCATATAATTTTGTGCATTTATCATTTATCTCTAGAGCTGTTCACATGTTAATAGTGGTACTCCCTTGTCTGTCATATATGATGCAGTTGATTCCCTCATTTTTGATTGCCTTTTAGCTTGATCTGTCGTTTGGGACAGAGAAGTTCAAAACTTTTAGGTTAAAAGAAAAACGCATGCATCTTTATGCATCCTTTGACCTAAGTCATGCTGAGACGGTCCTTCCCAAGCCTTTATTTCCCTCTATTAACTCATTTAAACTTTTCAGTCCGTCTGAAATAGATTTTGGAGTTCAGTGTGAGGTACAGACTTAACATTCCTCCCAAGTATTGATTCGGTGGCCCCTATGCTAAATGCTTCAGCTAAAGATTCTTTTCCATACTTATTTAGCAGGCTGCTCTTATCTAAACATGCTAAATGTGTATATACCCTTTGGTCTGTTCTTAGACTTGTCATTTTGTTCCAATGATCTTGGTATCTATTCTTGGGCAAGCACCACCAAATTATTTGAACAACTGGAGCTTCACAATACATTTAACACCTTGGTGGACAGCCCTGCCTTATTCACTTTACTTTCTAACTTTTCTTGGCTATTCTTGGTCATTTATTCTTCCTGAAGAACTCGGGGGTTATTTTATTAAGTGCTGTGTCAGGATTATGTTACAGCCCTATATTATACTGGAGAGAATTAACATCATTACAATACTACCTCTCCTGATACAGAAGCATGGTATGCCTTTCATTTTATCCAAGTCTTCTTTTATGTCCCTGTGGCAGAGTAATACCCGTATGTTTCATTGCTTACCTACATTTCTCAGATGCCCTTGCAGTGCAGTTATGTTGGGGACATTTGATTAGTCCTGAGCAATGGATTGGGAGTATAAAAGACATTTGCCATTTTTGATGCATACGCGCAAGTCTCTTTCTTTGATATGGTGGTGACCATACAGGACATATTGAGAATGGTGGAGCCACAATACAGAAGCAGCCTGGATCTTTGTGTTACTGCTTGGAGGATGGCAGCCTTGACGAGTCACCCAGCTTGCATCAAGCTTTAAGTGAGCAAGTAAACCCTTTTGTTGGTGTCAAGTCATTTAGATTTGAGGACTTGTTATCACTGTATAGTCCCTTAGGAAAGGTTGCAAATTTCTTATTCAGTGTGTCTTCGGATTGATATCTCTGTAGTTACTGTGATAGGGAAATTGTGATTTGATTTACCATAGTATTACTTCATACCATATAGAAGGTCCGTATGCCTAGCAGGTGAGGAAGGGAACAGATATGGGGGAAGAACTTCACCATGGTGCCTCGAAGTCTCTGTTCCTGATTGTCATTCTAGCTTACCCTTAGCTAGTGCTCTAGGGCAAAGGCTCCAGGGCAGCATTTCCCAACTCACACCCACTTCCTCAGTTTTAAGCCAGCTTCACCGCTGCCCTTCTTTACTTAGTCCCGGAACTCATTCCAAGTATAAGTGTGATTGAACGCTTCAAGCAGCCTCTGTGTCTCTACCTGATACACTGGCTTCCAGATTCTGTTTGTCCTGGCTCCCAGCCCCTCTGGCTCTGAGTTTGGGGAGGGAGGTTCTGGTTGAATTTTGCTAGGTGGCCACTCCTCTTTCTCCATACATGAGTCTCACCCTTTATATGTCATGAATCATAGACTGATGGGTTCTTCTCTCACTCTGGCCTCACCTGTACTCTAATTTGCAGAAATTCTCAGAAATTATAGCCAAATGGGCAAACCCTCAGTTTGAAATGGAGACATGTTCTTTTTATAGAGAATCGGGGAGGGAGAAGTAATTAAATGTGCGAATGCAAACCATTATTTTAAACTAGTGGTCCTTTCATGGATATTTTCATGAGAACTTGGAAAGACTGAGTGGAAACCCAGATGTCAGCTGAGGGAATAAGTTATCTCCTTCCTTCTACCCTCTGTATGTGGAAGGGAGTAGCAACTGCAAAGACTGATTTTCCCACTGAAACTTTCCTGAGAAGATGGAAATGATTATGGTCAGTTTCAAATCATATTTTCCCCCCAGTGGCATAAATCCTGAATGCTAGCCAGAACACATTTTCACTTGTCCTTATTTAGGTTCCTGTGAGCTCCTGATTCTCAAACACCCATTCATGGGTGAGATCTTATCTACAGAAAAAGTTCTTCGCTCCTCTGGGGTAAAATATATTAAATACAAATATTTTTTCCATAAAGCTAAACTATTCCATTTAAGTAACTATCAGATTATATTCTTTTAATATTTTTGGCATTAAAATGATCAATCTTTTATGAAGCCATTATATGAACACTAGATGGTAGTTTGATTTGTTATAAATGCCTTTACACAGTTAAAAGCTGGCAATCCCTATGTTGGTTTCTAAATTATTTTTGAGATTTTTTTCTGGTCTCTATAATCTCAAACCCTCTGAACCACTGGAATGTATCTTCAAATAGTTTTTCAACACGTGGAATATTTTCTGAGCCCTTGCATTTCTGAGAACGCCCGCCTGTCCCACTGAAAGAGAAATTGCTGGGTATAAGGTTCTTAGCTCGTAACTTTTCCCCCCTCAGAACACTGTGTGGAGTCACTTGGCATCTAACTGTTGCAGAGGAAATGTCGGAGACTCACCGAGTTTTGTTCTCTTGTAAATAAATTATTCCTGAACAGTTGCAAGATTTTTCTCCCCACTTACTACACCTCCCCCTGCTCGAGGCACTGCGGCACAACGTCCCTGAGTGTCTTCCCGAGACAGGATATGTGGTGGCTGATGGCCACGGGGCCAGACTCTAGCATCACCCAGGTTCAAATCCAGTCCTGCAGTTTACTAGCCATTGTATCCTTGGATAGTGTTATGGGTTGAATTGTGTCCCCTAGAAAGACATGTTGAAGTACCCCAGGATCCGGGAATGTCAGCTTCTTTGGAAATAGGATCTCTGCAGATGTAATCAAATTAAGATGAAGTCCTTAGGGTGGGCACTCATCCAATTAGACTCATGTCCTTAAAAGAGAGAAATTCGGACAGAGACACACACAGAGCATAGAATGCCCTGTGAAGACAGACACAGAAGGAAGACTGCCATGTGAAGGCTGAGGCAGAGATGGGAGTTTGGCTGACACAGCCTGGGAACTGAATGCCTGGGTCTCTCAGAAGCTGGAAAAGGCAGGAAGGATGCTCCATAGAGGCTTCCGAGGGACCATGGCGCTGCTGATACCTTGATTTCAGACTTCAGGCTCCATAACTGGGGGATGCTACACAACTGTTGTCTTAAGCCACCCAGTTTGTGGTACTTTGTTATTGCAGTCCTAGGAACCTAATACAGATTTCTCAGACTATGAGCTTCGATTACTTTATCTATAAATGTGGATAATCGTCTGTTAGCTGTAAGGTTGCTGTGAAGGTGAAATGTGATTAGATGAGACAAGGTACATAAATTCTGGGACACAGGAAGAATCTAAGAAATAGAGGCGGTGTCTGTGCTGCTATCATCATCATGGTCACCATCACCACCATCACCATCACCATCTTCCTTGGGGACCCTTTCTCTTGGGAATGCTTTCTTTCTTTTTCTGTACTCTTGACATTTTACACAAAGCTTATGTGATTTTTAAAAAATAATAAAGTCATTTTGCTTAACTCTGGATTCCCAGGCCCACCCCCAAAGATTTTTGATTCGGTAGGTCTCGAATGAGTATTATTTGAAGGTGTCCAGACATGAACTCTCATTAAGTATTGAAAGTGCAATGTAATTGAAGTGGTGGACCTGGTATTAGTATTCCTGTTCTATATACCCAGAAACTGAGGTTAAAGGAAATTGAACCCAAGTCAGAAAATGCAAAATCAAGTAATTTTTTGAGGCCGGACTACAATAACTTCACTTGTTTGATGAAATGTGAAACTCTATTCTAGTATGAAAAAATGCCAGATAATGAGGACTCTATAATACATAAAACATG
The DNA here is from genome assembly GCF_949987515.2 of Delphinus delphis. NCBI lineage: Eukaryota > Metazoa > Chordata > Mammalia > Artiodactyla > Delphinidae > Delphinus > Delphinus delphis. The sequence continues at coordinate 55,850,657 of NC_082701.1, forward strand.
GGAGACGGCCCAGTATTAAGAACACATTCTTTGTAAATCAGGCAGGTTTAAATTCTAGTTGTGGTACTTACTTCCTAGCTATGTGAACTTGGAAAAATTATTTAATCTTTTAAAATCTTTTAAGGTCTCAAGCTCTTCATCTGAAAATGGGAATGACACACATCTTGGTGCTGGAGAAAAGTAAATGATGTCATGACAAAGCACTTAATGCACCGTAAATGCTAAAGAAATGGCATATTTTTGCAAATATGCATTGATACTTATTTCAAAAAAGAAATCAACATCTTCATTTCCTGTTATCAATTGTCTTAAAGGTACAAATGCAGGGAGAAAGAAGATCCACAGATGGGAACTAATAACTAATTTTAGAAAAGATCTGATGTTTATGCTTTCTTAGTAGCTTGCTGATTATTTTTGTTCTGAGAATAACCTTGTTGGGATTCTTCTTATTAATTTGCATTTAGCAAATTTCCTTGTACCTTGGAATTCTCTAGTTTTATAACACTGACAAGTCATTTACCAGAATATATAAGAACCATTTTTAAGAGTTCCTGGTAGCTAATAAAAAAATGTGTGTTTAGGTGTTTAGGGATGCTCTTTATGGGTTATGATTTTCTCAACCAGTAGTGGCCAACAGGATTTGTTTCCTGCTACACTTGGAGCATTCCACCATATTCTTCACGAGGCCTCAAGATTCCAAGGAGGAGGAAACGAGAAAAGGGATACTTTCCTGATGTGGGGAAGCAGGACATTTTGACATCAGCAAAGGAACTGGGTGCACAGTAAACAGCCAAGCAACAAGATAAGAAGCTAGTCTGCACAAAACTGCATCTTGTATTTGTTTTATTTAAACCGTTGTGGGTTTATATCCTATTGGAAACAGCTACCATGTCGAGTTTGTGTTATTCTTGTTAGACACGGCCTGCGTTTCAGCGGTCTGGCGTGATCTGGGTTGCTTCTCCATGCCGTCTTCCTCAGCAAGCTCTGGTGCAGGTCACTCGGCTCCCCAGCCCTACCCCTCAATGTCCCATCAGGGACGCGACGAACCGGAAGCCCGGAAAGTAGCTTAAGCAGAACAGTATGCTTATAGCAGTAAGTCTGCAGACAGATGTTCCAGGCTTGGAGCAGGGGCCCAACAAGTTCATCTAGAATCTGGGCTCTCTTTTTCCTACTCCACCTTCTCTGGCATGTTTCTTCATCACTTCACAATTGCGAGACGGCTGCCTCAGTGCCAGAAATTCCACTTTCAGCCCTGCTTCCTGAGAATGAAAGGAAGGGAAATGCCCAGAGCACCGCCCTTTGCACACCTTCAGTAGTGAATGAGGTTTTTCCTAGAAAACTTGTCTGCAGGTTTCTCCTTCTCTCTCTCTAGTCAGAACTGGGTCACATGGCCTCTCCGGCTGTCAGGAACTCTGGGCAAGTGTGGCTGAGATCCCTCTGTTTGGCTGGAGGCCATCGTAACTCACCTCCTGGGCTGAAGGTACTGCTTCCCTTAAAATCGTGGCCTGTTGATTAATGAAGGTGGAAGGCCGCGGCAGTGAACAGAATTTGCTCGCGTGCATTTCCCTGCGGCTGTTTCATTTTCCTGCATTCCTGAACTTCGCTTTCCACTTACGATGTCACCAAGCTCCTGGATGCAATCAGCCCTGGGGTGTAGAGCTGGAAAAGGTTACAGCTGAGGGGTAATGTCTGACTGGAGTGACCTTGGACCAGGATCCTTACTCGTCACCTTGGAGGAACTATTAAGAGATCTGAGGAACTGATATAGGTTATTCAAGCTCATAGGAGGCTGATTTGTAAACCCTAATCTGTACACTTACAGTGGAACGTCTGTTCACCTAAGAACTCACAGTAGTTATCTATCCTGGCTCCAAACTTACCCTGTATCCGGTGCCTGGTGGTGCTGGAGCTGGGAGTCTGCAAACCACACTCCTGCAGGCTCTCTCACCGCTCGGCTCTGCCAAGATGGGACAGTGATGCTGCAGGATGGAGAGGGCAGGGGTCCCTCCTGCCACCTGCTTCCCGTCTGCCTGCGCCCCTGGGCACCTCACTCCAGTGCTCCTTCACCCCAGCAGCAGCGGCTGAGGCCACGTACAGCTTTCCTAACACCTTTAGATCCAGCTCGGTCAGTTCCCCGCAGAGATCACAGCATCAGTAGAGCAGTGCCTGCTCCTCTCGGTTTCCACACTGCAATAATCCTGACCTCATTCCCCATCATCCAGTTACAGAGGTGGTAGCTGCTTTCTGAAGCTGCTACCTCTGTGACACTTAGAGTTCTTTTTAACCCTTTCGATTGCCTAATTAACACCAGTCTCCTGACCTGACTTGACCCAACATCACCACCATGAAGCCATGGCCAAAGGCAGGGTCCTGAAATACTCCACGCTTCCCACACCTGAGTTGCCTACTGTAGCAGTGGTCACCTTTGCTAAGCCTCCAGAGGAGGACAAGCGTGGGTAAACGCCAGTTTATTATCACACTGAGGCTCTGGACACACACACTTATGTGGGACCCTGACGCTGCTGAGCAGAGCTACATCTGGTGGGAGCCCAGCTCACTGGAAGGAGCCTGAGCATTGGCCTTTTCACAGCAGGAGGGAGGCCTCCCTCAAGCACGAAGCAAACCAGGCCTGTCTTGTCACCACCTACCCCCAACATCATGGGACCAGGGGAAGAACCCTGTCTTTCTATTGTTGAGTAAGTATGTCTTCATTTCTCCATCTAGGAGTGGAACTGCTGGGTCATATGACAGCCCTTTATTTAACTTTTTGAAAAACTGCCAAACTGTTTTCAAAGGCAGCTGCACCATTTTACATTCCCAGCAGTAGCACATCAGGTTTCCAATTTGATTTTAAGTCTTATTTCTCTGACTGCTAATGCTGTTGACCACCTTTTCATGTACTTATTGGCCATTTGTATATCTTCTTTGGAAAAACTCGATTCAGATCCTTTGCCTATCCTTGGGCTGTGAAATCTATTTTGCTTTTAGATGGATAATTCTGTGCCAACTGATTACATCCTGCATACTAGGTTGGGATTTTGCCTAGAGGAAGCTACGTCTGTATCTACTGCAGTAAATTCACCAAGGCTTTGAGAGAGTTAGCATCCACTCAGAAGTCACATCAGATGGAATAAAATGCAGATTGGATTCAGTACAGACTCTGCAAGGAGAAACTTTGAGATTCTGCTTTCAAATTCTGAAGCAAATCCACTACAGGACAAAGTGGGAGTTGAGGGTAGCTTGGTTTTTAACTGAGTGCTAAGCCATTATCTAGGTAAATCGTGATAACATTAGTTTTAAGAGACAAAGTACAAAGCTTTACATTGGTTATTCAGAATCACTGTTTAAAAATACATATGCAAGTGATAACTGTGGTTAATGACCACATTAACATAAAATTGAATACAACTCAACTTTCAGTAACTGTGGGCTAATTAAAACTATGCTTTTAGCTAAAAATAATGCTTTTAATTCTTTATGTCTCTTGTCATAAGCAATATTAAACAAAATAAGCAGGTAATTAAAAACATATTCTACAAAAATCTAAGAAACATATTTATTTTACTTGAAATGTAAAAATTTAAAAATCCAAAGTCAAAGAAATATATATAATTGTGAAGCCCTACTTAATTTCATTAGTGAAGATGCCACAGGTAGAGTCAGGGACAAGAAAGACAATATAATGAGATGGAAAAATGCTGGCCTGGGTGTCTGGAGACAAAGTTCTATCACTCAGAGTAAATTACTTAACCTCTCTGGACCTCAGTTTCCAAATCTATAAGATGAAAAGGTGCAGTTATATGGCTGTTGAGGCCCATCTCTACATGTCCTATTAAGCTACAGTGACTGAAGGGCAGAGCTTGTATATGGCGTTTTCTAAGGAAACCTGTCCAGGAAAAGTAAGTCGAATGAAGTAAGATCGTTCCAAATCAGGAAGTCTATTCACCTTAGAATAAGTGAAAACTGTCAACACAAACATAGTCCAAGCCCCAAACTGTTTGTTTGTTTGGCTGTGTGTGTGTGAGAGAGGCTGGCACTTCCCAAGTTTTCAGGGTATTTCACAAAAGGGTCTGTTTCCAAAATGTTTGGAAAACAACAAGTTCAACAAAACTGTGGCACACCCTTTTAGCTGCTTAACCAAAATCCATTCTCTACTTTTTTCTTAGTTTAACATCACTGTGGTTTGATTCCAGACAGCACTATGTCTGGGGGATGGATTGTGACTGGCCTAAGCTCATCACTACAATCCTGCTCTTTGCTTTCTCAGCCTCCCTTGCAGCTACAGGCAGCCAATTCACCGCACATGGCAGTGGAATTCTCTTCCTCCCAGAAGTATCTCCAGGGATTACTTTTCCGGAGACTATGCTTTGGGATTATTGACATAGGCTAACTTAATTACAAATGAATGCACTTCCTGACCCATCTCATCAGAAGGTATTCATCATTTAGGCCTTTTTTCCCATATGACACTGACTGGTTTCTCTCAATAAATAAAAACTGATGCATTCATTCATGTACTTGACCTTGCCCCCATTTTTGGAAAGAACTGAAAATGAAGAGAAAAATCTGTTGGCCAAGGAGGAACATGTCTATTAAACTTCTTGTCTATCACAAACCTAGAGAACTCAGGAATTCATATTTTCGGAGTACGTGAAACATTAACACTCATGTGAATCAACCTTTTAGACATAGCTGTGTTGTCAAAAAAAGAAAAAAAAGTTGGAATCTAGTAATTCTCAGCTCTGTGTACCAAAATCACCTGTGATACTTTAAAAAGAAAATTATACGTCCGTTCCATCCATTCCCCACCCTTTCTAATTTAATAGGTCTGGAGATGGCTCAGGCATCTGTAATTTTTAAAGCCCTACAGGTGATGCTGACAGGCAGCCAAGGTTGAAATTCTCTGTGTTTTACAAATCACAGAGGCTGTGACTCTTCAAGACGCTTGGGTGAATAAGGCCATAAGGCACGGTGGAAATCACGTGGTAACAGGTATCAGAGGTTCTGGTCTTGGTCTGGAACTCAGGAGCTAGGTGACTTTGGGCAAATAAAACTCTTTGAGCCTTAACTTGTTATTCAAAAGAGGTTACCTTTTCCTGTGGATGTCAACACCAAACGTTTCTAAAAAGCACATGGAAAATTACAAGGCGTTTTGAAAACTTTTAACATAGTATTTAATGCTGTTTACCTCTTCAGGGAATATCCTTTCCCTTCCTTGTTTGCAGGAAAAATCCACTGTTCCTCCAACTGAGTACCAAGTTTAAATCTCCGAAGCCTTCCCTGACCAGCCACACAGAACTGCTACCTCACCTGGGTTTCTGAAGCACTTTCTGCATCACCCCCATCACACTGACCTTGCTAACTGACAACCCCTCTCGCCCCACTGGTACCGTGTCAGCTCTAACACAGTCAGGGGGTCTCATTCTTCTCGGTACCCCCGTGCCCGGCAATGCTAGCCGAGATGACCCACATGACCACCTATCACCTTAGCACTGAAGACAGAGAAATTACCCTCCTGGAACCCAGTCACCTATTTCTTCTCTTTCAAATGCCGAATCTTTTTCCTTTTTCCTGTTAGTTGCGGAACTCCAACACCAGAACCGGAAGAAAGGAGGAGTGCTGAAACCTGCCCTCCTAATCAGACACGAATGATAACTTATCAGTTCTTGGCCGTGACAGGAGTCTGACTGGGTACCCACTGCAGAGGCATCATTTAATTCTCTCAACCATCTTATGGGACATATGCTATTATGACCCCCGCCGCACAGCGACATAACCGAGGTTCGGGGGACTTAGGTCATTTGCTCAACACGTCAGGAGGCCAGAAGGTGGAGCCAGGAATACAGAGGTCACTCCGGAGCCTGGAACCTTAAACTCTGCACGCACCTTCCTCGTCCCGAGATGCTCCTGACGACTCCTCGGCGTGGCTCAGGGGCCAGGAGCCCGCGTGCGTCGCTCCCCGCATCTGACAGCGAATATGGTAAAGCTGTAACCGATGAGGCTGGAAGCTGGGGGCACCGTCCCCAGAACCATTTCCTCCCGGCGCCTCGGCGGCCCAAAAGTATCCCGGAGGTAACTGCAAGCGGCCCGCAAGCAGCCCGCGGCCGGCCCTGCCCAAGCGCCAGGCCCCTCGGGTCCGGCCAGGGATGCCGGCCTCGGGGCGGGAGGCGCAAGTCCGCCGTCGCGCGCGGCCTTTCCTCGGAAGCCTCCGCCGCCCCGCGCTCCTCGCGCCCCGCGAAGGTACCTCAGGTCCCGTGTCCTAGGCCCAGCGCGCTCCAGCCGGGCGGCCGGTCAACGCCCCTCAGGCCACAGCCCTCCACTTCCGCGTCCCGCCCGCCGGAAGTGACGAACCGGAAGCTCCCGCTCCTCTCACGGGGGGCGGGGAAAAGAAGATGGCGGCGCCCAGCAGCCGGTGAGGAGAGAGGACGCGGGGACCACGGGGGGCCGCCGGACTCGTGCGTGATGGCCGCATCCCCGCATACTCTGTCTTCGCGCGTCATGACAGGTACTGCGCCCGTTCTCGGGCACCACCTTGGGGGAATTTTCTTCTCTTTGCCACGTGTGACGCCGTGGTTCCGCCTACCTGCAACCTTGGGAGCCCTTGGCGAGGTCGGCGGGGCACCAGTGCGGGAACTGACTTTTGGAGTAGCCTGACGTGAAGAGGCCACGGAGCTAGGGTCTAGTCTTGCACTGGGGCCCCGGTGGTCCGCACCGTCTCCATCTCCTTCTCCCCCTGGGCGTGATGTCTGGTGCTTCTTTCAGTTTTCAGAGACTGGAGGCTGCGGGAGAGAGGGCGGAGTAGAACCTGGGGGCTCCACGAGCCTCTGGGCTTATTAGAGTCTTAGGTCCTAGCCATTTGTAAGTTACTCGTACGTCCCGCTTGAAGGACCGGGCAAGTGCTTTTCTCCCCCACCCCCCAACCCGGAAGCCTTGTTCCAGGATAAAGCGTCATGATGGCGATGATAAAGATGATGACCACCATGGACAGCGGGCCACAACCACCCCCTGATCCCCAGACTTTTGTCTTTCTCCATTAGCGTGGTCCCTGATATAATCCTTCCACGCCAAGGACCTGTCACAGCTATATGTTGAAAGTGGGATGCACTTTCCTGCCCCTTGGCTCGGTTTCAGCTCAAATGTTACCTGTTCAGAGAGGCCTGACCACCCTATCTAAGGAGAGCCCCCCGCCCCTCTGTTCTTGCATCACCCTGTTTCTTTCATGATGGTTAGCACAGTCTGTAGTTATTTATTTATAACCGGTTTATTACGTGTTTCTCCTCACTAGAAGATTGACCCTTGTGCAGGCAGGGACGGTATCTCTCTGGTTCACCTCTGTGTCCCCAGTGCCCGACACAGTACCGGGGGTACACCGTTGGTGCTGAATAATTACATGTGAATGAATGAAATTTCTCCTGATGGAGTTATTAAACTGGAGGTTGGGAACTGTTTTGCCCCCCTCCCCCCGTAGTTTAGGATGATAACTTATGGGTCACGAATGTGTTGCTGGTGGCCCATGTTGGAGATGGACTCCCTTTGGGCCTATTAAATGAGGCAGTTCAACTAGATGATCTCCAAGGTCTCTTCTGGTTCAAAAGGAGGGCAGGAGGGTGAGAAGCGGGAGTGTGTATAGATGAAACAAGATTGGCAGAGGTTTGGTAGTTGTTGAAGCTGGGGGAATCAGTGATGGGGGCTCATTGTGTTCTGCTATTGCGTATGACTGGGATTTTCCATAATGATACATTTTATCTAAAGGGTCTGTAGTTCATTTTGAATTTCTTTGTTGCCTTCTCCCATCCCCGACTGTGCATGTTTGATCCTGACCCTAGACACTCATTCTCAGAGAGCTCATCCTTTCTTAGTGCTTGAATTACCACCTCTGTAGGGAGGTTTTTCCAGCGTGCGTTCCTCAAGATTGGCTGCTTTTCTGCCTTTCAGTTCTGTATTTTCAGCTTCCTATAGGACAAGTCCGCCTGACTACTTAGAATTCCCCAGTTCAGTAAGTGGACTGCATATGGTCCACATGGTTTGTTGCTGGACCCATCTTTTTGATGCAGGTATGGGGGGAATTAACAGACAGCTTAGCTTCCTGAAGCTATGAACATAATCGCCAAAAGATCTGCTAGTAAGTGGTCTGTGCAACCTGCTATGATCCACTTGGAAGATCCACTGGAAGAGCTTGATATGGAAGCAGCATGGGGGGAAGGTGGCAGAAGGGTAAATAGGGACTGTATCAGGTATCTAGGGGTCATGCCTGACTGTTCTTCTAAAGCTTCAAAGAATTTTGTAGCCATTAAAAACTTTTCAGGACCTTTCAGCTTCTTATCTGTGCACTTCATTTTTTTAAAAAAAAAAATAAATAAATTTATTTATTTATTTATTTTTGGCTGCATTGGGTCTTCGTTGCTGCGTGCGGGCTTTCTCTAGTTGTAGTGAGCAGGGGCTACTCTTCGTTGCAGTGTGTGGGCTTTTCATTGCGGTGGCTTCTCTTGTTGCGGAGCACAGGCTCTAAGGCGTGTGGGCTTCAGTAGCTGTGGCACACGGGCTCAGTAGTTGTGGCTCGCAGGCTCTAGAGCGCAGGCTCAGTAGTTGTGGCGCACGGGCAGAGTTGCTCCATGGCATGTGGGATCTTCCCGGACCCGGGCTCGAACCCGTGTGCCCTGCATTGGCAGGCGGATTCTTAGCCACTGCACCACCAGGGAAGTCGTGTGTACTTCATTTTAAAAGCCCTACGATCATGACTCAGTGTTGATGATGAATAGTGGATAAGATTATATGTTTCCAGATTTTTTTTTTTTTTTTTTTTTGCGGTACGCGGGCCTCTCACTGTCGTGGCCTCTCCCGTTGCGGAGCACAGGCTCCGGACGCGCAGGCTCAACGGCCATGACCCATGGGCCCAGCCGCTCTGTGGTACGTGGGATCCTCCCAGACCGGGGCACGAACCCGTGTCCCCTGCATCGGCAGGCGGACTCTCAACCACTGCGCCACCAGGGAAGCCCTGTTTCCAGATTTTTAATGCATCTATTATAAGCCATGTGTATCTTCAAACCTACATTTGTTTACATGGGACCAAAATGTCTTTAAATTTCTGGGCACTGATTCATAGAGATATGACGTGTTTTGACTAAATGAAGTGTTTTTTTCATCATTTAAAAGTGCAGTTTTCCTAGCTGTTTTTTTTCCCCCCCGTAAAATCTCGGTTTTAACCCACATAATCTTGAGAGATATTTTCCAAAGTGGTTCTTTTCCTCACAGGAACATGCATTTCTCATTGGACCAATGGAACTCAAAACTCGTTTTGAAATTAAGGCCCAGAACAATAAAACTTGATGTCTTCTCGACATAATCTTTTAATACTGAAAATTGTATTATCCCAAAGAACAATGTCAAGGCCAAAAAGGAAATACATGCGGCATCAAGTAAATAGATAACAGACCCTTACTATCAGAGGACTGAATTCAAAGGAAATTTCAATCAGTGGCCTGATTTCAACACTACTGTTCCTTCCTGTACCTATATACAGATAACACATATTCTCATGTATGTGGAAAATAAGCATTTCATACTTACCTGAGGGTTGAGAATATGATTCCAGTGAAGAAGGAAGGGACTTATCTCCAGTCTAAGATAATTGCCATGTTTACTGAGGGGTGGTGATAGCTCTCCTTCCCACAGTCCAGGTGAGCGATGTGGGTGACCCAGTCGTCAGACATCATCTCATTCTTATATGGAAGGCACTCTGCTAGCTGTTGTAACAGAGGTGAGGAAAGGAGAGTCCCTACCCCTGAGGAACTGAAAAACATGATGCAGAAACAAATGGAAATATTTGCATTAAGAAGTGCCACAAGGGACTTCCCTGGTGGTCCAGTGGTTGGGACTCCGCCTTGCAATGCAGGGGGTGCAGGTTCCATCCCTGGTCGGGGAGCTAAGATCCCACATGCCTCTTGGCCGAAGAGCCAACACATAAAACGAGGCAATATTGTAAAAAATTCAATAACGACTTTAAAAGTGGTCCACATCACAAAAAATCTTTAAAAAGAAAGAAAGAAAGAAGTGCCACACAGAAACAGTGTGACGTGATAGGGCAGCTGAAGGAGACTTCGACAGTTTACAGGCAGCGGGTGGAGGCAGGACCGTGCCAGCAAGGAAGCAGCGTCAGCGCAGAGGCACGAGCTGGAATGGTGGCGCGTGCAGTGCAGAGCCCGAGACAGCGAGTCATAGGCACAGGTTTGGGCAGGTGATGTGTATTCCAGGCTTCAGAAGAAAACCGTTGGCTCTATGGGACTTGGGTGGGAGAGGAAAGAGAGTTAACCGAAGTCAGGGCGAGTGGCTTGAATCCCACGCCTGTACCGTAGTCCAAGTGTGGGATGACAAGGGTCTGTATCTCTCAGCGGCAGGGAAAGAAGTGGACAGATTTGACCAGTGTTTCCGAGTTGACTGGAGTTGATGATTATTAGGTGATGAAGGAAGAGTTCAAGGTGGTCCTGGAATCTCAAGTAGGCGATGGTTCTATCAGCAGTAGGGAACAGAGTAAAGATAAGGGTGAGAGTAACATTCTCAGAGACATACTAGAACCCATCCACGTGGAGATACTCAGCAGATGGAAAGAGGCGTAGTGACTCTAGAAATGGGTTGAAGATGAACAATTACCCTGGAATTACGTTTGTTCAGGGACAGTATGTAGTGCTCAGAACAGCAACAACACAGCTGCCTTCACGTGGCTGACACAGCAAGAGGAGCCACCGCAGGAACCCGAGAACTGATAAGTTGTGGGCGGTGGAGAACCAGGGGTCCTTAGGGTCATGGAAGCCATGGAAGGAGAGACTTAAAAGAAAGGTGGAGGGAGGGGTCTGTGCTGTGGTCCTGTTGAAGGCTTGCCCAGGATGAGGCCTTACATGGAAGCATTGGATTTGTTGATGTTTGAGAGAAGGTTTAGAGAGAAATGATTAAAAGCCAAATTCGGATACAACAAAAATAGCTTCTTCCTAACTAGGTTCATAGACTCATACTTTATTGAGAGCTATTTCCTCTCCCTTTTCCTTGGCTTACCTGACATGGCCAAAATATTAATCTGAAACATATCTTCCAGTTTACTGTTATTTATTGAGAAAAATTCTGCTTCTTATTTTATACTTTTTAAAAAGTGACTGAACTGATTGTTTTATATTTTATTCTTTTTTAAAAATTAAAAAAAAAATTTTAATTTATTTATTTTTGGCTGCATTGGGTCTTTGTTGCTGTGCGCGGGCTTTCTCCAGTTGTGGCGAGCGGGGGCTACTCTTCGTTGCGGTGCGCGGGCTTCTCATTGCAGTGGCTTCTCTTGTTGCAGAGCACAGGCTCTAGGCGCCTGGGCTTCAGGAGTTGTGGCTCGTGAGCTCAGGAGTTGTGGCTCGCAGGCCCTGGAGCGCTGGCTCAGTAGTTGTGGCACATGGGCTTAGTTGCTCCGCCGCATGTGGGATCTTCCTGAACCAGGGATCGAACCCGTATCCCCTGCATTGGCAGGTGGATTCTTAACCACTGTGCCACCAGGGAAGCCTTATATTTTATTCTTAAAAAGATCTATGGTTTGGTCATTTCAGCATTTGATATAATAAAAGCCTAATGATCCTGAGATGAAAATGTTCCCTAGCCCTGCTGGAGAATTACACTCACTTAAACGGTGAGCAGGGCTGATCAATACCGTTCATTCACAGGTCTGGATCAGGTCATTTCAAAGTTCTGATCCATCACTCATGTGTTGCTTACCGTGGTGTGGGCTCTGCTTCTAGGTAGGTCCAGTCATCACTTGGTGAGAAGTATTAACGATTTTAACATTTTTTTCCCCCTTCCTCTCTATTACAGGCTGGGTAGGAGGATGTGTCTGGTATCTAGAAAGGAGAGCCTTGCAGGAGTCACCTCGTAGGTTCCTGCATCTTCTCAGGAACGTCAATCAACAGTGGGTTACATTTCAGCACTTTAACTTCCTCAGGCACATGGTACGTTGAGAAGACCATCCTCACTTTGTGCTCCCTGCCTTTACTTTCCCTGTATGAGGGGACTGTAAGAAGAGTTTTAAGAAGTACTCTTTGAAAAGGACTTTTATTTCATGTGGTCTGAAGTTTATCCACAACTTTAATCCCTTGTTCTGTTTATACTTAACTGAAACCAGAATAATTCTGGTGTCTGAGTTTTAAAGTATGATCTTGAACTTATTGATTAAGTTTGGGAAAAGATTGAAAACTGCTGGCGTGTTTTGACTAGGCCACAATTAGGAAAAGCTGAACTGTTATGATGCAACTTTTTAAATTCTTTAAAGTTCTGTGAATACATCAGTAATACAGAAATAATTGCTTTAACCGTGTGACCTTCCTGTTTTCTAACATCAGCAGTGTATTCAAAAGTCTTTTAAACACATGCCCTTCTGAGCAGATTCAAACAAATTGAGTTTGTGATTTGCTGGGCATTTTACAGTGGGCGTTGGTAATATAGCTCAGTAGACTTTTGTCCAGGTCGACTTCGTGGTATCGGCAGTGTGGTAACTTACATTTGCCACTTTCTCAAATGGCAAAGAATCATAGGATGAAGAAACGACAGCTAAAAACTCATGATTTCAGTGCAAGCAGGAAAGAATAGCAAATTCATACTCTGAAGTCCTATTTGACATTTCTCTCACCTTTTTTTTTAACTTAAAATGCCCACTTTAACTTTTAAAATCTTAATGAAGCACATTGTTTTGATGAGAGATTTTAATTTCCAGAAATGTTCAGACTTTTAAAGTTGGGGATCGAGGATAATGGATGTTTAGAAGAGAAACTCAAATATGTTTAATGCCTTTTTTATGTAAACAGAACTCTGAATTCATTCATGAGTTTGTAACTCCTTTCTAAGATGAGTATATGTAATTTCAAGTCTTTGTGATGTAATGAAAAATTGCTTAACTAGTTATCAGGATAGGTTGCTCCAAGTCCCAGGAGCATCTATAAGTAACTAGTTGTTGATTCTTTTCTCTGTCAGTTTATTTCCGAGCCTTGGTTTCCTCATCTGAAAATTAAAGCGAGAGATACTAATAATGATCCGTCTTTTTTAACAACTTTTGAGAACATTGGATAAGATATGTATTCAATAAACTCTAAAGATATATGTTATATGAAACTGTGAAGTGCCTCAAGGATATTAGTCATACTTACTCCTTTTGTTAGTAAGTAATAGAGATTATCTGACTCTAAAATCCAATTCTTTCCCCACACCCACTGCCCTAAGGTCACTGAGCCCTGGGTTGTGTCCCCCACTGAGTACGTCTGCATGCACTGTTCACCTGGGAACATGGAAAGTCAACAGGTTGCCTTGGCTCTTGATTATAGAAAACTTTTTCATTGTATTTGGAATATGCAACCTCCAGTTTCTGGTACTACATGGAGGGAAATTCTGGGGGAGATGAATATGAAATAAATTTATCTTTCTTTCAAGGAACTTAAATTCCTAGGATTTTCTAAGCCGTAGAATTTGAAAAACCAGTTAACTGTATTCTCCATATTTCTTAGTAGAGTGATTTCCATGTAACACTCTAACACAAGTTACTTCAGTGAGTATTTTTAAAGGTATAGGAAAATCTTTTAGGTATTTTACAAGTTGGACTGATGGAAGGTGCTACTGAATAAACATTTAAGAGCATTTTGGGCCTTGGTTTCCTAGTAACGTGTACCTTTTTTATTCAGTATGTCACACAACTGAACAGAAGCTTCAACCAGCAAATGAAACCAAAGCCGGAACCAGTGGCATCTCCTTTCCTTGAAAAAGCATCTTTGGATGAGGCCAAAGCCGAAATATACGAGATGAGACCTCTTTCACCCCCAAGCTTGTCTCTGTCCAGAAAGCCAAATGAAAAAGAATCAATAGAACTCGAACCCACCCCAGTAATTGAAGGCTCTATAGCTGTGGGAACAGAGACAAAAGAAGAAAAGCAGTGGAAAGAGATGAAGCTGCGTGTGGATGATTTGCCAGGAATTTTGGCTCGGCTGTCCAAAATCAAACTCACAGGTACTTTGTTTTTCCAGTCTAGTCAGATTCTTACTTGAGAGTGGTTTGGTTTTTTTTGTTTGTTTGTTTTTTGGTTAAACAAAATGCTAATTTTGTTATTGCCCCAAAAGGAATGATTTTGAAACTACGGGTCCCCTCTTAGTATTTTTCCTCTCTTCAACTTAATTGGGATTTGAAATCAAATTTTTGGAATTCTGTTTACGCAGAATAGTAAATAGTATTACCATAAACATATTGTACTAAAAATGGTCTCTCTTTTATTTGCAGTTAACACAGAATATTTATCCTGCTTATTTCCTTGTCTTTTGTGTGTTCACACCTACTACCCTGTGACGATGCAGTAAGATAATGTGTTCCGTTTCAGTTCTGGAAACAAGAAGGACTGCACTGCTGGGCTTGATGGGCAGTGAACACATGGGCCCTGGGACTCCCAGCTCACTGTTGTGCTTTGCTTCTTGTAGGGCCTCTGGGATTGTCCCACATGTGTGGGAATGTAGATTGTTACTCTGCGAAGAAAGCTGGTGACTACACTGTTGAGCAAAGCTTGTCTGATTTTGTAAATAAAGTTTTATTGGAACACAGCCATAGCCGTTGGTTCTGTGCTGGTGTCATGCTACCTCAGCAGAATTGAGTCATTGCCACAGAAAACTTATGTCCTGGAAAGCCTGGACTATTTCCTGTCTGGCCCTTTAGAGAAAAAGTTTGCTGACCCCAGCTATAGAGCATGGACTAGTGAGAGGCAAGGATGATGGGAAACAAATCAGTGGTGGTCAACTGAGAAATGACTTGGGGCTGAGTTAAGGAGAAAAGGGGGGAGAGAGAGAGAGAGAAATATTAAGGAAGTGGAATGAACAGAACCTCAGGTAGACGTGGTGGAGTGCTGGGGGCCATAAGATAGAAGGTTTAGGACACAGACTTGCAAGGAGTCTTAACTGCTGTTAGGGGAAGGAAGCCTTCCCCGGTCCTGGGCACTGTGCTCCTTGCTATCCTCCACGCGGCCCAGTTCTGAGAGAGAACGTAGAGTAGTGACCTCTGGGCTGGAGTCCCTGCCCTCAAATCCTCTCTCTCACTGGTTGAGTGACCTTGAGCAAGTTCCATCCATCTCTGTGCCTCAGTTTACCCATCTGTAAAGTAGGGATAATAATGATACCTACTTCCTAGGTCAATACTGAGTTTTAAATGGGGTGACATCTGCAAATTGTGTAGAAGAGACCATGTTAAGACCTATACACTTGTTTCTTAAATAAATAAAATAACTTCGTCACCTGGGTGCCCCTGCAGGCACTTGAGTTTGCTGCCCCTGCTCTGGGACAACTTGGGGCCATCTGCTGTGGAAGACTGGATGAATGGTTGTGTTGAGACTTAAGAATGTGAACAGTGAAGGGAGAACCAGGTTTGGGGGGAGAACAGTTTTGGACACACAGAATTCGAGTTGCTGCTGGCATATCCAGGTGGAGAGGTCCAGTGGGCACTGGCTGTGAAGGACAGGAGCTCAGCTAGACCACTGGGCCAGAAGAGCAAGCGGTCTTCAGTGTAGGGTTGACTGTGAAGCCGTGGTGGTGAGCAGGGTTGCCAGGGGTCAAGTGTAGAGTGACCAGAGCAGAAGGCCAAGGACAGGACTTTGGGGCATGTCCCCTTTTAAGGATTGCGCAGAGTGTATAATGGAGTCTGCAAGGAAATAAATGGTCAGAGGAAGGGAAAGAGGAAGTGGCTTTGTCACGGAAGCCAAAAGAAAGCCAGTCCATAAAGGAAGTGATCAACACTTAAATGGTAGAGGTCTCCTAAGATGCCTGGCTATGAAGTTATTTTATTTGGCAGTTAGGAAGTCAGCGATGACAGCCTGCAAAGTCAGGAACTAATTATCAATGTTTCTTGTTAGAGTCTCAAACGAGGTACTTTAAATTATTAATTTAAAATAACGTCTTCAAGTTTGTTTCATAATGCTTATTTCTTTAGGGACAGATAGGAAAGGATGATAACTGGTTTAGGATCATTTGGGGGGGGCTGGGGGCACATTTTCCTTCCCTTCATACCAGATGTTGTATTGGTTTTCCTTTTCTGTACCTTATAGTGCTGTATATCTGAATAGGCATTCCAGATGCAGGGTTTGATATTTAAAACATGGTGTCTGAAATCTAAAGCAATGACTACATCCCTTCTTTAATGGTACATGTTGTGCTCTATTTATGTTGCTTGTCGACTTACCAGTCCCCAGGTGTCAGTTGCTAAGGAGCATACGTGGCACGTGTGTTCAAATGGGGCTTCTGCTGTCCCCTGAGATCAACTCCCAGAGGCCTGGGACCGGACCCAAAGCTCTGCATTTTGGCACGCATGCAGATGATGTGATGCCGGTGGTCCTGGACCACCCTTCGAGAAAGTGAAGGAAGGGTTGCACAGGCAGAGGGCCAGGCCCAGCCCCAGTGGCCTGGAGGATGTGGGAGAGCTCGCGCCTTACTTCCCGTGAGCCAGAGCAGCCCTTGCCACCACTGGCACGGGAGCAGCCATCTGGGGGCTCTGGACCACACAGGAGAGATGTGCACAGGCGAGGTATACATCTCGGAGGGGGCAGAGAGCAGCAGCCTCCCCTGCAGCCACAGATGGAAAAGCCCTGGGCAGTAAATTTGTCCTCGGAGCATTTTATATATTCCATGCCCCAGGCTTCTGGACGAGCTAATTGAATTAAAGTCATTTCCTTCTGCTTATTCCATTTAAAGAGGCAGCACCCTTTGGGTGACCCCGACCCTCTTATTTGACCTCTTACCTCCCTGTTTATTTTATTACTTGAATTCACACGTCTTGGAGTCAGCAGGATTTTTTTTTTTTTTTAAAGAAAATCCCTGGTATCTATAAATTGATTTCTTTTGGACTCTTAATATCTTGGGCAATTCGTTTATGGCTGATGATAGCCGAGACAGAAATACCTGGGAGTCAGTGATCACTTTTAGAGAACTAGTCTTCCTTTCTTTGCCTCCTTCTGTTTATAGCTGAAATACGCCGAGGATAACTAACTATAGATTTAAGTGAAGAGCCACACAGTGACATCTTTGCATTTCCTTTGTAGGATAAGAGGGTGGCAGTGGGATGATGCTTTGGCATTTATGCCAGGATCTGGGCCAAAGTTTGCAGGAGATAATGCCATTTAAAGAGATTTTTTTTCTGTGAAAGGAAGTAAGACTGAGTTTATAAAGAAGTAATAATATGTCTCCCTTGAGTTTCTCTTGCCAGCTGAGCTATTTACAATATGTTTTTGGAGTTTGTTGCAAGGACCACACTGGGGTGAAGAAATTTTATTTGGATTAGGATCATAAGAAGCTTTGGTGACTCAGCTGAGTTTATACTTAATATGTGTCAATAAAAAGCAGAAATTTTTTCCTGAATAATGTCTGTGCTGAAAAGCTACACCACATTTTCTGAGACCAGAATACTAAAATAGATTGTTTATTGGACCAATAGATCGGGCTGTCCATGGAACTGATATAAACTACAGTCTGTCAGTGTATAGATTTTTTTTCCCCTAGAACCTAGAATGCTGCTTTTTATTAAAAGGAAAAAAAAAAAAAAAAAACAAGAATAGAGGATACAATTTTATTTTAGATTGCTTGTAGTTTTTAAAAGTCAACGTACTGTAATCATCAGCTCTGAGATACTGCGTAAAGGATTTTTCTCATTTTCATAAAAATATTAGTTGAGTAGAATTTTAATTTTTAAAATTTTAATATATATTTTGAAATAAATACCTTAATATTTATATACTTGTTAAATGTTAAAGCAGTATTTTTATTAGTAAGTGTTTACTTTTAGAACAAATAGATAAGCAAAAGTAAGACGAATGGAATCTCCTTATAAGTCTACCCTCTCAAAATAATAACCATTTTGATGATTTTGGTGTATTCTAGAATGTTTTTCTATACATGCCATTCAGATATTTTTACTTTTTAAACAAAAGTAAGATCATAATGTAAATGCTTTCTGTACTTTTTAAAAAATTCTGATTCTGTGCATATCTTTTTGTGTCCCTGCGCTCACCCTGTTTTTGATGACCTTCTCTTTTAATGAGTAGTGTTGTCTGAAGACACAAAAGCACATGATAACCTACCACCCAGTTTGACGTGGTGTTGTTGGACTTCTCTTGCATTTTAAGCTTGAGGATAGAGGCTCTCAGTTTCCATTACTGGTAAAACATTCCTGTGGCCCAAAGGAGACACAGAGGCAACCAGCAAGGGAACTTTCTCTCTGAAAAGGTTTTTCCAACGTGTTTTTGAAACCACAGAGCCAGCATCCTACTTTTTCCCAAGTCTGGTTTCTCGTGCCATCCGCTTCCATGCTCAGCACACAGTGTGTCTGTGCCCAGCTTTTGCCCCAGTGCCCCCGCCTGCTGGGCATACCCGCTGTGCAGGAGCAGTGTTGGTGTGGGGCTTGCTCGTTGGGTTAAGGTCCTCAGATTCATCTCTGCCTCGGCTCTGTGAGAAGTACGTCTGGGCCAGGCCCTGCTTTCTCTCTGGTGTGACTGCTCTTCTCTCCCTCCAGCTGTGATGCAGCTGCCTCCAGACAGTCCTGCTGTTGCATGAAGTGGGTCCATGTCGCCGTGATCCACCCTGGCCTCTGCTTCTGGCCCCTCACCCTCCACACCAGCCAGGAAGACAGGGTCCCGTCAGATAGCCTTTATTTCCCATATTTATCCATTTTCTTCCCACTTGGTATTAAGGTAGTCTACTACCTTAATTTTCTACTTAATTTTCTACTATTCAAATAGTGAAAGTAATAAGTCAGCTCTCAGCAACTGTCTTCAATTTCAACTCATCTGCACTGTATTTAACAAACATTTCTTGAGGGTTTTAGTATCCTCTCTTTACTTAATTTATTGCTGATGTAGGTTTTTCTCCAATTTTCATTTTTATTCCATCATTTCATTTGGTTTCTGGTAGGAGTGGGCCACGTAGATGCCTCAGCCAGTGTTCTAAGTTAGATGAAAAATGCATTTATCTCGGCTATTCTGTTTTCTATTGATATAATTGTTTTAAATTCAGTTTGATGTTATTTGGATTGATTGTAAGTGTAAGAGGTGTGGTAGATGCTCGAAGAATGTAGAGATAAATTTCACGTGGATGATAATCATTCTCAAAAAAACATTGACGACTTTAAAGAAGAGAAGGAGAAAAAGCTATGAGTTGAGAATGGGCTCAGCTCCATGTAACTGAAAACTTGAAGAGCAGTGACTTAAGCAAATAAAGCGTTTATTACTCTTTTGTAATAAACCTCAAGAGAGGTTTATTACTCTCTTGAGTCTGAAATTAGGAGCCCAGAACTAGTGCTCAAGGATGTTGTCTACATAGCTGGCTGCTGTTTTTTGCTCTGTTGTCATTAGCTTGTGGCTTTTGTCCTCAAGACCACAAGATGGCTGCCACTCCCCCATCATCATGTTATGTTCCAGGCAGAAAGAATGAAGAAAGGGGATGGTGTAGAAAAGCAGAAGCCTCCTTATGAGACTTGGCCTTTTTAGGGATTTCCCTGGTGGTCCAGTGGTTAGGATCCTACACTTTCACTGCCGAGGATGTGGGTTCGATTCCTGGTTAGGGAACTAAGAGCCCTCAAGCCGTGCTGCCTTTTTACTTGGGAAGGGAAGCTTTTGATAGGAATGTCTCCTTATATCTCATTGGCCAGGACTGTACAGCATGGCTTTACAGCTAAAAGGGAGGTTGTAAAAAATTCTTTCCTCTATCATTTAAAAAGCCAAAGCATCTGAAGTCCAGCCTAGTCAACTCTGTCGGTATCCAGCTTCTCTGTATTCTCACAGCACCCCCCGGGCTGTCTCATTATGCAGTGTATCCCCTCCCAGGAAGAGGATGCAGGGCTGCCCACCTCTTCACCCCCAGTTTTCCAAAGAAAATAGAACAGCACCCCTAGGTCTGCTCTGGGACTACACCACACGTGCACTTCACATGTAACGTGTTTAAATGAAGACTGCTTTGCCACCTCAACATGCACTTTCCCAGTGGTGGTTGTGGACGTGTAGCCATCTGTCGGCAGTCTTTCCCTGTCGTCTTGATAATCAGATACACATTTGAGACTCCTAGTTTGTGCTGGGGAGTTGTCAACCCTGGACTGTACAGTGAGGAAGGCCACCCAGCCCAAGACTACCTTGACAAGTGTAGGTTTTAGGTTGACAGTGAAACTTGAGCTAAACAAGGGAACGAGCCAGGTGGTCCCATGGAATTTCCTCTTTCCTTTCTTTGTTGCATTTAACAGTCACTGAAGGCTTTGGCATCCTAAGTTTTCTTCCTCACCCCAAATTCCATCATCGACCTAGGGGACTTCACTATCTTTAGTGGTTCTGAAACTCCTCGAATCGCTTGTTATAATGCAGATTTCTGGGCTTCATCTCCATAAGCCCCTTCCCTCAAGGTCTGGGATGGGGCCTAGGAATCTGTATTTTAACAGAGGGCCCTGGTAGGCATGGTCCCCAGAACATATTTGAGGAGCTCTTCTTACCTGGAGAACTCATTCACCACCTCTGTACCACCTCATCTTCATTCTCAGCAAACTACCTTGCTTTCCATTTCAGAAAAAAATAGAGCTTTAGTTCTCATCAAGTGGGAACTCAGCAACTTCCTGCAAACCGAATTTATCTGAATTCTCACCTGTCATTGCCTCTTCTCCCCTCTGCCTGTTCCCCCGACCCTCCCCCCCATCAGTGGACGGCTCCATCACCGTGGCACCTGGGAGTCCTCTTAGACTCTGCAAACGCAAGCAGGCCTCCCTCCTCTGTGGAGGGCGGGTTAGTGCATCTCTGGAGGAGACGAGACGATTGCTTCCCAACCCTGCAGGTCAGAAATGCCCAGGTGCCTAATTAGCACTTGGGGGTATTATCAAGGGCTTGGTTTCCAGTTCAAAGCAAAACATGGTAGCATCTCATTTATTAAGATTAAGGAACGAAAAACTTACAGAAGTGAATTTAAAAGAATGTTACAGGGTTATCTCTAAGTACTAAAAGTAGTTTTTGCTCAATACCATTATTTTTTTATATCTTAAGGGGGTGGATAGTGAATTGGGAAGTTAAGAATGAAAAGAGGAGTGCTAACATATCAGTGATTTGCTAAAAAAAAAATACAGGGGCCCGCTTTTTATCTGTATTCACACGGGCAGGGGAGGAGGGTAGGTCTGTCTGGCGCTCCGTCACCCTGCGGCCTTGTCCTTGCCGTCGCCCTGCCTCTCGCAGTCACGTCTCCCCGCTTCCCCATCGCAGGCCAGCTCCTCCTCAGCCTTCGGTCACACCTCTGAGCTCAGTGTGAGCGGGCACTCGGTCGGGAGCCCTTCACCTCCCTCACGGCATCCGTCCGCAACTGCACCCTCTGACATGCTCCCACGCTCTGTGGCCATGCCTGCTGGCTTGTCTGAATCTTCCCCAGCCTGTGGGCACCAGGAGGCCTGGGACCACATTCATCTTCCTGCCTTGTTGCATTGCCAGGGCCTCGCTCCTGTTCTGCCCATAATAGGTGCTCAAAAAGCAGAAGCTCGATGGGAAAAAAAGAAAACTAATGAACTCTGTTGCCACCATTTGTAGAATTTGGAACAGCTTAGCCTTTTAATTACAAATAATTATTTTCCTGTGATATAATAGTTGAAATGTTTAGTGGTGACTGAAAAGTATTGTACTTGAACTAGATGACCTGGGGCCCCTAGATTTCCTCTGTCTGCTTTGTAGAGTGTCACCTTCACCTGTTGTCATTGATAGGAAACTGAGAAAAATCTTCGTTATTTTAATGAAAAGTGCTCAACTAACAGTTTCTTCTTGCCAAACTCATTTTTCAAAAAGTATTTTTACTTCTTAAAAGCTTGATAAGCATCAGTTTTATGGAAACGTTTTTTAGTTAGTTACAAAGGTTGTAAAGTGTTGGTTATGAAGTATATTGAAAAGAAAAATTTCTTTATTGAAAAGGAAAACTAAAAATAGGACGACAAAGTAGAAAATCTTTGATGGTTCAAGGAAAAACTGTGATTGAAAGAACACTCTTAGGGCCTCACTCGGTGTTGCATAATTAACTTGGATATAAACAGCTTTTATTTATGTGTTTTATTTATGTGTGTCACCGACCTGATAGCAATTTCATCTTCCTTTTCTGAATGCCGTTTGGGTGCAAACCCAGCGCTTCCTCGGGACTGTACTTAAATGTTTCCTTTTGGTAACAGTGTTGCTCAGTAAATTTGAAGTTAGGGGTTTTAATTTGGTTTTAGGATTTTTAAGACCAGCTCTGGTCACTGAGTATGAAAAAAAGAAAGAGGAAAACTAGAAGGCCCGGCAAGTTCTTAGTTTTGCAGCTGTGTTATTAAAAATCTCCACTAAAAAGTCTTTATCTTTTAACCAGAAGTGGCTATGGTTTGTAATCAGTTACCCCCTGATTGACAGGCTTTAATGTAGCTGAGAAGAAAGTACCGTGTCTCTCATCAATTGACTTTTCATCTGAACATAACAATAAGCGTAGAAGTCGCCACCTTCCTCCGTACACGTGTGGGTAAGATAACCGTTGGGACGGTCGCGGAACACGGCCAAGCTGTGGAGGCTAAAAACTCTTAAATTAGACATTGAACCATTTGAAGCTTACGGTGTTAACAGAAATGAAGAGAGAGGAAGAAATCATTAAGTACAGCTACCAAGTAAAAATACATGCTCGTCTGAAAATCAGGAAAAACTTAATTCTTGCCTCTGAATTAAGTTGTATAATTTTGAACTTTGAGATCTGCTAACAAAAACATTCCATTGCTTGGAGCCACCGGTGAACAAAACCACGTACAAATTCATTAACCGCCTGTTCTTGGGCAGCTTTGTACATAAAAGAGCTTTCAAGAGATTCATCACAGGCTTGTAGGATTTGGGTTATAATATTGCATAGTATCTGCTATCAAGGATAATGAGATGTAATAGATCACAAGGATAATTTGAAATCTATAGAGAATCTCAAACTCTCATTTAGCCAGTGGTTTCAATCTTTTGAGCAGATCTTTTATCAGAGTTGATAACTATCCAAATTGACTTATTGGAGTTTTGTTTTTCACTTAATTCTTTTGGGGCCAGGGCTGAAAAATAGCGAGGCCTTGAAAGACAGAGATAAAGCAGGATGTAGATGACCAGTGTGTTAATATAATCGTTAGAGTTATTTCTAAATGACGATCTCAGAAGAGAAAGCAGCTCCATTGTGCTTACGCTCAGAGACCAACAGTTCTCAGAGTATTGAGCCTTTATCAAAAAAAAAAAAAAAAAAAAAAACCGTTCCTGACAAAGCTGCTGCTGCGGGAAAACCTATTGCTTATTGGAAAAGGCGAAACCCTTCAGTGGCTCCCGGCTGCCCTGGAAAGCACACTGCGAGCTGGAGCTGGGGAGCCTGGCTACACGGGCACGCAGGACGTGCAGGCGGCGTCCCCGCAGCGCGGGGCTCCCTCCTCTGGGACCTGTGGCCGTCCCCCTTGAGACCCGTGCTGCAGGGGCGTCGTGGGTTATGCGCAGGTACGCGGTGTCCTGCGAGCCCTGCTGGCCTGGTGGTGGTTTTGTCATCAGCTGGGTGGTGCGTGTGTATATCTTCCCTTCCTTTAGCGGAACTTTCTTCTGAAAATGAGTCTTTGGAGTACTTGCTACAGTACATCCCATAAAGCAGAGAGCCAAATATTATGCCTAAAGCGTATGACTCTGGGTTAGACGGTAGATTGAGTTCACTGCCGCTGGTTGACGCCTGGATCTCCGTGTATAAAATCAGACGTAATACCCACCAATGCTTGCCTTGCTTTTCATTTTAGAGCAAGCTTCTGCAAAGTTTGTTAGTCGTGTACTTTATCAGTAAAACAGTTTTAAGTGCACGTGTGTATATTTATAAAATGTTTATGCTATTGTATATAAATATGTCATATATAACAAAAATGTAAAGTTACTTGTAAGTAAAATTCATGTATTCTTACACCAATGTATTATATTCATTTTAAGATATACAAAGTGTGTGTTTTAAAAGAGAGGGTTGAGAAGTCAAATATAAGTGCAAGTTCTCATGTTTTCTTCCCATAAGTGCAGTGTTTCCGGGATTTAAATAAATGTAAGGGCACTTTGGCATTGCAAAGTGCTTCACAAATGTAAGTCTTGTTTTTATCACTATCATGGTTAGTCCACATTTCTTAAGGACTGCACTCCGGGCACTCCCCTGGACGTTCTAAGACAGAGGCGCGTGGAGCTTGTGTGAAGTGTTTTGCTGTTTCTCAGAGTTCCTTAAGACACCACTTTGAAATATTAAGTCTAAGCATAGTGGCTGGAAAAATACATCATCTTGAAGCGCATTTTAATAATTACCAAGAGCACTGCTTATTAAGCCCTTATTACTTGCCAGGCACTGTGCTGAGTGCTTTTGTTATACTAGAAACTAGTGTTTCTCTAAAAGGTGTCCCTCAGTGTGGACAGGAGCATGGAGGCTCCGCATGGCTGGTCCCGTGGACAGTACGCCTGGAGAGACAGAGGCTGTGGGTAGTGGCATTTGCATGATTGAAGGTTGTACTAAGAGAGGTTAACTCGGTGTTGCTCCAGAGACAAGGGTTCTATCCAGAGGGAGTCGTCCTGACTTGATCTGGGAGAGAGAGAGAGAGAGAGACCCATCCCACAGCTGGAGCCCTTCTATGCAGGGCTGCCTGGGGAGAAACCGCTTCCTGTTGCCAGATCCAGGGATAGTGTCCATTCCTCCATCAGGACAGAGATGAGACTAGTTGACCCTAAATTCCCTCTGACCTTTTAGGGCTTTATTATTCTTGGAGTCACTGAATTGCGTTTCGCTCCTCTGCTTGTACCCATTCCGCTTATTCCATATTGAAGGCCCGTGTCACTGCCTTAAGATCCCTCACGCCACCTGTGTTTGCACCATTGCCACCCTTGCCAGGTCCTCTCTCTGCCCACCTGGTTCCCTGCAGTGGCCTTTGCATGGGTCCTGAGCGAGCTTTCCTCCACTCCGGTCAGTCCTCTCTGTCCTGAAGTCTAGTCTTCCTTAAGTGCCACCCTTGTTACAGTATCACACGTTTTCTCTTACTGCAAACCATGATACCACAAACTTTGCAGGTTAAAACAGCACGAGGTTCTTACTTTGTAGTTCCTAAAGGTCGGAAGTCCAAGTGTGGCCTGGCCGGATCCTCCACTCAGGGTCCCCCTGGGCTGAAATCACTGTGGGCCGGGGCCGTGCTTCTCCCCTGGGGCTCGGGGGCCGCTGGCAGAACTCATACCTTTGCATCTCTGCGTCTGAGGTCCCCGGACCACTCTGCTCCGAGCGGCCGCCTGGGCTTCTTTGCCATGTGGTCCTCAGGTAGCTCACACGGGGAGGCTTGCTTTCTTCTAGGCCAGCCAGGGTGTGCCTGCTTGCGACCGTTTGAAAATCTAACAAGCTGTTTTTAATTATAGAGAGCTTCTCCCTGGAGGAGACAGGCAGACCAGAGACTGCATCTGGTCACTCCTTGTCAGCGACGGCATCTGGGAGGACGTGGCCCTGACCAGTCTTAGGTCCAGCCTGATGGTTCCAGAAAGAGTTGTGGGTAGAGCTGCAGCTGTGCTAGGTGTCAGGACTGCCTTTGTCACCATGCACCTCCCTAGGTGGCTGCTGAGTCTCTGCATGGCGGTGATTGTGTCTGGGCTGGACCTCCACCCACGAGCCAGGGGCAGGTGGGAGTGGGTGCATCGGGGTAGGGGTATCCCTCTTCCTTGGACCTCCAGAGTCACCCCTGGGCCTGCAGGACAGCGCTTCTGGGCTTCTGTTGGATGGGTCACACTTCATTGGCGACATTGATTTTATGTTTATTTGTGAAGGGACAATATGAGATTACCAAATAAAATATAATTTCAAGTGCTGTGAATGAAAGAATATATTACATTCACTGTTAATGAGATCCTGGTGCTGCAAAATGATTCCATGTAATGAATCCCAGGAAATCAATGAACAGTTTAATTACCATTGTGGCAGTGCTGTGTGAGAGTATTGCTTTGGTCAGTTTTACAATTTATCAATTTTCTTTTCCTTTCTTTAAATTAATTGCTTTGATGAAGTAAGTAGAAATACATTCTTTGTTAGCTTTTGATCTTTTTTTTAGAAATGTGTTACAAAATTCAGATTTCTTCCTTTTTAGTAATACTGGCCCCTGTATTATAAAAAATAATGGCCCCTGTATTATAAAAAAATACACATTTTTTAATGTATATTACCGTTTACAATTTGTATATTTTTAAATGAGGCAGTATTTCCATTTTGTAAATTTAATCACTGCTAAGTCTTACTAAAACATTGTCCTGGGCTTCCCTGGTGGTGCAGTGGTTGAGAGTCCGCCTGCCGATGCAGGGGACATGGGTTCGTGCCCCGGTCCAGGGAGATCCCACATGCCGCTGAGCGGCTGGGCCTGTGAGCCATGGCCGCTGAGCCTGCGCGTCCGGAGCCTGTGCTCTGCAACGGGAGAGGCCTCAACAGTGAGAGGCCCGCGTACCACAAAAAAAAAACCAAAAAACAAAAAAAAACATTGTCCTTTTCTCTCTGTCATTCTTTTGTAAACTGCTTTCTGTCTCTTCTCAACTTACCACTTGACCCATCAGTCAAAAATTTGATGTGCTTTCTGTGTTTATTGTCCATTACCCAGTCATGCTCTGGGGGCAAATAAAAAGAAAAACACTGCTTTTGTGTGTCTGCATACCTTTTTCAATTTTAAACAAAGTGAATTTTCTTTTTACAGTATTTTTAGCTTGACAGTTCAGTGACTGTGTTGCTATCTTTTCCACTATGGTGGTAATTGATTTTTAAAACGTCTTTATAAATCACAATACAAAATATTGACCTGGATATTTAGAGACATCTAAAGTTGTTTTTTATTTTGGTGACTCTAGATTTTACTAATTATATATTGAGAAAGTTATCATGGATTTTCTACACTCTTTTAACTTACCATAGATGTTTATAAGTAGTCTACTTTTTAAAAAATAACTTTATTTGTTTATTTTTGGCTGCGTTGGGTCTTCGTTGCTGCATGCAGGCTTTCTCTAGTTGCGGCGAGCGGCGGCTACTCTTCGTTGCAGTGCGCGGGCTTCTCATTGTGGTGGCTTCTCTTGTTGTGGAGCACGGGCTCTAGGCACACGAGCTCAGTAGTTGTGGCTCACGGGCTCTAGAGCACAGGCTCAGTAGTTGTGGCGCACGGGCTTAGCCGCTCCGTGGCATGTGGGATCTTCCCAGGCCAGGGTTCGAACACGTGTCCCCTGTGTTGGCAGGCGGATCCTTAACCACTGAGCCACCAGGGAAGCCCAGTAGTCTACTTTTGGTCTAAGATTCAAGGTCTCAAAATAGAATCAAGAATTATTTCAACTGATTTACTCTATGGAGAGAAGCAATTTACTGAGTTCCACTTTGAGAGGGAGAACCCTGCTGTCTCTTTTCCTTTGAATTCCCGCATTGACACCATGGACCCTTTGTTCTTCGGGTACTGCTGGGAAGGAGCCTGGGTGTTGAGAACTCTTCTCCCAGTCCTGGCTTGTCGCCACACATGGGGTGACACGTGAGGAGCCACTGAACCCATGTTCAGGGCTGCTGAGTTGTGCAAAACAAGATGACTGATCCTAGAACACAGCCTGTTGTAAGGCTTAGCGGTTGATGTTGTGATGTCTGGCAAGAGTGACAAGACTCCGCAAAGGAGGATGCTGCTTGAGTTTTGCGCATCTCTTGCTAGGTAGGTATGGCTAGGGCTCCTGCCTCCACGGGCTTATATTCCATGGAGGCGCTGGAGTGTGACAAGTACCAGGAGGGAAATTGAAGGGTGATGTACCTGGGGAGAGCCTCCCGCACGTGAGATGGTCAGGGAAGTTCTCCCTAAGACGTGATATTTAAGACAAGATCTGAAGGACGAGAAGGATCCAGTTATGGGAAGAGGCAGAGGGAACAAAAAGTACAAGGACCTTGAGGCAAAAAAGAGCCTGACCTGCTCAGAACAATGCCTCATGTCCAGCACGGTACCGATTGTGGGTTAGGTGTGCAGTAAATGTTTGTCGAGTGAATAAGTGAATGACTGGATCTGAAATACCTATCTTATTTTTCACTTTTGAGTGTAATGGAGTTAAAGGAAAATTGGCGTTTTTCTATAGTGAACACATATAGTTTTTATAATCAGAAAAATGTTTTGTAAAACTTTTTTTTTTAATGAAAGATCAGCCTACAGGTCATGTTGTTGTAGTGGAT
This sequence comes from Delphinus delphis, assembly GCF_949987515.2. Lineage (NCBI taxonomy): Eukaryota > Metazoa > Chordata > Mammalia > Artiodactyla > Delphinidae > Delphinus > Delphinus delphis. The sequence continues at coordinate 55,878,889 of NC_082701.1, forward strand.
TGTTTCACATGGAGGGGGCTTGCTTGGCCGTTACCGTCTGGCCCTGCGTGGTGACGAGCTCTGCTCTGTTTCTGTGTTGCAGCCCTTGTGGTCAGCACCACCTCAGCCGGATTTGCCTTGGCCCCAGCACCTTTTGACTGGCCCTGCTTCCTGCTGACTTTTGTCGGAACTGGCCTGGCTTCCTGCGCTGCCAACTCCATCAATCAGGTCAGTGTGTCACCTTTCAGCTGGATCACGATTTTGTTACTTCTTAGATGATGATATTGTCACATAAAAAAAAAAAAACCTTCCAGGCTTGCACCTGTAACTGGGAAGGTCCTGTGAACCTGTGTCCTACAAGGTCTGGGACACAGAATCAATTTGTCTTTTCTATTGAGGCGAAAGGTTTTCACATATTTTCAGGGGAGAGAGTGTTAGAGTATCTGCCTCAAATGACCAGGATTCGGGGTTAGGAAGTGTTTTAGGGCCGTCAGACTTTCTCCTCTTACCCACTTCAGGTACATTCCCCTGCGCTTACATTATTATGTGCTGTTCTTTCTTTGGTTTGACTTGTTTGCGTTTTAAACCACCACTATGCAAAACAGTGTATTTTAAACAAGCATATCCAGCTTAAAAAAAAAAATCAAAAATTCAGTATTCAGTAAACTTGGTGTGTGGAGTCAGAATATATCAAAAAATTAATTAGCACATTATTTTTAATGCATCTTCCCCTCCCTATTATGTATTATTTTAAACATCAAAGTGATTCTCTAAAATAGTTTTTTCCCTCCGCCTGGTCATTGTGGGGTGCCCCAGCCTTGTGGCTTTCTCATAAGATGCTGTGGTGGAAAAGTCTTGGCTAAAACGTAAGGAAAGTCATTTTCATCACCAGAACACCCAAGAGGAGTTGGCACGGTTTTAAAACTGGCGTCCAAGTTACCAGCAGGAAAACAGCTTGGCTGAGTGCATGCGTGAGTCGGTAGTCTGAAAAACATGAGTGTTTTCATTCGGTGATGCCGAACATCATTGTGGTGTTTACAATGTGTTACCAGCTTTTTGGAGAAGGATCCATCTATTTCAAATGAAGTTAATTTTCTGTTACAATTTTAAGCATCAAAACAGTCTTACAGTGAGGTTCAGACAGCCCTGCTCCTTTGTCCCTCCTGTAAACCATGATGCCATCTCTTCCAAGTTGCTCCTACCCTTTGCTGCCCTCCCATATTCCCTGGCTAAGAGAACGGTCATGGTTTCACAATGAACATGTTTTTAATGAAAATTGGAATAAAAAGCAGTACAAGCAAAATGGATTTATGTGGTTATTTTGGGGTCTAGGTTTCAAAATAGTTTTTAAATTATTACTTTTATGTAATTGTAAATCTGGGTCAAAAGATTAAGCCAGGAAAACATTCTAGTTTTCAGGCTCCTTTTAAAAATTGAAGAACTGCATTTATCCTTGGGATATTAACTGCTGTCTTCTGTTTCAATTACACGGATTTTTAAATAGAGGCTTCAGACAAAAGTGTGGAGACTCAGAAAACAACAAGAAACTAATAAGCATCAAATGGTTCAGAAATGCCCCAATATTATAAAAGATAATACAGAATGGCCTTGAGTTGGAGCTGCCTGCCTCCGCTCCCACCACCTTCGGAAAGAAAAAGGTGGTTCAAGAATTCATCACGGGGAAAAACCCTTCAGTTGTAGCAAAGAAATATCTGGAGGAAATAAATGATTTACATTTAGGCAGAAATTTGTGGAAGCTGAACATAAACCAAGGTTTTAGAAATTTTAGAAGTTTAAATGAGTTTAGATGGCTATGTTAGTTCGCAGTCTGTAGGAAGTACGTTTGCTGCAGGGGGTGAGTTGGGTTCTGTTGGTTTTAAACTGGTGGGGTTCTTTCTGTGCTGACAAGTGGCAGTGCCTGTCGCTTCCGTTTGTCACCTCCGTAGGCTGGTTTCCTCGCCTGGCCCACCTCTCACGCACACAGCCGTCCTCCTCTTCTTCTGGAACTTTCTCACACCCTCTGCAGCAGCGTTGGGCGTGGCGTCCGCCCTTCATCAGTGCTATTGGACGCATGAATAATTTCTTCATCTTACTGTATTCATCACATTGCTTCCTTCCTCTTGCCTTGGACTGTGATTTCATTGGGAAGCCTTGTAATTACTTAAAAATCTCAATGGTTTCCACTGCTGTCGAATTTCATGGTTATTATTGTATCAGTTAGCTTCTTAAATTACAGTATTTTCTAAATAACATTGGAAATATTTTAGTTCTAGTGTTGTTAAGCAGTCTCATAAAATTAAAATAAGGGAATGTGAGGCGATTTTCATTAGTGCTTTTCTTTAGTGTAAGCAGAACGAAGAGCACAAGGCCACAAGAATTTGCCTGAGTTTTTGACCAGCAGATAAAGAGTCCTTGGCAAAAAGGAAGCGCTTCCTGCTTTTTTTTATCTGCGACCCGCAGCATGTAGGATCTTAGTTCCCCGACCAGGCGTCGAACCTATGCCCCCTGCATTGGAAGCACGGAGTCTTAACCACTGGGCCACCAGGGAAGTCCCTTCCTGCCTTTTTGAGGGAGCTGGTGTTCAACTGAAAGAATGCAGATGTGTGGTTGGTGTGCCCGAACATTCTCCAGCTTCTGATAGAGTTCTATAGGGAGAAAATGTCCTTCCGTCACGTTTATAATAGGATTCAAGTAGCATTTCACATTTTTTTAATACTTCTCTTAGCTGTTATTCATTTAGTTCTGAGGATTTCTTCTTCGTACCCTGCTTCTGTGATCTCTCTTTGTGAAAGTAGGAAAAATAAAGCGTTGGAAAACAGTTCTTACATTTCTTTTAAGGAGGGAAAATGAGGTTTAGCTTCTGATTTATGAAGTCCTGACTAATGCATAAAGAGATTCATGTATATGTAAGAAACCACTAACATGACAATATAAAAAGGAATTTTACACCCATGTTTTGTAAACCATATGCATACTTCATTTAAAGCCATAGGGCAGCTTGAAAGCGGGAATGCCTTCCAAGGATGAAAGCAATCCATAAAATTCAGCGACTGGAAGATAAAATGTTATATAGATGGCTTTGACTGATCGAATCTTATAAAACGAGAGACCAAAAGGAAGAAGCTGAATAAATTCAATTAGAATGAATTAACAAGTTGAAAGATAAGAATTATCAGAAAATTATCATCACAGCTCTTGGCTATTTGACGTAACGGATACTGTTGTAATAAGCTGTATTGGGGATTATTTTACTTATGTTACACATATATGAATTTTTTTAATAAAGGTCAAGAGTGTATGTCAGTAAGTGCATTTCTACAGGATGAATTTTAACAGTGATTCCATTTTATGGGTGTGCCACAACTTTCCCAGCCAATCCTCTACGGTTGCAACTTTTTGCTTCTACAAGTAATGCCACACGCACCTCTGTTTTTAAAGGACAAAATACTGGAAGTGAAATTGCTGAGAGAAAGGCTACCAGCCAAAGCATTTATGAAAATGATTTAATGCTGGAATGTATGATCTTAGCAGAATAATTAATTTCTAATATTCATACAATGCTTTAGAGTTTACAAAGCGTATTTACATAAATTATTACTTAAGCCGTACAACCCTGTGGGGTAGGTGGCATTATTTCCATTTCTGTTTGTAAAACGTTTTGTTTTGCCGTTGAATTATTCTTTTTAAAAGCAACATTTAAAATTATGATGAAAATAAAGTGTTTATTGCACATCAGTGAGAAACTGTAAGTAAAAATAACAGTAACATTTTTTATTTTATGTCCCCTTGTGCCAGGCACTGTTTTGTGTGAGTCACAGCAGAGAAAAAGCAAAAATCCCTGCCCTCGTATCTTGCATCCCAGCACCCAAATAGATCCACTGCTCTAGTAGCTTGTATCCCAGCACCCAAATAGATCCACCACTTACCATTGTAATTTGTGTTATTACTGTGCAGACTTTTTTCACGCACATACCTTCATATTAATTTCTCACAGAAATGATATATATATAATATGTATATTTTCTATATTTTTTCTTTTAAGTAGTATGTCATGAATGTCTTTCCATGTCGATATTTGCTATATAGCATGATTTTAAGAGTCCTATATAGATATACCATGATTTGTTTAATTGGTTTCTCCTTATTTGACATTTTAGGGATTTTCAATTTTTGCCCAAATAAATAATGCTGAGCTGAAATTCTTGTAGCTGAATCTTTGAACATGTCCACAACTATTTCTTTAGGTAGATTCCTGGAATTGTGCCCCTGTATTAAAAGATACATAGTTTTCAAAATAAAAAGTTAAAATTAAAAAAGATATGTATTTTAAGTACAGCTTAATTTCTTCCCTGAAGGTCTTTTTTTGTTTGTTTGCTTCAAATCAACTTACGCTTCCACTTGGCAGTGTGTGACAGACAGCTCATCACTGACGCTGCGTATTGGAAAATCTATGCTGGGTTTATAGGTGACCTTAGATGTGTCCTTTTAATTCAAAGTGTTTTGATTCCTCAGGAGGTAGAGTGGTTTTTTATTTGGGGAGACTGTTTAAATGCTTATTTGCCATTTCTGTTTGCCCATTTTGCTGTCCGATGCTTGCCTTTGTTTAAGAAGTCTCGAAGTACGTAGATTGGATTAACTTTTTCTCACGTAAGGTCGGAATATTTTCTGCAGTTTTTTGGGGTTGTTTTTGAAGTGCAGATGTTTCATATGTTTATACAGTCAGATCTTTTAATTTTTAATACAGGGTTTCTTAGTCTTGGCCCTCTTGACTGTTTGGGCTGGAAAACGTTGTCCTGTGCATCCTGGGGTGTTTCCCATGGTCCCTGGTCTTTGCCCACTGGATGCTGTTAGCACCAACCCCCTAGTTGTGACGCCTGAAAATGTCTTCAGACGTTGCCAAATGTTGCTTGGGGACTTGGTTGAGAACTACGGCTTTGATGATTTCTACTTTTGGTTTCACTCTAGATCCTGGCTACAGCTCCTGCCTCGGGCAGTCTCTGGCTCACCTTTCTTCTTACGTAACTGCCCACTGATGGCTGGGGTGACCACGTGGCCTGGTTTACGCTGGTGTTCCTTGTGTAATTATTAACAACGCCCCTTTTAACTCAGTTTAGACAAGAAATCCTATGTCTCTCTCTTCATAGCCCACCTGCGCCTTCCATCTTTCACTATAAGTGTGGTGTGGTAAAAGCATCTTTGTATCAAATGATTTGGGCTTGGGTTCTGGCTTTTCTACTCCCAAGTGCACTGATTGGACCCGGGTCAACTGGCTTGCCTCACCTTCACCCTCTCTGTAGTTACGTGTTGGATCTACTGTCAGGCTGATTGTGGTGCTGTGTGTGCGCCTGCAAATAAGACCAAGAATATTTTCCTCCATTATTACTCTGCTGTTGGTAGATTGTTCAGGAAGTTTGGTGACTCGTTTTGTGTTGGATCTCTTTAGTTTTTATAATATCCCTGGCATACTGAATACTACGGTTGCCATTTACTTTCAGGGTAACTGGCTCTGTTGATGGGCAGCCTGATGATTCGAAATGTCTTCCTCCTATTGAGCCAAAGTCGGCCTCCTTATCCCTCCAAACTATGGGTCATTGCGCTCCTGTCTGTGACAGTTCAGTGTCCCTTCTTCCTTGTGACCGTGCTCCCAGTCTATCACTTCCTAACTGTGGTTAATAGGCTCTTGTGGTGTTGCAGTGAAATTATTCATCTGTAGCTCATCCCTAGGGAACGCTGAACTCCTTGAGACCAGTGATTATGATTTACTGATCTTGTCTGACCATCACCTCTTCCCACAGCATATAGCTGGCTAGGAGGGTGAAATTCCAAAGGAAGTCATACTGGGAAAAAAAGGAATATTTATGGGGGAAGCCGGGGAAAGTAGTAAGAGATTTCCATAACAGTAGTCGCAGCTGACACTTATTTCGCACTTAACCAGATGCCAAGTAAGGTTCTAAGCATTTTGTAAGTATTAGCTTGTTTGTTTAAATCTACGTTCATGGGATTTCAAAAAATGGCTCCTTTGAAAGATGAAATAAATGATGAATGAATTCATAACCTAGACTTAGCTCTGAGAAGAACTATTGATGTTCTCAGAGACTTTATTTTGGAGAAAATGACAAGAAAGGCACAAAACGTAAGTAGAGTTTCAGATCTGAGAGGTTATAATTAGAGAGGTAAAGGAGATAAGGTCATGTTATCTTTGGGATCTAGTGTATCAGAGTGTTGAATTTTTATGAAAGGAAATGAAAGAGATCAAGAGGTGTGAATAAAATAGGGTCAAGAAGAGACCTGTTTTTTGTTTGATACTGACAGTACTTGAGAGACTTTTCATGGCTGAAGTAAGGTAAAAAGCAAGAGCTTTGGATAAGGAGCTCTGAATTTTAGGGTGGGTAGGGCAAAAGAAAATTCACAGCCTTTTAAACTGAGAGGAGAGACAGATAAAGATTTTCCTGTTTTCTCAGTGAATATGAGATTAATATCTAAAGCATCTTTCTCTGTTTTCCCTTTCTCTGATGTTTTTTTTGTTTTGACTCTGCAGTCTGCCTTGAGCAATAGGAGTTGACTTCATCTTCCATGTTGAACAGAAGTGGTTAGGAAACTCGGTGTTGTATTCTGGGGGAGGAAGGCTGATGTCAGCGAACACTGGCGATGTGATGTATAGAACGTATTGTCTGTGTAAGAAAAATCAATAAGAGAAATGTATTTTTCTTCTGAATGTTGTGATTTGTTTGACGTCGATGTTTTAACTGGTGGGCAACTTGCGTTCACTCCGAGGCTTCTGCAGTCCGCAACTTGTGGCTTAGTCAGATGACTCAGATTAGCTACTGCGCTAGATCAGTTTTGCAGAGTCTTCGAATAGCATGTGGGAAAAAGTCTCCAACTAAATATGTTTTTTATATAAGGCAAATGATGAGCATTACTGAGCAACGTCAGAAAGAAAATGCGTTTTCAATGCAGTCTCTTTCCCTGCATTGATATAACCCCAAATAGTTCCTAAATTACATTTGATTCCTTACTCCAGCATGATCCGTCTAAGTAGAGTGAGTTTGGCATTGGAATTCATAACCGCATAACTCTAGGTGAAGTTTGGCCAGCAAATGTAGAGATGACGATAATTTGAACATATATTCGCAGACAGTATTTTATAATTTACATGCCACCTTAACTGACCATTATTTTGTTTGCTTCTTACAACAACTCTGAGGTGGCATCGTCCCAGTGCTGTAGAAGAAAAAACTTGATCACACATCTGAACCTGGTCAAATTGAGAGCAGAATCTGTGGGCCGTGGGCCCCTAGTTCACTGCTTCTTCCCCTCGCTTGAAATGTGTTAGTCCGGGCACCACTCGGAATAGGGCTGTTCCCACTGACTGAGTCACCTTCCCTCAGCTGACTGGCGTCCTTGCTGCGGAGCCCTGGAGGTGAAGGAGCCGTCATGGGCCGGCAGTGTCTCTGTCTCTAGTGAGACAGGGAGGATTTGAAGCACTTACGCCCTGTAGAAGCCAAGTGCTCCATTAATGTTAGATGTTATTATTGTTATTGATATAAAAGTGTGGTCTGTTTCTGGCCCACTTTCAGAATCTGGTTACCGTCCAGTTATCTCCAGTTAGGGTCATAATGTAGAGAATGGGATATTTTCCTCAGTGTACTAAGAGCCTTGGGTTAGCCCTGCAAACTGTAATATATGCATGTGCGTGAATATGCGTATATATTTATTTCAAGCGTGTAACACCTGCACGTGGTATTGGAATATGTGGGGACTTGGGCTCAGCAGGCATTATTCGTCCTCTGCCACTTCATAGCCGTGTGGAGTTGTGTAGTCAGTGCTGGTAAATCTAAGAAATACTGGTGAAAAAGGCTGATAAATCGCAAAAGCAGGAATTTAATTGAGACATAATGGAATTAATGGAAGTGATACTAATGTAGGTTTTTGGAGTTGTGGTTCTTGGCTTGTGTCTCTGGGCAGCGGGTTGTGATTGACTGTGATGTGGGAGGTTTAGAAACTTGCTTCCTGCCTGGATGGCTCCCTGTCTTCTGAACCCAGCAGGAGTCAGGCTGAGTTTTTCCCAAATTATCTTTCTTTTCTTTTCTTTTTTCCCCAAGTCTTCAGTTATGTTTTGCCTTTCCTGATAGCTTGTTCATCTGAATCCCTTCAGCTTGTTTGTTCTCTGCTCGGAGCCAGCCTCCCTGCCCCGCTGTTTTCTAGGTGAGGTTGACTCTTGGTTGACTGATGACACTGATGTCAAACTTGACCATGAGGACTGACCCTGGGAAGCCATCTCATACTCACACTCTCTTTGTCTTAGTCGCTGCTCTTAGTGTTTAACACGTGAAAAATTTCAATGTTTTAGTATTTTCACTTTAAAATCGGAGTCATTTGATGACTCTGAATTCCATACTGAACTTCCAGACACTTGAATAAGAATAGGAATCAGGCTGTCGGCGATGGACAGTGGAACAGATCTGTTAGACCTGTGCTCTTGAATGCAAACCGACTTTTGAGGATCCTTTGTTTGTTGCTATTTCTAACCAGTTAAGGAGCTCCATACTGCTTTAGGGAAGGTATTAGACCTTTAAAATTTGTATGTAAGTAATTAAGTAAATCCTAAAATTTACATTTTCACGACCACCCAGTCCTGTCTTATCGATTTTCCAAGAAGTTTTAGAAAATATTGTTTGGTAAGAAGGGGAAATTACTTACCTGTGTGATTAATCTTAAGGAAAATTTCACTCTGGCATTTCCTTCAGATCCTATGCCAGATTTCTCTTGGAAGCAGTGATCACAGGGGGAACAAAGAAATTCTAAAGGATTTGAATGATGGAGTGTAAAGATAGGATGAAACAAAAGAGAAAATTGGGTAGTTAATAAGATTTATGTATGCTTGTAATATAGAGTATCCTTATACCTGAAAATATACTGTGTAACCTTAAAATACTAAGAAAATGCGCAGTTTTAGCTTTTATTCCAACGGAGATTTCTTTAATCCTAGAAGATATTTACCTGCTAGCTTATAAAAAAGAAAACTACGGCTGAAATAAAAGTCTAGTGTATTATCCTAACATTTTCATTAATATATCTGAGTAAAATTACGTTATTCTGATACCACTTTTAGCAAAAATATGGTTGATGATCTAGAAAATTGCTACTGTTCATATTGCTGTTATTAGGTGAACTAATACGAAGGATTAAACGGTGCTGTGTATAATTTCCTTAAACAGCTTGCTCAAGATACGTGACTAAAGATCTCTCTCCTAAAGCTAATGCTGTCAACTCCTAATTTAAAATAATGGGGATTAAACAAGACGTGGGATGTTAAGAATTTAAAAATATCTTAAGACCAGATTCTCAGTTCTTATCAGAGTATTCAGGGATTTTGTAAATTAGGGTATTAGTAAAGGACACTTTTGACTGAGCCTGGATTCCCTCCTTGATTTTCACTTGCTCTTGACTAAATGACGGAATGGCAAAATAGCTTATTTAAATAAGCATGCAGTTAACCTGGAACAATTAGACAGTCCCCGGATTCAAAGTCTAACGTGTTTTCGCAGAAGAAGAAAAACCGTTCTTAAGTTTTTCAGCAGAGAGATATTTAGCCATCCCAAATGCCTCTGGCTTAAGTAAAGTCAGGTCGCATTAAAAAATGATGCTTTCCGTAAGTATGTGGTGAACAATCAGGCCTCAGGACTTTGCTTTAATGCCTTTGAAAGTCAGGAAGATGTGACTGAGCTGGCTTTCACTCGCGCAGAGTTTTGTTTGTTCTGCTGAGTTCAAGTCCAAATCGCCGAGGCGGGGAGGGGGGAGGCTGTTGGAGTCTCCCCGGCATCCCCCGCCTGTTGGAGAGAGGCTCCGATTTGCCCGTGACCAAAAAAGCAGGGTGCCGTTACTTAGTAGGAAATGCTAGTACCAGGTGGTCGTCTCTTCCTGAAAGTCATTTTCGGGAAGGATCCTCGCACGTTCATCGGCTCCTTTTGCCAGTGATCAAAAGGTCAGTCCCTGCTCTGAAGTAGCACCTAGCCTGGTAGGGAAGACAGTTGTGTAAATAAGTACAGTGGAATAATAAAGCACACTAGTATAGGCGAAGAATACAGGCACTGTGCAGGGAAGGGGCCGGGAGTGGGCATTGCCCCCTCTGGAGGGCAGGAGAGCTTCCCCAAGAAGGGACCAGAGCCTCCAAAGGTGGGGTGGGTGTTTACCAGCTAGATGCGTGTGAGAGGGGAACTTTCCAGGCAGAGAGAAGGTCATGAGTAAAGACCCGGAGACTGAGGCCCTGGTTGGGGCTGTGCTGTGAGATTCGGCCGAAGGACTCAGCAGGGGTGGGGCATCGCAGCTGGCCTGCCATGCTCAAGCATCCGGACTACCCTGTAGGCGCTGGGCAACCATGGTGGGTGGTCGTAAAGCCATCACACCTGTAACGGCTCTCGAGCACTCTAAGGGTGCAGAAGAAGGCACTGACTTTGACCCACGGACACTGCGTGGTCCGTTTCCTCTCCAGCCCCACCTCCTTCCACGTCCCCGTCTTAGACCATGGAGTCTGCCGGGATCACAGCTGAAGTGTCATTCATTCAGCAGACGCTTCCTGCAGGCCTGTGTCCTGCCAGGCACTGTGCTTGGTGCTGGCAGCAGGAAGGTCGGTCGTCTGTTGGAGTTTAAGTGGAAAAGCAAAAGGAGGGCGATAAATATTTTAACAAGAAAACACCAGGCAGGGACGAGGACGCGATGAACATAGAAGCAGGCAGTGCAGCAGCGTCAGGTCCCCACCTGCATCACCTGGGCAGCGTGCCTTCATGGCGCTTTTCACGATTGTAAGGATGCGTTTGGATGATTGATTGATTGTAAGCTCAGCGCGGGCAGTGATCTTGTCTGTTTCTCTGGCGCAAGGGAGCCGCTCACAGAGGCCAGGAAGGCTGAGGGTCGAGCCCAGGCTCACTGACCAGGCTGCTGGTGGAGGTTCGGTATCTGCCACCCGTGAGCCCTGTGACTCGGGCGGTTGACCGAACCTGTCTCAGCAGAGGACGTTGTTGAGAAAGTAAATGACGCAGTTCTTAGAGAAGGGCCCGGTACTTAGAAGGCAGGCAGGCAATGTTAATTATTATGACTTCTTATTAACAGGAATTTATTGCCTGAGGAAAGGAGATGGGGAGATTTTCTTTCTATAAAAATTGATTCAGCTTTTCTGGGACACCAAGCTTGAGGACAGACCGGTTCAGATAACAAGTAGAGCTCATGAGAGCTTGAAGGGGCGTCGTTAGGAGAGATGCCAAGTTAGAGGACTTGATCGTTAATTTGATGTCCTAGTGCAGAAAAGAAAGGTGTGTACACACCTGGTAGATTTCTGAACGGGGGAGTGGGTGGATAGAGTGCCATCCACCCATGATGCCCAGGTGGGGAACACAGAAGAAGGAGCAGGTCTTGGCAAAGAAATAATAATGCAGTCTGGATTTGGTGGCGTGGAGTTGGGGGGAGAGGGGTGGCGGGTAATGTTTGCCGCGCTTTTGGCGTCTCCAGGTGGAGATGGGTAGGGCCAGCATCCAAGCAGGAGACAGAGACAACGAAAATGTGGAGAGCTGGTACCAGAAAACTGGCGGTGGGCATCCAGGTGAGAGTGAATGGGGGCTGGGGGCAGAGGGCAGCCTGGACTTGAGGACAGTAGAGAGGCTGCACTCTGTGGGCTGGGACTGGTGTGAACATTTTGGGTGTTTTCTGTGATGGGAAAATAAAGATCTTGGACAAACAGAGGGAAGTTATGTCAGAGGCGTGTGGATGGATCGACTCAGAGTAAAACCCCAAGTCCCCCCGCCTGGGTGCTGCTCTCCTCCCTCTGGCAGCCTTGCTCATCCAGCTCCAGCCACGCGGCTTCTTTGCCCTCACCCCAGCCCATCAGTAACGCTCCTGGCGAGAGTCTGGGGGTCTTCGTGCCCACTGCCTCCTCACAGGTGTCCACGTGGCTTCGCTCCAACTTCCGCTCAGGTTTCTCCGGCCCTGAGCCAAGGGCAGGCCCACACTCTGCACTCCTGTCCCTCTCCTCTGACCTTTGTTTTATCTATTGCTCTTCCCCCAGGGCCTAGAAAACGGTCCAACACATAGTAGGAGCTCAGCGTGTGAATGAGTCAGTGATGACTGTTGCTTATCGTTTGGTGGGAGAAATGGATGTCAATCAAAAAATGACACAGATAAATGTAAAATCCCAACTGTGGTGAGTGGTTGAGGCATTCAGGGCACACAGAGGGGATGCCTAACCCGTCCGTGAGGAAGACAGTCAGTGCGTTGATGCTGAAGAAGCAAACTGGAAACCTGTGCTTGGCCTCGTCATCCACCCCGGTCTTCCTGTGGATTGCGTCTTGGGGTGAGGAGGGACTTACCTGGGGGCAGATACAGCCGTGCACCCCCCAGCCCCTTAGGCTACCTAGTTCCTGGGACTATAATTGTGTTTGTAGGAAACAGTCTTGCTGGAAAGTGATTATAGACAAGCCTAAGAAGTGAGATTTTTTTTTTTTAACCTTTTCCGTGATCACAGGGAATTCGTCTCAGTTACCCACAGTGATTTTTTCCACTTCAGAGACAAATGCTTTGGTGTCTCTTCCTTCCATGTTTTATTTGCCATTTCAGGGCTGTGTGGTGGCCTTGATGAACTGAAGGGTGAGTGCCCTGACCAGGGAGCAGCTGCTGTGCTCAGCCCAGATCAATGCAGAACCCGTGCAGCTGGAACCTCCGGTTTTTCAATACAAGCTAGACACTTGGGTTTTCCTGTGAAATTTCCTGAGTTTTCAGTGTGAAGTGTTGGCTCAATTTTTTGAAACCCTGTGTATTCCAAACAAAACCTGTCAGTGGATTGAATTTTCCTTGAGGACTCCACCCCCAAGTCTAGCCTTTGAAATAGGACACACAATTTATATATTATCATTTACCAAAATTTTTTTAAGAAGAAGAAAGCATAGAAAAATCTTCCTTCTGAAAACAGAATTTTCACAACTAAATGGTAGAATGTACTTTTCTCCCCTTATTTTCATCATGCCAAGAAAAGTGAAGCACAAAATATCTCAGTGAGTTAGATAGAATCAAGCCGGTGAATCTCAGGCTGGAGATGAAGCGGCTGCCTTTCTTGGACACGTGTGTCTTCGCGAGCTGTACCATAGAAGAGCTCGTTATTTCCAAATTTAAGAAAGGGGGTATGGCACTGTGGTAGCATACAAAAGGGAAAGCCAAGGAGGGCCAACTGAAAATTGCTTCAAGAAACACCTGGAAATTTCAAATGTGTTTACAATTATTTTATCACCGATGGTGACGGGGTTACATTTCAGAAAGTGCCGTTAATTGTAACGGAGTAACAGACAGCTCTCTGTGCAATTTAAGTCCGTTGAGTATCAGCACCTTCAAAGACAATAAAAATTCCAGCCTGCATTTATCTATCCCCCTGTGAGGAGTTACTACAATGGATATTGTATCATTCCATGTGAAATTCTTTGCCTTAATCGTCTCTCATTTATTTGCAGTTGTCTGAGGTCAGTTTTCCATTTTGCAGTTGTCAAACAGCTGTCAAATTAAAAGACCAGATCCTGTGTTAATTTACATTTCGTGCCATTCCATATTAGTACATTTCTTGGCTCAAGTATTTAAATAGTTATCCACATGTCTTAATCATCCTTTCCCTCATTAGCCCATGTTTTCCCCCACAAATGTCCACATACAAATTAGGTATGATACTCTAAATATCTTTATTACTTTCTAAACATAGCTTTAAACGATTTGCGCGAACTTTTAACAAAATCACTTGAATTAACCAGTTAATCCGCCGTTGCTTTTGCAAGAAGAGAAAGTCAAATCAATGTAAACATGTCATTTTCTTACTTTCGTTGTCATGCTTGTTTGCATGCTTACTTTTATAATTTCCGTCAGATTGAAGCCTAAATAGTCACTGAATGTAGAATTCTTAATTTGCTTTCTAAATGTCTGCGTAGGAGAGTGTAACAGTAAAAAATTCAGCGTCCATTTTTAAAGTTCATTGATCAAAGACGTGTTTCTGGATATGCCACTGATGTTTTACAACAAAGTGTCTCAAGCTGCCAGCAAGTGACATTAACACTGTAATCCTCTGTAAAGAGGTGTTAAAAGATAAACTGAGGCATCTTAAATTTTTCAAGTTTCTTCGAGCAAAAATTGGTCCAGGCTGGGCAGCACCAAACCAGAAGTGGTTAGGGGTGCTCCCAAGACAGGAACCAAGGAAAAGGCTTTTCCTAGAGAGGAGGCTAGCGAAGCCAGGAAATGATTTGATTGGCTGTAGCTTGAGCCTTATTTGGGAACCTGGTTGGCTGTTTGTGTTTGGCTGTCCTTAGGTTTTGACTCCTTCACCTCTGAGATATTTACAGGCTTAGGTTTTGTTTTGCATACGCAGGCTGCTGAGACATTAGGGACATCTCAGTCTAAAGGGCTCCTTGTTTATTGAATTTAACAGAGGTTCACTCTAGGTGTTTGAGGCATATGTCAGAGTTAAGTAATTCAATCAAAGAATTACAATCATAAGCATATATAATTCTTAGTTATTCGATAGAAAACACTTTAAGTGGATATTCTTAAGTATGGCCATTAGAGATTAGTATGTGGTAGCACAAAAACATTCCCCTATTAAGTTATATTTAACCTTTTGCACTCAGGTCATTTTAATCAATATTTGTTTAGTATGTGTTTTCCATAAACTTGTATGTTAGGGCTTAATTTAACCTTTTTTGGATTTTGATGCATTCTGCCCTGATCTCATAACTCCCTGTAGCTTTCTGTGACACCGTTTATTAGATTGCATTTTATGTTTTGCATATCTGAACTTGCACTAGCCTCTGAGCCCCTTTCTGGCTGCGAGGGCATATTTTGTTTATCTTAATTCCCGGCACCTGCACTCACTGAATGGCTGTTGAATAAGCAAATGAGCCCTCAAGTGATAAGGTAGATCAGTGGTCAAAGGGGCCTAAATCAGCATTGTTGCTCTGGGCCTTTGTTATTCTAACCTCATCACAGCTGTTATTTAAAAAAATCACATTTTACAAGGTAAAGAGGAGGATAATCCTGTTGTTTGTACAAATTCTCTTGGAAACTTATTAGCCATCTTTGAAAGGATTAGCATTAAGATTATAATAAAACAAGTTGAATTAAAATTGAATAATACGAAGGGAGCAGATAGAATCAAGCTTAAGTTAATGACAATGTAAAAGTTATTTATTACAGCACAGTAGGTTTTTTCATACAGTACTAAATGAGAGTGTTTATTAATTTCATCTTTGTCATTTGAAGACTTTAAAAAATTATTCTTCATTAATTGGTATTGCAAAACGTGTGGATGAAATGAGTTATGTGTTCTCTGTGCTTACAACTAATAGCTATTAGTGAAAACATATTCCAGTGATTCATTTCCTCACAGAAACCTCATTACCAGAGGAAGAAATTAGATAGGAGATACAGAAGCCCAGACTCTACACATACCCTGCTGTCTACTCAACAGCTCTGCTTGGATTTCTGTAAGATGCCGGAAAGATAATGTCTAAAACTGAACTTCTCATCTTTCCCCGTAAACCTGCTCTGACTGCCCATCTCCATTGCTGTCAATCAATGCAGTGTGATGGTTGTTCAGACCAGAGACTTTGGAGTCATCCACGACCCCTGGTTTTCTCTCAAACCCCAGATTCAGTCCATCAGGAAATTATGCCGATTGGACACACACACACACACACTTAGCTGTAGAGGTTATGAGGAGTGACAGGAGGATGGTTGGACCGTCACATCACCACCACTGGTGTGTCTTGCCTGGGTTATGAATAGCCTCTCACTGGGGTTGCTGCTTCTTCAGCCTGTTCTCAACAGGACATCCAGAGTGACGTTCTAAAACGTTAAGTGAGATCACATCCCTCTACTCAAAACACACCAGGGACTCCCCAGACCCCTGTGAACATGCTGCCTCTCTCCCCCCAAGTTCAGTTTCTTCACATTGGTCAACACATCTTCTCATCTCGCTCATCTTAGGTCTTGAGAAAAGGAAACCAGTCTTATGTTCATAATGTGTTAATTACAAGGATTTGTTAGTCATTGTACTTTCTTGTTGGTTAATTGCTATGATTGTTCTGTCATGTCTTTTGCCTATTTTAGCATGAAGACATTTTCTTTTCAAATGATATGTAAGAGCTTTATGTGTGTTTAATAATTTGTTGCAAATATTTTTCCGAACCTTTCCTTGACATTGCCCTTTATTTATGTTATTTTGGAGTATAGGGAAGCCTTACATTTTTTAAATACTCAAATCTGTTGTTTTATGAGGTTTCTCCCTTGCGAAGGGTAATTAGAAAGACCTTCTACCTTCTACCTATATTTGGATTCTTTAAAAAAACAATAGGTTATGAGGTGGTAATTTAACTTAATATGGTCCTGAATTGTTAGCTTGTCATCCCAGGATTATTTTGAACTGCCACTCTTAAGATAGCTGGGAGCTATCTTTGTTTTGAAGTTCTTAAAAGAAAAAAACCCATTGGGTTGTCATTAGAACTACATTGTACCTGTGAATTTACTTGTGGAAAACAAGACATCTTTGCAGTATTCAGCCTTCTTATCCAAAAGCATTTCCTAGCTCCTAAAGACTATTTGCTAACTCTGGAGGGCAGGAAGGTGCAAATATAACAGGAGACAGCACTAGATAGACCAGCCAATCTGCAGATGAACCCCAGCTTCAGAAAGGTTAAAATATAGGGGAGAAGAGCACATAGAAGAATCAAAGAAATACACTGATTTTTTTTCCGGTTTGCTCACACTTTATATTCTTAGTAAACGTAATTTCTAAAATTTAGACCTTCTCCCATTTTTGAATGTTCATTCCTAGGTTTTCTTAACTCTTAGATTTTTAGTTTCTTTAAAATCAGGTCCCATTTCTCACCTGTTTTTCTGTTATATCTGCCTGTACTCAGGAAGCTTTTTCTTTTTTCCCATACAGGTATGCTGTTATGTCTTCCTTTAGTTCTTCTTTATGGTATTGAGAGTAAAAAGCAAATGCTTTCCAAAGCTTACTTTTATTTTTACTAGTAGGATTTTTTCGAACATACTTTCTACTGCCTCTTGGTACTGTTTCCACTGTTTCTGTGGGAAGGTTTTGATGGTCCCACTGTTACTCCCCGTCTGTTCACCACTCAGCTCACAGAGGTCTCTCCAGCCACAGTCCCTGCACCGCTGCAGGGTGTGCAGTATTTGCTTGAAACTGCAGGCGTGAGCGCTACTCCTTCTCTCTGCCCTCACGCTTTGCCACAGTGCGTATGGGTCTCCCTTCCACCGAACGCTGGTAGTTCTGGGTTCTTCATCTGCCCCGAGGTAACATCCCCTGGTCCCACTTCCTATATTTTGTGTAAGTTTGTAATTTATGCCTTTATTGAAGCAGCTGGTTCAGGTATTCAACTTGTTTTCAACTATTTTGTCTTCCTCTGAGCGTCTATTGTATATACCCGTCACTAGGCAACGGAGTTCCCAGGAAACTCCCCGATACCTGGGGAGTGAGGAGGCAGACAGTACTTCAGTGATCACAAATTGTATTTGAAAATTACAGGATTACTTTAGTGAGTTCTGCAGATGAGAGGTGCCTGGTACTATTTGAGTTTGTGAGAGGGACGGAAACGATGCCCAAGCTGAGAAAGATGAGTGAGAGTTTCCCAGGGAAATGGGGGAGGGAAGAGCGTTCTAGGCAGAGTGGCTAATTCGTGCATAGGCCCCACGGCAGAAGGGAGCGTGGTTGAGGACAGCTCGGGGCGCTGTCACTGGAGAGAGATGGGAAGGGGGCTGTTGAGTGCAGGGAGGCCGCGTGGGAGGAGGGCAGAGGGCAGGCCACGGATGGTGTGCGTGCCACGGCAGGGTTTCTAAGAGCATTTGGAAACCATTGTCACGCTCTAGCATCTCTAGAGGGATCACCTGATCAGATTTGGTATTTAAGCCAGAATGGATACGGCGAGAACCGTCAAGAGGCTTTGCCATTCTCTAGGGAAAAGCTGGTGGTGGCTTAGACCAGAGTGATGCTGGAGGGGGTGAGTCGGAGAGATATTTAAGAGAGAAAATGAACAGCACCTACAGATTGATTCACACTCGAGGAAAGAGGGAGAGAAGTTGTCACGGATGACTCCTAGGGTGTAACTTGTGAGATTAGGTGAATGGTGATACCATTCACTCAAAGAGGACCTAGGTTTGATGGAAGAATCATGAGTTCAGTTTTGGACATGTTGAGTTTGAGGTACCTTCATTATAGCCAAGAGGAGATGACAAGTGGACAGATGAATATATGGGTCTGGAAGTCAGAATAGAGGAACGTGTTGCAGATGGAAATTTGAGAGTCATCCCAGAGGTGATGGTTGTAGCTGTGGACACGAATGAGCCCAGCCTTGAGGAGCTGTGCTGTTTCATGGCACGAGGAGGGGGATGCCCTTGCCGAGGACACTGGGGAGACAGAGGAGGAGAAAACCAGGGTAGCAGGGTAGCAGAGGGCATAATGAAGAGGGAGGGAGTGGTCAGCAGTGTAGAAAGCTGCCGGAGGCCATGCGGGCCGAATCCTAAGGCAGTCTGCTGGGGGCGTGGGGAGGGGTCGTGGGCGATGGGTTCAGGAAGAGCTGTTCCCACAGTCGCTGGGTGGGAAGTCACGAGCCCACAGTGAGGCAGGATTCCAGAAGATGCCGTTCCCACGGAATAGAAGCACACGGTGCTTGCGGGAGTTGCGTGGCGTGGTGTTCGTGGTGGCCGGGGTGGAAAGAGGACTAGCCATAGAAGAGGATGAAATGGTGGCAGCGGGTGCGGGAAACTTCACACGGAAATGGTGAGTGACGGCCACGCCCTCTGGGACACAGTGTCCCGAGGCTTGTTCAGGCCTGGTCTCTCCACCCGATGGCTTTGTACCTCCGCAGCTTAGATCCTTAGAAGTAGACATTATGATGCGGAGAATCCGTACCTTTGGAACGCTTGGTCGTCCCGTGCAGGCGGCAGGCGGCGGTTGTGTTTTCCTTCTCCGTTGTCTGCCCTCCCCACCGTGAATTTCCTTCCTCCGTGCTTTCGTCTCTTGGTCCTTTCCTTCTGTGGTCTGGGTGAATGTGTCCTGCTTGCTCTGCCTGGGACTGGCTTAATCTCCTTCAGGGTGGATTTTTTTCGTTAATATTGCTAGGGCTGATTTTAATTCTGTAATTATATTTTTAATTTATTTGTCCCTGTTCTGCAGCTCTCTTTTTATATCTTGTCTGCCTCAGCCAGTTGTATTTCATCTCACCTTTGATTTCAGGCTTTATGATCTGAATTTTATTATGAGTAGTCAATGTCCATTTAAAAAATTATATGTTTATTCCCAGGCACTTTCTGAGAACCATGACAAGGAAGAAAGAGTGACCAGTTGAAAAACTTAAGCCAGAAGCAAGGTTAATGCTTAGGGATGCATGTCTTAAACTTAGGCACTTCAGTTTTAAGCAGCCTAGTAATCAACATGAAAGAGAAAATAACGCAGTAGGGAGGCTATGTAGTATGATGGCTAAGGACACAGGTGTGAGTCTTGCCTGTTAGTAGTGGTGTGACTGGAGCAGATTACTTCACCTTCCTAACGTTTTGATTTCTTGGTAACAATAGTATCTTGTTATTTCTTGGTAACAATAGTATCTAGTACCAATAGCAGATGGTAACAATAGTATCTGCCTGTGTCATGTGGTGGCATTCGAGACAGGCAAATGAAACATTATTTCTGTTCTTACAGCCTAGTGGGAAATAGATATATACACAAGTAACTGCAGTTGAAGGTAGAAAATAAATAAGAGAAATAAAGTTGTGTAGGATATCGTAGAAGAAAGATTATCCCCGGCTTCTAGAGGAGGGAGCACATTTAGCTTGGTAGACCGTGCAGGATTTGAAGTTGAGGAGAGGATGGATCCAGTTCGAAGAAATAAGCTGAGCCTGAGCAGAGCAGCTGGAGGGCATCAGGC
The DNA here is from genome assembly GCF_949987515.2 of Delphinus delphis. Classification (NCBI taxonomy): domain Eukaryota; kingdom Metazoa; phylum Chordata; class Mammalia; order Artiodactyla; family Delphinidae; genus Delphinus; species Delphinus delphis. The sequence goes on from NC_082701.1 coordinate 55,898,829, forward strand.
AGACATGCACGTGTGTGGTGTGGAGGGGCCTCCAGTGGCAGGTGGCCACAGACAGGAGCCGTACGTCAGGTGTCATAATCGCCGGGCGAGGGAGTCCAGGTCTGATTCAGTAGGAGAGTCGCTGACGTGGGAAAAGCCTAGAGGCCTGTGACCAGTGAGGGTGTTGTTACCACGGCCCCAGCGAGACTGTAGGACACAGGAACTCAGAAATGATGGTGATAATACGGAAATGGATTTGAGAAAAAAAGGGCCTTCGTTCTGAGAAATTAATTTACCTTGAGCTTGACTCTTAGTGTGCAAGTGTGTCCGCCGGCCTGGGTGACAGCCACCACTCTGTGACAGGGTCCCCTTCCTCCTAGGACATGCGAGACCGCCAAGCCTTCGGCGTGCTCCGGCAACCTCCGGAGTGAGGTCGCCGTCACCCTGTTGAACCAGTTGGTATCTGCCATCTTCCCAAGTCCATGCTAGCCTACTGTTTGTAGTTTATCACAGTTTTATCATAATTTCTTTGGTTAACATTTTAAAACCAGTGAGAATCAAGAGAAGTGTAATACAATTATAAATAAGACTGTGATCCAGAGAAAATACGTTTTCTGAACTTTTAACTATAAGTAAATGATTAGCAGTGCTTTTTCATGAAATTGAAAGAAAATTACAAGAAATGCCAAATTTTCTCTTTAAGTCTCTTTGAGTAGTTAGTTCCCTAACTTTTACTACATGGAAATTTCACAAATGTTAAAAGTAGGTTATATTACAAGTGAAACAGATTTGCTTGCCTAAAGATCATTTCTTACACATTCTTGTTCTCATCTGAAGTTCCAGTATGGTGGTTATGGGACCATGAACTTGTCAGTTGCTGACCCGATGACAGTGGGCCATGTCAGTGGGGAATAAACCTAGCCTGCTGACATCCTTCTTTTTGGCTGATTTTTCTTTCGGTAGACATTTTTTATTGGCAGTTGTCCAATTTGTTGAGGGAGGGATGGGGTAAGATGGTAAGAGGACTGCTTCTGTAAAGGGAGGTGTGTGTGTGTGGGTATCCTTGGACTGTTATGAAAACTCATCTCCCAGTAGGAACCTCACAATCATCAGAGTGTAAATACAGGGCTAAAAGTTGCCTGCTAGAGGCTGCTCCTTTCCTCACTCCACATGATTCTGTCCATTCGGGTGTGTTCCCAGTAATCTGCTTCCATCTTCTGTCTAATCTGTTCCTGGATTGATTGTATTGGGTTGTTTCCTGCCTCTGCTGGAACAGTATTAATGCCGTATGCCACAGGCCAGGGATCACCCTGATTCTGCCCCTGTGTCTGCCCAGGCGTCCCTCCACCCCTAAGTGCTTGTGTCCCCTGGTTCCCAGCGAAATGGGTTATACTTTGAATAAATACGTATTCAAATATATATATTAAATATATATATTTTTCTGCTTGCGGCCTGCAGGGCCTCCCGGTGAGTCACTGCAAATAACCGTAATCATAATGATGCTAATAGTAGCATCACTTTACATACGTCATCTGATTTTATCTTTGTAGCAGCACTGTTAGCTAGGTCTTGCTTTCCCTGTTGGACAGATGAGAAAATGGTTGCTCAGAGAAGTTAAGTGAGTTGTCTCCGGTTATTTGGCCAAATGTCAGAGCTGGAAGTCCTTCCAGTTTTATCTGACTCTGGAGCCCCTTCTCTCTTGACCCTGACTTACCCACCAGATTCCTAAACTTGCTTTCACCAAACATCAACACACAAGGCACCTGTTCCCAGGTTCTTGCTGCCCTTTCACCAGCAGTGGATTTCTGGGCCTGACCTGCTCCTTTGATGTTTTCTGCATGTTGACCTTAAGCCTTGCCGTACCTCTCTCTGCTCTAGCTTCCCACCCCTCACCCCACAGTCGGAGATTTTCTAGGCACAGGGCTGACTGCAGTCCTGGTTGGTGGCAGTGGCTGTGGGGATGCTCTGAGGAAGAAAAATGCCCTTGACCAACTGAGGGAAGTCCTGCCAAGCGGCAGGCGGTGCTGGGACGGCTGAGACTGGCCTCTCAGTCTTCACGAAAGCCAAGTGCTGGACAGTCCACTGGCCAGGAGACCACTGCTTCAGTAAACTGCGTTGAATTAAGATCTTTCCTAAGTATGTGTCTACCAGAAACCTGCTAAATCCTCCCTGAATCCTAAGAAACCGAGGTAAGGTTTCCAGCACTTGCCTCTGGGGGAGTTGCCTTTACACGGGGTCTGCCTCCTTTCAAAAGGGCTTGAGAGCAGAAGCCAAGCCCATTCAGCCCCCGGAGAGGATGTGCAGGGGGACGGATGTGGAGAGAAGGCTGGCAGTGAGGACGATACTGCGGTGCCTTGCGTTTCGAGGGTACCTCACAGTTTACAGAGCTCTTTCCTGAGCCAGGTCTTTGATCTTCCCCGCAGTTCCCTGAGGTGCATGGAACAGGGGTCACCATATGAGTACTGCTCTACTGCTCCGGACACTGAGGCTTAGAGTTAAATAATCACCCTGCCTTGGGTGCCAGAGCTCAAACTCAGAATTCTAGCTTTTCTTCTGTCACGGAACCTATTGGTTCTTCTGCTGGCTCATGCAGTAAACCTTTGATCTGGGGAAGCCACGGCTTCTGAACTTCTCTTTACACGGCAGGCTCACAATTCATCATAAAGAATCTGGATCCCCAAATCGTAGCTCTCTTCTCAGCAGCCTTAAGTCAGTAATTTTCTTAAGACTATTTGAGTATAGAATGGATTCACATAGGTAATATTATTGATGCACGAGCTGTGAAAATTAAAACTTTTTTTAGAACTCAGGCTTTTTCCTAGTGTGGATAAAGTAGCCCAGAGCATGATGGAAGCATACGAAACTAATTTGTCTGATTAAAAAGAAAAATTTTTACAAATCATAAAATTAGGAAGGCAGTTTATAATGAAAGGCATTCGATAGAGAATGTAAATGTTATTTCTGTGGTCTATTTGGTATTACATTTTAATGTAAATCATGTATCCCGAAGAAACTGTGAAATTGAGAAATAAATCCACTCTTCTCCGAGTTAGGCAACGTGAGATGGTGTGAGCAGGGCTTTCTGTGCGGGACCAGCGTTCTCATGCTCACAGGGGTGAGGCGGGGCAGGCAGCCTGAGAGCAACAGGTGCCTGCAGTGTATGTTCAGAGCCGTTTAAGTATCTTTAATCTGTCTGTTTTAAGTCAAACCATGTGATGTGTGGACTTGGACCATTTTCCCTTCAGTATCAAGTGCCTTTCCCTTTTCTTCTCTTTTGGTGCCCCGTGTATCAGTGGTACCCAGCTGTGAAACTAGGCTTGGTTAGTGTTACTGAAAAGCAGATACAGTATTTACAACAGTTACAGTCGATTGCATGCTGTTGGTTTCACGTCTCTCTCTCCTGTCACTGTGACAGTGGGTCTCTAAAGAATAAATCAGGTACCTGATTCTTGTCTTCTGCTCAGTTCAGCTGTGAATAGGTTAGTTATTGCATCAGATACTGCAGGGTGACCACTCTGTTAGACTCGGACAGCTATGTAGCCATAGAAGGAATCGCTTCATCTCTTGAACTTGGCACAAAATTTGTGAATTGGGGGGCAACCCCTTTAGAGAGACTAGTGTTTAGCATTTATTACACACCATTGCCATTCCTTCGAGGATGGAGAAGTGAGGGATAGTTTTAGTGAAGTGAGCCATATCCTAAGAATATTCTGCAGGCAGTTTCCCGTTGTTGTTTTCCCTAATTTCAATGAACATAGAATTATGAAGTTAAGACTTCCATAGGACAATCCAGAGTTGATTATTTTTCCTCATTCCGTTCAGAACATGAGTTTGGGTGCTGCCGCCAGTTCCGCTGTCCTTTGTTGGTGGACATGTGCCCTCACGGTCTGTGTTGCACATGTAATTTGTTAATGGGCCTCTTGATAATTAGGGTGGTGTATTCATTTCACAGCACCCGCTTGTTAGATGATTACTTGTGGGAATACGTACGGGGGTGGCTGGGGGGGAAGGCCTGTCGCGGTCTTGCCGTCAGTGGTCCAGTGCCGAGCACCCTCTGTGCCCTGGGTGTCGCTCCGCTCCCCGGCTCCCCTCTCTCTGCTTTGGTTTCTTTATCTGTCAAAGCATGGAGTCTCCTTTCCCACTCTTAGGAGGCTCCTGAGGGTTGGGTGTTTTCATTATGTGACTGTGGCCTAATGCTGGAGATTATTTGTTTAATGTTGAATCAGAACCAGTTTATAAGTTATACTTGAAACAAGTGTTCTTAATTTTAGAAATGTTCCTTTTCGTGTAGAATTACTTAAATCTCATTTTTTCTTCCTATTGCGTATCAGTTTTCACTTTGATTTGAAATCCAGTAGAAAATGGCCAGTTAAAGCAGGTGACAAATTGATTTAGGAGATGCTGGTTGGGTTTCTTCCGCCCTGAAATGTGAACAACGAAACGTGAACTTCATCTTTAAGATGTATTTACACAGGTTGTCACTGATGAATGCACATCAGTAAAATAACTACAGGGATGTTTTTATCCTGTCACCTCCAGTTGAGACGTTTCACGGAGGCCGTAGTTTTCAACATGCGCTGAAAACAGAAGGCGCCACTCCTACAGCTGATAGGAGGTGACAGCGTGCCCTTCTTGTTCCACGTTGTCATCTTACTAATAAAAATGTAATAAAGTCCTGAAACTGTCGAGAATTGGATTTCAGGTGCTACTGGTAATTTTCGCAGTGTTCAAGTCATTCTTTGCTGAATTAGCCTTGGACCAAAGAGGTTCATTGAAAGAAAAACATTTGGGCTATTGAAAAATAAAGTTTTATTTCCATACTGAAAACCACGCTGTAAAATTTAAAACATATTCATAGGCCAGCGTTCACAGCCAGACGACAAAATGCAGCTCTCCGGGGAGGTAAACCAATTGGATCATGGATTACAAACGGGATGCCTGTGAGTTTAAAGAACTGAACCAGGGCTCCTGCTGGTGTTAGGACTTGAGACCTGTGTGTCTCCATCTTTATTGTAAGGCCTCTGAGAAGACTTCACAGCGAATGTTCTGGGTAGTTGAAGGCATCCAGTTCACTTTCAGGCTTTAAAATACATGTCAGTACTTAAGTCGGGTAGACAGCAGCACTAATCATATTAAGCACAGTGTCTGAACTTGCAGCGAATGCATAATTAATGCATTGTTTTAAAGGACCTGATGTATTAGTCAAGGGCAAGAGCTCCACGCCCAGCATGTCCTGGGGGCGAGGAGGAAAGCCGTTCCCGGGCCACCTGCACCACCGCAGCGAACTCGGTGCACGAAATCTATTTTGTTACACCTCTAATACGAGCGGAAGCCACCAGACAACCCCCATTAAAGTGCTTGCCACGGAGAACTCTCTCTGGGGTAGTAAATGCTAATTCAGTGTCAATTAGAAAAATGCTTCTAACAAAAAACACTGCGATTAATAAGGGGGTACTTGTGTTGATTCATTGCTGAGATTTTTTTTTTCCCTCTGATTCCTTATAAGGATGCATCTTTCATTACTTTCTATTTATTATTTTAAATATGTTTAGTTTGAAGGCACTTTACCATTTCATCTTTATTTTAAAATGTACCCAAATGTTTACTTCTCCATCAATATCCATTTAAACTTAAGCCATTTGGGTCTCACTAACTTAAATTCCTTTAGTCAGCCCATTGAATAAAAGGTTCAGTATAAACTCTTGAATTAGGGCATTCAAACACAGGTTCAAAAGTTTTTGATTTCTATAATCCTCTTCCTCGTTTTAAAGATGTATAATGTATATTTTAAAAATAAATCAAGCTTTAATAAACATCCTGTTACCACAGCTAATTAGCGAAAAGTAACTCTTTGCAACTTTCAGACTTTATATAGATGTGTTTATATGTTAATAGGGTATTCTACACTTTTATTAGTATACATTTTTCAAGCCATTTAATTGAACCAAGTGTGTTTAATGGTGAAAGTGGTTATAGTTCTGTCTGTCTTACTGTTTTGAGGAAAATCGACTTTGTTAAGCTCACTGGTATGCGAGTGTGTGTGAGGAAGGGAGTGTCGTTGGGTGGAGTTGGGCGGAGACCTGCGACGGGGTGTGATTCCATGGGGTGAGCTTGCTAGTGTTCCTCTGGTGACTCCGTGTTTAATTCTCTCCAGCTTTTGCAGCATTAACATCTATATATTTTTTGTTCTCTGCAGTGTTTTATTAGTGTTTAAAATTACAAGGAAATATTTAAGTATTAATCAGTATGAGCATTACTGAAATACGCTGAATCGTATTGATTTGGTTTCTGACTTGTTTTTAACTTTAGAAGAGATAGATTGTTATAACTATAATTCGTCTCTCCTTGAATAAAAGAATCACGTTTGGTGCAAAGGACTGAAAGTGCGAGGCTTCATATTTAAATCTTTGAAATATAATCTTGAAAGAAAATAGTTTAATTTGACCAAGACTATGGTATAACTTTTGAATTAACTTCAGCTCTTTTAAAGAGAGTTGGTTTTAAAGTAGATGATGGAGCAATGGTAAATTTAAGCTATGTGCTTTCTTTACTAAACCAACTTCTCTAGGTGTATGTTTTCATAAATTTAATGTTTTGAATAGATTATTTTCTGAAGACTGTTCTTCCTGTATCTACTTTCCTGGTGCTACCACTAAGTAAAGTTATACCACTGAGACATTATAGTGGGGTTGGCGACAGCTCTGTCATAATAAGCGTATTTCAGCTATTTATTATTCTTACCTCAGTTTTCTCATGTATTTACATACTGTTGGTGAGGAGGGAGAGGTAAGATATATTCTGAGGTAAAGCATTAACATTTATAAATAAAAATAAGCCATACTCACTTTAAATTTTCTCTCCCTAGAGGAAGTTTTAAGATTATTGAACAAAAATTCAAATGCAGTAAATGCATTCTACTTATTAAGTTCAGGTAGGTCAAAACTAAGAACTAGACATTTGAGCTAGTGACTTCTATTAAATAAAAACTGTATGTGTGTGAGTGTGCTTCATTGAGAATTTATGCATTTGCCCTACGTTTAGACTGTTAATACTGTTACTGTCATTCTGTACTTAAAAATTAAAAAGTAATTTTTTTTTTTTGCACACTTAGCTGTTATTCTATTAATTACACGCTATTGAGAAGTTACTGTTTTGCCCTCAGGTACCAAAACAGTCTGGTAACACAGCCACATCAAAGTTAGCACCACCTTCAGAAGTGTTTTTAATTTTTTCAAAAGTTGCATTTTTAATAGTAATTTGAATCTTGTGTGTGTGTGTATGTGTGTGTGTGGTTTTTAAATTATAGCATGGAATCTTGAAGCCCTAGCCAGTACCTCAAATTTGTTGCAGATGCTGTGTATAAATCTGATTTATCTTTTTTGTTTTTTTTTTACAGTGTAGACATTTTCTGTTTAATTTTGCTCTTTTGGTACCTCTAATAGTTTAATAAGCAATTTCACTGAACTGAATTTTTAGTTAAAAAAAAGATATGAAAAACTACTCATATGCTTATGAGTAGATTAAAACATGAAAGGATTTTAAATTGTGTTGTTTCATCTACATTTTAATGCTGCAATTTTGAGCATTTGCATTTTCAGCTGTAATCTTTTTTTTTTAGTTTGTCCTATACTTATGCGACAACATGTTAGCTGTGAACATGCTTATTTGACAATAAACTGTTCCTGCAGTTATTAATTTAAAAAATACTAAGTATCAGATATCTTTTTTTTCAGTTATGACTTGATTATAATACTTGTGTTCTTTTTATGCTATTTTATATTTCTGGATAGAAAGTAACTCTGCAAATATTCTTTTGGTCAGAATAAACCATTAAAATTGAATGACTTATGATACAAATTATGAATTCTCCAAATAGGGTGTGCATATAGTAGGGATTCTCTATTTTTTTTTTTTGCATGCGTGGTGACTTCTTGTAAAAATGCTTTCACCTCAGATATTTAGATAATTAAATAAAAAGGTTTGTGGAGGAGGGGAGAGGGTGCTTTGAGAGGGGGCAGTTAAGTACATTATGGATGGATTTATGATTGTACAGCTGGGCCGAGTTACAGCAGGAGTACCGAACCCAAACAAAAGTGTTCAAGAAGAGTATATCTCAAGGTGCATTTCTAAAATCTGTATTTCTACATTTATTTTTTCTAAAACACCCGTTTTGCGTTAGTAAAAATAAATCTTTTTCTTTAGATTTAAGAGATTGCCAGGTCCATTATGCTTCAGTTGTAGTTTGCAGAAATGAAATTTCTTCCCTTTGATGAAATAGTATTTTATATTTCTGCATTGGTGTATAAATAATGTAACCTTTCCTCAGCTGATGAGCCCCTTGCCATGAAGAACTATTAACTCAAGTTCTCAGTTTCTCCTACCTGAATTCCATTGTTTGATTTCCAGTTATACACATACTGTCTGAATCAGCTTAAAACTTCCTGTGGTATCTGCATCTTTTGTAATCTTTACCAGGATCTTACTCTCAGTGGTTATGTAGGAGAGCTATTTTTATTTAGGCTTATGTGGGTAGACCAGCTCTTTCAGCCTCCTATATTTTTGTTTGCCTTTACGCTGTTTCTTTAAGGCCCCTTGAGAAAACTACTCATAATCACCTCAATCATTTTCTTCATCGCACTGTAAGCCATGCGTCCCTTTAGCAAAAGATGTGGAGATGTAGGTTCTTTGTGCTCCACAAAAACAGACCTCCTTACTTGGGAAGCACGCCTGCAGAAAAGCCCACTTTTGCAGAGCTGTGAAAGCAAAAGGTCGGGAATAGTATGTGTAAAATACAGCCAGATATGCTTGGCGGTTTTTTTCTTTATTTATTGAAGAATAAAGGTGGTAAGCCTCCTTCTCCTTTTTCAGCCTAAGGACCAACTTGTCCAGGAGACACTGTAGTCGCGTATTAAGAAGCGTGCATAAGTTATAGCTTGTGATACTCCTTAACCCCACGTGTGTACACCTGTGAGCCCAGCATCTTCCCACATCTCTTCCTCTGGGGGGCTGGAGTGGACGTGCTGAAGTCAACCTCTGCCAGTCTGCGGCTTCAACAAAAGTCAGGGAAGTAAAAGCCTTTGGACGTAAGTGGAGAGATTTTAGTCCCCAATTAAATTACACGGAAGAAGTAAGAATCCCGTGAGTGAATGTGTTGTGCCCCCCTCAGGATTATTCCTCCCTTCCTAGGAAGACATTGCTCCCATAATTGTAAAATATTTCTGCAAGTAAAGACACTAGATATATTACTGTTACTAAGTAGATTTGCCTCTTTAAGATAAAATCTGAGTAATGTCCATCAGTGATTGGAAGATTTGAAGCCCAGTCACTGCCTCTGTAATGATCAACTGATCTGTAATAGACAAAGTCCATCAAATAATGTCCTGGTGAAGGTCAGAAGTTTGGGAGCAGAACAGGCCCAGAGTCAAAGTCCCGCTCCACTTACTAGGTGTACTATTTTTGTCACCAGGCAATCTCACTGAACCCCAGCTTTCTCACGCAGGAACTGAAGCCTGTAACATCTACCCTGTAGAATTTTCCCTAAGGGTTAAGCTAGGTCAGTTGGTTTCAGAACTTCCTCCTTTGCCATCTTCCTCACCGTCGCGTTTATCTTCCTGGGCGTCGTCTCTGTGGTCCCCACCGTCTCGCCATCTCGCATCCTCCAGGCCATCTTCCTGGTTGTCATCTTCATCTTTGCTCCCCTCTATCTCCTTTGCAGCTTTCTTTTCTCCTCTTCTTCCTGTCCCCCATCTTTCCCTCCTCCTTTTCTCCTCTTCTCCCCCAGCATTCCCTATAACAGAAGACTTTTCAGGGACCTTCACAGAAGGGTTTGGGGTTCTTCAAACACTGTGTGAAAACCGCCGAATTAGGCTGTGTTTGAAAAGCCCTCACACCATGGCTGGTCTCTGGTTGTGCCGTCATTGACTAGTGGTTCCCCTAGATCAGGAACCTAGTTCCCTACCGTATCCCCAGCAGCACATAATAGATGCCTAATAAAATTCTTCTCGAATAAATGAACAATTGGATTTTCATTGTGATGTGTAGCTTGGATATATTCAAGTCATTTAAATGAAGGGCCAAATGGCCATTGATTTATAGACATCTTAAAAGGGCAGTTTATTGAAGAGAAAGTCAAAAGGCATTTCTAAGTAGTTACTGTAATTTAGAAGAAGAACCAAAAAGCTGCTCAAGAAAAACTAAAAGGAGATTGTTTAAATACATCTTGATTTGTCCAGTGAAAGAAATACTCTGCAGTCATTATAGGTGATGAGGTAGATCTATTTGTGTATGTATGTGTGTGTGTGTATGTGTATATATATATATATATATATATATATATATTTTAACACAAATGATGTTCACTCTATAATGTTAAGTGAAAGAGCATATTCAGAGCAATATGTAGGGAGATAGAGATAAAAATATATTAACTTTGTATGTATCAGTACTATGGTTTATCTTTTATTTTTCTTTTTTTTTCTGATTTTATAATTAGAAAACAAAGCATGAAACTGGTTTTTAAAGCTTAAGAAAGCTGCTTTATATATTAAATATACAGGTGTAAACAGATCAATTTCCTTGTTGTTAGGGGTTCTGAATACTCCCGTCCAGTTTAAGATTAAATAAAAGCCAGAGGGCACAAGCTTTAGGCGGAGGTTTTCCTCTTCAGTTTCTCTGATCACTAGTCCCTATGCTTTCCATTTTCTGTTTTCTACTCATTTTGTAAATATGAGAGAAGACTCCGTAAAATATTTAAATAATTTCGCTAATACTATGGTTGAGACAAAAATAGCGCAGCTAAACTCAAATGTGAGGAGGTAGAAAACCACACTTTGTAATAGCTCAGATATTTTATTTGTCAGCTGATGTACAAGTGTTTATATCACAGAAGACCATTTTTAGGGGCATCAAACATGTATAATGTACAAGAAGGGACATCCAGGGAGTTGAAGACTGTACATGAGATTAGAAGAATGAGTTCTCGGGGCCCATTCTAGCATCCCCCCCATATAGCCCAACGGTCCACTTTATTTATTTATTTATTTTAAAAATTTTTTGGCCATTCCACGCAGCATGGGGGATCTTAGTTCCCTGACCAGGGATCGAACCCACACCCCATGCGGTGCAAGTGCAGAGTCTATACCACTGGACCTAAACGGTCCACTTTAAACACGGGGATAAAAACCTACGTGCAGGGCTGCTAGTCAGGAGATGCTGGCTGTTAACCTATGGGTTGGTAAGTCAGGCAGCCACCCACCCAGCGCCCAGGACTCCATAGACATCAGAGCAGGGGTGAGGGCGGGGGCAGCGTCTCTTTGGATTAGCCCCAGGCCCATGCTCTATTGGTGGTTAAGTATTTTGAATGGCCCCTGCTATGTATCACTTACATGTTGTGGTTAGAAGTTTGCATCAACAGTCTTTGTAGCCAAAAGACCTCAGTTTCATGCAGTTAAATCTTAGCCCAAGAGAAAATCTGGAACAACCAAACAGGATATGATACACAGAGGCAAAAAGTGGCACAGACCTACCCATCTCATTTTACCTAAGGTTGTGTCTATGAAAAAACACTTTCAAGTGAAATAACGTATGTGAAAGCATTATGTAAGCTGTGAAACGCTGTTTAAAGGTAATTTATTCATAAGTCTGTGAGGCGGAGAAATTTCAAACGTTCCATGGGAATAGGTTGATTCAAACTAAGAAACTGTTGAATGCCGGTTGCAAGGGTGGGAACAAAGAAGCACATAGCACATGCCAGACAAAGATGCTGCACCCGTGCGGTTCCGTAACCCTTACAGCAGCTCTGGGAGGCAGGTATGGGTAGCCTGTCATAGAGCCTGGGGATCAGTTAGAAGAGACGCAGAAAGCCCTGCCTTAGCTTGTGTTTCCTTTCTGTTCCCCGGCCTGATTTCCTCCATCCACGGGAGGTCCTCTGCCTCTGCCTTTCCTCCCCTCTTGGGGCACTAGGGAGACATTAAAACTGCCACCATGTCTGGCAGGACCCCTTAGCAAAAATCAAGGGAGTAGGAAGGGGAAGCTCCAATTCTCAGCTCATTTTCACTGAGAGAAGGGCTCTGTCCTGGCCCCGGCTTTGCTCAGTGGGATAGTTTTAGGTCACTGAATGTGACCGCGTGATCACATTATACCATAAAATACGCTGGATGCAGCAAATAAAACAGATAACATTCCATTTCAAATATTCTAATGGAAGTAATTTAGAAAGTAATATTAAAAATTATGAAACAGATTTTTCCCTTAAAATTATTATACGACAGCCTATATTGTTACCACGTGATAGTAGCAAATGCACAGGAGTGTTAGACGGACAGACTCAGTATAATAAAGAACGCTGATTTGTGTGTTGCAATCTTGGCATTCATCAGGTGGGTAGCGTAATTAGGAAGGAGATTCTGAAACCAAAGCCAGTAGCTTTTTGACAAAGTCCCTTTCATTCAGAGCATTTTCCAACTAAAAAAACTGGGGGATTAAATGATAAAATGATGAACAAATGAATTGTTTATGACTTCCTTCTAAGTAGACATTTCCTTAGTGATCTATACATTTTCATCATTTATAGTTACGTTAAAAATACTTGAACTTGCTTTTGTTTGGGTTTCCCTTTCCATAATATTTCTACATTCTACGTTAGAATTTAATCATGAACAAAATGCCACATCATTCCTTATCCAAACATCATGAAATCATTGCAGATGAGATGAGGAGATAAAGTAATTGGATTAGAAATGGATGGTTTAAGTTTACACCATTTTATTATATCAGGAATTTTTGATATTTGAGACGTAGATTTCCACAGCTGTTCAATCACTTGTGCCTAAGATGCGTATATGAAACCAGGTTCTGTAATTTTGTTATTTTAAATTCCGAAGGAGGATAAGTGTAGATGGTGAAATCCATTCACCTGAAAAAGTTTTATATGAAGTAAAACAACTGATGTATCAATTTTAAACAACATGGAGGTATGATCCTTGTATTACTAAATATGCGTTAGCTTGATTCTCTGCTTTCTCTCATGTTGGGTCTATAAGCACTTTAATGAATGGTGGTCATAGTATCTGAGCATAAAAGTTTGCTTTTTAAAAATTTTCTAACCATAATGTTCTCCTAATCTTAAAAAATAAAATTTTATGTACTTTTTCCCATCTGACAATTACATTGGCCTATTGTAGAACAGTTTTTGATAAAGTGTTAAATTTTCTGTGGGATATACATGTATTTTAACCTCTAACCTATTAAATTATTTGAGAAGAAGAAAAAGAAATTTGTTGTGCTAAGAAACTATATCAAAGAATAATCCTTGTTATTTTTACTTATTCTCTGCCTATGCTGATGCTAAATCATAGCGTAAAAAATCTTTGGGTAGTATTAGAGAAAAATTATGCACTGTTGCTATAGAAATTTAATAATCTAATGTTGAAAGAATTGTGTCATTAGAACTTTTTAACCGTGCTGATTTTGAGTTTAGTTCCTTTTAGATTTATTTAATTCCTAAAGAAAACAGTACAGTTTAGTCAGTTGGAGATTTTGTTGAACATTTTAAGTTAAAAATTTGTAATGTGGTAACTCTTGTAGCTTCTTTATTGAGGGGATGTGTGATGCTTGTGAAGTTCTTTACACAGGGACCAGATGAAGCTTGGGTTAATGTGAATTTGAAAACCTTTCCTAGAATTTCCCTGCAATTTATTAAAAATAAGCCATTTATTCACTAGTTTTCTTTATTAGAAATGATGGAGTAAAACTTTAAAACTTAGTATTTCAGTAATTAGACTGTATTCATTTAGTTGGATTGGACTGCAGTTTACTTTTGTACTTTCCGTGAAAACAAAAAATCAAAAATGTAATAACTGTAGTTTGTTGAATGTATTTTTAAAAATAATTAGAAATATTTTATAAATGCATATTTAGGACTAAATAAAGGAATTGTTAATAAATTACTTTTGTGACTCATACATTAAAGGAAGCTTTAAGGGGACCTCTGGTTATCCATTAATCTGTATTACTGTAGCCACAGTTAAATTACACTAATTTGTACTAGCTGGATTTGTGAAAGGTTCAAATTATGGAATATTTCTGAAGAAATCCAGTATTATTTTTCAAATTAAATCAGAATACTAAAGTTCTTGAAGAGTTTCTTCTTATTAAGAGTAATCTTTGAGTGTGGGCACTGTGTCTATGTTTATATGCCCCCATTGTAGCTAATGGTGTAATTCATTGAATTAACAAACATGATTTGTAATTATACCCACTGTGTAATACAGAGTACTTGACAAAATATATTTGAAGATACTTAAACAGTTGGTTATCAAGCATTTTAAATGCCTGCTGTCACTACCAACACCAAATATTGTTAAAACTACGAAATGGTATTCTGTAGAATGAAAAAGTTTTCTAAATGGAAATCGGTTTCATCCTGACTCTAGTATGGGTGATGAAAAAAATGACTAATTAAGTAAAGTTTTAAATTCATGAAACCTTTATCATAATTGAAATCAAGGAAGGAAACATCGTTTTTAAGAAAAATTAGTCTTTAATTCAGATTTTTCATTAATTCTAGTACAGTCTTAATTAGTGAAGTTTTAGTCTGCATTGACTTTATGGGACGTAAGTGAGACTCTGTGTTACCATACAGAAATCTTTTCTTTTTGTGAGCATGTTAATAACCTAGATGCTGAATGACGTGACTTTTACAGAGAGGAACCCCGGTGTTCACGGCGGTTCTTTGAGCCAGTGTCTCTGAGCTCTCTTTGGTCTTTGCTTTGGTGTTAAAGAATTCCTTTCTACACAATAAATATTAATAACAGTTTTTCAGTTACTTGTAACTAAAAGGCTTCGTGATGCAGACCGCATAATGTCTTCAAATTCAACGAATGTTAGTGTCTGAAGGAAAAAAGCAATGATTCTTCACAATCCATTCCATCTAGATCTTTAAAGAGTATAGTTTTTCACGTTTCATCGAGTTGTCTCTGACACTTGTGACCTTTGGGAATATTATTGATGATATGCTTACATGCTTGTTAACGTGCTCTTAAAGAAAATCGAGATAAAAATACAAAGTTACAGTATCTGTTGGCTTTAGTAAACAACTTACGTGTTAGAAAATGTCTGTTTTCTGGAAAATATTAACTGGGTCTTAGAATTACCTTAATGGTTGCTCATATTGGAAGATGAAAAGCATCGCCTCTGTCAGATAGGGTTTCAGAGGCACAGAATGACTGTAAGATGCCTAATTTTGCTTTATATGTGGGACACAGATGGTTTCACCTCTAAGAAGGGATCACAAGCACATAAAAAGGAAATTAAACCTGTTCCCAAGGAATATGTGTGGTGTAGTACACTTTCGGAGAGAATTTTGAAATCAGCTAGCTTAATAAGCTAATAAAGCCAGCATTGCCACTGAACTTCAGTAGCAGAAAGTATGCCTTCCAAAGCGGTAGTTCTTTGACCAGACCTGGGTAAAATCAGTGCCTTTGGAGGTTTTGTTTTTTTTTTTTAATTAAACTCTTTATTTTTAGATCATCATAGACTCACATGCAGTTGTGAGAAATGATACAGAGGGATCTCATATACCCTCCACCCAGTTCCTCTCTGTGGTAGCGTCTTGCAAAAACATCACATGACATCATAGCCAGGATACCAACTTGCCTTCGTGTTTTCAAAATGCTTTTTGAGTCTGTCCACAAGGCCAAAGCATAGCACTATGTTTGTTCTTTCATTCTGAATAAAGAGCAACTGTGCATAACTATACATATAAAAATTATCTTTAAAATTAACCTAATGTATATATGATGAGATCTCTGTTATTACCTTTTGGGCACAAAGATCCATGCTGTAAAGCTGTTCATTCGCGAATAGTTGACTCTTACAGATTTTACGTGGAGTGGTCTTTGTTTTCCTTCGCAGTTTAGTTTATTGGTTCTGTTGACACATTTTACTTTGATTTTTTTTAAAAATCAGAAGTTGAAATCTTTGAATAATTTTGGTAATTAACCATTATCGTAATGGTAAAATTTCTTTGGAGCTCATGCAGCTATTTTGTTGGGAACAAAAGTGTGTTAGCATGTCGCAAGCACGCCACCGGCTTTAGATTCTAGGTTAGTAGTTCTGAAATTTTATGGATATAAAGACTCATCTGCAGAGCTGATGGAAAAGGCAGGCTCCAGTCCCCACTCCTAGATGTTCTTCGTTTTAGAAGGTCAGGGGCGGGGCCCAGGGATCTGCATTTGTAATTAAGTACCTCAGAGGATTCTGATGCACTCGGCCCCTGAACTGCACTTTGAAAAACACTGTACTAGACATGGAGCCTTTCTAGCATTATACTGTAGAAGCAATAGAATGTTTATGTTTTTCTCTAAATGTGTATAGAGAACATCATCTTCATTTTCTAAATTTTTGTTCAAATATGGAATTACTGTTTTTCATAGTCTTATTACTGAATCTATTAGAATTTTTAGATTTTTTTTAAACTGAGTTATAATTGACATGTAACATTATATTAGTTTCAGGTGTACAACATAACGATTTGCTATTTATATATATTATGAAATGATCACCATACAGTTACAAATTTGTTACTCTTGTGATGAGAATTTTTAAGGTCTACTCTCTTAGCGACTGTTAAATATATATACAGTGTTATTAACTATAGTCACCGTGCTGTACACCACATCACCAGATTTATTTTTTTTATACCTGGACATTTGTACCGTTTGACCACCTTCACCATATTTCAACCATATTGAAACGGTTAGATTTCAGTATTGCAAGTCAGTCACACCTCTGTCCTCCAGTTGAAATCCTTTTTCAAACCTAGAGAAGCAAAGGCATTTGCACGGTAAAGGGCTTGGAATAGAGATTGAGGAACAAACACCCTAAAAGCGCTGCCTTTGATGATTGCATTTAATCAAGTAGTTTGGTTGGTTGTCCTCTCCTACCATCCCCCACCCCGCCCCCGTCTAGTCTTTTTTTTTTTCTTTAAGTAATGACAGAAAATTAAAAGTAATAAGGATTCGAGATGAAGGTAAAGAGGAAGAAAACGCTGGCATAAAACAAAACAAAGAAAAATAAAGGTGATTTATTTTTAAAAGCTTAGGAGTTCGAGCAATCTCCTATGAAGGCAGGCATCCTGAGTCATTGCAAATGAGGTCAGATGAGGCTCAGCAAATTGTTCTGAAAGCTCAGAAACAGGAGAAATTTTAGAAACATTTCCATCCAAAACTGATTTTAATTTTATAAATACTTGGCTATTCAAAATAGAAAATTACTTCATTAATCTAGAAAATTAGTTTGTGTGCATCGTTTTCTTTCTCAGAGATGACAGAAAAATGAGGTGTGACTTATTCACTTGACCTCTGAGTAATAAGCATCCTTTTAAGGAAAAGCTGGGGAATTATATATACCTTTTTATAGATGTTTTTCTTGCTACTTAACCCAAAAGTCTAGATTTGCTTTCATTCATTACCAGTTTGCTTAACCCCCTTTTTTGCTGTTGGCTTGGCCGCACCATACTGATGTTATAGGAGATTTCTCACCATAAAGCCCAGTTGAGACTCTTGTTGTTTGAATGCTGTACTTAATTTGTTTTTTTGATATGTGCATGTCAAAACTTAGAGTGAATCTCCTCCTTCAAAATACATTTTTTGCTGGGGTGTTCTTTTTTGTGATTATCTTATTTATGAGGTTAGCAGAACAAGAACTCTACCTTGATTCACAGTGTTTGGAATTAATTATAGTGAAAGGGGACAGAAAAACATGCATGACTGTAGTCTGTTCATACAGATATTTGCATGTGCTGATGACTTCATTTTAACAATCAACGCTTTATTAACTTAAGACTTTTTGTAAGGTTGTAAGGTTTAGTTTACATCCTATGTTGAAATCTTTTTTTTACGTCAATGAGAAATCTTTTTTTAAATCAATGAGAAATTAAATGAGTAAAGATGTTTTAGGTTTTTTTTTTTTTTTTTTTTTAATTGTTTTACCTAATGCTGGCGAGGATGCTGGAAGGCAGGCCCTCTCAGGCTGTTGAGAATGTAAATTGGGACAGTCTTTCTGGAGGGAAATTTTGGAAGTATAGTTTAAAATTGTTAAAAATGTACATTCCCCTCAACCCAGCAATTCCATTTCTAGAAATGTTTTAAATTATCAAAATACGTGCATGTATTTTATGTATTAAAATTCGTTAGACATAATTTCAACATACAGAAATGGGCTCCGTTAAATTATGTCTTATCCATATAATGGCATGCTATGAACATCATAAAAGTCACATTTCCAAATAGCATTTAATGACACGGTAAGTTTGTGAGTGTTATGAAACAAATATTAGATTATTATAGTGAATACAATATGTATATGTCTGAGTGGTAGATCCAAAAGTATTTATAGCTTTTAACCTAGTAATTTTCCTTTTGGAAATGAATGTATATAAAGTGAAAGTAAACAAATATTTACACTTCTTTTAAAACACTGAACCAAGATAAGGAGAATAAAAATAATTCTCCCTATGAGTTATTATATATTTAATGTTTTAATACAGAAAATCTTAAGGGTAGTGTTAAAAGACTGTGGTTAGGATTCTGACGCATGCTTATCTACAAACTGTAAGAACTTTCTAAAACAAATCACTTTAAAATAAATGGGTGAACGGAGAAAAAATAAACAGCATTAAGATAGACTGGAAAGGACACTCTCTGGGATGTCAAAAGGACAGAGGGATTTGAGTCCTGACATTCCGGGAGCTGGGGTGGAGTGGGTATCTCTTCAATTCGGTATTGGGAAATCACTGCTATTTTCAGTTGTCAAATGCAGTTTATATCGAGATTCATCGGCATGCCTTAGACAAATTGCTTATATTTCTATGTTGTTTTTCTCCATGCAGATTTACAACTAGTTTTGTGATTGTTATCAGAGCTCTTTAATACCAAAATGTTCTTGAAGTATTCTTTCAAATATTTCATACAGTGATGATCATTAAAGGGACACTCATGAATAAAATTTCCTTAGAGAGGGAATAGCATCCCTCAGTTATAATATATTGGTTTATAGCTCTTGTCCGATCTTTTTCAATACACATACACAGATAGGCACTATACTGTATATGGCATGTCATAATTTTATTTTTTTCTCTTAGTACCGAATCATGAACTTCCCAAGTCACTCAATATCATTTGCTTTTAAAAGGCTTTAAACATTTTGTATATTATGCCATTATACAAATAAAGCAAAATTTACATTAACTAAGCCCATATTGTTGGATATTGGAATTGTGTCCAATACTTTGTGTTTCCACTGCAGTTAAGCATGTCAGTGGTTCTTTTGGAAAAGAATAAAATCATTTGAAACATATTATTATTATTGCGGTACGCGGGCCTCTCACTGCTGTGGCCTCTCCCGTTGCGGAGCACAGGTTCCGGACGCGCAGGCTCAGCGGCCATGGCTCACGGGCCCAGCCACTCCGCGGCCAGGGCACAAACCCGTGTCCCCTGCATCGGCAGGCGGACTCTCAACCACTGCGCCACCGGGGAAGCCCCGAAACATATTCTTTATATTATTATACCCCTGAACCTTATTTTGGGCAGTTATCGTCTGCATCTCTGTGAATCTTATCATGCCGCCTCATTATTTTATAAATTAAGTATCTTATCTCCTGAGCTGGGCTGTGATCTGGGGCCAGGGTCTCCATCTCGCAGCCCCTCAGAGCATCCTCATCCCAGCCGTGTCTCACGCTCAAGCCTCCTGTGCCGGGTGGCGTGTAGGGCCATGATTGAGCACAGGGACTCAGGCAGCCCAGGTTCAAATCCAAGCCTTACGACCCTGGTTAATTACTTGTCTGGGTTTCAGTTATCTCGACTTTCAAATGAAGATAATGGTAATACCTACCTACAGGAGATAAGGCTTAATACACAAAACACTGAGCCCAGGCGTGGGAATAGTAAACCCTCGGTGAGTAATAGCTAATAGCGGTACTTATTCCTGATTTGTTCAGAATAAGTCAGTGCATTGCTGTAGCCTCATCAGTATTAAGAAGGCATTTTCCCATTGCTCTTCTGTGTTTGCTTGTCCGTTACATTCATTTAGTCATGAAACTAACTATAGATTTTCACCTGCTTCACGTTGTGACTGGTTATTGTGAGAAGCTAACATTTGAATGAACCCTCACAATATTAGCCAGAATCCATCAATTATTTTATGCATAGCAAATTTGCTGGTCACCTCATGGGAAATATATTTCCTTCATTACTAAATCCATAGCTGAGAATGTGCACTGTCTTTCAAGTAAAAAGCTGATCAAAATAAAAGGTTTTACAATTTTATTATTTAAGGTTTCATAAGACAGTTTCAAATGAAATAACCTAGCTTTATATTTTTGTAATGTCTAAGTCAGTGGATTTTTTAGCAGTAAAATAAAATTGCATAGTGATTGCAAACTTAGGTATTTTGTTCATCAGCATCACAGCTCAAAGTGGAAAAACTACAGATGTGCACACTTGAGGCCTTCTACGTGGAAGAAAC
The DNA here is from genome assembly GCF_949987515.2 of Delphinus delphis. Taxonomy (NCBI): domain Eukaryota; kingdom Metazoa; phylum Chordata; class Mammalia; order Artiodactyla; family Delphinidae; genus Delphinus; species Delphinus delphis. The sequence continues at coordinate 55,919,331 of NC_082701.1, forward strand.
CCTCTGTCACCTCCAATATTTAGTATCAGAAATGGTTTCAGCTGGTAGTCCTAAGCTTGCTGGACTAATAAATGTCTGTAAATTCTTGAGCAAATCAGAGTATGCTATAATAGTAAAATTAAAACAAAACTTCTGAGAAATACGGCCTTAGCGAGCTACAGCCATGAATAAACAAATAAAGCTATGGAAAATATAGGTTTGAAGACTTCTTAAAAGTGAAGAAACCTTTTCTAAAAGAAGCCTCTTCTCTTAAGTCTGCTTGACCTGCCATGTTTATAAGGGCCTTTCTCCCTCAAACTAACCTTCAAAAGTGTTTGTGATGAAACTTTTACATTTCTAATGTGTTTTGGAAAACCTAAAAGATTTAATGTGGTTTGGAAAATGTAATGTAACATTTAATTTTTAAAAATACTCCCAGAACATCTGCAAATCTTTCTTTAAATGTAGCCACATCTATCTGTTTAATTTACTCCTTGTGCTTATTATTTTTCTCATTATTATAATAAAACAAAATTGAAAAAGAGAGCAAAAATCCATAGACCCACCACTCTGAACAAATTATAAACTATAAACTATATTATTAGTGTTTGAAGCATTTTCCCAGATTATTAGAGTCTTAATTATCATCTTTAATGACTGCCTGATGTTCCATTAAGGTGTCTTACCACATTGTAACCGTTCCTTTAGTGCTCTTCCAGTGTTTATCTGTTAAAAGCAACCCTGCAGCAGACGTTTTAAATTTTTATCATGTAGTTTTCTCCTATACTTCTATATCATTTCCTTGATATGTAGTTCCAGAAGTGGAATTTATTAGAAACAAACTAAGCTCATTAAATTTAGAGTTCCTTACTGCCCTTCATAAGAACGTTTTCTTTTTCTTTTGTAAATGATATTGAAATAATATATCCTTATTTTCATATTCCTGTTTTTGTTAATTTCAGGCATTTTATATCCTTAATAGTAATCTCATTGACTTGTTATGAAGCAATACAAAATTTAGATTATTAAATATCACGTAATATGTGGTCAGTAAATCTTCAGCGAACCTGTTCATTTAATTGCAATGTCACATCTGAGCTTTCAAAATCTTGATTTGTGGTGGTAGTTTTCTTTTTAAAAAAACTTTTAATAGAATTAATTTTTAAGTCATCACATTATGATAAATAAAATGAGGTATATATTCTCATTTATATATTTTTAAGGTACAGATTCTCTCAAATATATTTAATTATAAGAGCTGTCATTTTGAAAAATTATACTAGTATAAACTAGACTCTGCTTTATTGCTGTTCCTCATATATTCTTTCAAGAATTCATATGTGGATATTGTCTGGGATTTTTAAGCCTAATTATAAGTTATAGTTCTAATTTATCTGTTAAAGATCAGTTGATGGAAGTCCCAAACCCCTCTTCCCAGTGTGACTTGTCTTATTAATTTGTATTATACCTGTAAAGACTGTCTTTTAAAGAATGAGAAGTCACGTCTCGTTATGGAATAAAAGTCACTGTCAACGGATAAACTGAAATAAATGTCTTAATGGTTAGGTAGTTCGGCAGACTGTGTTTTTATAAAGGCATTCATTACGCAACATTGTTTTTCATCATTACAGATTTAATTATAAAAGTCTGTTTGCCTTTCTGTCTGCTGTGGCTGCTTGTGGGAGTGGTAGTTACTTACTGTTTTCCTGGCACATAAATTCAGGGTTTCTCTGCTTCACAGAAGAGAGACTAGTACATGATCTGGAAGGCTTTTTTTTTTTTTTGCGGTACGCGGGCCTCTCACTGTCATGGACTCTCCCGTTGCGGAGCACAGGCTCCGGACGCTCAGGGTCAGCGGCCATGGCTCACCGGCCCAGCCGCTCCGTGGCATGTGGAATCTTCCCAGACCGGGGCACGAACCCGTGTCCCCTGCATCGGCAGGCGGACTCTCAACCACTGCATCACCAGGGAAGCCCCTGGAAGGCTTTTTTTAAATATAGGAGAACGGTGGTCCACTTGGTATTTCTAAAGTAAAATCTCTGATTAGACGTGCACTCAAATAAGTTCTTACATGTTTTGTCCGTAAAATCTGACTCTGGGTACCGTTTAGAGTTTAACCTGGTGCCAGCTCCTCCTCATTTGCTTTTTTACCCATCCTCAGCGTAGAGGCTTCCTTCTGCTGCTTTCACTGTCTCCCGTCACCAACAGTAAGAAAGGGAGTACTTGCATCTCTTTGAAAGCCTGCCCTCCCATTAGTGTATTTAAAAGGAAACTGGAGGGGAATTCCCTGGCGGTCCAGTGGTTAGGACACCGGGCTTCCACTGCTGGGGGCTCGGGTTTGATCCCTGGTCGGGGAACTGAGATCCTGCAAGCCGTGAGGTGCAGCCAAAAAAATTAAAATTAAAAAAAAAAAATTAAAACTGGTTAAGAAAGGTGGTCGTTAAAATTAGAACCTTTTCTGTTTGGAAGTATTTCATTAAGACATTAATGCTGTCCGTTTAACTCATATTTATTAGAAAACTAGATTGCTACTTTACACGGATAGTTGTGCAAACGCAGAAAATTGTATATATTCTAAGAATTGCCTCTGAGGCAAAAAACTGTGATGCTGACAGAAACTACATGGACATGTAATCGGTTGCAATTCTTTAAGTATTGGGATTTGATGACCAAATAAATAGCTTAGCCATTCACCTAAGCTGCATGATCATACTAATAAGTTCACAGTCACATATCACTTACTGTAATTCATAGGCATTTTTAAATGTTTGCCTGTTTTCTGGGATTATATTGATATTTGACAGAAAAGTTAGAAATATTTAAGTTCTCTTTAATGCCACTTTTAATTAATTAAATTTAAAACTTTAAAAAAGTTCCCACTGAAAAACTCAAAGTGAACGTCAGAACCCTATTATATCTTTTCTCTCCTAGAAACTCCAAGTAATTTGGAATTTTTATCCACATATCTTAGAAAAGGAAACATTTCTTCCCGGTTTGCTTTTAACAGGAAGACTGAAAATATTGTGTGTGTGGATGGAAAGCGTTTCTTCCGTGGATCAACCACTGTGTTACTTCGGCATCGTTCTGTAAGGTGGTCAATGCACGTGTTACACTCTCAGAACACGGTAACCATGCTTATAACATGTCACAGGTTTTTGTTTGGCTTCTCAGGAAAGAAGTTCTATACTTAAACTTTTCTCAGTTCTGGGAAATTTCCCAGTATCCTTCCCTTGCCCATGACATATGTCTTGCCCTACCAAAAGAATTTTCCGCCGTTTCCTGTGTTTCAGTGAAGGAACTGTAGGTCCTTCTCTGTAGGCCCAACTCTATGCTCAGATACATATTCTGAATATATCAGACACAGAATCAAGGCATGTCCAGTAATCAGGTTGAAAGGAAAGCAGTGGGAATATAGGAACAGAAACAATTATAAAAGGCTGTCGGAAGTATTCCACTTAATGACTACTTATATAACACCTGTGTTCCCTTCTTAAGCCTTTGAAAATGCCCCAATATATTTTATGTGCTATTTTATTTTTTGATTCAAGTATTATTTCCATTATTATTTATTTATTGTTTTGATGTAATAGTCATTGTTTTTATTCACCATTCCAGTCTTTTTCTTTTTCACTTAAGTTCCTAAAGAAGCTCATTTTGTAATATACCTGCTTTCAGCACGAAGACTTTCAAAAGGTTATTTAAAAATAATTTCAGGTGATCAGTAAGAGACTGAGGATTGTAGGGGAAAATAGGCAGCAGAAAAATTTTACTAAAGTTAAAATGCACTATAATTGTACCCCCATCACAGAATCTCAGAGACAGAAGGGAATGGGGTCATTAAAGAGCGGTTTCGAGTCACTTTGCTTAAGATAACATAGTAAGTAAGTAGGTAGTTGGTGTCTCCTCAGAAGACGAATCATTTCCCTTTGCAGCCGTATAGGATCTGAAGTTCAAAAATAAACCGTAATCTGAGAAGAAATGTGTTAATCTTACAACACGTTATTGAACATTTACAGAAGGCCTGCGTAACTATATTTTTAAGGTATTTATTCTCTGATCGGCAGAATGAGTGAGACACATTTTTCCCCCATTCCCCCAGCCTCCTCCTCTCTGCCGCCCCCTCCTGGGTGTGTAGAGTAACGCGACGATTAAACCAACAGGGGCCGGGGTGCCAGCGCAGGCTGGCTCTGGGCCACATGCGGACAGGGGAGGTTTTGTGTTACTCCAGGTTTTGGTGTATCGACGTGTCCTCGCGAGGGAGGGGATCACCCAGTTGAAATACATACTGCAACCCCTGAGGGATTAAGTGTGTTTCCTTTGCTTTATAGTTAAGAATTTTACAGTTTCTTTGTTTGGAACATCTCCGGTGGCTTAATGATTTCTGTAGCTCCCACCCCCGCCCCGGTGGGACCAGATGTGTATCAGAGCAGCAGCTGAATCTCTGTAGATTTGCCAGTTTTACTGCTCACCTTGTGGTATAACCTTTTCTTTTCGAGTATCGTTTCGTTCTTCTGCCATGGATCCCAGATAAAGGTGATTTTACTTATTTCTTGCCTTTTAAAATGTTCATGTTCTATTTTTTTTTTTTAATGGTGGCATTTAAGCTCTTTGTAGTGTAGTGTAGCATTTAAGCTCCAAACAGCTCTTTGGAACTGTTTCAGAGGTCAGACTTGTCATATTATTGCTAGTTTATCACCATTAATGGTTTCAGTCAGCATGCCTGTTTTTTTATAGTTGTGGAGGGATCCACAAGACTTTATTAATTTGCTAGTCTTTTGTCCCCATTAGATTAGGATGAAGTAGCACTAGTTGAGGAAAGGTTCCTTTAATCTGTGAGACCCAAGTTTTAAAAAGTTGGGTTTGAAAAAAAAATTTGAAATCTAAATAGTCTGTTCATATTAGTCGCCTTTAGTGGACTTTAATGCATTTCCTTATTGTTCTTCAAAACTGGCCTTCAGAATTACCTGTTTTAAAAATGGTTTTTGCAAAGATGGAATTATGGTCCTTGGCAGGTGTTAGAATAGAAATCCCTTGGAGCTTATTGCGAGATCTCTGGAGGGTTCTTAGCCTCGCCCCGGACACCTCCTGCTGTTGACCGTGCTGGCTAAGATGAGGGGCCCGAACTTCATGTGCTGTAGGAGCAGAGACCACGTCCTCTCTTTTCCAAATGCTAAGCTGGTGCTCAAGTCTGCTGATGACACGGGGAGACGTGTGGGCTTGGGGGAAAACTAAGCATGTTGAGGTGGGGGTGGGAAAGATCCAGCTAAAAGACACCATGCTGTGGAGAAAAGGGGTGCCTGATGGACTAGGTTTCATAGGAGGTGGGAGGGAACAGGGTCGCCAGCCCAGGTGGAGGGAAGGAGGAGGCTGCACCCATCGGTTGAGAGCGGACCAGATTGAACTCGCCCCCACCCTCCCGTGAAGGGGAGCAGAGCCAGTGGGCTAGAGAGGTCCAGGGGGCTCACCAGGGAGTGGTACGAGCCCCCTTTGAAACTGGTGACTCTGAACTTGAAGTGAGCCCTCTTGTCCTGTCGGTGGTTGTTCGGGCAGAGCTCCACTGCCGAGGCACACACGAGAAGCAGAATGTATGGCAGACCAGTGAGTCAGCTCTGCGCTAATGATGGATGCGGCATGGCTACCGCGAAGGGTCCCTGCGGGCGGGGTGCCCCTGAGGACCTGACAGGAGGTTCTGACCCTTAGAGGGGAGCAATCAGGGGCGAGAGAAGATGAGGCCTCGGGAGGTAGAGGGGCCGGAGCTTCTGTGAAGGGCTTTCTGTGCCACGTGAGTGCCTGGACTTTATTCCCTGGGCAGCGGGTAACCATGAAGAGTTTTAGGCTGGGAACTAACATGATCAGGTTTGTACCTGAAAAGATCGTGTTGGCTGCTGTGTGAGAAATTGATAGGGGTAATCAATAATGCAGATAGGAAGTGTGGGGAGTCGCTGTAATCTAGGCAAAATAAAATGGTCGCCTGAGTTAAAGGAGTGGCACCAAGGATGGAGGGAAATGGGTGTCCTTGAGAAATATTTAGGATCAGCATTTTATCCTGTGGTTCTTTCTGGGGGAAAAAAAGGATTCTAATTGACTAAGGCTCCATTGATATTGGCTTTCTACTAGATAAGTTTAGTTATTCTTTATTAGTTAACCTAACGAAGGTCTGTCCAGATTTTATATTTGTATCATTTAGGTAAAAATTTTTATTACTTTTTCTTTTTCCTAAGTAGAACATACATGGTCTGTATAGACAATTATAAAATACAAAAAGAATACTCACCCCACATCTCTCTACCCAGATCTTGTAAATATTTTGCTGTGTTTTCCTTCCATCTCTTTTCAGAAAGCAGTGTTACAAATTGAGTTCCCTCTGGCAGGAGAAAGGGTGACCTATAACACCATTTCTGAAGCTCGTCAAAACCAGTGCAACTTTCTGAGTTTTCTTTTACTTATAGGATATGGTACTTCAGGCCTCTGATAAGTGCTGGGTGACCTTTTAGGACGAAGCCTTAAAATACAGCTTAATGAGCGACGGCCTGAGTAGCATGTTTGGAGGAGAACATTACCCCAGCACCACGTTGAGCACACACACACCTTATTTCAAATACCTCGTGGGGAAAAATCAATGGGAACAGCGAGTCTCACTTAATTTGTTTATTCTTGGTATGGCTGTGGAACACTGGTAACAACCAAAGAGCCATGGCTGACCGCGTATCTTAACTGATTTGTAAGCTGAAAGTAATGGTATGTGGAACCCTGCTGGATAAGGTGCCTCTCCCGGTGCTTTATTTATTTATTTTTGTTAACATCCCTTTTAACTTGGTCTGAGACCGATTGAGACATTATCTTGGACCTGGGAGGCTGTGAGCCATACTGGAATGACAAACACTTGTTGACAGCTTTGAGAAGATGGATGGAAAAACAAACTCTGACAGGGTTCACACGTTTGTTTTTCCTTTGAGTCTTTAGAAGAACGTTGCCCCCATTATTTAGCATAGGGGAAGAAAAAGTTGCACCTCGTTATCAAAGTCAATATTTCCTGAGCCTGACTTGCAGACATCTCTAGAACACATCTACTTTTTGCATAGCGTGTAATTAATCAAAATAGGAATAGGAAGTTCATCACTAGGGCCAAGTTATATTTCGACCTGCTTTTGGTGTCTGTGTCATTTTAGCTTACAAAATTCAGTAGTGTGGTAAGTATGTTGTTATCTGTTAGAAGGGCTAATAAGTATAGTTTATATCTGAGCAGCATCTCTCTGGAATAATAATAATTATCTACTAATATAAAAGCATGGTATAATAGAAAAGCACAAATCTGATATTAGGAATCTAATAAATATTTACCCATTGGTGTAATAGTGACCCATATCTTCATGTGATTACAAGGAGGAAAAAGTAATCCATTTACTACTCTGTTAAATAGACAGAACTATTGATCCCCAAACTGATTATGAGACAAAGATTAATATAAATTATTTACTATGTTTATAATGATTAATGCCTTTCAGATACTTAAACTAGGAGTAACGTAGGCAAGTTATTTTATAGGTATGACGTGAGATGAAATGATTTGGGGCTGTTAGCTTTACAGTGAGTTAGAAATAATTTCACTGCATCCGTCTGCCTAACATCTTCCCATTTTCTTCTGGTAATAGAATTGTCCTTTCCTATCGAGAAAATAACACTCACGATTTGAGGGCGATACAGTATCACTGTGTCTCTCCACCTGCACCCTCCCCGTGGTCACAGGCTAGTCGCATCATCACCTAGCTGTGAGGATTCATGGCCATGGTGGTTCTGGACTTTTCTTTTGGAGGTATCAGGCAATAAACTTTCTGCTAGGGTCACCAGGAGGATGAGAGTCTAGGGCTGCCTGTGCCATTTTGCCTGCTTCCTGGAAGGCGCCTGCATGCAGGAGTGCTCGGGGTAGATGCGAGAGACGGAAAGAGCCAGAATCATGACAGCACATTTGGCACTGGACCCAGTAATTCCTAAAAGCAGGCACAGCCCTGTAGTAAGAAATTAAACCCCATTTTTGCTTTGAGCTGTTTGGGTTGTGTTTCTACCATTTGCAGCCCCAAGAGCCTGACTCATATAACAGCTCATATGATAGCTGGGGGGCAAGAAACTAGGAGGAGTGTCACCAGTGGAGGCTGGTGGGGTGGGGAGCTGGGATTAAAGGGGAAATTTTAAATGAAAAGAATTCCAGAAGAACGACGGATTTTTATGAGGGAAAGAGACTGAGAGAAAAACTTCTTTTGGAAATGAACATAGACAGAAAATAAGTTGTTTGCTGAAGGAAAAGCAAGTATTATTCACTCCTGGGCAACGCACTGCTCTGATGTTTGAAGTTCTTACAGCCTTTCCTGTATTGGGATGTTGGAACTAAGAGGCCCGGACCCATATGGTGTTGGCTTCAACTGGAAAGGGCGGAGGTGGAGCCTTGGAGGTAACTTGACCCAAGGAATCAGTGTTGGGCCTCTCCTCCACTTCCCTTTCTCCTGTTCCGTGGCCACAGGCAACCCAAGAGAAGGGAGGACATACCTTCCTGGGCTTTTGGTTTGTAAAATCCCAAGGAAAGACTCTGTTTGAATCCGATACCACTCAGTAAACCAGTCACTGTGTCCAGGCGTGGGGTAAAGTACTGGGTGACATGGCCATTTGAGACCTAATGACTAGAGCCTTCTAAAGGAAGGGCCCGAGAGGACAGGCCTGGGTTGAGCGGCTGTCCAAGTGTGTTCACCGAAGCGTATCACTGGGGGTGGTATTCGAAGCAGCGAGGGTATATGAAAAGGGCCGAACAGTGTGTTCTAAGGGTTGGTAAGACAACATTTGTATTTTATTTTCAACACAAGTTGTAGCAGTTTTACTTCTCTGCTTCGGACGTAGTTGGAGCCAACTGAAATGATAATAACATTACGAAAAAATTGCAAAGCACAGGGGAAAAATGTGAGTAGATTATCAAGCCAGCTATATGTTCTAAAGTGTTTAAATTTCTCATCTGTATCACCGCCGCTTTACGTTTTGGGAATGTGGTTTCAATAGCTAAACCAAAGCAGTGAGCCTCACTGAAAGGCATTATAGGCAACGCATGAAAAACAGCGTAAAGCAGCATAATGTACTTGGAGGAATTGTCTGGCCCTCGCTGGAATGAACCAGAAGTCTTGGTCAGCGTGGTATTTCTACCCAGATGTCGCTTGTCCTGATAAATTTGAGCGTTCGTGGGCGTCAGAAGCTACTGCCAAGTTTTGGCACCCTGCAGTTCAGTTGCTGTGTTCTAGACCTCAGTTCCCATCTTTGGATGGCTGACTTGCCAGAAACAGAGAAAATATAACATCTTTTTTCATCCAGATGAAACCATTCATTAGAATTCCTGAACTAAGTGTGTGTGTGTGTGCACGCGCACAGACTTGAGAACTGCCAAGATAGTTATTTATACAAGAGTTTCTGTGTTATATTGGATAACACCTTACCAGCATTTAAATAACATGATTTGTAATTGGAATCCTCATTAGTCCTGTGAAATTAAATTAATAAGTCAAATACTTATAGAATGTGTTTGAATATTGGGGAAGGGAGGGAATGTGACAGACGGAACATTTTAATTATGTGTAACTTGAACACATTCAAAGAATTTTTAACACTTATAAATTGTAAATCGTTTCAACATGTAATTCAGTCTACAAATATAGTTACTTGCAATGATGATTTATTTAATAAATTATTTATTGAGTGCCTATTTGCATAGTTCCCTTTAACGTTAAGGATGGGATATTCACATATCTCAGGAAGCCTGTCATTGAGATCATAAGATGGTCATACTGGACAGGTAACTACTTTTAAACAGCAGCCCTGTTGAAAGTATTAGAGAAGAGGCCTGTATCAGTTAAGGTTTGATCAGGATGTCGGAACCACTTGAGAGATATAAGGGATTAGGCCTGGTGGGACCATGGATGTGTTGCAGTCCTGTAAGCCTCTTGCCCCTGTACCTGGTGCCAGGCCTGAGGAAAGCAGAGGTGAGCAGGAGTGACCCGGAATCCACAAGGAGGAGCAGAAGTGCATGAGAAAAGACTGGACCACGTGTCTGTTTCCTGCCGCTTCCAAGCCTGCACCTTTGATGATGCAGGTTGACCTGCAGGAGAGCATGCACTTGACCATGGAACAGCACACAGACTTGGCCCAGGGTCACGAGACGTGGACAAGCTCGGGGGGCAGCTGCGGGCCCCGTGCCGCTCCAGGCCAGCAAGGTGAGCCAACGGATCCAGCTGCCACGTGTGAGCCGCAGTGAAGCCAGACCTCACACCAGTTTTGCAAGTGTAAACATGGCCGCTCCTGCATTCCCACCTTCCAGGTCTCATGTGTGCTTCCGTGGCTGCCCCTAAGCTGCAGCTGTGGGGAGAGGGCATTCCGGGCAGCATGGTTCCCGGTGAGCTAAATCAACGCGGCACAGACCCATCACAGCTCGTCGCTGTCGGCCTGGCGCTTGGATACACCCTTCAGTCGTACTTCCAGATAAGGCGATAGCAAAAAGTTGTGTGTACACTGAACATGATGAAATTCTCCTTACAACCAACAGTTCACTGATCCACTCCCTGAAAGAGGAGGCAAAGTCCCTTTATTCATCTCTGGGGGAATGTTCACTTCTCTTCCAACTGATCCTGTGTAACTTCAATACTGAGGCATGAGAGTAAATACTATTAGCATATATTCAGTGGTAGGAGAATGGGAGACAAATAAAAAATGTGGTTTATATATACAAACATATTTATAGCAAAACAAGGAGAAAATACTCAGAACTATTACATTCCTTGTTTCTGCAACTGGTCGTAGGGTTGTAGCTGGTGTTTATAACTACCTTCTTCTGCTGGCCAGTCCGCGTGCCCTTTGTCCTTGGACGGCTGTAGTTCCTTGCCACAAGAGATGACCCAAAGCTTAGTTCTTGGAGGCTCTGGGACTGGACCTCTTATACTCTGGGGGCAGGAAGGTAACGTGGCAATCCACCTCGTGGAACAGTTTCCTGAGTAGTTTCAACATGCATCTCCTCGATGACTCACTCCAGTGTGTTTACCTATGAGAAATAAAAGCATGTGTTCATGCAGCGACTTATACACAGATGTTCATCACAGCTTTTTTGTAATAGGTAAAACCCGGAAACAACCCAAATATGCAACAAGTGAATGGCTGTACAGATTGTGGTATTACCATGTCATGGAATATTAACAGTAAAAAGGAATGACCTATTGATACACTAAGTGGTAGGATGAATCTCAAAATAATTATGCCACGTGAAAAAAAATCCAGACAAAGAGGGGGCATATTATTTGATTCCATTTACGTAAAAGTCTAGAAAATGCAAATAGTCTATAGGGGCACAGAGTAGTTCCGTGTCTGCTTAAGGATGAGGTGTGGACAGGAGGGTGGGGGAAAGGGACTGCAAGGGGGCATGACCGAGCTTTTGGGAAGATGGATGCGTGCGGTGTCTTCATGTGGTGATAGCTTCAGGGGTGTGTACAGATGTCAAAACTTAACCAAATCATATATTTTAAATACATGCAGTTTATTGTATATCAAGTGGATCTCAGTAAAGTTAAAAAAAAAAGATTGAACCAAAAAATGGACAGTCTGTATTTTCATTTACCAACTAGAGTGACAGTGCTATCATGTGAAATCAGAAACAGACTTATCACCTTTTAAATTCTGTAATTCTTGACAAGTGATTGTTGTATTTGCAGCATTTCGATTTCACCTCAGGTGCAGCCACATTTCCAAGTGGTTCAGGCAGGTCCCATGGGGATTGAAAGGAGGAGGGGATCACATCAGGTCAGAGGTTCGGGCTTCAATTAAACCGGACCTTAGTCTTGAAGGAAGGGTCGGTCTGTGAGGGGCTGGGAGTCTTGTGGGCGGGTGCAGGTGTGGGGGAGAATCGGCAGCTCTCGGCCTGCATGGCAGCAGTGTCGTCACACACTGCCCGACGTCGGTAGGTGAGAGCAACTGTTCTCATTTGCTGCTGAGGAAACTCTTAAGGCTCCAGACACTAAGTATTTCCTGCAGCCTCAGACCTAGAAGCCACCTAAGTCTCCATCCCCCGGGCACTTTGCTGTGTTCATAAGACAGTGACAGGTGTGACACCCTGGTCTCGGGTGTACAGGAGAGCTGTCCCAGGCAGAGGGGCATGTGGCCTTAGTCTCAGTGTAAGCTCCTCACTTGTGTATGGTTTCATCTGGCATCTTATTCCCTTCAGACCTGGCCTTGGCTCTAGTAGCCCATTTCCTGTGTCATCTGGTGCTTGGTTAATTCACAGGCTTTGGGATGTGTGAAAAGTTCTGAAATTGTGGACAGCACTAATGCTCTAAAGCTGAAACATTGGCTTTGAGGAATGCAACTGTGTGTTTAACACGTGGTTTTCAAAGCGGGTAAAAGTAGAACTGTGCATGTTCCTGATAATTAGTGCATATATTTTTTAAAATGTGTCTCTCCCAGAGAATTTTTCTCTAAAGAGTACCAAGAGTATGAGTTTGTAGTATCAAAATTAAAATGAAATTTACTGTGGAAAAAAAAACTGTAGAATTAAAGCAGGAGAGAATAATTGTTTCACACTGTATTTAATGTTTTGTTTTGTTTTCAATCTTTTTGCAGTTTTTTGAGGTTCCATTTGATTCAAACATGAATAGGACAAAGAACAGACCTCTGGTTCGTGGACAGATCAGGTAAAATCATGAATGTCAGTGTCCTCCATGTTACAGAACATTCATTTGCTTGTCCATCCTGAATCATTTCCCGGTATTTTGCCTTGAGTTGTAAAGTGAAAAGGACACCCCACCCCCAAAGGGACATACGGGGAGGGGGACATGTAGTGCTCTCCAACTCTAACCAGAATGCAGGGCTCAGAGCTCAGAATGGATCTGAGATGGGCAGTTTTGCTGTGGGAATAACTGACGCGATAGTTTCCCTTATTAGACTCGATTTTGAGACGTGGGCTTGTTTTGCTCGTAGTGGCTAAAGGTAAAAACATTCCATTAACACAGGTGATTTCAGACAGATCCATACAGGGTCTCAGCAGCAAGCTATGTCTGAATCCTTGTGTTTTCAGATGAGCTGAGAGCACCGTTAGACCCCAAGTAAAGCACTGCGTCCTTTACTCTCCTCTCCACCAAATTCAACTAAGTAGAACTAAAAGGCATATGAATATTTTAATACCACTAACGGTTAATAATTAAACATTTTACTTCCTGGAGGCCTCGAAACCGGCATTTTAAAATATTTTTTAAAGTCTAATAGCCAGCACAGGTGAGAAGAATAGAAAGGACCAGTGGTTCATACTGCATGACTGTTCTAAGTCAGAGAAACCCCGGTCCACCTGTCCCGGCGGAGCCCTCACGGAGCTTCAGATTCATTGGCATAACACCGTGGATCAAATAATCATACATATCAAGCAAAACAATAAAGGAAGCAAGTTCAGATGCAGTCAGATGTCTGTGTAAACGTAATTTTTAGTATTTGCTGCTTTCAGCCATTCAGTTCTTAAATGAATCTAAATATTGAAAGGGCAGGAGATCCAGATGAAAATACCTAAGGACAGAAACCTCATACCTGACTGATCCTTTATTTCCCTTTGTGAGATCTGATGCAGCTGTCTGCTGTCTTTATGTTTAGAAAGTGTCAGAAGCACTTTGATTTGAGTAAAGTCGTTTTAGAGGGCACACGTAAGCCCCGTAACCCATCTCAAAAGCTAAACGATGCTCCTGCCGCCGCTGAAATCACTGGTGCCTTCCTACTTGTTTGGAATTTCTGTCCAGGCTTTCTTCCTCAGGGAAATCATACTCCTTTAGGACCAAGGGAAACGGGATAAGCCCAGCAAACAGCCATTAGGCATGGCATGGTCATCAGATACAGGCCGTCATTCTTCTAGTAGCTCGTCTTACTTCGCCCAGCGTGCTCATTTCCTCGCACCCAGGAAAGCACAGTCTCTCAGTACATCCAGGAGGGAGGAGCGTCACGGCATTGGTGGCTGGTGTTGGCAGTGCCCTTGCGTTAAAGGAAGAGGCTACAGTACGAGATTATTAGTCTTGATAGACTTGGAACTTATCTTTTGTTTGCAAGATGACCGAGGCAGAATCTCATTTATGATAATAAACCGTAATTGCTCTTCTAGAGGGTAGATTATAGGCCTGAAAAATCTAGACTCAGACTTATTTTTCTAGCTAGGATGTATTTTATTAAATAGGTACAAGGAGCTATTATGAGTCTGTGGCAAAATCTTGCATTGAGAATCATAGTTTCAAAACTGAAGACTTAATATCTTGCCATTTAGTGTTTACTATATTCAGTAAATCATTTTCTTCTACACAGATATTTTATAAATGAGCGGCCATAGGGGTATAGTAGAAAGTCTTGTAGACGACCATTGACATTTATCTCTCAGCTTTGGTGGCTCTCCCGTTCATAACGGCTATTGGGCCTTAAGTCCAAAGCCTAGCCAGTTTGCTCTGAAATTCTCTTTTGGTGTTTACTGTCCCATTTGATCTGGGCCTGTATGAATCTGCACAACCTTGTAGACTTAGTCACAATTTGGCAGGTAAAGTATGATCCCTGTCATTGTTGACGGGCAGCGGTGAAGTGAATCTGGGGAAGAAATCCTTAAAGGTCTTTTGCTGATGACAGCCTTTGTCCATAGCTTGGTTGTATCCATTTGACAGACATACTGTAGACGTTTATTTTCATTATCTTTTTCAAGTGATTGCAGATTTTTTTGAAAATTTTTGTTTAAGTGAACTAAATTCTATTCTAGGGAGTTAAAGTAATATAGCAATCCTGAAGGAAAGAAGCACATGCCTGGACTGGTCGTTCTGAGAGCTCTCGAGGACCTGGGGGAGCTCCCTGAAGGAGCTCTTCGCTTGTGTGCACCGTCGGTGCAGTTTGCATGTGCCTGGCTGCCTTCTCTGCGCTCCTAGGTGGCTTCCCTTCTAGAAAAACACGACAGGGAGGGTTCGGAGCTGGCAGAGGAAATAGTGCCTTCTTGCTTACTTACTTTATTCTTTATTCCAGAAAGGATTAGAGGCTTCATAAGACTATTAGTAAAGTAGAGAAATATGTAAAGAAAGTCGGGGTTACAGAAAATAGAATGGGGATAAATGGTAAGATCACAAGAAAAGCATATCAAATTCACATAGTTAATAAGGTTGAACTGTAAATGTCATTCTACATTTCCTGGTGAAACCACACTTACATCATAATGAAAAGCATTATACGCGTTATTTATATTTAAGTCTCACTATAGCACTGTGAGGTAGATGCTTTTTTTTTTTTTTTTTGTGGTACGCGGGCCTCTCACTGTTGTGGCCTCTCCCGCTGCGGAGCACAGGCTCTGGACGCGCAGGCTCAGCGGCCATGGCTCACGGGCCCAGCCGCTCCGCGGCGTGTGGGATCTTCCCGGACTGGGGCACGAACCCGCGTCCCCTGCATCGGCAGGCGGACCCCCAACCACTGTGCCACCAGGGAAGCCCAGGTAGATGCTTTTAAATTCCTCCCAGTACTCACGTGAGAAAACTGGGGATCCAAGTACGATGAATAAATTTGGCCTCGGCCACTTGACTCCACACCCTGAGTTCCTAACAGCTGCACATAACTCTCTGTAAAAGTCTCCCTGTCCATGAGAAGAAAACACCACTCCAGGGAGACCAATCTTCTGCCTCTTAGTTCTTAAAAAGTAAGAAAGAAGGGGCACTTGGATGATATTAGAGGAGCGGCCTCAGTGACTTCTGTAGCGGCGGCAAATCATGGATTTCAAAGGCATCGCTGGGTACAAGCCAGAGACAGGACACCAAGCACCAGCTCCCATTGGGACCCATGGCGAGTGCATGCGTGGCCTCGACACGAGCGGGGAGGGGAATGGACTCACTGGCCCTTCAGCCTGACCCAGGGTTAAACCGACATGGTGAAAAGAAAGAAGAGAGGAGCTGCCTGTGTGAGTGCGTCCCAGGTGAGGGCCATGACCAGAGATGCTCGGGGACAGCACTCTGCCACAAGTGTGACCGTCATGTGTGCTGAAGTCAAGGGGCCCGTCCTCCCAGCTTACCCAGGATGGGCCTGCTTTATACCCGTTGTCCCAGCAGAATTGTGGGAGGTGTCCCCTCTCCCTGTCAGCAGTGTCCAGCTTGAGTGTTGACCAAATGCCACCTACATGAAGGGAGTGACGGTGACAATTGTGATGTTCACAGAATTCCCTTACTTTTAAGGATGTTTCATACAAATTCCAATTGTTTATTTTGCCTCGAAGAGAAGAAAGAGCATAAATGGAAAGTACGATGTACCTAAATCAGTTTGCGGGTAGGCATTGTCATACCGACCCCTTTAAATAGCTTTTTATTCAATGACTCTCAATATCTTTATGTCTTATAAATTGGAAAAGATAAATAAGGTCAGCTGACTTGTTTGGACATTCCTGGCCAGACTGTCATGGCTCTGGTCATCGCTGTGCGGGGGGGACTTGGGCTTAGAGCTCCCTTTCATTCTCAGACAAAGAACATTCCCAAGAACTCACCTTGCTGGTGAGGAAACCCACTGAGGAGGTTGAATCTGCAGACTCAAAGGCAAGAGTGAAGGTAGACGTCAGAGGAGCTGACGTTCTTATCAAGAAGGTCATATAATCCCATAGCGTTAGGAAATAATGAAAACATCTGTGTGAAACTTTTGAAAATTGTAAAGCGCTATAGAATTTAAAGACTCATTCAGTTTTTCAGAAAAAAGGCAGATTTGGTATAATCCAATTTTAACTTGATGATCGGAAAAAGTGAATTAGCAATCTTTAAAAACTGTATGCAATAGAAAACATCTCAGTCTTCAGATGTTTTTCGTGTGGTCATTGCAGTCTAGGAAAAACGTTATCTCATTCACTGAGCCTGGGCAAGTCAGTGAATGGCTCTTCCCACACCACCACTTCCTCACGTGCAGGGTGAGATCGTATCTCCTACCTTGTTCATCTCATAGCGTTGTTGGGGGGACAACGTAAGATCGATAAAACCATGTAAACTGAAGTGCATTGTTGGGGAGTGGGTTTGACACTCCAGAGGAACGTAGAGTTGTTTGCAGAACTTCCATCTTTTTCCAAATCTGCTTTGAAAAACAAATATTTTCATACTTATCAGGCAATAACATAAAAAAGAAATTCAGATTCGTTTCAAGGGATGAGGAAAGGGAAGCAAAACACTTGGCAGATAAAGGAACTCAGAAGATGAAAGTGCATGTTTCCATTTTCACGGTTAAGTTGGTCCAGCCAGTGGCAGGTTAGTGAATGCTTCGTTCATCCTGTCATTATCAGGACGCATTTATGGAGGATGTCGTCCCTTAGAGGATGTGCTGGTTGCTAGAGTGACGAGGAGGCAAATGACATGGGCTCCATTCGTGGAATCCAATTGGAGAGAGCGGGGCACACAAGCATGAGGACCCTAAGTGCTGTCCAAGGTACAGCTCACTCAACAAATGTAATTTTTGAATACACCTGCCAACCAGACAGACCCCACGCCAGACACTGGAGGGGTAGCGGTAGAACCTGTGCTGGGGGGTGCCCAGGGGAGGTGGGAGCACAGAGAACCTGACCCAGACCGAGGAGGTCAGGGCGACCATCAGGGAGTGGGGTCTTAGAGCTGAGGACCGAAGGGTGAGTAGGCATGGGACCTCCGGCTCTCCTTTCTGCCCCTCCCTCCCCCGTCTGCGCCCTGTCACTGGTCCTCTTCCCATCTCACTCCTCCCCTGAGGTGCTGCCCTCCACACTGCTGTGCCCACAGCCCAGACTCCTCTTCCGAGCCTGGACCCTTTGAAATTCTCTTCTGGGTGCCCTGCGGCATCTCACATTCCGTAAGCTCATCATTTTCTCTCCCAAGTCTGTCTTTTTCCTTCTATGCTTGTTAATTTACATTCTAAAGTCAGGCACCTGGAACTCATTCTAGACTTTCTCTTTCTCTTATCCCCTTCATCTGACTATTCAACATATTGTGTCTTTTCCACCACCTGGATCACCCTGGCGTGTGCCCTTTGACCATTCTCCATTTTGTGGGGTGATTCCAGCAGTGCCCCAGCCGCCATCTCTGCTTTCTCGCTCACCCCCTCTCCATCCATCTTCCACTCAGCTGGCAGATAAGCATCACACTCGTGTCTGGCTTAAAACTTTTTGGGGTCTTCCAAACATATTTGGGGAAAACATGTGTTTTAAATTCTTTACTATGTCATACAAGGCCTTTCAGAGTCTGGTCCTTTCTAGTCCTTCCAGCCTCATCCCTCTGTTCTCCTTTTTATTCACGCTTTTATGTTGTATTGTCACTAAGTGGAATTGCTGCGTTTTCCACCAAAATGCCCTGCTTTCTCTGAGCCCTGCCAGCTGTTAGCCTTGCCCTTCCATGCCCGGGTAGGTAGGTCTTCAGCTAAGCGGGGCTGCCCCCGGACGGATCGCTCTGTCCACACTCCAGTAACGGGGTGCTGGGCTTTGGTCTTGGTGGCTTTCTTGTTCTTTGTGCTTGTGTCTGCCACTGCACCACTCAGCACACTACACACCTGTCCTTGGGCGTCTTCCACTACCATGTTGTGAGCTCTTCCAAGACGAAGACTGAGTCTTCCATCTGTTTATGTGCACTGCATAGGATTATTTATATAACACGAATATCCTGAGGGCCTAATATGCACCAGGCATGATTTTTAGTGCTGTGACACAGCAGACAACAGAACAGACGAAAACCCCGGACGCCATGGAGCATTCTTGCTCGCCATCACGTGTGGCAGCGGCACATCTCTTGGTGCTGAATGAGGGATGGGTAGGTGGGTGGACGGACAGATAGACGTTAGAGAAGTGGAAATGGCCTCCAGGCGAGGGAAGTACAGACACCGAGGAGTGAATGACATGGGACATCAGGTGACGAGAAGGAAGGGAGTGGAGAATTAATGAGAGAAAGTGAGGCCGAAAGTTAGAGGGAGCTTGCGGACCTTGGAGGACAACTTGACTTTGGTAGGTGGAGAAGCAAGCCAGGCAGGGTGGGCGTGGCCAGCAGAGGAGCAGAGCAGGAGTGCAAATACGTGTTTCAGGATGAAGACAGGTGACCGGGCTGGGCTTAGTGTGAAGGGTTCCTGGAGGAGAATAGTAAGGAAGGAAAGCTGGGGAGGAGGGCGAGGCAAATGTGCCTGCCGGCTGAGCTGTGAGGGCCTCCTGGAGGAAGTGGAGCGCTGTCCACGTTGTTCTGGAGCTCCTGACTCACTGGTCCGCAAGGCAGGAGGAAACAGAGGTCATCCCTGTTGGGAAGGAAGAAATGAAACAGACAAATACGATTGTTTACCTGGAAAATTCAGAGGAATTGACAAAAAAGCTGCTAGAACTAGTTAAGTGAATTAGGAAGTGCAGGAGATACAAGGTCAATAGACAAAAACCAACTCTAGGAGTTGCACTTCTGGGGTGACAGCTTGAGCTGCCCCGCAGACCCACCCCCAGTGAGACCAGGCCAGGCAAAGAAGTCTGAGATCTTAACACCCCTTCCCTGAGCTGTAACCCGTCTGCTCTTGACCTCTCACTTTTCTTAAATTCTGCAGCCCTCTGTGCCAGTACCACAGATTCATTATAAGGTAGAGAAGCAAAGCAGGCATTAGGACACAACCCCCAGAGAAGGTGTGGCCTCACAGCCTCACGACCACAGCAGAAATCCATGCCTTTTCAGTCGACGTTAAGACAGAAGGGCATACGCCCTACAGGGAAGCAGAACCCTGTAGAGTTCTCCACCTCCCCTCTGCCAAGAGTCATCTCAAAGGCAGATGCTCTGAGCACCCAACCACCTAAATATAGACTTTTCTTCTCTCTTTTAATTTAACTCAGCGCTTCTCAAACTTCAGTGGACTTAGTCATTATTTTCCAGATTTGTACATATATAAGCTTGCATGTACTTTATGGTTGACTTCGGCGGGTCATGAAGGATGATTTTGAGTAGAATATATTTCCACTTTAGGGCTGACCGACACAGGCTGAATGAACTGCAGCTCAGTTGTGTCTCAAGAAAGGGAAATGCACCCAGTCCTCCCAAGGTGTCGCTCGCCAGGCTTCATGCTGTTGCCTTTCTTCTTGCTGAGCTGCAGTTTGTCTCTGTTGCTTCAGATATTGGAGAACGTGACACTGAATACATATTTAATAAACAAGGCAGGACTTCCCTGGTGGTGCAGTGTAAGAATCCGCCTGCCAATGCAGGGGACACGGGTTCGAGCCCTGGTCCAGGAAGATCCCACATGCTGCGGAGCAACTAAGCCCGCGAGCCACAACTACTGAGCCCACGTGCCACAACCACTGAAACCCGGGTGCTTAGAGCCCGTGCTCCGCAGCAAGAGAAGCCACTGCAATGAGAAGCCCGCGCACCGCAATGAAGAGTAGCCCCCGCTCGCTGCAACTAAAGAAAGTCCGCACGCAGCAACAAAGACCCAACGCAGCCAAAAATAAATATTAAAAAAAATAAAATAAACAAGGCATAGTAAGATAATTGGCTATTTTTGAAAGTCAATTACAGTAAAAATACACCCCTTACATCTTAGGCCATAGAAGTTTTCTCTAATTTTTTTGAGGATCAAAGGAAAAAAATCTTTACAGCTAAAATGCCATTTGATGACCATAAAAATCTATGAAATTGCATTATTATTTACTTCATTTTCCCAAGGAGGATACAGAGGACAGCACTTTTAATTATCTGTTGGTTACCTACATAAAATACCAATTCTGTGTGTCTAAAATTTTTACAGTTGAAAAAAAGAAGTGTCAGCCATTTGGGACTGCTTCTTATGTCTTTTTCACTAGTGGAAAGAAAAGGCATTTTTATATTTAGATGGCATGTTTGAATTCATCTTAACTCTTTCAGGGACCCAGTTATGAGTTACTCCGGTGGTCTCGTCTAGCGGGCACTGCGGCTCACAGTAATTGCCGGTGGTTGCTGGCGACATCCTTTGCAGCTTCTGTTTCCTGTGGAAACACTTGACCCCGTGGCTTTCTGCTTTCTACTCCAGTTCCGGGGCCTTTATGGTGGAATTACTTATCGGAGTCTTTAATGGCTCGGGGGCCACTTGGTGAACTTGAGTATGTTGTCCCCACGTCACTTAGGTGCATGCCTTACGCACACCGCTGGTCGCGGAGTCTCGGTGCGTTTGGTAAAGAGCTCAGCGTCTGCCTCTGAGAACGTCTGGAGAGGGGCTGCAGGGGTCAGATGGCACTGTCTTACCTCCAGGACTGGCTCTTCCCTGCAGACTTGACCTCTGTTAACTGTGGGCCACACCCCTGCATCTGTGCCCCTGAGGCTGTCGGCACAGCCGCAGCACCGCCCAGGGGACCACGGCTCTGGGAGCCTGGATGACTCGGGGTTGAGCAAGGCAAAACCAAGAAGGAATTTGAGACCTCTGGGCCCCCCGTTTTTCTGCTGTTTTGTATTCTCACCAGTAACTTCCTTCCTTCCTGCCTGCCACTTACATGTCACACGCGTATCCAGTGTCCTTGAACGCCCTCTGTGTGATGAAGCTCTGTATTTACTTGCAACATTGGTCCTAATTGGATAAAACGGTTCGTAGTTCTCGGGTGGCCGAGGGGAGGGCAGATGATGAGTGGTTAAAGTGAATGTCCTCAGTAGTTCTTCCTGAGACAGCCCTCGTTTCTTCCGAGGAGGATGAGACCAGGTGCTTTTGCACAGGTTTTCGCTGTCAGCATCTAACACTTGTTTTTGGCGGCTGGGGCCCCGTTTCTGCCTTCTGGGACCCAAGCTCCAGCCCTAGAGGGCAGCTTGCAGAGCGTGGGTGCCTGGCCTAGAGGCTCCCTGGGCCTCCCAGGCCCTCTGCCCCATCAGGGCCTTTCCTTCTGACTTAATATTTGGACAAGTGGTCCTTCTGCCACAGAGATGAGTGTTAAATCAGCCCCTCCACCTGGCTTTTCTTCTCTTTTTACAGCCAGACTTCCGGAAAGCATGGCACCCCTCACCCCTCCCACCCCCGTGTCGAGGCTGCTGCTCTCTGCGCTTCCACCTCATTCCTCTCTGCCTGTTGGGTCTTCAGGTCCCAATTCCACTTAAACTGACTCATCATAGACATGAAACCCTCAGCCTTGGCCCCCAGGTCTTCCGGCCGAGTCCTCTGTCCCAGTTCCCAGGCCCAGTGTGAGAAGACTTGCTGGCCCAAGTTCTGGTCCAGCGCCCTGGGCCAAGGGCAAGGCTTGTAGGGGCAGTTAAGTGGGGCAGGGGCGCGGATTCAGGGCACAGAGAGCACAAGGCCACGCCTCCAGGGCTGCTTTCCAACAGCTTGAGCCACCCTCGGCCTCATTCTACTTGGTCACCTTCTAACTGGGGCCCACCTCCCCACCCCCAGAGCACCCACTTGGCGTCAGATCCGTTCTGTGACCTGTAGGCAGAGCCTCCGGAAGACCTTCTGAGCTTAAACGTTCACTGTTTGCCTCAATGCACAGACCTGTGTGTGCTCTCACTGTCCTCCTGTATCTGGCGCTCTTCTCTAGGAGGGTTTCCTGGTTCTGTCAGAGTTGGAGCTTTCTGTTTTCTGTTCACTCTCCTGTTTGTTTTCAAAGAGGACAGAGGGATACATCTTTCTCTGAGTTGAAGTCCTTCAGACTTAAATTTCTAACATAGCTTATATATTTTTTTAAGTAATAACCTTTTTTCATGGTCTACCCTAATAAAATTAATCTTTTTTAAGAATGTCAAGGCCAAATGTATTTTGTCTATATTTTAGAGTTACATACTTCCCTTGTTTAATTCATCAAAAATTTATTGATTACCTAGAATGGAAGCAGCACTGTCAGTTTTATTGTTATCATGCTCAAAAGGCTTATAATCTGGGTGGAAAAATTAGCCAAATGCATAAAATGCTTAGCAGACAAGATGGGGCAGCCTATAAACATGTGTTGACGGAAATAAATGAATTGGTACAAACAAGAAGGTCTCCGGGAGGTCAGAAAGGGGAGATTCGGATAAGGACCAGCTGGGCAATGAAAGCTTCCTGAAGAAGTCAGGCGTGGTCTGGGCCTACTTTTTTATTTTGATTCCGTCTCCTTTGAATTATCCATTTTCCAGCTCGGTCATGTTGACAGGGAAAGACTACATGTCAGCGTTAGTTTTCCCAACTTAATGGCTCCGATGAGAGTGCTCCATAACTGGTAAGCTTGAGGTGTGGGCTGTGAGCCGGAGAGACAGCGATAAGAGCAGAGTGGAAGGTGATTCAGAGAGGATAAATCAGAGCACTTGGAATTGGGGGCAGCCCATACCTGGTTTTGAAATGAATGATGAAGATTGAGTTTTCGGAGTGAAATTAATGGATTGTTTAGTTGGCATTATTAACTTAAAGAACGGGGTTTAGCTGAAGTATTATAGGGATTTACAGGAGACATTTTTCACATTTACTGAAGGTTTTACCAGTAAGCAGTTAAGCAAACGTAAACATCTTGCAGGCTGCAGGGGACCTGGGAGTGTTATTCATTCCCCCCCGTCACGCTGGTCTAGTAGACACGTAGCCGGCCCTGGGGAAGCTCTGCAGAGCTTCTGGGTGGTTACGATTAGTCTCTCGTTGTGTATATAATGCGAATGTAATAAGAACATAAACATTTTATAAGTGTAGAAATTTCTTTTTTTTTAGTGTTAACCAGTCATTTGGAGTGGCAGGAAGAACAGATTTGGTCTCAACTTAATAATAGTGGTGCTAACAGACAGAACTTTATCCTTAAAATAAAATCATTCAACATATGAAACATACTAGGAAGAACCAGCAAAAGGCCTGTGTGCACGTCATTGTGACAAGTCATCACAGTGGCTCTATGAGAGGAACACGGGAGTTTTCTGAAAGTTAACATGCTTTTCTCTCATTGTCATAAGAAAAAAAAAAAGAAAGCATTTATGAAAGCATCGTGAGTTGTGAGCATTTGTTGACAGCAGTCATGGGGATGGAGGAATCCTTCAGCCCCCAGGCCCCTTTGTATAACCAGACAATACTTAGATATTGTAAGAAACATGAATATACAGAGTAACTATCGTATCGTAGCGACATAGCCAGTACCTTGCAGTCACGTGGGAAATAAGTCATAGGACCTTTTACTAATAACCTGGAGTCAGTTGGTCTAATGTCCTATCACTTTATTTCCTCCCTTTTCAAATAAGATGATGATGTGAAAAGACTCGACACCATCAAATGCTACTCCCATTGACTGCTGTTACGGGAGCAGTAGTCTTAAGATCGTGTTCTCTCTTTTGCCTGGTTTGTAAAGGTTTGTTTCAGCCAACATTTTGGGCCCCAGCCTTAGGTACAGGGCATGTAAAGATGAATGGTACAGAGTCGCACTGAAAAAGTGTACGTCGGGGATGGGTAGACAAGGCAGCAGAGGAGGTTAGCATGAGACCAAGAAGTGCTGTGACAGCAGAGGGCACGTGGACCACCCATGGGGGGCCAACAGGGAGGAGAGAGGGGTGAGGGAAGATGTTCTTGGAGGACGTGTTTTGATGTCAAGGCTGAATTTGGAGGATGAGTAAGAAATGGCCACACCAAAGATAAGAGAAGTGTCGCTGGGGGCAGGGTGTGGGGTCGTCCTGGGGCAGAGGAGCTGCACGCACTCGACAGCAGAGACCTTCCACCTAGACCACAGACTGCAGAACAGCAGCCACCAGACCAGATCCCGAGGAGGCACGTTTTTGTTTGGTGCACTGTTTTTCTGCAGTTGCCAGCGTTTAAAAATAGAAACTTTGCACATAAACCCACAGATTTCTAGGCTTCTTTGGCTCGCTCCCACGTGGAATCTGCCAGCGCAACCTGACTAGCAGTTCCCACAGTCCTCACGCCTCCTGTTTTTTCCTAAGTCCGCCCACTTTACGCTTCACATTGCCAGCCTGGTCCCTACAGATGTCCATGTTTGCAAACACTGTTTGGACCTGTGGACCAAAGGCTCCGGTCCCAGGCGGTGCAGGAGGTGCAACCTCCCACATCTGCACCCTCATGTCCAAGTAGCTGCACGTGCATGCAGCTCCCAGGAGTCTCCAGAGCTGTAGGGATGGATAGTTTTATTTCCTAGCTTCATTTTTTATAAATTGTGTTTTATTAAAGCTTTTCAAAGACTCCTAACAATTCACTGACCCTAAGTTTATGTAAGTGGACAAAGCTGCTTTTTTTTAATAGATTCCTATAAATTAAAAAGGGAGGGGGTCAGAATTAAACCATCTGGCTCAACCAGGAAAAAGGAAAAGTATGTGTCTCCCACCTAGGCAGGCCTAGGTGTTCCTCCCCGGGGCCTGGGGGTAATGGAGGAATTCCGTAGGTGGTCCCGCCCTCAAGGATGTGAGAAAACACTGAGATTGGACCACTACACTAGAAACTTGCTTTTCATGGAGGAGATCGAACAATAGGAATCTTCTCTTTGAAAATTCCAGAGTCTTCGTACAAATAACATATTCTTAATTTGAGCTGAATCGATGGAGCGTCATTCAAGAGGTAACCATTCACTTCCTCCCTGAGTTAGAAGGCTGAATCTGAGAGGTCAACAGCGAGCCAGTGTTCCTTTGAGTGTTTTTTGTTTTTTTTTTCCCCTAACCTATCTTTCTTATCTTCCCCCTAGATTAATAAGATTCTTCAGTCAGTTTTCAAAAACTCATTCAGCTCAGACCTGCTTTGTTTTCCTCCTTAAAGTTTTACTTAATGTAGTACCACAGTCCCCATATTTTGAATATAATCATGCCAGAAATACATACTTATTCTTGCATTTCTCTTAAACATGTTGTAAAATTTAATTTTTTCCTGAAGCAGGTTACCATCATTTTATATGTAACTGATAGTCTTTCAAAACTTGCTGTAACTAATTTCCTTTTAAAGTATGTTGTGTGTCCTCATTGTCATCACATATTCCTTAAATTCTAAATTTACATCAGTCCCCTGCTACCTTCCAGTATCTGTAACTTCAGACTTGTTCAGAAATAGAAAACTCCTAAATCAGGTTCTGAAGAGATATTTTCAAAACAGTTATTTGTGAACACTTTTCCCAAAAACTCAGGTCAGAGCTCAAATGTGGGATTTATGTAGGAAATTAAAGTTAAATTGGCTTGGTTTGATTAAGGTTTTGAGTTTTCTTTTGTTTTTGAAGGAAGGGAATTTCGTTTTACAATTTAAAAATCATTTATTCTGGAAAAATGACCAAGAAGTATGAGATTCGTTTTTGTCTAAACCAATTACCTGCAGAGCTGCTTAAAATATAAAGCCTTCTTGATTTAATATAACATTTCATAGACCTCTCTGACACATCACTTAAACAGAAAGGCCACATTTCTCCAGTAAATTATTTAAAAGTCAGGTAATTTAAATTACATTTAAGTGTAATAAGTAGGTATCATATTAAAGCTTGTATTTTCTCATTTGTTCCTAATTTCTATAGATTCCACTTTGATAGAGCTACTAAGGATTGGTCCTTAGTAAACAAAGAAATACTAGATTTTATGGGAGGAATAAATAATTCATAGAAATGTGTTGACAAATCCCCCTCCCACTCGTACCTCTTAGTTTCTTTCCACGGTAGCCTTGGCCAGGAAAGGCACAAGTAGAAAGACCTCACGCTGGTGCTCAGTAGAAAGATCTCTCAATTTAAAATGTAATTCAGTTTTGGATGTGAGTTTGGAAATAAATCATCATTCCACCCTCAGCATGAGCCGTGAACCTATTTGCATGAGTGAGTGAAGGGATACAAAAGAATATTTTTTAGCTCAAGAAAATTGCTAGATCTTTTCCTGCCACCATTCCCCGCCCCCATCAAGTAGTGCTGTTTTCCTTATTCACACTTTTTTTTTTCTGTTTTATTGACAATGAGGAATGTTTTGCAGCAGTATCACACCCCGTTCCCCTGCTTTTCTGATCTTTCCTTTATAAATTCACTCCAGCAACATCCACTCACAGAGATAACTCCTCGGTTCTTAATAAAAGCCATGACAGCTACTGTGGTAGACGTGTAAGCACACATTTTAAAAAAAAATGTTTGGGGGCTTCCCTGGTGGCACAGTGTTAAGAACCCGCCTGCCAATGCAGGGGACACGGGTTCGAGCCCTGGTCCGGGAAGATCCCACATGCCGCGGAGCAACTAAGCCCGCAACTAAGCCCGTGCGCCACAACTCCTGAAGCCCACACACCTAGACCCCCGTGCGCCACAACTCCTGAAGCCCGCACACCTAGACCCCGTGCTCCGCGACAAGAGAAGCCACCACAATGAGAAGCCCGCTCGCCGCAGAGAAAGCCCGCGCACAACAACGAAGACACAACGCAGCCAAAAATAAATAAATAAATTTATTTTAAAAATGTTTTGCAGGTGATCAACCCAGTTTCTCCTGGTTCTGGTTTATTTGTTTGTAATTTGCTGTAATAAAATTAAATTCTTAATTTAAAGTTATAATTAGAGATAGAAATATTCTGCCATTTTAATTGTTATTATTAGAAACATGCTTCACAGCCATCATACATTTATAATTTATGATTAAGAACTGACATTCTTGAGTATATATACATGCGTTTTCATATTCTAGTATATATCCGTTACATCTTTATAATTTTGAAAAAATAAATCGGGAAACAATTTATTGCAAGTTTATCAGCCTCTACCTCCAGCTCTATTTAAATAAGTCCTCTATTTAATAACTGTTTCGTATCACCTGTTCTTTTTCTTGTAGCTGATGTTGCAACTTGAGAGTTCATAGTACTTGTGTTTGTTTAACGTCTGTCTTCCTTTCTAGACTAAACTCTGCTCTCTGTCTTGTTCACGACTGCTGTACCCACACCCAGTGTAGCGGCTGGCTGTGTAGGCAGTGAGAGATTTGAATGAATAATGAATGAACACCTTGAGTGAGCACTCTTAAGTGCTTTATTTACATTATTGCATTTAATTCATAAGCAATTCTGTGGCGTAAGTGTCTCCCACTTCCCAGATGAAGGAACTGAGGCCAGCAGGTTAAATAATTTGCTCCAGGTCCCATAGCTCCATGGGGTGAAACCCCGGCCTTCCCCGTAGTCTTGTTACCGAGCCTTATGTGTAAGCCAGTTTGACTCGGGTTGCAATCTTGCCATCAAAAGAGTCCTAATACAACCCTTACTTTACAGTTGAGGAAACTAAGGACCAGAGAGGTTAAATAATCCGCCCACTTTTATGTAGATAGTTTACATCAGAGTTCTCATGAGAGAACTCGGAACCACCTGATTCCTGTACAACATGCTTAGTTATGCCGTATACAGAAACCAGAATGATAATATGAATAAAGAGTATCAAAGCATTTTCGGAAACATTTTTGTTGTGAAACGTTCCATGGGACACAATGGTAGAGAGAGCACACTGAACCCCAGGACACCCATCACCCAGAGTCAACAGTTATCAAGACGTTGCCACACTTGCTTCATCCTGCCCTTTCAGTGGCCAGAACACGTTAAGCCACATGACTAGGTTAGATTCAAGGTCTTTGGAACAGAGGGGTTGAGGGATACAGCTGAGTTCCTGCGTTAGCTGATGACAGATCTAGTTCACAGCGCTGAGTGCTTTCCACTGCAGTGACATTTATGTAAAGACAAGTGAAAGTGGGCGACTTACCAGGCCAGCACAGTCAGCACTGGAAGCAGAACAAGGGTGCAGGGTTCTGTCAGCTCAGCCTGCGTCAGCTTGGCCAGACGCAGGCCAGGTAGGACCAGCGTCACGTTGGTGATAGTGTAGCGGCGGGTCTCCAGATCACCTGGGTTCCTAACAAGTTCCCAGAGGGAACTTTGTGGACTCTGCATCTGCCCAGAGACCTCCCCATGGCCCTCCCTACCTCTGCTCTCTGGCCCCCAAAGCACGCTGCCCCGCCCTTTGCCTGCCTCCCATCCGTTTGGGTTGGGTTTGGCTTCAACATCCCCCGAACTTCCCGTGTCTGCTCCACACCTCCGCCCACACTGGGTTCCTGCTCCCGGAAGGCTCGCCCCTCACTTGACTGTTGCACCTGTTTCACTGTCGCCCACTGTGGGATAAGCACCCCCAGCATGAGGACCATGTCTGTCTTGCTCACCGTGTTACATCCCAGGTCTGTCCTTTGTTTCAAAGAAATGGAGTGCTTCCCAGTCATTTCCATGTCAGGGAATGCATAGGAAGTTAGGCCACGTGGGCAGAGGGGTGAACTGAAGGAGCTGTGAGCACACAGGAGGCTGCTCCCAGCTGAAGACCCCAACCTCCCAGCCCCCTGCAGCCCCCAGAAGTGAGAGCATCAGTAAATGGTATTAGACCAGTGCCCTCCACGTACCAGTTAGAGGGTGAACCCCGGGTTACCTGAATGAGCCCGCAAGGAAACCCGAGTACAGGTCCTGGTTCCGAGTCTCAGGTTCTCATCTGTAAAATGGGGATAATACTATCTATCTCAGTAAACTTGTCTGACTTTGTTCATTTTTGTTTTGTTTTCAATGCCGCCGTGCCCAGTGTTGATACAGGTTCTGGGAATAGGCTTTCTCATATACTGCTGGTTGGAGTGTGAACTAGTATAAACTCTCGAGTACAGGCTGGGGTACAAGTCAGAACCCCTAAAAATGTTCATGTCATCTGACTTAGTGATCTGGGAACTTATCCTCAGAATGTATTATAGTCAGAGCTGTGAACAACGACCTGTCTATGAGATATTCATCCCAACATTATTTCTAATTAAAAACTGGAAAAATGCTGTGTCCAAAAAGACATATTGATTGAATTAATTGCGGTATATCCACGGAATAGGCCACTATGTAACTATTAATGATAATGGTGTGAAATAATTCTTAACTGCATAGGGAAAATATTAAGATATATTGAAAATAGAATAAGCAACAAAACCACAATTCATTGTGTTCTCAGTTTTTTTTTTTTTAAAAGAGCCAAGCAAAGTAATTCTTTCTTCATTTTTGGCTGCATTGGGTCTTTGTTGCTGCACGTGGGCTTTCTCTAGTTGCGGCGAGCAGGGGCTGCTCTTCATTGAGGTGCGTGGGCTTCTCATTGCGGTGGCTTCTTTTGTTGCGGAGCACGAGCTCTAGGCGCTCAGGCTTCAGTAGTTGTGGCGTGCAGGCTTCAGTAGTTGTGGCACGTGGGCTCTAGAGCGCAGTCTCAGTAGTTGTGGCGCACGGGCTTAGTTGCTCTGTGGCATGTGGCATCTTCCTGGACCAGGACTCGAACCCGTGTCCCCTGCATTGGCAGGCAGATTCTTAACCACTGCACCACCAGGGAAGTCCCTGTTCTCAGTTATTTTTAAAGTAGATGTATCATTGGAAAAAGACTAGAGGGCTTCCCTGGTGGCACAGTGGTTGAGAGTCCGCCTGCCGATGCAGGGGACATGGGTTCGTGACCCGGTCCGGGAAGATCCCACATGCCGCGGAGCGGCTGGGCCCGTGGGCCATGGCCGCTGAGCCTGCGTGTCCGGAGCCTGTGCTCCACAACGGGAGAGGTCACAACAGTGAAAGGCCCGCGTACTGCAAAAAAAAAAAAAAAAAAAAGTCTAGAAAGCTATAAACCAATGTTTCTTTGAAAAGCTAATTTAGAATATTTTGTGTGATTTTCTGTCCTTCCAAATTTTTGGAAATGAACATGTTACTTTTATGGGTTTTTTTCCGCCCTCTCTCCCTCCTTCCCTCAAATGTAGGGGGAAGAGTAAGTACTTTTTAAATTTTTTTTTAATTTAATTTTATTTATTTATTTTTCAGTACACAGGCCTCTCACTGTTGTGGCCTCTCCCATTGCGGAGCACAGGCTCCGGATGCGCAGGCTCAGCGGCCATGGCCCACGGGCCCAGCCGCTCCACGGCATGTGGGATCCTCCCGGACCGGGGCATGAACCCGTGTCCCCTGCATCGACAGGTGGACTCTCAACCACTGCGCCACCAGGGAAGCCCCTTAATTTTATTTTTTAAAAATTTTTATCAGAGTATAGTTGATTTACAATGTTGTGTTAGTTTCAGGTATACAGCAAAGTGAATCAGTTATTCATATACAACTATCCACTCTTTTTTTAGGTTCTTTTCCCATATAGGCCATTACAGAGTATTGAGTAGAGGTCCCTGTGCTATACAGTAGGTTCTTATTAGTTATCTATTTTATATATAGTAGCGTGTATATGTCAATCCCAGTCTCCTGATTTACCCCTCCCCCCCTTATCCCCTGGTAACTATGTTTGTTTCTACATCTGTGACTATACATTCCACATATAAGTGGTATCATATGATATTTGTCTTTCTCTGTCGGACTTAACTTCACTCAGTATGACAATCTCTAGTTCCATCCATGTTGCTGCAAAGGGCATTATTTTGTTCTTTTTTATGGCTGAGTAACATTCCATTGTATATAAGTACCACATCTTTATCCATTCCTCTGTTGATAAACATATATGTTTATGAAAAATAAAGCACAGGAGTATAAACTTCACAGAATTAGTCATTGGGGCACTTTTACCCACAACACGAGCCGACCCCAGGCTCCTTGGACCAGGAAGGAAATGGGTTCCCTGAGTGTCTGGGCGCTGAGAGTGCTCACCCCTACCAGGGCGGATATCCTCATTTTTGTTTACATGGTTTGTCAACCTACCCAATTTTCATTCGTGCCCCTGAGCACGGATTTAAACACCAAACTTGAGTCTCATGATTTTCTGTGATTCCGACAAGGGTCAGAAACTAAACTTCCACGTAAAATCGCCTATCTCAATAAATTAAGTTCACGTGCACTTTTGTAAAAGGGCTTTTTACAACACTAATACCTTTGAATCCAACTGGCTTCCACAGTCCTTGGAGAAGGAGTGAACAGCCTTTTTTTTTTCCCCACAAGGTCCAATTCAGGAAAAATAAAAATGTTTATGAGCCACATTTTTCTTCCACCCAAATAAAACTAGCTTTTCAGAGTCCCATAGGGAAAAAAAAATCTGTTCTTATAAGCTATAAAGTACCTGATTGAAAGAAGAACAGCAGTTACAATTTTTGCACTGCTTCTCAGCCGTTTCAGTTCCACTTTCTGGACCAATGTGAGAGGTGACCCCAGGCGTCTTCCTCCCCGTGCCCCTGGAAAACAGTGTGTCTGCTCTACAGGGAAGTTAGGTGGTCCAGGTCACATGGTGTGTATCACATGGTGTTTATCCAGGTCACAGCAGAGAGAAATCTGCTTCAGTAGGTGTGAGGGAGAGAGTTGGGGCCGATAGCAGAGGGAGGGATGGGGAAGTCAAGGCTAGTTGGGTTTGGAGGGGATGGTCAGACCTTGGAGAAATGTGAACAAGGCCGTTGACGTGAGGATGTGGCTCAGTGGAGGGAGAAGGTGAAAGACAGACAGGGAGGGGATTACACAAGAGCAAAACTGGAGCGTTTACCTTTAAAAATGAGAGAGAAAATGGGAGGAAGAAGTCAAGATGAAGGTATCCATCACTCATAGTAAGAGGGAAGGATGTCTGTTGAGGGGTTGGGGGCTCCTCGCCCCCCCCCCCCCCCCCCGCATCTTGTCTTTTCCTTGAGGGACAGGCAGGCAGTGTCAGGGACATGGCCGCACCCACACGCGTGCCTGTAGGGACGCGAGCCGGCCTCCCTAAAACCAGAGCCCCCTCGGAGCTGCACCCATGACGCCTGTGTCCCCATGGGCACCTGCTGGGGCCTGCGAGTGAGCCGTGGCTTCTCCAAGGAGGAGACAGGCTCAAGCGCCCTCCTTAGGTTTCTTCAGGGGAGGAAAGAAACATGTAGATGGGCAGGGACTAGTAGATGCAGTTTATCCACACTTTCGAAAAGCCTTTCACAAGAGGCCCCAGGAAGTCCACTGTATAAAGTAGGCTCTGTTGAGAACCAGGTTTGCGGTCATCTTTAGCGCTGTAGACTTTTATCTGACAATTTACATATAGGGCGTTGTGCCGCCTCTTTTGAAAACTGTGTGTCCATAAACCACGGTTCGGCCGGGCAGCGTGATCACCGCGGGCGGCCCCTGGTGTCTCATTGCTGGCCCAGAGCTGGTGCTGTGCTGAGCCTGTAATTTATTACACATAGTGGTACTCAGACACACTGTCCTTACGCATTAGTACTAACTGGGTGATGTTTTTAAATAAAGAATAAGTAAATGGACAGAACTGCTTCCAGAAGTAAGATACTGGTTTTTGCCCAAATCCTAAATCCTGGGTTCCGAAGGGTTCATCTGTCACGATCACTTAACTTCCCACCAGCTGTGCAACAGAACCGTGTGCAAAGCAGGTGCCTTGTTGGGCAGCCCTCGCGTCAGCCCTGGGAGGAGGGGGCAGTCACTGCTGCTCAGATAAGGACAGGGAGGCCGGGACATCCTGCGGCCTGGGAGGTGAGGCAGGGCCTCCTGTTGAATCTGGGCCTCGGCGGCCTCCACTCTCTTCACTTTGTTAGTCCCAGCTGGCAAAGCCAGGAGGAGCAGCCCGAGCTCCTACAAGCCAGTCCCTCCTCGTTGTAAATGTCATCCAGAGGATGTCCTGGTTCAGGGCAGAAGCCAGGCCAGCACCGCCCCCCAGCTCGCTTCCCTGTACCTGTGCCCCACGTCGTGATTGCCTGGAGCTGAAAGTGATGGCTCTGTGTCCCCTGCTCTCTCTCTTCCAGCCCGTTGCTAGCTGTGTCCTTTGCCACTTGCTGTGCAGTTCCGGGAGTTGCCCTTCTGACCTGGGGCGTAAACCCACTCACGGGAGCTCTGGGGCTCTTCAACA
This sequence comes from Delphinus delphis, assembly GCF_949987515.2. Lineage (NCBI taxonomy): Eukaryota > Metazoa > Chordata > Mammalia > Artiodactyla > Delphinidae > Delphinus > Delphinus delphis. Next base: position 55,952,986 of record NC_082701.1, read on the forward strand.
TTTTCCTGTACACCTGCTGCTACACCCCGCTCAAGAGGATCAGCATCGCCAACACGTGGGTGGGAGCCGTCGTGGGGGCCATCCCTCCCCTCATGGGCTGGACCGCGGCCACGGGCAGCCTGGATGCTGGTGAGTGTCTCAGCGTCTCTCCACAGACCCGGGGCCTGGGTGCTGGCCCCGCGAGCTCAGGGGCTCTTCCATGCGCTAACACCGCTGGTCAGAGGCCACTTCCTTCCCTGAGCTGCGGTACTTGGTGGTAGATGCCGTTCTATTCAGTACCAATCCTTTGGCACGTGTGCGGTTGTGGCCGTCGGAAGTATCGAGTGTAGAGCTGCAGGGAGACCGTGTCAGCCTGGCGTCTGGGTGAACAGATGCTCTCACCAGTAGGGAAGGGCTGAGAGAAAACAAAGGGCAACAGGTAGAATGAGAAGAAAGCACCTGGAAGTCAGGAGCCAAGGCAGGCCTGGTGCTGTGTGGGGTCGGTCCCGATCCTGGAGTGGGTATCAGGGCCGGCCCGGGCACAGCGGATGCTGCCTCGTCAGCAGGCCTCCTGCACCAGCTCTTCGCTCCCCCAGAACCAGACTATTTTCCCCTCTTAGGAGAGGACAGACTATTTTCATTAGTTTCTAATTTATTTTTATATGATTTGCTTACATTTTTCATGCTGTCTACAATAAAACCATTGAAACATTCCTCCAGTTTTTTGGCTGGGATGTCACAAGTAAATTTGTGGGGTGAAAATAGCTCCTTTTTACCATCTGTAAGGGAAGTTTCACAGTCTAATTAGTCAAGTAATTATTGTTTTTCACCGACGCTTAGGAAGGAAGTGGTGAGGTTTCCTGCAATATATGTAAGTACATATTTTTCACATGAGCGATCAAAAGGCTGTTGGCCATAAACCGTTGCCCTAGAAGCCACGTTTCTGAAACGTTTTCGTAAAAGCTCTTACGTTCCCATTTGGAAGCTTACAGAGGTGATCGCACCTTTACCAGGATTGTCTCTTACAGTGGCTTTAATATCCTGTAAATGTTGGCGTTTCATGAATCTGCGAATATAATATTCTGAAACGTATGTGCCTGTTTGTTCTGTGATGAGCCTGAAGCCAGTCTCCTGTGAGCGGGAGATGGTGTCAGCCCATCGGTGAAGGGCTTGGCCCTGGGGGAGGGGGCTTGGGTTTGGGGCGCGCCCGCCCTTAGCTGGCTGCCCTTCAGAACCAAACTTGACGTCCTTACGCGGTGTCTCCTCGCCTCCCACCTGGAACTGGAAAGACCCTTTTCATGGAGCTGTTGTGAGGATTTGCTGACTTGTTATTGAATCTCCCTCAATCATAAAGCTGGTGTTAATTAGTACAGATGAAGGAAGGTGGTGAGATTTGATTCATTGGCAGAGTCTGAGCAGTTCCCGATTGTTCCCTGGCTGTTGTTTTGGGACAGGGAGATGCCTCCCGGCTTAGAGGGAAAGCACTGGGTCCATCAGCAATCTGTGTCTTGGGTGAGGGAAGTGGGAGGGAAAGCAGGGCTCTGGCATCCCTGGACCAGATGACGAATGAGCTCCCGCCCCCACCCTCCACCCCCGGTTTTCAGTTGTAAATTTAAAGAGCCCACCTGGGCACTGCCAAACCTCCTGGTCAGATTCCTGCTGTTCAGTTCAGCCTGGATCCCCACGCTTGACCCAGCCAGCCTCCCCCTGCTGTGCCCTCCAGGCCTTTCCAGTCATCGCCCAGACACTGGAAAGCAAGCAGGTCGCTCCCAGGCTCTGCCTCCCCGCCCGCCCCGCACTGTGTGCTCTGTTCCCATCCACGTCCTCCTGCCTAAGCCCTCGGATGCCTGCTCCAAGCCACCTGCCTGCTGGATGGACACAGCCCTGTTCAGTTTCCTCAAACCTGTCACAAGGAACAAGGCACCAGAAACTACCTTTTCTGTCCAGGGAATCCCAGCCAGGGCCAGGGTCAGGGCCAAGTGTGACAGCCCCAGGGACAGGTATCGCTTGGAGGTATGTGAGGGCTGTCCAGTCCAGGGCCGTGGAGAACTCAGTCACCTTTGTCATGCAGGGTCCTCGGACCCAGGTTCTTGCTGAAGGCTGGAGGCCCCTGGCAGTTTCCTGCGAAGAGCTTGGGCTTCAGCATGTGTTCGAGCTGCCTCCCTGGAGGCCAGAGAGAGAAGCTTTTCAGGTCCTCCCACTTAGGACGCACATCCAGGTGGAGCCCTTATTTGTTCAGCCACGTCCGGATCTGGCTAAAATGCTAATGGGCATATTTAATTTTTTTTTTTAATTTGAGGTATAGTATTTCTGCAATCCAAAGTTAATTGTTTGTATACAAACTCATTAATGAGGAACAGCTCAGGGCCAGGCTGTACCTTTTATAGGTAGCGGCCTGAAAATGCACGTTTGTCTTGAGAAACGAGACCCTTCATCTACCTGAGCTGACCCTGGTGTAAAGCACAGCAGCCTGAAAGGTTTGTAAAGCCACAAGAAGAAGGTCCTTTTGCAGTTGTTGTGATTGATTTCTATTATATCCCTTTTGTATAAATCTTGAAGGTGCATTGTGTGATTCTGCCCCCAGAATCCTTAATTACCACAGATCAAATCACACACCCAAAGCCTTGTGAGGTTTATACAGAAAGAGGAACGCTACTTTAAATAATGCTTGCAATTGCTTCAAAAGTTTCAAGACATTAATTTGATAGGTAGAGCCAACTTGAGCTAAGCAGTAGATCTTTGAATGAATTGAGTAAATGAAATAATGGATGAATGAAACAGTGAATAAGTAGCTTCCATTTCAAAGATGAAAAACCTCTAAGGTATTCCAAGGTCAATCGCCAGATATCTATTGAGCATCACCTATGAGTACAGAAGGAAATGACTCAAAGAAATAAGGCAGAATCTGAGAGAATGTAGTTGAAAGATTTTTATTCCTGGATTTTAGGGACTAAGTCAGCTATGATTTTATATAGTTTTATCATCTTCTAGAACTGCACTTTGTACTGTGGCAGCCGCTAGCCAAAGTCCAACACGATGGTGCTCAAACTTTAGTGCATATCAATCACCTGGATGGAGGGCTTGTTAAAACTCAGCATCCTGGGCCCTTCCCCCAAAGTTTCTGACTCAGTGGGTCTGGGGAGGTGCCTGAGAGTCTGCATTTCTAACAAGTTCCCACGTGATGCTGATACCCCTGGTCCAGGGACTACATTTGAGAACCGCCAATCTGAAAAGGCAGAACCAGCGAGCGCTCTTACTGTTAGAATGCCCTGGAAATACCGAGGGATTTGGGCCAAGGGCTTGGCAGATGGTATTATCAGAGATGCGCTAACAGTGTCATCTGTACTATTTACCGAGGTGGTTGTATCTCTTCTGGGTTCTTATCTTTGGGGACGTGTTTGTTTGAAGGAGCCCTTCTGAGAAAAAGCAGCCAGCAGTGTTTCCTTTCTTCTGTGGTATCTCCAAACCGTCTTGTCTTTAAACCTCCAGAAACTGGTCACTGTGGAGCAGCCATGAGGAGAGAAGAGTTTGGAAAACTCTGTCGAGCTTGCTGCCGGGGAGGGAGGGGGAGGTGGGTGACAGAGGTGACAGAGGCCCACTCGGCTCGCGCCTTCTCGAACCGTCCCCCCAGCCGCCACTGCATGGGGGGCCCTGAGAGATACAGGGTCACTTAAACCCAGTCCCGGTTCTCACTTGTGTCTCATGTCTCAGAGTCTTCAGGGAGAGGCAGGCCGGTGATCAAGTATTCCCCTGAGCAGAGAGCTTTAGCGGGGGCTCCGGGCTCTCTTAAATTGGCCCCCAAATCGGTCCAGGGAGACTTCGGAGCCGAGTGACTTCTGAGTTAAGTCGCGGCCCGTTTAGTTGAGGAGGGAAAGTGCTTTCCAAGAAACGGAAAGTGTGTGCACAGGGGTTGGTAGGCATACAAGTCTACACAGACCGAAATCCGTGCCTCCGCCTCAGGACGCCGCCTACCAGCCCCGGCGTTCATTTCAGTCGCCGTCCCCCTGACCAGGTGGACTTGGGCTGAAGCCCTTTCCTGGGGCTTGGTGGACATTGGTTACGATTGGGGGGGCAGCAGCTCGGGGCCGTGTGTGATGGGGACCCTGAAGCCTCACCTTCAGGGTCCCGCCTCGACGGAACTGACTCTGGATGGGAGGAAAGATACCAGATTTGTAGCTACAGAAAACTGTGTGCTTCCCAGACGGCCGACAGAGTGAAGAAATGCAGTGTTCGGAAGCACCCTTCTTAGCATCTAGATCTTTCTGTGGTTTTTGTAGTGGCCACGGGGCCAATCAAGACCTCCAGGGCACCAAGCACGGAAGAGATGGTGCTGCCTTCCCACCTCCAGTAAAGACGTGAAACATAAGACAGCCATGGGGTTCTGATTTCTTTTCCCCACAACAGCATTGTTGTTGTTGGTCTTGTTTGTTTGTGTTTACCACTAGTGGAAAAGAATTTCTCGCTGTTCTAGATGCCCCAGTGGTGTGGGTCCAAAGCCTGTGCTTGATGTGACCCTTCAGAATCCAGCTCAGCGTGGGTGGGCGAGTGAGGCCGGATTGGTGGGCAGGGGGAGGGGGGTGAGGTGAAGACAAACAGACTAACGGATGGAAATTGTAAAAGCTAAACAAACATCAGGTGTTCTTGGTGTTTGCTGCTTTGTAGCTGCACAAAGAACTGTGAACAGCTAGCTCTTCTCTCCCAGTGGAATTTTTGTTTCAGAGGGTGCCAGCCCCAGCCAGGGCCCAGCCCTAAAAGCGCTTTTTGTGTCAATAGAGGTGATCATTACAGTGGAATTTTCTCCTGTGTCCATTCTCCTCTGAGACCCAGGCTTAGACCTTTCCTCCCACCTGCCTAATTACTTTGCTTTTTTTTGGGGGGGGGCGCGGGGGAGCTTAACTGCTGTTAGCAGAAAACATTAAAAATGCTTAGCAACTAAAACTCAGGAAGGCCCAGTAAGAGGGCTGGCCCGTGGTGCAGCCAGCTCGCTGCCTTAGGAACGGAAATGCTTGGTTTGATTCTGCAGGCAGTGGCCAGCAAGGAGACAAGCGACCTGCACGCCCGGGGGAGGGCGTGGGGGTGGGGGGCACACCGCGGATAAGTGCCCGACAGCAGATGCTCCTGCTTGGCCCGGCCTGGAGCCGCACGTGGTAGCCTCTCAGCAGCGTTCACCTCCAGAGACGGTCTAGTTTATCCCGAAGGCTTCGGGTTAAAGTCCCTTCCCCTCTCCCATGCCAAAGCCACCTCTCTTCCCATCACCCCCATTTCTTAAAAAGGCTCAGATTCTGTTTTGTTATTTTCCTATATTTGAATAAATCCCCGGTCTTGGGTCTTTCCTATATTTGAATAAATCCCCGGTCTTATGGCATGCTTCTGGTGACTGCCTTGAAGAGATTTGTAAATGGCCTTTGGTTTGTAATTCAGATGTTGTTGTGTGGTCAACATTAATTATGTCAGCCAACATTCAGTTACAAATGAGGACTCGGAGACGGACTCTTATCAGGAAGTGACATTTGACAGATGGATGGTTCTAGTAACAAAAAGAGAATGAGTTTTTTTAGCCTCAGCTGGTAAACTACAAAATGTTAAATACTGTTTCACTTTATTTACCTCCTTTATTCTGGGATGAGAAGGTAGAATAGAATCTACTCACTCATTCATTCCACAAATATTTATTGAGGGCTAACGAGTACCAGGCACTGTTGAACCCAAGCCCTTTTGAAGATTTCCTTGAAAACACTGCCTCACTTTGAGATCAAACTCGAAAATGAGTAAATTCCTTTTGTGTGAGATTTTTCCATAACTAGTCTTAGAGCTTGAGATTGATTAAGATAAATGACATTTCTAAAGACAGAGTGACCAAGAGACATTACAGGAATATTAGCAAACCAAACGATATTTAGAGCCCTCTTGTCTTCAAAGACGAAGAAACAAAAGTCAGAAGGACCACATGAGAAACACGCAGCGAGCCGGAGGTCGGCGGTGTAATTGGCGACCGTTTGGCACAAAAAGGCCCAGCCTTGTCACCCCCGGGTCGCGTAGCTGGGCAGGATCACAGGAGCTGGACCACAGTAGGTGAGGCCTGGCCCGCAGTGCACATTTAGTCAGTTCTGTTCAACAAACAGATTCATGCTCGGGTGATAAACGGACAGACCTTCAAGTGTGAGCTGGCGAGTGGGGAGCAGGTGAGTTTCCTAGAGCACCCACAGAGGCTCGGAGCCCCCAGGGGAGCGGGGGGAAGAGGAGGGGAGGGGTCACCTTGCTCAGAGTCAGGGCTTTGTGCTGCCTCTTCCCCCGACTGTGCTTCAAATGAAACCTCGGGCGGCTCCGCATGGACGGTGGGGCGTGGACAGCGGGGCTGGGACCGTGCGGAGTGGACCGTGGAGGGAGGCAGGGAGAGCATCCGTTCTCCTCGCCGTGCCTCTTCATCATTCCCCAGTCACTGCCAGAGCATTCTTCAAGGGCAGGCGGCCATTGCCGACTCTATTTCCTATTTCCAGGGGACTTTTCATCTCCCCTTTGTCGCCATGCAGTTGATGAACTGGCCCCCGTCCTCTTCCCTTTCTCTGCGGCGCCGTGGAATTTCATCACATGGGGGAGGCTGACCTGTCCCACAGGCGCCTCTGTGTTCACCCTCAAAAGAAGGGCTTTGAAACTGCTGACCATGAAGCTTTCGACTTGGCTGTGCTCCCCCAGCCAGCCCCAGTTTACATGAGCACGACACCCCAAAGCTGCTGAGGGCCACGTGGAGAGAGGGAGCCCACTGTCCACGGAGGGAGGACTGCCCGAGCCCAGCCCAGGCTTTGCTGGACCTGCGTCTCTCCTCCTTTTCAAGTCCCTGCGTGGGCAGCGAAGGGCAGTGCATGGTTGGGGTCGGGGTGGGAAGGGTTGAACGTAAGCCCGCCAGGCAGCAGAGAAAGCAAGCTGAAACCACTGAGCTCCATTCCAGAGGAGTGTGTTTTGGAAGAGCCCGTACAGAGTCAGAGCTCCAACTTGGAGATTTTTGTCTCCACCCTGTTGGGAAGCCATTGGCTGGGATTGCCTTGGCTTTGTTTGCCAACAAAATGATGGAAGTACGCTACGGAGACAAGGGTGAGGGTCTCCACCTGCCGGTGTGGCGTAGAGATGCTTGGGACATGTTCCGAGAGTATTTTCCAAGAGTCACTGGGAAGACACTGTCTGGCCTTGCCTCACCTAAGGAGCCCCCCTAATCGGAGAGGGTGCCAGGAGATAAGGGTTCCCCTCAGCTGGTCACACACAGCACAGTCGACGAGCTCACCTCTGTTTTCTGTGTGTGGAGGGAAGGAAGTAAGGCCGCTGACACCTGGCCCTTCTCTGGAGTTGGCCTCCAAGCTGGGATCATGGCATCATGATCTCAGGAAGTTGCTGTCCTCTGGAGAGTCCGTTCGCACAGATACGCCAACTATCTCACAAGTTTCCGTATCCTGTGTATTCATAGACCAACAGGTATTTGATTAAAAGAAAGGAAGCAGACATTTCTTCTGGATATGATTAAACCAAGTATGTATGAAGATTCTGCAGACCGGTAGGAAAATGAGAAAACACATTGCAGATAAGGAGGAAACGCACGGCTTGTGTGAATGGATTGAACCTCAGAGACCATCATTGAATCTCAGTTTACATATCACTTCTTCCAGGAAGCCTTCCCTGACCTCTCCAGGGCCGACTGAGGTCTTGCTCCTGTGTGCTCCCCTGAAGCCCTGCACCGAAGGTGACATTCCTGGGCTGTGATCCCTTGTGTGTTGTCTCTGTCCCTGGCCAGACTCCAGCAGAGGCCTTGAGAGTAGACCGTGCCTGCCCTATAGTGGGCAAACAGTAAATATTTGTTGTCACAGACCATGGGCCCAGTGAAAACAGACTGCTTCGTGGGGGTGAGGCTGAGGTGAAGCCTTTGAGTCAGGAAACCGAGGGCTTTATGTTCCCCCCACGAGGAAGGTGGGTTCCCCCAAGGCCCCTGGACTAATTCCAGCCTTCCTGTTCTAGCTCGCCTTATCTTGATGGAGACAGTCATTTGTTTTACATCTTTTACGGAGCCGAGGCCTTGCAGCCCATCGAGGAGAGCTGTGTGGGGTGGGGTTTTCTGATTACACTGCTTGAAGGCTAAGCTGTGATTTCTAAAGCTCTTTCATCTGTGACATGACCCAAACCCCTACCCAATTTCCTCTCCCAGAGAAAGCAGCATGCCACTCTTACGAAAGTGATTTTTTTTAAATTATGTTATTTGAAGGAGAAGCGTAACTAAAAACGTGTATTGAGCAAAACAGAATACTCCAATTGGCACGGGAAAAAAGAGGGCTTTTGAGAAAGACAAGATTCCACGTGGGAGCCTGATGTCTTAACCGTTTCGAGCCTGGTTTCCTGGCTGAATTGGCTCTTTCTCAGCCATTGCAAGAGCAAAACAGCTCCTGAGCCCTGACCTACCTGTCCCCTCCCCCATCTCTACGTGAGCCCTGATGCCATTCCTCTGGGGACACAGCTTGGTCTTGTCGGCTCCCCTGGGCTAGGGCTGCGCTCAAAGCCTCCGAGTGGCCCGGTGCCCCGAGAACCAGTCACACTGCCTCCTCTGTGCTGGCCCCTCTGACATCCAGAGATGGCTCTATTTTGCCATCGGAATACGAAGGAGAAGTCTCCTTCTGTCGCTCTGTTTTCCACTTCACGTGTACCTGGGTGCTGCCCCCTTCCCTTCTGTCTTGGCTAATTCCCCAAGGGTGCTCACTGTCAAGAAAAATATTACCTGTGTGTTTGTAACTGAACAACCTTGGTTGGTTGTTTTTTAAGGCACCAGCACTCTTATCTTAATACATGGGATTTCTCCTTCCAGCAAGCCCTCCTCTGCTCTGCTCCACTGGCCTTCTGACGACCACCTGGCAGTCCCTTGTTACTGTTCGGCAACAACTTTCTAGGAGAAGGTGCTGGTACACGGTGCCGGGGTGCTGAATAGCCTTGGGCAAGTTACTTAATCTCTCATCTATGAGGTGAGAGCAGCTGTGCCTGTAGAAAGGTGCCGGGAACAGGAGAGCATGGACGTGACTCCCCTCCGCGGGCCTGCGTACAAGCCTCCAGGCCTTCGTGGGGATGGATGTCTGCTGGGCAAACCTAATACGGCCACAGAGAGAACCTTCACGTCTCCACCATGAACCGTGCGGGTCCCCCCCGGAGGAAGAGGCATCAGTGTGTGCCACTCCAGTGCCCCCCAACCACCTGTCCCCTCGGTGGTCTCTGCCGCCTGTCCCCCCTCCCTGCTCTCCACTGCTCTGGGGGAGATGCCCCTCCCCATCGGGTGTGCAGATACCCTGAGACCCGGCCCCGCCCTTGCTGGCTGTCTCCTCACTCCCCATGCCTCCCCACAGCCTGCACGTCTCCCAGAGACACGACGAGTGACTCTTCCCAGGATCAGTGCAGTTGAGACATGGCTCACACGCCACCTTTGGGGACGCCTTCCCTGAGCAGTCGCTCCCAGGTTGCCCATCCTGCCGCCCTCTTTTGATTCTCTGAGTAGCAGCCGTCAGTGTCGCCTGCGTCGTGTGCGCCTCCCGCTGGACCCCGTGCAGGGCTCTGTTGCTTTGGCCGCTGCCTCTCTGGCCTCCAGGGTCGTACCTGGTGGGTGGCTGACACCGTCCTCTGTTTGCCACCAGATTCAACAAATAGTAGCTGCTTCTTTTTTTTTTTTTTCCTGGCCCCACGGCATGCGGGATCTTAGGTCCCCAGCCAGGGATCGACCCTGCGTCCCCTGCAGTGGAAGCGCAGAGTCTTAACCACTGGACCACCAGGGGAGTCCCAGTAGCTGCTTCTTTTGCTGTTCAAATTGGAATGTGTCTACATGAATGAAGATGTATATATGTGCTAGTTATAGACAGGGTTAAAATGGTCTGCAGGGGATTTGACAGCCACCCTACCAAAATAGGGACGCTAAGGGCAAGTCTTCGTTATTTTCCTCCTGGATTGGAAGGCTGACGAGGAGTCGGTTGACTCACAAATAAAGATCCAAAAGGAAGAGCAGCTTCCTTCCTCTGAGCCTCTCCGGCAGGTGTGCGGCAGGACTTGGAGCCCACGCTTACTCTCTGGAGGACTCTCAGTGATCTGACTGTGTTCTCTCCTGCTGAGGGTCCTGTGTTAGCAGTCGCCGCCCCAGACCCCGCCCTGTTTTCCTGCACATTCCCACAGACGAGGGGCTCAGCAGATCTGTATCACCATCTAGGATAGGACAGCGGGTGCACATGCTCCGCCTGCAGCACAGTGCTTCCCAGGGTGGGTTCCAGTGGGTCCTCAACCTCCCAGTTCTCGGATCAGGGGCCCCAGAGGCAGGTGGGGGTCTGAGACACAGGGAACCCCGAGTGAGTCAGCGCGTCCGGGGCCCTCCGAGGAGGAAGGAAGCAGGGGCAGTAGAAGGTCCTAAGGTTTACACGTCAGTGCTGGAAGCGGGGGTCTTGGGAATGGCTTTTGTGGAGCAGATCTCTGTGCACATGGGCTCCGGGGCTGGGCTGGAGGACCCTTTGCCCCATGGTATGCAGCACTTCTCTCTGGAGATGAAAAAAAGAGGAACAAACCCTCACGGAGTTCACATCCCGGAGGGGAAAGGAAACAGGTAGTGACGGGATAGGTGGCTCACCCCATGGGGGACGCTTCGCAGCCCAGACCCTCCTCACGACTTGCCGTGTGGATATCCCAAGGGCGTGTCAGACCGAACACACCAGAGTTACCCTTAGGAGCTGCCCTGCACGGCTTCCGGGTGTGTCCTCTAGGGCGCGAGGTCTCCGGGCACCCCTGGGCCCAGGAATCGCTCCCGACACCTCCCTCCCTTCTCTGCACTCACGTCCTGTCACCTTTGCCTCCTTGGTCCCTCTCAGGCCCATCTCCTGCTGCGCCGTCACCGCCCCGATCCTCACTCCCCTCATCTCTCCTCTCCTCTCCTCTCCTCTCCCGAGTGATCCGTCCAGAGCTGCCTGGGCCCCTCCAGTGTGTCCTTTCACCAGGGCCCCTCTCCTCAGCCCCTCTCGCCACACGCACATGTGCACTCTCACGCGTTAAGTCCCCTCCATGGCTTTCTGCTGCTTCTAGGACGGAACAGTCCTTGGCGCCGCCTGCAGAGGGGGGGCGGGTGGCCCTGCCCGTCCCTCTGGCTGATCCTGGAACCTGGCCCCGCTGCTCTCTGCACTCCAGACACATGCCTGCCTTCTTTATTTTAATTTACTTTTTAAATTATCATACAGTAAAATCGACCTTGTTGTTCTGATGTACAGCTCTGTGGATCCTAACACACGCCCTAGTCTTCTTGTCATGCTGTGACTGCCGCGCCTTGATTACCGCACTGGCCTGGTCACTCCTCTCTGGGCACAGACGTCCTCCTCTAGACGTCTGCTCCGCTCCATGCGCTGCGCCCCCGTGCGCTGCGCACCGGTGCCCTGCGCCCCCTTGCACATGCTTCTGCACAGCCGCCGCGGGCCTCTGGATGCGTGGCTCTGGGGGAACTCGGCCCACGTGTCTTGGCGCTCACGCTGCATCCGCGGTGCCTAGGCCGCGCTCGCCTCTCAGTGGGCGCTCGGGGAACACGCCCTGTGTGAGGAGAGGAGGAATGAACCGTCCGCTCGGGAATGGCTGCAGCCCCTTTCGGAGACCCGGCCCAGTGCCGCGGGGGAGCCGGGGCTGCAATCAGACGTGCTCCCGCTGAGTTCCTCCTTCACCTCTTGTTGGAGAACTTAGCATCATCTGATTCGTTCGCTTAATGAGGATTATAAAACCTGCCTCGAGTCCTGCAGTCGGATTAAGTGAGGTGACTGTAGAAGTCTTTGTTAGAAGGAGGCATTCAGTAACTGGCAGCCTTCACCCCACCGTGTTGGGGGGAAGATCCAGTTCCGGAGAAGGGGTGCTCAGGTGTTCACCTGTTCTGAGAAACAGCAGAGCCTCTGCCCCTGTGCCGCTCTGCGTATTCAGGTTGCGCTGGGGAGTCCCCCGCCCTCCCTGCGGTGCGGGCCGTGCGCCCCGCCTGCTGCCCCCGCGTCCCCGGTGCCGCCCATAAGGACTGCGGTTCTGTCGGTGCTGAGTGGGGAGCTGCCACCTGCCCGGAGCGGCCTTCCACCTCGCTGTCCAAGCCCCTCACTCGCGAGCCGGCTGGTGGAAACAGAGCTAAAAGCCCGGCCCAGAAGGCCCTCTGGGACTGGGCCGCCCCTGAACGTGACCCCCTTTGTTGTTGCGGTGTTGGCACCACAGGGGGCGGGGGGCGGTCAGGTGCCACAGGTGCTCAGCCTTGTGGGAAGCCTCCCGCCCCCGCCCACCTCCATCTCCGAGCAAAGAGGGAAGCGCAGACGCGCGAGCACCCGAGGGAGTCTGGCTTGCGAGGTGGGAGCGCGCCGCCAGGGCCGGCAGCTGTCGGAAAGGGTGCCTCTGTAGATCTCTGATGACGGCGTGTCTTGCTTCCCCAAACCTCTGTGCAGGAGCGTGTCTTTTGGGAGGAATCCTCTACTCCTGGCAGTTTCCTCATTTCAACGCGCTGAGCTGGAGCCTCCGCGAAGACTACTCCCGGGGCGGCTACTGCATGATGTCGGTCACCCACCCGGACCTGTGCCGGCGCGTCGCCCTGCGCCACTGCCTGGCCTTGGTCGCCATGTCCGCCGCGGCCCCCGCCCTGGACGTCACCACGTGGACCTTCCCCGTCATCGCCCTCCCCATCAACCTGTACATTTCCTACCTCAGCTTTCGGTTCTACAGGGACGCAGACCGGAAGAGCTCCCGGAAGCTGTTCTTCTGCAGCCTCTGGCATCTGCCCCTTTTCCTGCTGCTGATGCTGACCTGCAAGAGGCCGGCTGCGCAGGGCGACGCGGGCGGGCCGCAGAGTTGACGGCGACCGGCGTGTGGGGAGGAGCAAAAATCATCCAGGGAGACGCACAGGGGTTTTTTTTTTTCCGCCTTTGCTGTTAGGCAAGGATATTTTGGTAATTCCAAAGCACCAGGAGAGAAGTCGCTGTGTTGAGAACAAGATTGTAAACTAATTTGGTGCTCGGTGATCACTCGACAACTCTTTCCGCGGTGATATCCAAAATGCTCCCCAAATAAGAATTGGGTTGGCTCCGCAGTTTTACGTGAGGAGCGCATTTCTCTTTGAGGGTCTTTCCAGAGCTCTTCCTCTAACCCCACCCACTTTGTCCTCTCCCTCGGGTAGAAGTGCAAGCGCACCTTCCTTTCTTAGCCCCTCCACACACACTCCCCAGCTGCCGACCGGGGTGGCCGGACGAGGTGCACACTCGCACTCTGGTATCTGTGGTTCCGTGGCCTCTGGTCCCTCGCCGGCTGTCAGAAGAAATGCAGGCTGCCAGTCGCAGCCCCCCTTCCTGTGAATGAGCCAGGGCCCCCGGGTCCACCTTCCTCTGTCCCACACACATCCTCAGCCTCATTTTCCCTCAGACGATAACAGAACGCCAAGGACATGCTGCTGCCCAGCCTCTGCGGGAGGAATTCCAAACGGTTGTCTGGGGAATCTCAGACTGGACCACCCACTGCCCACCCTATCACGTATCAGCATTTCAGAAACTCCAAGGAATCAAAGGCATCTTTAAAGTTCACTTTAAAATATCAGAGGTGTCAGAGCGTTTCTTTCTGGAAGGGTCATGCTAGACTTAAAACTAGAAATCCCTCCGGCTCTGATCCATCTCGTCCTCGTTAGTCACTGCTGCGGTCATCAGCTCGGCTCAAGGCTGAGTGAGAAGGGAAATCAGAAAGGGGCCAGCCGGCCCACATAGCTCACATTCTTGTCCCTTTAGTGAGGAACACATTTCCATCCTGCTATCTTCTAAATTCAGAAATCAGCCTCCACACGTCCAGTGGCTTGGAGAGCCGGAAGCAGGAGCTGGACTCCGGATGGGGATGCTTAATGGTCCTGAGAGGCGCATGGGTCCCCGCAGACAGGGGTGGCCTCCGTCACCAGCAGCCTCCTCAGCCCCCACATCCACCTGCTTGTCCGCTGTCTGTCCATTTGCCCGAAGGTCTTGAAGCTGAACAGGATACTTTAGTCACTCAGTGCCCCGGAAGGAATCCATCTGGGAATTTATGCAACACTTAAACAGTGCCTGCAATACACCTGTTCTCTCAAAACCTTCCAAAGCGATTGCAGGTAGCATCTGAGTTCTGCCTCTGCTTACCTGAAACATCACCTCCTGGCTGCATCCAGGTGGCCCTGTGGGAACTGGCATGAGTGTGTCTGGTGGGGACATCCACAGCCCTCGGATTTGTAAAGCGAGTCAGTTCTCTTCCTGCTGCAATAAACCAGCACCTTGAACCATAGTGTGTGTGGCGTCATTCCACTCCATCTCCGGTTCCTGGTGGAACCGATAACACTTGCCTCACTTTCATGAGCCGGGAGGAGAGCAGAATGTCCCACCCGGCGATGCTTCTCATTGAGGGGGTGGAAGCAAGCATGCTGCGCTCCCGAGAGAATCCGCCTGACACCCACCCTCTGCTCTGGATCACCTAGTCTCTCCCTTCCCCTCCCTTCAGAACCATCGCCCTAGAAATGGTCCTTGGGGCCTCTCTGACCTCCTGACTTGTCGTTCCCCGGCTCAGAAAATACAGTGCCCAGTGTGCAGTCTGCACAGCCAATGATGTCTCAGCTCCTTGGTGCTCAGACCCCAGGATGAGAACCTTCCACAGGAACCCCTCACTGCCACCCCCACCCCCACCCCACCACCGTGCTGCTTCTCACATCTCCCCGGGGCTACCCTGTGCTCAGACCACCACCTCCCCAGACCCCGTCCCTTCATCCCTGCGGGAACGTGGAATTCACGCTCCCATGACCCCCTCAACCCTAGAGCCCAGACAGCTGCTCGGTCACCTGGGCTCCTGACGTCCCGGGGCTTCACCTCCACAGCTGGGTGTTCTGACCCTGGCCGATGACCAGTAGCATTTCCCTCACAGTGAAGCCCGTGTGTTTCAAGCATCCCTCGGCAGGTCTCTAGGAAATCCTGTCACCCCACTGGGGAGGCACGAACATGTGCAGAGGACCTCCCAGGCACCCAAGGTTAAAGACAGGAGGGTCTGAGTTTGCTCATCCTGGTGATTCCCTGGCCACGTCGAGAGCCCAGCCTGGGACGCACTGTCTGGACCTGATCTGCAGAGTTTCACTCAGCCTGTCAGGCCAGTGGCTGCAAGGACAGGACTCAAGCTGGGGGCCCTGACTCAGGAGGGGGGCCACACGGGTAGGAGCAGAAGCCTGTGCTTTGAAACGGGATTGCACTTGGACTTTATTTCATAATATGGCAAACTAATGACAAGGAAAGGGGTCATGTCCAGTTTCCTTATTTAGCTTTTTAAGAAACATGATTCTTAACACGCTATTCCTTCTGACTCTGGGAAAATTGCACCAACTTCCTTTTAGTAAAACCACTGTATCCGTTGAGGATAAAACCAAATTTCACCAAAGGGTCTGTCTCTGTAGGCCGACAGTGAGGGGGATGCTGTTTGTTGCCTCTTCCCAGGATTGGTTTGTGTTTTCAGACATAAAAATAGGGTCTGTCTTGCCCAATCAAAACACCTTTATTGCGCTTTAAATACACTTTGAGTGCCCCATGCCCTGATGCTAGAGGGAAAAAATAAGGCTGTCGGAAACTGTGCTTTGCTCTGCGGATGTACAGAGTTGAATTTCCCTCTGACCGTGTATTTTTTCTCAGTCCATCCTCACTCCTTTTGCCTTGTTAAGAAAATAGCTAGGACTCAGCACTTCTTTGCCCCATGGCAGTGCTGGGACCAGAGCAAAGGTTTTTCTGCTTGCTGACGCAGGTGTGATGGGAGACTCACTTCTCTGAGTTCAGTTGGAGTCAGGGTCTCCGTCCTCTGACCTCCACCCACCCCCCCTCCCCAGCACACTCCTGTTACAGCAGGACACTTGTAACTGACGGCAGGAGGGACTCAGGGGAGAAAGGTTTTCAGGAAATGCTCTCTTGACCTTTCTAATGACATGCTCACAGCCCAAGAGATTTTGACTTAAAGACGAACTGGGTTGGGATGTTGCCTTGCTTTTTCTCTGGAATCATCGGCCAGCTAGCGATCATCCACAAAGCTCTTCGTGTCCGGGGCACGTTTTCTCCATCCGTCTTGTAGGATCAGTGGTGTCAACTGACAGGCAACTAAATAAAAAGCAAGTGGAAAACAAGCAGGGTCCAACAATCGACGTGACTGCTGCTCCACGGCACTTTTTCCCCAGTGTCTAGAGCAATGCTTGGCCCAGAGTAGGTGCTCAGTAAGTGCTTTTTAAAAATTATTATTATTTTTTTAATTTTTGGCTGCATTGGGTCTTCACTGCTGCATGCATGCTTTCTCTAGTTGGGGTGAGAGGGGGTTACTCTTCGTTGCGGTGCATGGGCTTCTCATTGCGGTGGCTTCTCTTGTTGCGGAGCACGGGCTCTAGGTGTGCGGGCTTCAGTAGTTGTGGCACGTGGGCTCAGTAGTTGTGGCTTGCGGGCGTAGTTGCTCCGTGGCATGTGGGATCTTCCCGGACCAGGGCTCGAACCCGTGTCTCCTGCATTGGCAGGCAGATGCTTAACCACTGCGCCACCAGGGAAGTCCCTCAGTAAGTGCTTTTTGAGTGAATATCCCCATCTGGGCTACGAGAGGCCCCTGTGGTCAGAGGGACAGGGTCTGTTAGCCTGGGATCAAGAAGGAACTGATTCGGAAAGCTGTTTGTAACAGGCGGTTTCGTGAGAGAAAATGGCTTGTAAACCGTCCTAATCCCACTGCTGGGACAGTCCCCGTTCCCACCCCACCCGCAGGACAGTCCGGGGCTGCACCGACCAGAGCCCCCCCCCCCCCCCCCCCACCGCTTCCAGACCAGCACCCACAGCTTCGCTTGTTTCCGGAATCTCCCTTCTCTGACTTCAGACCATCCCCCCCACCGTTCCTGCTGTGTCTCCCGGGGCACCTGTCAGTGTGCAGCCTGCAGGTGTTACTCACCTGTCCATGCACCGTCTCCCTGCCCCACCATCAATCCTAAGCCCAGTAAGGCAGAAGCGTCTGCTTCTCATTGCTGGATCCACGGGCACCCAGAATAGAAGGGACTTGGGAGTGACCATGAGGCGGGTGCCCCGTCAGTGAGCAAAGGAATGAGTGGGTGGCTTTAGGGCAGGTGCTGGGGCTGGAGCGACACTTGTCTCGGCTCCACTGGGACCAGCACGGGGTGGGGCGGTGAGTAGGGCACACGCCGCATGTGACTGAATCCAGGGCAGACGCAGCTCTCGACCTGTCTTGTGAAGGAAACAGCCAGGGTCGAGCCAAGATGATGACTATCGTTCCCTCCTGATGTTACTCGGTCTGTTTTCCAAAGTGTGGTACGTTTTCGCTCTTTCCTGTGGCTTCAGGGCTGTCTTGGCTCAACGACTAAGCAGCAAGGAGTTCTTAGTCAGGTTGGCTTCTTGGCCACGATTTTTCTTGCTCTCTCTTTTTGCTTTTTCAAATGCATTAGTAGAGAATCTAGTGTCTAGCTCCATCTTCTTCCTTAATCGTCACCCACCTCCAGCGGGTGAGAGCCAGCCCGTGCATCCAGGTCAGCTTAAAGGAGTGGGGCCCCGACCTGGCGCATAAGCTGGGGGGCTGCCTAGGAAGTGGAAGCCAAGAGGGGGAGGATCCCAAGTGCGAGACGGCAGGTCGGCCAGGCCGGGGGTGAAGATGGAGTGCCAGGGTCTTGGTAAAAGCCAGTGTGTCCTCAGCAGACAGCTCCTACCCGACAGCTCCTCTCTCTAAAGCAAAGCCCAGAATAGAGCTGGGGATGGGCAGGAGGAGGGAGGGGAGGGGAGCAGAGGAAACTTTGGAGGAGACAGAGCAGGGTGCTTTGCTGAGTAACCCTACCCCAAACACCTAAAGAGGGGCCAGGTGACAAGACGAACAATCCTGGGAGCATTAGCTGGGCTAACACAAACACCGCCCTCCACCCTTCCCACCCTCAACAAACAGACAGACACAAACCAAACAAAGCGTCAGTGAGGGGAGAGGCACCTGCCCCTCTGTCATCCGCTGAGCAAGTGACCGTCCACGTGCCGTGAGCCGGGCCTGGTGTGGGACAAAGGGACGAACCCAGCTTCGGCCGCGACCCCCAGGAGCTTACTCTCTGGAGAGTTCTCAGAGAGGGAGTGGAAGGCGCATTCCAGCTTCTTCCCCAAAGTCCTCCGCTTCTAGGTACTTTGGCCACAAAACTAATTGGCCGAGAGGCAACTGCTGAAAAGATAAAATAACAAAAAATAAAAGAGGGACGTTAAAAAGGACATGATGGTACATGAGGAACGAATAACAAAATTAGAAAGACTATTGCAAAATCAAAATATCTGAATACATTTTAAAGGTGTGTAGGGAATTCTCTGGCGCCAGTGGTTGGGACTCCGGGCTCTCACTGCCGAGGGGCCTGTGTTCAATCCCTGGTGGGGGAACTAAGATCACGCAAGCTGTGCAGCATGGCCAAAAATTTAAAAAATAAATAAATAAAATTTTAAAAGATTAAGAAAACTTAAAAGGTGTATAGATTCATGGCAGTACTGTGCAAATAACTTCTTTTATTTTGTGGGTTGGACCTCAGAGCTTGTCTTCCAAGTCCTTCATTCATAGTATTAACTTTTTTTTTTTTTTTTTGCTTGGTGGTTCATCTCCTCGTTTGGCATCACACTTTTTATGTTTTGCTAAAATCTCCTCCTTCATTAAGAGAGGTATCTGTTTCCAGACGGTGGGGTCCCAGCTTGCACCCGAACTGTCTCGCGCCGTGAAAGCCTCACCCCACTTGGTGCCCTAGACACAGTGTCACGTGTCCTCTGACCGACGTTCCGACGTCCTACAGGAAACGGGGGTCTAGCTCTGCACCTTCGGGGTCCTCGGCCTCTTTCCCCTCCAATGCAATATGTTTCAAAATAAGAAACCAACTCTGGGGGCAAAGCATCGTCACCCGTCAGCTCCAGAAAGCCATCTATAACGTCACTGGCTGGAGAAAGGCTAGCGCATTTCAGCCGGCTGAGATCAGGCACGGCTCGATCCAGGCGGCAGAATCTCTCTCCACTCGCTGTTGTCACCACTCTTGGCAGGCTCTCTCCCCTTAAGGAGCAGACACCCCTTAAACAATTATTCATTCACAAATACTTGTTTACTACTTACCTCGAGTGAGGTGCTGGGGTGCAGAAGTGAAAAAAACAAACCCCCCTGTCTTCCTGCCTGGGATATCTTGAGAAGAAAACAAAAGCCCCCGGTAACTGGTGGCCTCCTCGGTGGGCCACTGGGCGACTGCAGCCAGCTGCTTGTTCAAACCTAAAGGAAAAGAAAGTGGACATTGAGATGCTGGCCCTGTTTGGCCTGATGCAGGGTTTGTGCTGATTCCTGACCCACTCGGCCTGGTTCACATCGATCAGCCCGCGTGCAGGACGCAGCCGTCCCCTCCCACCGTGAAGGTTTGAGGAACTCGGTGAGACGAGAGTGGACAAAGGGGAATTACACTGTATTGGGTTGGCCAAAAAGTCCCTTCGAGGTTTTCGTCACACTTTCTGGCAAGCCCCGCGTGAGCTTTTTGGCCACCCCATAGTTTGGTCCTCAGAGAGACCTTGGGGTCAGGGCCATGAGGAAGTGGGCCCAGGAGAGGCGCTGGGAAAGGGGTCCCAGCAAAGGCAGCGCCCAGCGGCTATGCAGACCCTCAGATGCCACTGCCCATCACCACGATAAGCCTCTCCTGACCGCCTGACACCTGTGGTCCCCGACTCATCGTAAGGAAGGACCTCCTTTATATACAGACCCGGGTGAAGGTCCACTTGTTACAAGACCATTAACAAGGTGAACACCCAGGGCGTTTTACTACCTGCTCTTTACGCCAAGTCAGCCGCACCCCCGGGACTTCCCAGGCCGGCACCCTCTTCAGGGTGGCAGAGCCACCCTCAGAGCTAAGTTAGTTCCTGTCAAGAGCATTTGCCTCAGCACCTTTCTTCTCCAAGTAAAGTGCTTCTTAGAAGACGCTTCCATTTTCTCAGGAATCGTTTAGGGAAAACTTTGGATTAAAGAGCCAGGAATGAGCCAGGCAGGTCCGTTTTCCAGTAGCCCCAACCCTAAGCTTCCGTGGGCATTGGGGTCCCCGTGCTCCCTGGCTCCCCGCCAACCACCCGGCTCCTGCCCAGACACACGGGACAGGAAAGCATCAGCCGCAAGCGGGGCTCCCTCGGAATTGTCCCTGCCCCCCCATCTAGAAAGGGACACTTGGCATTCTCGCGAGGCATTTTAATGCTAATTTGTTTAGCCCAAAAAGAGGAGCCCAAACAGATGTGGTCCATTTGGCGGGGATGTCGTGCATTTGTTAGTCAGTGCGAAAGCCTCCTTGGCAGGAGGTTAAATATTACCCTGGCTATTCACGAACACTTCATATTTCAAGAAAGGAAGGGAGGCTAAGGCTGCGTCCTATAAATCAGCCTTTCGAAGAGGCAGAAAGAGGCAAACATTTGATAAGTCTATGTCGTCGTGCTCGGAGATCAAAGGCGCTACCGTCTGTACTCACGCATCCGGCGTTCCGGCAGCAGCTCTGACACACCGAGGCTGGGCCGGCTGGGGAGGAAAGGATTAGCCAGTTCTGATCTGTGATCAGCTGGGTCTCGGGAGAAGTAGGAGGGTGTTACGGCCGAGTTCTGGGCTGGCTGCGGCAGGAGAGGCAGAGGGCCACCCCCTTCAGGCTCTCGCTTCGGACGGTGGTGCATCTGCTCCCTGAACCCACTTCACTTGGAGACAAACGTGACCAGGGATAGACCCGCAGCCCCCAGCATCGAAAAGCTGAAAATACCTTGGCTGTTGGGCACAGCAGGAGGCCAGGTGGCCAGCCTGCTCTCTGGAGGGGCTCCCTGGGTCTCAGGCTACTCTCACCACCCTGGGCCACCCCTGGGCCTGTCCCACAGCCCCGTCCCTTTACTTACTCTTGCATCCACTTTGCCTACCCCCAGCTTCTCTTTTACGCAGGGGTACCATTGGGAGCCCCAAGGAATGTGCTCCAGAAGCCCTGACCCTGGTGCCCATATGGACAAAAGGACAGTGAACACGGATGGACGGACATCTTCATGCAAACACCACGGGTTAGAATTGAGCCACTTGGTTCATCTTCCCCAAGAGCACAGACCAGTGCCCGCCATCTGGTGTATTCAGCTCTCGCCTGTGATCTAGACTTATAGGGTGGCCACTAGGATTTTCCCACCTGATTACTTGAGATCTGATACGGTCCCTTCAGTGATTATAATTCCTGGTTCCCAGATGGATGCGGCTGGAAGGTTGGCTCCATTTCCAGGAGAGTTAAGGGAAGCAGGATGGACCCAGGGCCTCTCGCCCACCTTGAAGTCCAACAGGTGTTCTTGAGCTGCAGGAACGTGAGCAATCTCAGCAGACACGGACAGAAATCTTTTTCTCTTTTTGGACGACACCGGTCACAGCTCCCAGACGCAGACTGGACCGTATCATCGGCTCTCCTGGGTCAACAGCTTGCCGACTGCGGGTCTTGGGACTTTGTCTCCATAACTGCGGGAGCCAATTCCTATCAACCAGCCAACCCCTCAGTCCTCTTGGTCCTGTTCCTCTGGAGAGCCCAGGCTCATCCAGATGGGTTTTGTCAGAACAAACGTGTAAGGATCAAATCTCTGCCCACGCTGACTCAAGCTTTCTCTCCCTTACTTGTCTATGTTTCTCTGAGGTAGAGGGGGCCGCCCTGTTAATTAACCTTTGTCACCTCACTGAGAAGGGCCCCTCGCAGTTTAGAAAGGCTCAGGGAGATGAGTAGGGCATGTAGACACGAGGCTTTAAAGGATTTTGATAGAGTCTTTATGTAGTTGTGAATGACGTGGTAACTTCTGGGTTTCCTTTTGGGGGGCACCTTTTATATCTTTATATCATACCTACGTGTGACCAGAGCTGCCCAGACAGATGTTGCCTGGGCTGAGAAGTAAAACAAACATATGTATATGTCAGTTTTATGGCCTCTTCCCAAAGCACTGTCTTTGTCTGTGGATTAGGGGCGGCCAACTGGCATTAGATTTAGAAAGACTGATGGTTACTCACAGAGCCTGGCATGGTGCCCTATGTCTAGAGCAGCAAGATTAACGTATTTTAAGGTGTAGGAGTTGAGGCCCTTGCCACCTAGCAAATGGACACATGCCTGTACAATTTTGCAAACTATTTCAGAGGGTCCATGGATCCCCCTGGTCTCTAATATGGGGAGGTGGCTCTCAACAGATTTCCCCTCTCTCTTTTCAAGTGTCTTAGTCATGCTGACCCATGTCTTATCTCAGGCCAACTGCTTCAGAAATCTCCAAGAGCATATATATTCATTCCCTCCACACACTGATGGAGAAATCATGCATTTAGGAGGCAGACAGATCCGAGTTTGAATTCGGGTCTGCCCCTGGGCAGGGGTCTGTTGCCACCTCTACGAGTTCCCTCTGTGATGCGGCACGATTCCCGCCATTTCCGAAGTTGGTGAGGGAGGCTCGGGGACGGGACTGGAGAAAGTAATTCACGCGCTTTGCTCTGTACTGTGCTGCCCCGCTGAACTGTCTGACGAATGATTTTCCTGAATTGCCCAGCTGCTCTGGCCTCGAGCAGACACAGCCCACGGCTCTGAAGTAGAGCAAGATTGGAAACAGAACGATGACGCTTCCGCGTGTGGGGTACGGGCGTGCGCGCGGTTTGCCCTGCAGGGTGTCTGGCTCTGTCTTCCCACCGCCCCCCTCCTCGCAGGTCCTTTCTGTTTCTGTTTCGACGCCTGAGTTCATCTTCACCCAACAGTGCCTCCTATAGGGGACTCCGGTCTTCTACTCACCCTGCTTCCTCCTGAAATCTGTACTGGGCGTTCAACACGTCGTACTTCTGTCCTCGTTTTTCAAGGGTGAGCGTGTACAGTTCACGGCGTCAAATAGCATCTGCTACAGAACTTGTGTATGGAGGTGAATCGTCGTCTGTTCCACTTTCCTTTCCTCTGCACGTGCCCCTGAGTTCTCCTGGTCCCTCCTTCCTGCAGGAGCTATGACTTAGGGCCAAATCAGCCCTGACTTCCGCCCCATTTGTATCAGCGTCCTAGGGCTGCTGTCACGAGTTGCCACACACCGGGGGGCTTAAAAGCAACAGAGATGTGTTCTCTCGCGGTTCTAAAGGTCTGCAGTCTGAAGGCGGTCGGTATCAAGGGCTGAAATGAGGGTGTCTACAGGAGTAAGCCCCCTCCGAAGCTCCTAGGGGAGAACCCTTCCCTGCTTCCTCCAGCTGCTTGTGGCTCCTGGTGTTCGTTGGTTTATGGCTTCATGACCATCACACTCCAGTCTCGGCCTCCTTTCTCACACAGCCCTCTCCCGTGTGTGCGTGTGTGTGTGTGTGTGTGTGACATCTCCCCCACCCCCGACCTCTCTCCTAGAAGGACATGGACATCCTTAGCCAGATCCCACCCAGATAATCCAGGTTAGCCCACCCATCTCAACATCCTTAACTTAGTCCCATCTTTTGCTATGAAATAGTCACAGCCTCTGGGGAGTAGGGCCTGATATCTTTGGGGGACATTTTTCAATGTTATTATCAGCACCTAAAACTCCAGCCATTCATCTGTTCAATACTTGCCGGATAATCCCTGCCCACAGCCCCTTCCCACGAGAGCTCAGCTCCCCCCGAGACCATCTCAACCCTGTGTTTATCCCTCTTTTTCTCTTCACATCCCCTGCCGTCATCCTCATGGACAACAGCATCCGTTTTTAATGAACTGGTGACTCCCTTTGATCTGACAGCCCTCAGCCTCCCCACCGGCTTGAGCCCCAGCCCCACACCCCACCTCCACCTGCCAGCAGGCCTGCGTCCCTAGGTCCCCTGTTCCCTCCACACAGGTCTGCAGCAGGAGCTGGACAGGACACACGGTTGCTCACCTCAAATCTCCGCAGCGGCCCTCTTCCTTTCCCGGTCTCTTTGTGGACAGCCCCATCGGTGTATCTGTTGGTCTGTGTTTCCTAGAGCTGCTGTAACAAATGAGCACAGACTGGGTGGCTTAAAGCAGCGAAGTTTATCCTTTCGCAGCCCTGGAGGTCCCAGCGTGGGCAGGCCTGGCTGGCTCCCGAGCCTCCGGTGGAGGATGGGCCCCTGGCCTCCTTCAGCTTCTGGGGATCCCTCGGCTCGTGGCAGCAAAACTCCAGGCTCTGCCTCTGTCTTCACTGGCCTCTCTTCCGTGTCATCCTCTTCTAAGGACACTTGTCATTGGATTTAGGGCCCGCCCTGATCCAAGATGATCTCAACTCAGAATCCTTACCTTAATTACATCTGTAGAGACCCTTTATTCAAATAGAGTTGCATCACAAATTCCAGGTGGACATACCTTTTGGGAGACCACCACTCAGACCCCTGCACCTCTCCAGCTTCCAAACCTGAAAAACACAGCATGCTGCCGGGCGCGGGGGCTGCTTGCTGTAGCCAACAAAGGGCCAGGTGATGCGGTCTGGGACTCCTGAGGAAATAACTCACAACTGATGGACCTTGACCAGTGGGGGACAAGAGAAGGAGGAAACCCCCTGCAGTGGTAGATAAACCCCCGTCCCATCCTGTGGACCTCCTTCCACTCTTCTGAAGAAGGCTAGTGAAAAAAAAGATAAAATCAAATAAAAATAAAGAAGGCTAACGAGCCAGCCTGCCTACCTCTTCCAAGCTCTTCTCCAAGTCGCCCACAAAGTACAGCCTCTCCTCTCTCCTTCCCTAGCCTCACTTCCCGTGGCCGCTGGTCTGCACCCTGTGGGCTTGTGCCTCTCCAGTAGATTGTTAGCATGTTGCTGCTCGCCTCAAGCCTTGTTTTCCAGAGGAATGAAGCTGCGACTCTGTACAGCTGTGCCCTGAGTTCCCTTCGAAGGGGCTGGGGTTAGGATGTTAGCTGTGGGCTTTATGTATATAGCCTCTATCATGTTGAAGAAGCTCCTTTCTATTCTTAGTTGATTGTGTGCTTTTTATCATGAAACTATGTGGAATTCTGTCAAATGTTTTTTCTGCATCAATTGAGATGATCATGAGTGTTTTTAAAATTTTTTCCTTCATTATATATATATATATATATTTAACATCTTCATTGGAGTGTAATTGCTTTACAATGGTGTGTTAGTTTCTGCTATATAACAAAGTGAATCAGCTCTACATATACATATATCCCCACATCTCTTCCCTCTTGCGTCTTCCTCCCTCCCACCCTCCCTATCCCACCCCTCTAGGTGGTCACAAAGCACCGAGCTGATCTCCCTGTGCTATGCGGCTGCTTCCCACTAGCTATCTATTTTACGTTTGGTAGTGTATATATGTCCATGCCACTCTCTCACTTTGTCCCAGCTTACCCTTCCCCCTCCCTGTGTCCTCAAGTCCATTCTCTAGTAGATCTGCGTCTTTATTCCCGTCCTGCCCCTAGGTTCTTCATGACCATTTTTTTTTTTTTTGGATTCCATATATATGTGTTAGCGTACGGTATTTGTTTTTCTCTTTCTGACTTACTTCACTCAGTATGACAGACTCTAGGTCTATCCACCTCACTACAAATAACTCAATTTCGTTTCTTTTTATGGCTGAGTAATATTCCACTGTATATATGTGCCACATCTTCTTTATCCATTCATCTGTCGATGGACACTTAGGTTGCTTCCATGTCCTGGCTATTGTAAATAGAGCTGCAGTGAACATTGTGGTACATGACTCTTTTTGAATTATGGTTTTCTCAGAGTATATGCCCAGCGGTGGGATTGCTGGGTCGTATGGTAGTTCTATCTTTAGTTTTCCTTCATTATATCAATGGAATGTGTTACACTGATTAATTTTCATATTTTGAACCACGCTTGCATTTCAGGAATAAATGCTGCTTGGTCATGGTGTATAATCCTTTCAATATACTGCTAAATTCACTTGCTGTTATTTTATTGAGGATTTTTGCATCAGTATTAATAAGGGATAATTTCACTGCATCCTGTACATTTTGGTGTTTTTTTTTCATTTGTTTCAAGGTATCTTTAAGTTTCCCTTATGATTTAACCTTTGACCCAGTGGTTGTTGAGAATGTGCTGTTTAATTTCTACATATTTGTGAAATTTCCTATTTTGCTTCTACCGTTGATTTCTAGTTTCATTCCATTGTGTCCAGAAAAGATACTTTGCATGAATTCAATCTTCTAAAATTTATTAAGATTTGTTTTGTGACCTAACATACAGTCTATCCTAAGAATGTTCCACATGCTCTTGAGAAAAATGTGTATTCTGCTGCTGTTGAGTAGGGTATTCTGTATGTCTATTAAGTCCAGTTAGTTTATATTGTTGTTCAAATCCTCTATTTCCATATTTATTGATCATCTGTTTGATGATTCTATCCATTATTGAAAGTGGGGTATTGAAGTCTCCAACTATCACTATATAACCCTCTTTACTTCTGTTGATATTTGCTTTATAAATTTTGGGGGGAGGGTGTCTGTTGTTCAATGCACATATGATTTTAATTGTTATATCATCTTGATGAATTGACCCTTTTATCAATATATAATGTCCTCCTTTGTCTCTTATAACAGTTTTTAAACTTAAAGTCTGTTTTGTCTGATGGTAGTATATCACTATCTCTTTTGGTTTAGCTATTTGCATAGAATATCTTCATTCTTTCACTGTCAACTCATTTGTGTCTTTAGATCTAAAGTGAGGCTCTTCTGGACAACACATAGTTGGATAACGTTTTCTTTATCCACTCTGCCAATATCTGCTTTTTGAAGGTCTAATCCATTTACATTTAATGTAATTACTTATAAGGAAGGACATCTGCCATTTTGCTATTTGTGTTCTGTATGTCTTATAGATTTTTTGGTCCCTCACTTCCTCCATTGCTACCTTCTTTTATGTTTAGTTGATTTTTTCATAGTGACACACTTTGATTTCCTTCTTACTTACTTTTGTGAATATTTATAGATCTTTTCTTCATGGTTACTATGATACATTTAAAATCTTAAAGTTATAACAATCTAATTTTAATTGCTATCAACTTAACTTCAGTAGCACACACTCTGCTCTTATACAGCTCCTTACCCACCTCTTTAATGTTGTTGTTGTTACAAACTACATCTTTATACACTGTGTGTCCAACATCATATTACTTTGATTTTTATGCCTTTGTCTTTTAAAACATGTAGAAAATAACAATAATACTGGCTCCTATATTTGCCCATGTATTTACTTTTATCAAAGATCTTTATTTGTTTATCCAGCTTTAAGTGGCTCTCCAGCATCCTCTCATTTCAACCTGAAAGAGTCCCTTTATTATTTCTTGTAGGGCAAGCCTGAATTCACCAAAACAAACTTTCTCTGGAATTACCCAATGGGATCTAATTGCTTGAATCGTTACTTAGGTAGTACCTGTGTTTATACTCAGGAGTCCTTGAGGCCAAAGACAGATGGAAGGTCATGAAATGCTGCCTTCAAAGGTCAATAATTCCTTCCTGGATGGGGCAAAGGCTCACCAAGGTCTCTTCTGGATCTCTGCTCCTCTGGTGCCAAGTCTGTGCAGGAATCATTCAGGCTTCCTCGGTTGCTTTAGGAAATAACTATTTGTTTCTGAGCCACCAGATAGGAGGCCTGGGGAGGGGGAAGAGATTCCTTGTGTACAGCTGTCTCAGTTTCCAACCGAATTCCCCCTGTGTATCCATGTATTAAATTAATCTGTCCTTTTCACTTGTATAATGAATAGATACCTTTATAATATCTACACTTAAAGCTATCAAGATGGTCCTGGAGATTGTGAGCGGTATGAAGGCATGGACTGCATTTCTGTTACTAGCACAGGGCCTAGCCACAGGGGTAGCTCAAGAAAGGACAAATAAATGCATGAATAGATGTGAATCAGCGAAGGCTTTGAGCTAGTAAAAAATTCCAGAAACTCACTTACTTTATAATCTAGGGGCTCCAAAGCAGACCACAGACTGACATTACAGAGTATTTAAGTGGCCATTAAGTAAGCTATTACTCTAATGCAGTAACCCAACGTGCTTAATTACTTTAATTACTTTGAGCAGCAAGAATTCGTTGGCCACCGACTATCAGTCTGGGACGGTGCCTGGCGCCAGGGCAGGGTTGGAGGAGGGTTTACACGAAGTGGGAGAGTTGGTGTATGGATGGTGATGTGTATAAATAGGGGAACATGAGCCATGCGCAAGCGGTCTGGGCGTCTCCCCAAAGGCGGCTGGATTGGGAGGCTCTTGCGTGGTGGGGAGGGAGGCAGTGGGAATCAAGCTCTGTCTGGCCCCTTTTGCTGCGGTTTAGATGACCTTCGCTTTGCTGAAAATCAGTGCTCGCGTCTGTAAACAAGAGTCAGAAGTCCTCTTGCTCTCAGGAGCTCTCTGGAAGGAACAGGGGTTTGTAAAGGTCAGAGGTTGGCAGTTGGATTTCCTCCGTCTGAACTACCTGTGTTTGGCTCAGATATTAATGACCCCCAAGGCTGTTCTTAAATTTTATCTCAAACATGTAACTTTTTAAATCTCCTCACATATAAAATGCAGGCAATTTCACATAAAGATCCAGTTTTCTAGCTTTGCTGGGAAAAATCGGGAGATCTGGCAACAGCGACCCACTAGCCCAGAGTGGCGTCTGCTGCTTTCCTGTTCACTCAGCCTCTCAGTCCTTTCTAACCTGGCCAGGCTTGGTCTAAACTATCGGCCAAGTTTCAGGACGGGTATCTGAACAGGAGGGGTTCACGTGATTCTCATGAGGGAATGCCAGTGGGGTTGGAGGGCGGGAGAGTGCTCCCTAGTGAGTTAGATCAGAACATCTGAGTGTGTTTTCAGCCCCAGAGGTTCCGAAGGTGCCCTCTCTCCGCTTCTTCATCTGAGAATCACGGGCCATCATGAGCTACAGGACAGAGGAGAGCAGTGGGGCAAGGGAGAGGGCTGTGACAGTCATTTATTTACATGTGATGAGGAGAGCTAGCATCCCTTTAATGCCAGCACGGGTCTGGCATTGCTCTCAGCCCTGACAGCATTACCAACCCATTTTACAGACGGAAACTGAGGCACAGAGACATTAGTAACTTTTCAAAGAGCCCTAGGATGGCAGGTGACAGAACCAGACAGCCTTGTCCAGATGAAATCAGAGTTGAGTGAGGTGGACACAACCAAGAACCACGGAAAGTCTTCGAGTGGAAGAGTGACAGGTAGAAATCAGTGTCGGTGAGCGCAGTTAATCAAGGTGGGCAGAGCAGAGCCTGCAGGTTAAACACTCATTGAACAGATGGTCAAACAATTTCCACAAAGAGCTTTTACTCCAGAACAGTGTGTTACTTTCAGCATACTGGTAACCTCCTCGGGACACAGTCTTAGGGAAACCAAGTAAGAGGCAGCTCTGGGTTTTAAAAACCAACCTCATTTTTTAGGTAGATTCACCTTTGTGCTGTTGCACCTTTCAGATGGATACGGGATTGAAAGTGTGATACTGGCCCCTGGAATTTTGAGAGGTGGGCAGACCGCTATGGAGACAAAGCCCACCTTCAATGTCATAACTAATTGTCATGGGTGGCCAGTGGAAGTCAGCATCACTATTTTATACTCATACTCTTACTTCACAAAAAGTACCAGGCGTTCCTATTTCAGACGGGTTTCCCAAAGGCTCAAAGTTAAGAAATTCATCAAGCGCTAATGGAAGTCAACAGGAAACCCATCTTCTTCCTAAGGCCAGTTTTTCCAGTAATGCACTTAGCAAAGCCAGGGAAATGGCCGGTGGCGTTTATGACAACGGGAAACTCACTTATCTGTTACTTCAGCCTCTTTGTGGACTGTTGGGAATCGGAGATGAGGAATAGGTTATGGAGGTGATCTCCAGAGGGAGAAAGTGAAAAGTGGAAAAGAAGGGTCGGATATGGAAGAGGAGAAAGCGTCCATAGTGAAGTGGATGTGACATTAGAGTCCGCACGACACTGTACTCAGTTACTTCCCGCCACTTGAAGAGGGACCGGTTTGAAATACCTGAGAGCTGTACACAGACCTTTGCGAGATAAGTTATAAGAAGCACTGGTGCCCCCAGTTACCTCTGAAGATTTTCTCTTCAATTAAAACAGGATTCCTCTCTAGCCAATAAGTAAGGAGGATCTGGTTCAAAGGCTCTCAGGCTGCCACCTGCTACTTCAAAAGCGCTTTCAATCCCCTGAGCAATTGACTATAGGACATTTGCACTCCTGGGTGCCGTTTCTACCATTTTCTAGACATGCTGTCTCTCTCTTTTTTTTTTTTTTTTTTTTTTTGCGGTACGCGGGCCTCTCACTGTCGTGGCCTCTCCCGTTGCGGAGCACAGGCTCCGGACGCGCAGGCCCAGCGGCCATGGCTCACGGGCCCAGTCGCTCTGCGGCATGTGGGATCCTCCCGGACCGGGGCACGAACCCGTGTCCCCTGCATCGGCAGGCGGACTCTCAACCACTCGCCCCCAGGGCAGCCCCATGCTGTCTCTCTCTGCCTGAAGGAAGGAGCAGTCTGTGAAGGTGGGCTTCAGTACAGACCTGATGCATATCTGTCAGCCTTTATGGCTGTGATGGTAGAAGTGGGACAAAAAAAAAAAAAAAAAAGTCCTATTTTGATGGCTGAAAAATACAGATAGGTCAGGATTTTAAGGGCATTGATAAGGAATCTGGATTTGGGTTCTACGTTTAATATTAAACGTTGAAGTGACTGAAAATTCCCCATCTGTGTTGCGGCAGGTACTCTGCCATCCTATAAACAGGGCCTATAAACTACAAAAAGGTTATCCTAGAAACGTGTAAAAGTACTCTAAAGCACGCTAATTATTAGAGAAATGCAAATTAAAAAGAAAAAAACACAGTGAGCTCACCCATTAGGATGGCCGCTATCAGAAAAAATAAAATAACAAGTGTTGACAAGGGTGTGGAAAAAGTGGAACTCTTGTGCCCTGCTGGTAGGAATGTAAAATGGAATAGCTGCCATGGAACACGGGGTGGCGGTTCCTCAAAAAGTGAAACGAGAGAATTACCGTAGGATCCAGGAATTCCTCTTCTGGGTAGATATCCAGAAAAATTGATAGGAGAGTCTTGAAGAAATACGGGTACACCCTTGCTCGTAGCAGCATCATTCATAATAGCCCAAAGGTGGAAGCAACTCCACTGTCCATTGATGGATAAACAGATAAACAAAATGTGGTTTATACAATGGAATATTATCCATCCTTAAAAAGGAAAGAAATTCTGACACATGGTACAACATGGATGACCCTTGAAGACATAATCTGAGTTAAATAAGCCAGACACCAAAGGTCAAATTCTGTATGATTCTGCTTAAATAGGTACCTACAGTAGTCAAATTCACAGAAAGACAAAGTAGAATGGTGGTTGCCAGGGGCCGGGGAGGGGGAAGAGGGAGTCATTATTTAATGGGAGCAGAGTTTCGGTTTTGCAAGATGAAACGATTTCAGGAGATCAGCTGCATAGCAGTGTCAATGTAGCTGACACTACTGAACTGTACATTAGGAAATGGTTAAGATGTAAAGCTTACCTTATGTATTTTTACCACAATTCAAAATAAAAAGAGAACAAAACAAAAAAAAATACCCTAAGGCAATCTGCTCCAAGGGTTCCATAAAGTGTATCTATTTTCTCTTCCCAAAACAATGGGAATTTGCTGAAATTTTCACCAATAACACCTAGCACCTTTGTAGAAATAACCTCATTCTCACTGAGGTGGAATTTAATCATTGCCAAACTTGTACAATGTGTCAGGCACGTTATTAGACACCTTATATGCATTTTAATTCAGTCCTTACAGACTAATTCATTTATTCAACAAATACACATTGAAAGCCTACCCGGGGCCCAATGCCAGGTGTTCAGTGATAAACAAAGCAAGTATGTTCCTAGCCAAGGGCGGTGGGGTGTACAGTGATACAGTGAATGAACAAACAAAATAACGACAACAGTTATAAATTACTGAAAGTGCTGGGAAGAAACAAAGTGGAGCTGGGCTCGAAGAAGACCTACTTTTGATAAAATGATCAGACAAGGGCTCTGAAGGTGTGATATTTAAACCGAAAACTAAGGATTAGTAGGAGCCCAGTCATGCAAAAAGGAGGGAAAGAGCCAGTATAAGGAGAGGAATCGGCGTGCGCAAAGGGCACGTGATGGGCGTGGGAGGGGGGACTTGGGATATTGAAGAAGTTGATAAAGGCCGGTGTGGCTGGGCTGTCATGGTCATTGGAGTGTAGAACAAGGTGAGCTGGAAGGTCAGCAGAGCTGCAGCAGGTGGGGTTTGTAAGCTGCGGTAAAGGGTGAGGGTTTGATATGCGTGTTGGGGAAACGCTGGTGGCTTGTGAGCAGTGTCAAGGAAGACCCAATGGTCACCCCAATCTAACGCCGCTTAGACCTCATGGAAAATTCAGACAGAAGCATGTCCACTGGATTTGACCTCCGGGGGAAGCAGGGTGTCTTCGTCAGCTCGAGCTGCCGTGACAAAATCCTATACGCTGGTTGGCTTCAACGACAGACATTGTTTTCTCACCATCCTGGAACTGTGAGAGTTCTGGAACAGGCCGGGAAGTCCAAGATCAAGATGACGGGCGATTCAGTGGCTGGTGAAGATTCTCTCCCTGCCTTGCAGACGGCCACCTGCTGCCATGTCCCCACTTGGTGGGAGTGGGGGTGGGAAGGAGGAAAGGGGGAGTGTGTGTGAGCCCTCTGATGTCTGTTCTTCTTGACAACATGAAATAAAGTATACACTAGTTAATTTTTTTTTAACTTGGAAAGGGTGAAAGCAAATATAAGTGTGTTAATTATTTCTCAAAGCAAGGAGTCAATAAATACTGTCTAGAAGTAAGATATGTAGTTTAGAAAGTTATTTTATTTTCTTCTTAACTTTAGCAGAATCTTTTAGGAAACTGTACTCCCAGGGATAAAGAGACATTTATTACTTCAATAATTC
This sequence comes from Delphinus delphis, assembly GCF_949987515.2. Classification (NCBI taxonomy): domain Eukaryota; kingdom Metazoa; phylum Chordata; class Mammalia; order Artiodactyla; family Delphinidae; genus Delphinus; species Delphinus delphis. The sequence continues at coordinate 55,985,888 of NC_082701.1, forward strand.
CTTCATTTTCAAATGGAAGTTATCTACAGTTAGCATTTTTAAAAACTCACACACACACACACACACACACACACACACACACACTGACATGGAATGATCACCCATATCATGGCATTACTATTTACTTAATGCTCCCATTTGAAAAAAAAAAAGACACAGTAATATATACTCGTTTACTTGTATTTGCATAAAATGTTTAGCAACAGTGGTTGCCTTTGGAGAGAGAAACTGGAGGATCTGGGTTAGAGAGTCATACTCTACTCTGTATTTCTTACAGATTTTTCAGTGTATGCATAAGCTGTTCATTGTTTAAAAAAAAAAAGATGGGACTTCTCTGGTGGTCCAGTGGGTAAGACTCCGTGTTCCCAATGCAGGGGGCCCAGGTTCCATCCCTGGTCAGGTAACTAGATCCCACATGCATGCCACAACTAAGAGTTCACATGCCGCAACTAAGACCTGATGCAACCGAATAAATAAATATTTTTAGAAAAGAATAACTGGCATTATAAAGTATATACACACTGTGTATATACATATATAGGAGTGTGTTTGGATACTGATTTGAACCATACCACAGGGAGGGAGGGACACAGGTCAGGTCAGGTTCCTGGGCGATGCCCTTGGGACCAACACCTGTAGAAGGAAGAGGAGGGGGAAGGCTTGGGCAGGGGCTGATCCCAGCTGTGACACGGGCCCCTCGTCCTCTGCCAACTGGGCAGGAAGCCCTCAGAAATGCCGGGAGCCTGCTGGGACGACCAGGCCTTTTCTCCCTGCTCCGTCATTGGATGGGGCCCTCCTGGAAAGGGGCGTGACTTCCGGCCCTCAGTCTGGAGGTGCTGACAGCTGGAGGCCGTGTGCTGACAGCACTCCCGCAGCTGGGGCAACACGTCCTTCACTAACGGGGTCTGGCTGGCACATCCGTGTCCACACCGCAGAGACTGGTGTCAGGGACAAGGAGACGGGAGGGGAGAAGGGCTGAGGTCCAGAGCAGTACTGGGGGTCACTGTGTGTCAGGCTGGCCCGCAGCTTCTTCCACTGCAACGAGAGGGAAGAAGGAGGGGTAGGAAGGAGTTGGGTGAGTGCTAATGTGCGTGGATGTCTGGTGGTAGGAAGGTGTAGACAATCCCCGTCAGCATCTACGTTCTCAAAGAGGCTTTGAGAAATGCTGGAGGGATCAAAGGTAAGAAACGCTGTCTCAGGAGCTGGGGAAGTGGGCCTCCTGGGGACATTTAGGAGAGTTGCACCCTTCTGTGCCCGTGGAAGGCTGTGGTGGGGAAGTTGAAGCAGGACCAACCATCCCTAAGGCACCATCTCTTCCCGCAACTCAGCAGCTCAGGCCCAGAAGGTTGAAGGCAGGATTGGCCTTGCATTTCCACGGCCAGGAGAGCTTAGGGGAGGAAGAGGGGGCTGAAGGCTTCTGTAGGAGAGGAGCTCAGGCTCAGAAGAGGTGTGGAACTTATTCAAAGTCACACAGCCGGTAAGTGGTTGGGAACCAGATGAGAGAAAGTAATGCAGCCCTGGCGTACCAAAGTCAGAGTCCTGGCAGGAAAGACAGGGCACACTCCCGCTGGGTAATGTGGCAGCTACTTAAAAGATGCTGGAGGGGAGAACACAGGGAGGGCATGTGCCTTGACGCTGGAAAGGGGAGGTGTCGTCACCCCCCTAGGCCCGCAGAGGCCAGGCGGACAGCCATTCCAGAACCTGGTGACAGCAAGGCTGTGTGGGAGGACTTCCCAGCAGGAGCTGTGTCTTGCCGGACAGGAAGCCACCAGCCTCTGATGACCCAGCGGAGAGGAATCCTGGGGCATAAATACCTGTTCTGCAGTCTCCCCACCACGCCCTGCCCCTTGGCCGAGGGCCAGGGAAGCTGTGGGCCCAGAGCAGGGGGCCACGAGGGCCAGGGAGCCGGAATCAGCACAGGACCTTGACTCCTCTGGACACCAGCCACCAAAGCAATCTGGGCACCAAACTTCTTTTATCCATAAGACAAGAGCCATCATCCCTCTTCTGTGATGTGCAGAGGGCTCCTCTTAGACGGCCACGCGCCTGCGACGTCGCGAGGCGATGTGTCCAACTAAGCCCGGTGGGCACACGGTCCCCGAGGTGCAGCTGGAGCGCAGCCTGGGAAAGGGTTTCCTCTCGGCGGAGCCCTCAGGCCACGCGGTGTCAGATCCCGCGTCTGCCTGGCCAGCCTGAGCTGCGGGCCCGGGCAAAGGCCCGCCTCTGGCCGGCAGCTCCCCGCAAGGAGAGGGTGGGTCCGGGGCGCGCCGGGGACAGGTTCCCTCCTCTGGGCGCTAGGGCGCCGCGACCCTCTCCCCACCGCCGCAGCCGTCGGAGCGACCCCTGCGGGCGGGCATCTGGGCGCAGTGGGGCACAGGGCGGAGCGAGCCTGCAGTCGCCAACCCGGGGCCCGCCTCGCTGCGGAGTCGTGGCGGGGGGACACGGGTTTCGGTGACGGGAACCGGGCTCCGGGCCAACAGCTCAGGCAGCCCAGGAAGTGCGACCCTTGCGGCGGGCAGCTGGGGGGCCGGCCCCCGGGGGAGCTGGAGGGTCGGTGGGCGGAGCGGCGGGGGCTCGAGCCCAGAACCAGAGAACCTTCAGGCGTAAGAGATGTTGGGCATCTTTCGGCTCAAGTATCCTACTCTACAGGCGGGGAATTTTAGGGCCAGAGAGTGACCCGACGGGGGTCGTGGGCAGCAGGACCTGGGGGAAGAGGGACAGGAGGTGGCCCGTGAGGCGGCCTGTGCATTTCTGAGGGAGAGGGGCTGCCTGCCACGTTAACCCGACCGAGGCCCGAGGCGAGCACCCCATTAGGTAAGCGCAACAAGCCAACCGAAAGAAAACATAAACCCTACAGTTGTGCTCAAATTCAATTCGCTCCTCTGCAGGTTTCTCGAGGGCAAAACTTCTGAATAAGTTTATCCAAGGGAACCCTTTCTCCGGGTCTGGGTGGCCGCGTTGTGCTGACGGCCAGGCTCGGGCGTGGGGCACCCCTGACTGCTGAGCCATGACTGGGGGCAGAGGCTCCAGCTGGGTTCACGGTCAGCCTCGCCACCAACTCCGCACAGGCTGGCCTCGGGTTGCGCCTCCGCAGAACCTGCAGCGGCCCCCACGCCTGGAGATTTCGGGGCGCGTCTCTGGGCTCCAGAGCGCAGCGAGCGGACCAGGCGAGTGGGCGGAAGGGTCAGAGCGCGGGGTCACTGTGCAGGTCCGCTCCGCCCGCCCCGCCCCGCCCCACGTAACGGTCCGCCGGGCGCTGCTCACTGCCGGATCACCGTGCGCGTGAGGCCGCGGAGCCCAGCTCTGCGCGCTGCCGATTGCTGGGCGGTCGGGGCCGAACGCGCTCGGGTGGCCTCGGCGGCGACTTGGCCTGGGGAGCGCTGGGCTCCGCGGAACTCTCCGGGCAATTTCTGATGCCCATGCCTTTGCTTCCTCTCTCTCCTTCCTTTCACCCCCGGAAAAAGAAGTCCTAAATATAGCCGGCGGACTCGCTCACTCTTTTTTCTTTTACACTGGACTTTACTAACCCGCAGGACAGACACCATTTTTGTTAGGATTATCAAAAAAACAAAAAAATTTAAACCATGGCATTCACACCCAACCAGGCCTGAAGTTAGCCATGTGGGAGCTACAATTCGCCTGAACACGCACAAATCATAAACCACTATTCCCCTCCCCCCAAATCCACAGAAGTCCACAAACTCTAAGCCGCCTCAGGATAGGAGGGACTTCACTTCCCCCCGAAATAATGTGAATTTGAAGAAACCCTTCGGAGACACTAACATTTTCCCTGTCGCTTAAAAAAAAAAAAAAGTCCGTCTAAGCTAACGCTCAGAAATATATTCTCATGTTTTAGAAGTTTAAAATAAACTTATAATAAGTTAATGTAATTAAAAAACTAACGGTAGATAAATCACTTCCGAAGAAGGAGAGGGGAAAAGAGGACTGGAAAGAAAATTTCCCTGAGAATATAAAAGGAGGAGGAAATCCTCCTCCTAAATTATTTTCCCCTCAGCCATTCTATAAGAAGATGTCTTGGGCTTGAGAGTTACCAGGGGGTCGCGCAGAGCACAGCTGGGCGCGGGGGCCCGGTGGGGGGCCGCAGGGTCACCCAAACCCTCCCGGGTCGCCGCCCCCTCTCTCGATCAGAGATGCTCATGGCCTACGGGCTTCCTCTGTGTGCTCCCGACGGAGGGGAGCCGGGCCCGGGGCGGGACTGCGGGACTCGGGACACTACCTCGAGAGGGGACAGCGAGGGGACAGCGCAGCAGGGTGCCCGGGGCTTGGTGGTTCCGCCGCCCGCGCGGACCGGGAAGGTAGCGGGGGCAGCGCTCAGCCGGGGGCCGCGCGGGGGTCGGGATCGGAAGGAACATTCTGTCCCGGAACCGCGCGGGGCCAGGCGTGGGAGGCCCGCTGGCCCCTCCGGGTCGCCGGCATCCAGAACTTCCTGAGTGCCACCGGGGTGACTGGAGCACCCGAGCTTCCAACCGGAACGCGGGGCAAGAATGCAGCAGAGTTCGGTCCCCGCCCCGACCGGGAGGGTCACTTTGCGGAGGAAAACCCGGGAGACAGGCTTGGAGTGGACTTGAGGTGCAACTCGGGGATCGATTTGCTCCGAGTTGACGTTTGACTTAGAAAAAAACATCGATGGTAAAAAAAAAACCACCACCTAATAATTCGTGTAACAGGTCAGCAAACCGAACCGTCTCCTAAATGAAGGCGAATGTTGGCTTTGATATTTATTCATGGGAAGGGAGAACATTTTCTTCACCTAACGTCCTCAACACCCTCATATCCGGACAAAACTTTCTACACGTGACTTTCACACTCACTTTTTGACCAGGAAAATTTCCCCCAGCCTTTAACTCCTTGTTAATTTCTCCCTTCTTTCTCGCGACTTTTCTTTCCTCAGCACTTTCGGAAGCGAGGAAAGAATTTTTCCTGAGGATGGTTTACACCGACCCCAGTTAACCGGCAGCTGGAGAGAGATCAACTCCTGGCAAAGAATAAGTAGGAAAGACTTAGGGCTTCCCTGGTGGCGCAGTGGTTGAGAGTCCGCCAGCCGATGCAGGGGACACGGATTCGTGCCCCGGTCCGGGAAGATCCCACATGCCGCGGAGCGGCTTAGCCCGTGAGCCATGGCCGCTGAGCCTGCGCGTCCGGAGCCTGTGCTCCGCAACGGGAGAGGCCACAACAGTGAGAGGCCCGCGTACCGCAAAAAAAAAAAAAAAAAAAGTTTGACAGCGATTTCCACTTAAACTTCCTAAACCGGTGCCAGTCCCGGAAGGGCCCCCCCCTCCGAATCCCGGCGTGGGGTGGGCGGGCATCTCCGGCCTGACTCTCGCTCCTCCACCGCCCTCCCTATTTCTAACACACGCACACACGACGATCCCGCCCGCGAAACATCTGGATGGGGACTCGCGTCCCCACACAGGGACAACTGCAGCCAAGGCTGGCTCCTGGGGAGCAAGTGCGGAAGTGCGCGCGGGAGCCGGGGCGCAGCGCTAGGTCTCTCCAGCATCCTTCCTTCCAGCTGCTCCTGTCACCAGCCCCCTGGCTCCGCCCCTCGGAGCCCGCCCCTTGTCTCAGCCAATAGCAACCTCCGACTGCTCTCCACTGCTCCAAACCCTTTCCACACCCCCACGTTCCGTGAGCCGGTTGGCTGTCGAACCCTCAGCGGAGCGGCTGGATTTGCATGGTGCTCCGTGTTTCTGGTAGGTGGAGCGACCCGTCACTCCCGGTGGCCGGGCCCGCCCACTCTGCCTGGGTCCCCGGCTCTCTTCCTGCGCAGTTCTACTTCGCAGCCTCCGCGGGGAAGCGCCGGGGCAGCAGTCAAGGCTCGGTTCGCAGGACCGCGGGAAGGCAGCCCCGGCGAGCGGCCGTGCAGCGCGCACCGTTTGGAGGGGCCCGGGCGCGCGAGTGAGGCGCTCTGCTGGCCCCGAGCGCGGCGTCGCAGCCCCCGACCAGCAGTTGCCGCCACCCGACTTTCGTTCCAGTTGCGGCTCCTCCGGGCAGCATGTCAAAAGCCGCCGCCGCTACAGCTGCCGCCGCCACCTGGGGAAGAGCAGCAGCAGCAGCGGCGGCCGCGGGCGCGCGGGGGCAATAAGCCGAACCACTCGGCGTACAGGGTACTCTCTCCGCGCTCACGGCTCCGGCGGGACCCGCGCCATGTGCTGAGCCATGCTCCTCGCCGCGCCCGCGGGCAGCGCATGGGGCAGCGCCTGAGCGGCAGCCGATCCTGCCTCGATGTCCCCGGCCGGCTTCTGCCGCAGCCGCCGCCGCCCCCGCCAGCGGTGAGAAGGAAGCTCGCGCTGCTCTTCGCCATGCTCTGCATCTGGCTCTACATGTTCCTGTACTCGTGCTCCGGCTCGTGCGCCGCCGCGCCCGGGTTGCTGCTGCTGGGCTCGGGGTCCCGCGCCGCCCTCGCCCCGCCGGCCCTGGCCTCAGGTCGCGACGGACCTCCCTCGAGGCTGCCGTTCCCGGCGGCGCCAGCCACCCAGTTGGCTCCTGGCGGGGAGACGGCCGAGGGCGCCGCGAGCCAGGAAGAGCAGAGTCCCGAGGCGCCGGACTCCCCCAGCCCCATCTCTAGCTTCTTCAGCGGGTCGGGCAGCAAGCAGCTGCCGCAGGCCATCATCATCGGCGTGAAGAAGGGCGGCACGCGGGCGCTGCTCGAGTTCCTGCGCGTGCACCCCGACGTGCGCGCCGTGGGCGCCGAGCCCCACTTCTTCGACCGCAGCTACGACAAGGGCCTCGCCTGGTACCGGTGAGTTTCCCCGGCAGGGCCAGGGCTGGGGCCTGGGGCGCCAGCCGCGATCCCGACGGGCAGAGGAGGGAGACGTGGCATGTGCTGGTGGAAGTGACAAGGGTACAGCTTCGGACCACCGGGGTCCGGGAGGGGCCGAGCAACGACCGCGCGGTGCTGGCCCGCAGCGCGGTACGTACGGGGTGCGCTGGGCTCCGCTCTCACCACAGTCCGGAGAAACTTCTCGAGGAGCTCTGGGGGCTCAGCGGCCCACGGTGCCCAAAGATTAATCGGGCGATCTCTCCTAAAAGAAGGAGGGCAGTGACTGCGACGGTGTTCATGGGAGCGCGCGACCCTCTAACTGTGGCCGCGGCCCAGACGAATCCAGCCAGCGTCGCTCGCATTTTATTTTTCCTCTCGGATCCGGGACGGTCTGCGCCCCGCCGGTCGCCGTCTCCGCCCCAGACCAACTTCTAGAGCAGCTTCTGCTGCCCAGATGGGGATGGGGTGAGAGCAACGCCGTCCTGCGGAGGCCAAGGGGAGTCTGTTCACCTTCCGAAGGGGGTCAGACCGGCTTGCGGCCGGGCAGCCTGGGCTCCGGAGGGTGAGCCAGCGGGCGCGTGGCGCGTGGAGCGGTGCTGGTCCCTGTCGGGCAAAGGCGCGCACTGCAGCCGGCGGGAGGCGCGCGACTTTGAAGGCTTAGCGGCGCCTGGGGCTCGGCCCTCCCGTTTCCGCCTCCCAGGCCGGGGTGCTGAGAGAGCCAGGGCAGGGAGGCGTGTCTCCGCGGGCCCTTGACACTAAAGGGTGCAAAGAATATTCGGGGCCCATTGATTGAGAAATGCGGGTTGCCCAGAGGTCGGGGCTTCTGTAAAGTCGGTTCTCTGGTCGGGTTGTGGGTTCGGTTCCAAAGGGACAGCGGCCCCTCGGGGTCATAATCACGACCCCTGCTCAAGGCTTCCCGCAGTCTTTGGGGTGAGCTGTGGGGTCGCTCGAGTTTCCGGTGAGGCGCGGGTGGGCCCGCGGTCCAGACTCGGGCCTTGGGAAATCCCGTCGCCAACCAGGGGCCAGGCCACCGGCCCCCACCCCTTCTCCCCGGTCACCATCTCCGAGCCCCGCAAACGTGACTTCCTCTAGCCCCCGGCACCCCTCCAGGCCCAGTTAGCCTCCAAGAGGGTGGAGACTTCGGAAAACAAAAGGGGAGAGTCGAACCAAACCCCATTCCCTGACCGTAGCCCCTCTTTGGGGACCGGGAGAGCTTGGAGGATAAAAGGGGGCTGACCGAGCGGATTAAAACCGCTCTCTTCCCAGCCTCGCCCTCCCCCTCCCTTTTGTCCTAATGTTTTTATTATTGTCAGGAGTTGCCCAAGTCTCGAGGTTTAGCCAGCTGTGACAGTCACCCTTCCCACTGTCCCCGGGCCCTCGACACCGTTTGTTGCGAATTCGAGCTCTGGAGCCCGAGCCTGGGTCCACGTCCCGGCCCTGGCAGCTGGCTTGTCGTGCGGGCCTCACTGCTCTCACCTGTGCAATGGGCGGCCCGGTTCTCCGACGCGCGGGTCAGGTGCCTGCCTGGCTGGCAGATGGGGGCCTCTCTAATTGCCAGCTATTGTCATCGATCGTATTGTCATTTCTGCCACCACCAATCCTCCTCCTCGGATGGCGATGCCGGGGGCCGGGACGTCAGGCTGTAACTAGCGCCCGTCCAGGTAGAACCCACCGGAGGCCGGAGGCAGCCGGGGATTTTCTGAGATCAGACGTAGTGGGGGCCGGCCTGGGAGGAACTGGCAGGAAAAGAACTGAATCCTTAATGTCGGGCGGTTCTAGAAGCACCTGGGTTGGGCAGTGGAAGTCACCACAGGCAGATTCGCGCAGTCTCTTAGGCGGCCGCCCTCCACCTGCCACGTTCCTTCTGATCGACTCAACAACGCAGAATAAAGAACGGAGTCGCCCTGGAAAGGCTGGCGGCGCGCCTGCAGCGGGGAGCGCAGCCCGGGAGCTTCGGGCGGGCGGGACCGGCGCCCGGGGCCGCTCGCATCGCGGCCCGCGAGGCGGCTGGGCTTGGGGGGCGCTGGGGCTTGGCCGGGCCGCGGGGAGCGGGAAGTGCATCCTCCTCCCGAGCCGCCTCCCTACCCTGATGATCCGGACTGTCTGGGCCCGGAGGCCCAGGGCCCGCGGCGATGACCCCGCGGAGCTCGCGGCTGGAGGAGCGAACTGAAGACGCAGCGGCTCGCCCGCAGAGCTGCGATCCCGGGCTGCTCCAGCCGCGCCGGGCGTGGCCGCAGGGTTAGTGGTTTTTTGTTTTCGTTTTTGTTTTAAGGAAAAAAGAATAAAAGAATCTTTTCAATGCCATCTGCTTAATTACAACTTTTAAAATAATTTAGAATATTCTGGATGTCTGGGCAAATGTGTGGACTTAATTATTTTGAAGGCGGCCGTTTTAACTGGAAAAACAGACACACCGGAGAAGAAGCCTGACCCAGAAGGCTTTTCCTAAAATCCGGTGTCTAGGGAGCACCCTTCGCCCTCCTCCTTCCTCCCCCCCCTCCCCAGAGTTCAGTCTGCGGGGCCCAGCCCAGCTGCTCGCCAGAGGTGCGCTGCTCGGCTTCATCTGTGCAATCAGGCAGCAGATTGGAGAAGGGTATAAATAGTAATTAGTCAGAGTTGCAGTTCAGAAACAAGTAGTTAAAGCAAGTCCTCGACGCTAGAAAATAGGAGACAGGAGAGACATCTTGAAGGCGTTAAACAACTACGGGCACGGATGGTTGAATCCAAGGGTCAGCGTCGTCGTCGGCTGGAGAATGAGATCTTGCCTATGTCTGAACGAGTGATTAGTAAATTTCATCGACTTACACAGCCCGGCTCCGGGCCTAACCAGTAACCCAGGGCCTGGGCGGATTTGCTTGAAGTCTCCCCAGTTGATTGTAGTTCCTTCCACGTGGCAGAACTAGACGCCATCAGCCCCAAAGGGACGGATCGCGGTGGGATGGAGCCTATCGTGGTGGCCACGCGGAGCTGACCCGCCACTGGCCAGAGGGTGGGCGGTTTGCCGCTGCCTTCCCCCGCTGCAAAAATCAGACGGTCCACCTGGAACCCGAGTTTGTTTTAGTCTGGGACGAAAACTCTTCCGGGTTTACTTTTCCAGTTCATCATCCAGCTCACTCTTGAATCAGGCCTCCCAAACTGAGCAGGTACTTACGAGGACCCCACGGAGTGGCTTATGAGGACTTCCGTTTAAACTGGCCCTTACCTTCTGTTGCAGGGGGTGATGGTGTCTGAGAAACGACAAACAGGTTCAGGAGAACCTCACACATACCAAGATGGAGAAACACCCACCCGGTACATTTAGGCATTCAACATTGATTTAAACTCTGAATGGTCTAAAATGAAGTATATACATTTCTTTAATAAGTTTCTCTTTTTGATTTGGCTTAAGTTTGGTAGATTTTCACAAATTTAATGACCTCAGTTTGAGATTTACTTTAACCAAATATTGTGGAATTACTGTTTTTTTGTATAGAAATATTCCTTAGACTTTACAGTGGCAGAAACTCCTTTCCCGCCTTGACTCTCCTTTCCATTTTTGGTTGTACAAACTAAGCTGACACTTTAATGCTGTGGCCACATGAAAAAAAGGTGCTGTGTGTGTGTGTGTGTGTGTGTGTGTGTGTGTGTGGTTGTTTTACAGGATTAGCAGATTTAATCCTCATTACCATCCTGTGAAGTAGGTACTTTTACAGATGAAGAAGCACAGGCCCAGAGAGGTTAAGCTACTGGCCCAGGATCTCACAGCTAGAAAGTGGCAAAGCTGATACACCAACCCAGGCAGTCCTGCTCCAGAGGTCACTCTGGGCCATTCTCCCTTGCTTAAATGACAGAACGTGATGTTGGTCATAAATGATGAATTCAAAACTGAGTTGTTGGGGTTTCTTTGTTTTTGGGGTTTTTTTTTTTTTTTGAGTTTTCTATTGCACCTCCAGTGACCTCAGTGAAGGTTGCTCACTTTGTCATTTACTTTAAAAGAAGACCAGCTCCAGAACAGGATAGTGAGGGCATCCAAAGTTAGTTTATAACCAGAGTGAGGATAATTACATCACTGTGGCAGTTTCCTTTCTCTGCCTGCACAGGACAGTGAGAATCAATGGAGTCATTAAAATGACAAAAATATCCTCAAGTATAAAGGCTGAGAAAACATGGCAAGGGTCCCCACCGAGAGGAAATTTATTCTCTTCTATGTGTCCTTTTTAAGGCTGGGAGACATGGGAGAATACAGGGTTAAATGAGATGTTCCAAAAGCTCTTGGAATGAATTTATTCATTTAAAAAAGTACAGTGCTTCAAATCAAGACTGAAAACTTGTATTTATTAACCAGAAGACAATTACAAAAATTACAACTAACACTTGGATAGAGCTCTTTAGAATTAGAATCTGAAACCCAGTGACTTTAGAAATCTCTGTCTCAAAAGAGAACTTTCCCTACATTTTAAATTTAACAAATGCTGAGAAAACTAATTTCTCCCCTCTTTTCCTACTCTATTTCTAAAAACTTGGTGGCAAAGACTGTTTCAGTCTTCCCTAAGGGAAATTTAAGATAAGATCTGATTGGGGATAATCCTTTTTGAAGTAATTGCATTTTTTCAGTCCAGGAGTTTAAATCAAGTATGCAGCTCACTTCAGGCTGCTGGGTGAAGATCAAAAATCTACATTTATATGCAACAATTTGAAATACAAACCATCATGTTACAAAGCTGTCAAGATTTATTAGCAAGACAGTGTAGCATGTGTTGGACTCTGTTTTCAATTAGGCACCTAAATTAGACCATAAAATGGTTGATTAATCTTTTACAAGTTGAGGGGAAAATATAACATAAATTAACCTAATCATAAGTGTTTTCCCAGATGCTCTGAGTTAATAAAATCGTCAATATTAAATAGCAACCTATTTGTTTTAGGTGAATAAAACGCTGAAGTGCATGAATTAAATTACACTTATCTTCCAGATGATATGCTATTATTGAACAGGTCTCTAAAAATCAGGTTGCAGCCCATGTCTTAAAAATATATATATCAAAATAGAATACTGCAATTTAACTAAGCTACTAAACTAGATTTTGTTTTTTTAATGGAGCCTGATTATTGAAAATTTACAATTTAATATAGACTAATATTTATAAAGGATATTTTTCCCAGCTAAAGTTGTATTACTTGCCATTTTAAAGTGAGCTGTCACAGCTTCTGTTTTTTTCTGGTTTGGTGTGTTTATTTTTTGTCTGAAGAAAAGCTTTGAGATAGTTTGAAAAATCAATATGTCCCAAAAACCTCATTTCAAATATCTATGCTGATGTACCTTTTGGTTGAAAACGTTGTAGAACGTAAGGTTTTCTGATTATATAAGATAAGCCTTTGAATCACTAAAATTATTTAGAATTAAAAGCACACCAGGAATTTAAAAAAAAAAAAAAAAGATTCACCAGTCGGTTATTGTTATGAATCAGGGAAGTGGCATTTATTTAAAGCTTCAGGACTGAAATACGTGACCAAGGCTGCCTGCTCACCACTTTCTATGTCAGTAGTTTTTCAATACTTTATGCTCTCAATTCTATGAACATGGAAATTAAGTTGATTGACAGAAACACAAAAAGTCCACTCTAAAGGCACAGCATAATGAGTGCTTCCTTTGCTGTGAATAGACTTAGTTTCCAGATAGGGTGCTACCTCTCTCTTTTAACAGTCAGTGATTTCAGACAGTAAGGGAAATTTCAGTGCTAGGCTGTCGGGATAGTCAGGAATCCCAGCAAAATGAATTCCCCAAGTATGTGGCATATTTTCAAGGGTAATGAGTACAATATGCTACCTACCTCAAATGAAAACATTTACCATGACTGAAAAGAAATAAGATACTGATATCTTTGAAAACTATTCGGGAGTAGAGCATGAAACATTAAAAAAATATATATTTAAAAGATTACCTTGTTAGAGCTCTCCTGTTCCTCTCAAACTATACCTAAATAAAACTAACATCAAATAAAACTGGTATTAGCATATATTCCTTTCTGATTTTAGATTTGGGGAAAAGTTTAGGATGCGAGGAGCAATTACTAGCCTACTAATATGATAATAAATACTTTTCATTCCAGCCAAGAGACTGTGTGAAAATACTGCTAGTGCTAATAATATCCCCGATTAATTTTCTCTGTACATAGATAAGGGTGACATTGGTTTCCTTTATATTATATCTGAAAGTATTCCTTTAAATATACATCTGTGACTTGAAAAATATTAAAAATAGCCTAAGTTACTGGGGCATTAAGAAAATGTGCTTCATTTTGTCATGGATGAAGCATTTTAAAATAGCAAAGTTGGAATGCAGTTTGTTGCCTCCCAAAGAGAGCTGCTTTTAAAAATTACGAGTCTAGATCTGGGGAGAGGGAGCTGGTATAAAGAGTACTGCCAGCAAGGCATTCATATTTTCTACCTGCATTTTAAAAGTATGTATGTGTGTATACACATACGTATTCACTGTGACTTTAAATTGATACATTTGTTACAGAACAGAGAAACTCTTGGCATAAAATATTTTTGCCCCTAAGTACCTATAGCAAATTTGTTAAAATAAGACTCTGGTTTTGTAAATTGCGTTTCAGCCCAAGCTAGACTGTTTTGTGCCAAGGGGTCACTTTTAAACCCCCTTGACTAGATTGTGAATGATTCCATGTGCGTTCAGCAAGCAACTTGGGGGCATATGATTCAGAATCCCTGTTTTTTCCCCGGATCTTTGCCCCACAATACTTAACAGGGTTACACTTACTTAGAAACCCACAAAATGCTGAAAGATGGTTCTGGGCAATACGAAGCTTGGGGCAACAAATGGAGAGTGAAAAAAAACCGCACGTACATAGTGGGAAGAGAAGTAGAAGAAGCAGATTTTTCACGCACACTCGATTTAATGAATGGGGCAGGAGGGAGGCACTGGTGACAGAAGTGTCCAACATGGCCCAGCAGGCGCGACGGGCCACGTGTCTGCTCTCTGGCAGCCAGAGGGGCGTCCGCGCGGACTCCCGGCTCTGTAAGGGTGGGCGACGCGCAGCCGAGGGCGCGGGACGTGCTCCGCGGCGGGCATGCCTCGGGGACCAGTCAGCACGGCCCCTGGGTCGCGTGGGACCCCCGCATCTGGTCCGAGGAGGCAGATGGCGGTGCCGCCTCGTGTCGGGGGCGGGGCCAGCGGCCTGGCTGCCCCTCCGCGCCGCGGGTCGCCAGCCGCGACCACGTGACCAGCCGAGCCCCGCGCCCCCGCCTCACCTGTTGGGCGCAGCTGGGCCTAGCATCCCGCGCTCGCAGAGGGTGATGCCGGCGGTCCCGGCCCCGCGCTGATTGGCCCTAGCAGCTGTCAGGAGACCAATGGCAGCCCGTCTGCATGATGGCCCCGCCCAGAGGGGCGGGCAGAGGGGCGCGCCCCGCCGGGGCCAGGCCCGGCTTCCCAGCTGCTGCGCATCCTGTCCGGGAGGCGAGCGGATGCTGAAACGCTCTCCAAGGCCGGCTTATCTGCTGATCTCTGTGTCTCTTCTCTGAACATTTGCCTCTGTTGGGTGGAGCAGTGAGGACGGAGTCAGACTTTCCCGTCCCTGCAACCGTGGCGTCGGACGTGGGTCTGAATGAATGAATTCTTCAGAGCCGGACTTGGAAGCTTTGTCTTTTTAGGGCCATAGTTTGGGCGCGGAAGAGGGTGGGGTCGGTTTTCAACCGGCACGTTTCTTTTCTTTCTCCCCCTCCGCCCCTTAGCCCCCCTCCTCACCTTTTTCTCTTTCGGGGAAAGAAATATATAATCCTCAATTCACCCACTTCTATAAAGGGTACTTAAAATGCGATTCAGCAAATTCAATAGATAACCAAAAATAAGTTAGTTCCCATAATGTGACCCGTTAAGTGACGGGATGAAGAGAAAAAGTGGGAAAGAGTCCGACGGATCGGAAAGGAGGGAAAGGAAAAGCAAATAATTCTCAGCCCCCTTCCGATTCCTGAATCTCCGCTCGACTGAGACCAGGGGCCCGTCCCTCCGCAGCCCACCCCCGCTGCTCCCCTAGGGTCCTCGAAGACACGCACTCCCGGGGCGCCCGCCCTCCTTCCCTCTGCCCCTACCCAGAGTGGTAACGCATGGCTCCCCGGGCAACCTGGAAGCCGCCTTTCTGCTCCCCCAGCTTGGGGGAGGGAGCACTGACCAGCTGACCCTCCCCTAGTGCTGTCCAGGCAGAATCCCAGCTCGAAAATGCCTCTTCTCGGGGTGGGCTTTACAGGGTGGCGTTGAGAATTCTGCTGTGTATTTGGATGAGGCAGCCTTGTCCTCCGGAAGTTTTTTCGGAGGTGCAGGAGATGACCTGTCTTAAAAGGGCAGGAAGCTCACTTAAGATATTGCTTATTGCTGCAGGAGATGTTGAAGAAATGCAGGATTTGGTCCACATGTTCATTAAAGTAGTCTCCCTGGAGGAGAAGACACACCCAGCCAACAATTAGAGAACAGTAACCTCCAGATCACTCCCGGTGCCTGCCGCACCCCCCAGCGGGAAGGCGTCTCCCTCCCCATCCTCCCCTCTGGCTGGAAACCCGTCCTGGCTCAGCCCAACCATTCCTCTCACGCGTGCTGGTCCTTGGGTCCCTGATGCCCTCCATCTGACTGTTCCAGCCTCCAGACAGTATATGTTGGTGCTGCCAGTTAACACAGATACACAAAGAAATAAACATCCTGTCCCACCAAAGAGCTTTTACAGATAGATGCCCAAATGTGTGTGGTAGAGGGTAGGAGAGCAAGGTAGAGAGGTCTCATCACTTTGTCATTGATTTGAAATACTTGATGGAGGAAGGGAAAGGTGACCATTTGAAGTCTCTTTCTGTAGTCGAAGTCATTCTTATAAGTCGTGTTGACCTTTTTTTTTTTTAACCTATTCCAGCAAGGATTTGTTGAGCACTTAGCTTTTAAAAATATATAGAGTTTATTTTTTTAGAGCACTTTTAGATTCACAGCAAAATCGAAAAGACAGAGTTCCCATATACGTCCTGCTTCTCACAGATACGGCTTCCCTGCTCTCAACCTAAAGCCCCAGAGCCACACACTTGTTTTTGTCTTTTTGATGAACCTGATGAACCTTTCTGATGAACCCATTGATGAACCTGCACTGCTCATCACTGTCGTCCAAAATCCATAGTTTACATCAGGGTTCACGCTTGATGCTACACATTTTATGGCTTTTGACGAATATATAATGACACGTATCCATCATTATAGTGTCATACAGAAAGTATCATTGCCCTAAAAATGCCCTGTTTGAGCATTTACTTTTAGCAAGGGCTCTCCCGGGCAGCACTTGAGGTCCCAAGGAGGTTCAAGAGATGTGAACTTGTCCTTGAGGTGCCCCGTTAGTCGGTGAACTATACAGGCTTCAAAGAGGTCTCAAAGCAAGCTCGGCATTGGCTAAAAATAACCATTAGTCCTCCTGAACCACGATTACATCTAAAAACCATTTTAAGGAGATGAGAGTGATAAAATATTCAATAGTCAAAATTAAGAAATGTGATTTTGTATTTTATTTTCCGGGAACCTTCCAGAGAGAGCTAAGGAGAAGAAGGAAGGAGAGGGAATGTCAGTCACTAGGTGATGTAATAGGAAAAAAGATAGCTCCGCCTTAGCGATTGAGGCCTGTTGTGTGCAGGCCAGTGGCCAGCGTGCATTTCTTCTTAGCAGTGATACTTCCTGTGTGATTTTCCACATTCTGCAGAGGAGGAAAGGGGACCTCACAGAGATGGCCAAGGTCATACAGCTGTATCTGTAGGTGACTTAGCGTCCTGATCCCAGTGCCTCCCTGAGGGCCCTTCAAACTCTACGACATGGAGCTTCTCTCCGTGGCTGAAATGTGACAAGATGTTCCTTCCGGACCAGTTTAAGCCATGTCTTTTGTTGTTTCTTTCCTCCCCTCAAACACAGACTTTTCCATATAAAATATCCCCAAGATTATATTTTTTTCTCTCTTTTTCTGTCCCAACTTACACCCACTCTCTGCCCCGTCTCTGTTGCAAGGATGTCTGCATTGAGGCTGGTAGTTTTCATGCCCGTCACCCCTGCACCGACCCGGGGCTCTGGCATCATCCCTGGAGCCCTTCCTCGCGCGATGAGATCTGTATATTTGATGCCCCTTTTCTGACCTCAGCTCCCTCCAGCTCCTCGTCTGCCAGCCCATCTCTCCTCTCACCTGTCCCTGGAAGCCGCCCTGCCATGAGCAGGGCACTCAGATTCTTAGTTCTCAAGATGATACCGAAACCTTCTCCACTCACTTCATATGGTCTCTTCATCTGCTGTGTCATCTGACACCCTAAACACCCTCTCCCCCCGCTGTGCAGACACCCACTTTGGTAGTGTCCACAGCAGCTTGCAGGAGAAGGTCTTATCCCAGAGCAGCCCTGGCCCACTGAGTTCCTACCCTCGCCCAGAACTCGGACCTTATAGCTCGCCAGCCCTGCTGGTCACCAGCCCTGACCCATGCCAGGAGCCCCGTGTGCTCTGGTCCTTATGAATGATGTCCTCTAACTTCAGGCATTGGTTAACATGTCTCTCCACACACAGGGGGAAACTCCAGAGAAATCGCAGCATCTGTAGGACTTCCACTGGTTCAATCACCTGTCCATGTGGCCTTAATTTCTACTTTGCCCAAGACTTCCCTCCATCATTTCCAGGAAGTGCTGTATTCTGTCTTTTCTATATTATTTGAAGAAAATACAGACATCATATTATTTTACCTATATATCTGGCCTATATATATATTTTTTTAGTAAAATTTTATTCACTTGCCTATAAAAAAGTGTACCAATCAGAAGTGTGCACCCTGATGAAGTTTCACAGCCTGCATCCCCATGTAACAGGCGTTCCAGAGTCCCCAGAGCCACGCCTAAGATCCCTTCTAAATACCGTCCCTGTCCCAAGGATAACCACTGTCCTACCTTTTACTACCATGGATTGGTTTGCCTGTTGTTGGACTTAATATAAATGAAATCCTTGACTGAATATTTTTAGGGTGTTAAAAACATGCAAATTTATTGCCAGTATTGACAGATTTGCAGATTTCAGATACAAATCAGATTTTCTGGGTTTTTCTTAATTTGTGTTTTGTATTGGAGTATAGTTGATTAACAATGTTGTGTTAGTTTCAGGCATACGGCAAAGTGATTCAGTTATATACGTGTATCTATTCTTTTTAAAAATTCTTTTCCCATTTAAGTTATTACAGAGTATTGAACAGAGTTCCCTGTGCTCTATAGTAGGTCCTTGGATTTTAAATATAGCAGGGTGTACCTGTGAATCCCAAACTCCCTAACTATCCCTCCTCCCTGCCACCCACCGCCACCCCGATTTTCTTTTTTTGATAAGGGATCTGACAGTTCTAGGCCCGCCTTTCTCATGGCAGCAGCTGGCTGGAGCTGGAGAACAGCTGTGTCTGTGACCGGAGGCATCTTCTCTTCCTTGGACACAGTTTCCACTGTTCCTTATTGTCTCACACTTGGCCTGCTTCGCTCATTTGTCACCTGCCTGGTCCAGCTCAATGCCGGACAGTGGGGAGCTACAACCTGTCCCCCCTTCCTTCAGGTATGTGCTGTTTCAGGCTTGAATTTCCTCATGGACACTCTCATCCGATGCTGGCATTAGCCTTTTTTCTACTTAGTTTTCATTTTACACCTCTGTAGGGATCCTGGGAGAGGATGCGCGGAGGTCTGTTGGCTGGGTGCCCGTTAGAATCAGAATCACCATCATCAATGATTTTTAATGGCTGCTTCTCCCATTTAAAATTTTTTTTAGTTCTTTAACAGACTCTCCTTCCTTGTGGCCTCTTGTTGGCAACCCTTAGGGTCAGCTCCTTGCTATGGACACTCTGTGACCTCGAGCAAGTCACTTTATCTCTTTGGTGTCAACACCCATACTGATCTATCCCCTGCCCAGTGAGTTCCTTGATCAGGGCCTTGGATTTCGTAGCCACGTCAAAGGACTTATAATAGCTTTAAACACATACTCTCAGGCCTTATCTTTATCTCCTCGAGGACCCTTGGCAGGTGGTCCACAGATCACACTTTGAGAAGCACTGCCTCAAGTTTCTTCAGTGAAAGAAAGTTCTGAAAGGTTAATAGGTGATGTAGAAAAAATGGTTCCATGTTAGCACAGTAAAGGCCCTGATAAGTACTGTAACCAAAGAAAAACCCCCAAATCTGTTTAATTATGTTGAACCTAGCGTTTCCCCCGAGTACAGAATCCTCTTTTCATTCAGTGCCAACTGATAACCTGAGGAGGGGTGTTTGTCGAATGCCGGTGTGGGGCACGTTATCAGAACAGGTCTCCAAGGTCACTTGCAGTTCAAGAGTTTGACCCCTGACCCTGGGCTCTGTCTGTCCACCTTTACCCCTTGGAACAGGCTGCCCCTTCTTTTTTTTTTGGCCGCTCGGCACGTGGAATCTTAGTTCCCGGACTAGGGATTGAATCCTCGTCCCCTGCAGTGGAAGTGCAGAGTCTTAACCACTGGACCACCAGGGAAGTCCCAGCCACCCCTTCTTATTGGGAGTTAGATTCCATACTTGTGCCACTGGGACATCGTCTCAAATGTATTGTGTCTGCACCCCCTTTGCTCCTGGGATGATGGGTGAGAATTTCAAGCTGGGTCTTGCTACAAGCTTCTTTAGCTGGGTTTCCAGCAGGCTAATTGCTGGTTCAGCTTTCCAAGAAGATTATTATGTCTCTTTTCAAAAGTAAGCGCTCGTCACTGTGCTGTATATACGGAGCAGGATGTCTGATGATGCTGGATAAAGGGGCAAAGCTGTTTTGCACCCTGCCTGGTCCAGGGTCGCCCCTGTGGTCCGCATGCGTGTTATCATCACACCAGGCTGACTGCTTGCCCTGCACGGGATCCTGAGAAGTAACAGCAGGGCCACGAAGAAACATTGGCAGCCTTGAGCTGCAAACAAAGCCAGTCGCTTTTTTCTTTTCTTAAACATGCATTTCCCCCTCTTTGTGTCGGGGCCAAGGGGGGACACTTAAAAGTGTTCTTTAGTTTTACAGCACCGGAAACGAAGGAAACTTTCAGATTAGGTGTCGCTGGGAAAGGAGATGAGTGGAACCTTTTACAGAGAGAGATGGGGGATTAGTTTACCTGTTTGTACAAAACTTAAGTTACAGGAGGATCTGGATTTCCCCTCCACGCACTCTGCTTGCTCGAGCGATCTTGTTATCTCCTGACACACTTAGCAAGGACCCTTCCTCGTATTTGGCGAAATCCGAACTCCTGTTTGTGCGGCCCTCTCACCTCGCTTCTGGGTCTAGGGGTGTGTCTGGCTAAGGTGTTTCCCACGATCTGGAGGTGAACAGTTTCACACCAGAGTGGGGTCCTGGATGGTGTCCTCTCGACTAGTTTTTCATTCTTATCACACTTCCTCTCCTATAAAGTTACGTAGCTTTTACCAGGACACTTAATACCCACCTTCTCTTCCTACGGGGCCTGTGAACATCAGGCAGTAACGACGCAGCCTTCTCGCCAAGTCGTGACCAGAGCGTCTAGATGGCGGTCCTAATGGGATACCGTGGAGTCTACCGTTCCTTCCTCCATGATTTAATTTCATCCACCAGACAGTCTGGAACAACTAGGATGGGCCAAGCAGTATGAAAGCACTTGGGAGGATCAGATGTTAACCCGTTATCAGACGCCAGAGAGAGCTCATGATCTTCCTCAAGGGGCCATAGTGAGAGATGATATAGAACAAAGTGAGAAATACCATGGGAGCAGAGGAGAGGTCACTGTTGAGCTGGGCTTTGACGTATGGATAGGAGTTGGCTGGCTGATTGTCCCAGAAAGCTGATGAAAGGATTCAGGGCAGAGCAGCTCTGTGGGAAAGGCCCAGAGCAAGGCCTGGCCAAGTGATGGGGACATGCGGGGGGATGGGGAGAGGGCCCAGGAGGGCAGCTCGGAGGCGGAATGTTATGTTGAGGATGGGTCTTCAGCTCACTGGAAGATTTTTGGGGCAGCAGAGCCTCCCATACTGAAGAAATTCAGACGTGACATGAATTATGCATTTGAATCATATGAATGTATTTTTGAGGAAAAGGAAATGCTTCAGTCTTTCCAAGGCAGAGAAAGCAAGAAAATGTATAGATGGTTTTCTGGGGTGATCAACACCCAGCCCCACTGCATGGTTTCTATGAGGCTCTTGGAATTCCAGGACAAGCATGTGTCCCCATGGTGCTCAGGAGAAGGGACAGGCCACGCCTCCTCACTCGTGACAGAGCCCACACACCCCTCTTCCCTGTTGTCTCTCTGGGTGACTTGAATGACTGTCCCACAGGGCTCTGGGGGAAAGAGGGCCCTTCTTCCCAGGTCCCAACTGGGCTGGTAAGGACCAAATGGCCACAGCCTGCAGGCAGGGCCGCCCACCTCCTCCTCGGGTCCCTAGTTCTGCTGGGGGTCGGGGAGAGCCCTGTCATTCCTCTGGGGGGGGGGGACTTCTGAGCGAGCATAGGAAGCCAGGGGAGAGAGATGCCACGTGGCCCCCACTGCCTGGGGCTGACCCTGGCTGCTGTCTGAGAACCCTGGGCAAGTTGAGAGAAGCACACTGGGTTCCTGGTTGCCAGCATCCCCAGAGCGGTTTAGTTTTAGTCCCATCACTCACCGCGGAGGAACTCAGTTAAGCTTGGGAGCCTCCCGTGTTAGCTTATAGAAGAGGTGGCACTTACTGATCAGTCCCGGCTTAGAACTGCGTCTCCCTTGGATCCAGGGGCTGCTTCTGTTTAGAAGAAACAGATCCGAGAGGCCGAGGGGTGAGCTCAGGAGAGCCCGACTAAGGGCTCCTGGTTAGGGGGCTGCCAGTGTGAGCGGGGGTGGGCCCTGTGCACTGGCCCTGTCTCTCCCCATCTGTCCCCTCTGGTGGAACGTTCTGTCACTCACATTTCTAGGGTTGTCTTCGTCCAGTCCCAGCTGGAAACAGAAGCACGGAACAGGCTCATGGTTTTTTGTGTTCTGTTAAAGGAGCATTTGCCAGGGAGAAATGTGTGCCAGCTTCTTCGAGCCTTCAGCTTGCATTCATTTGAAGGCCTCTGATCAAAGCCTCCTCATCTTACCCCAGATGGTGTCTTTGGGAGATGTTGGTTGGGGGGGATGGGAAGTGCAAGGGCATGGCACCTATGGGCGTGTGTCCTCTGTGGTTGCTCAGGCACCAGCTGTGTTGGGGGACGGGTCCCAGGAGCTGGAGCTGTGGACCCAGCACTAGTGGACCCAGCGTTCTGGGCTGCAGGTAAAGATGCTCCCCACGTGACTGCACCATTCAGGTTCAGCGGTGTGCTTGGGTTAGTCAGTCCCACTTATTTTTATTGCACGTGACCGCCGTAGAGAATTTTCCAGCTGCTGGTTGCTTGCCAGTTACATTCTAATTTAGATTTGGTGCTGTTTTGTCTTCATAGTAAAATCCTTTGTCTTTTCTCTACTCAGTGGAGTCTATCAAGAGGATAACCTGGGGGAAACAGACATTATGGACACCCCTGGGGATTGTGTCCATTGGAAACCAGCAGTGGGGACAGAGAATTGGGGACGAATCCAGTTGATTCCACTCAGCTCGTGGTGTCCCTGGATTACAATGGCCAATGATGTCAGTTTTGCTTCTTATAGTTACATATTGATTTTGTCAATTAATTGAGCAGCTACTCTGTGCCAGGCTCTGGGGATGCAGAGATTTATTCATTTCACGATTATTATTGAGTGCCTATTTTATGAACACTGATCCTGCCCTCCTGACACTGACATTCTACTAGGGAGATGGGCAGGAGACTGATACACAAACAAACTAATGAAAATAGAAGTTCTCCTGCAGTGATCAGAACCACAAAGAGGAATAAAACAGACAGAGGGGATGGAGAGTTGTGGGAGAGAGGGTGATGGGAGAAAAGGGCTATTTTAGGGCTTTTTAAAGAGGTGATGTTGGGTAGAGACCGGAAGGAAGAGAAAGGGCATCTGGGGGGCCCAGGGATGGGATCACGTCCCTGTGAGAAGTCACTGTGATCAGAGATCAAAGAAAGAGGGCAGGTTAGGGGCAGAGAAGAAGCTGTCTGTGTTCTTAGTGTGTTCTTAGTGTAAAGGGGTGCCAGTTGGGGGTTCCGTAAATGAGGGCGGGGACAGGGCCTGGCCTACACCATGGATATTGACTACAGAGCTCGTGAGTAAAGCGGGGGTTGAGATGGCTAAATAAAGTTGTGCGGTGCGTGATACAGGCAAAAAGAGAAGGATGCTCAAGGCAAAGAAATATTGCAGAGGAAGGAGCGATTAAATCTGTCGAAGTGGGGAAGGATCTTTCCTGGAAAGGTTTCAGAGAAGAGGTAACGCAGAACAAGGTTTTGACGGATGAATAGAAGTTCGTGTACAGACCATGTGAGGAAAGGGGAGTCTTCTTGCCAGAAGGAACACATGTGAAAAGCCAAGGAGGTTTATGTGAAAAAGTGTCGTGGACGCAGGGAAGGACCAGCAGGGGAGAAAGGAAGGCAAGTGGGACAGCGTCAGGGGGACTGAGGGCTTTGGTGAGTGAGCCTTTAACATCATGACTTCAAAGGGTAACTAGTATGGTTCATTATGCATCTTTCCTCTCTCTCTCTCAAGCATTTCAACTTGGAAGTGGTATTTACGAAGTGCCACTGACTAGTGTGAAATAGGAATTGCTTTTGCTGGTGATCAGAGAATATGCCCCACCCCCCAGAAAAACAGGCAAAGGCTGGGATCCTCTTGGGATGTGCTCGGGGACCCACATCCTCTAAGCTGGGTGCTTTCTGCTTGCCTGGATGGAGCCCGTCATCAGGGTAGAGCCCAATGCCGTGTAATTAGAAATTCCACTTCTCAGCTCGAGGACCTGCGCAGCAACAGCCCCTCGGATGCTGGGTTCCGACAACCTTAGAAGCTGCTCGGGGCTTGGCTGCCACAGCCAACTGGCAAGCCTGGTAATTGCAAGGTGGTTTTGCAAGCACACACCTGTTCTGAAGGTGCGGGTAGGGCCTGCTGCCTCCTCACTGGAACGTATGCCTCTGCACAGACCATCCGCAGGGATGCCGGGTGCACATGAGTGTTTATCCCCTGCCCCCATTCCCTCTCTTCACCCTCCCCCTTCCTTTCTTTCTAATCTGAACATTTCTCACTCTGTCTCTTTCTGAATGCCACATTTCTTACCATTCCCTCTCTTCACCCTCCCCCTCCTTTCTTTCTAATCTGAACATTTCTCACTCTGTCTCTTTCCGAATGCCACATTTCTTACCATTCCCTCTCTTCACCCCCCCCTTTCTTTCTTTCTAATCTGAACATTTCTTACTCTGTCTCTTTCTGAATGCCACATTTCTTACCATTTTGTCTCGTGAGGCCACCTCTCTGGCTGTTTTACTAGGAGTGACCCCAGTGGACTGTGCTTTTCTCTGAAAGCCAGAACCAGGAAAGTCTCGTCCCGTGGGCTGCGTTGTGCTTCTTACCGGTTCAGAAGAGCCACTGCACAGAAGGGCCCAGCTTGGAGGATGGAAGGATGCTGCGTGACGGGGTGGGGTTTGGTGGTGGAGTTTTTCCCCAGGATCGCGCATCAGATATTTTCCACTTGACGTTCCTGGTTTACAGCCAGGCTAATTTAATTTCCAGCTGACGGGCGACTCCCCGCATGATGGTAATCTCAAATAGTTAATGGGCTAGAACAGGAGGCAGCCTATCGTGTTGATTCTTGGGGGCTCTGCTCGGTGGCTTCCCAAGACTTATTTATCAGCCTGTTTTTCTTGGTTGGAGTGGATTGTCCCGCCTGGCACAGCTTTTGTGTCTCACTGCTTCTAACGATGGATTGAGTCATGACTTCTGCCCTCTGGACGTTTAGAACCAGCTCGCTTTGCCTTCTACACACCTGGTTTGTTGAAAGGGAAGAAGGAGGGCAGAGCGGGTATAGCCTCGGGTCAGCTCCTCTGTCCGAGATAGCTGAAAACACCTTGTGAGAAATTTTGATTCTTTCCGTGGCCCCAGCAGGGTGGTAGCAAAGCCTTTTGGGCGAGCCGTATAGAGCCGCCCTGGTCTGTGATGTTGGTCCTATAGGATGGGAGGGCGAGTGCTTTTTCTCCTGCAGGACACTGGAGTTCCGAGAGATTTCTTTACGAGACAGATACTGTTGAAAAAAATCAGGGCTAGAGCTTCCCTGGTGACGCAGTGGTTGGGAGTCCGCCTGCCGATGCGGGGGACGCGGGTTTGTGCCCCGGTCTGGGAAGATCCCACATATCATTTGTTTCGGTTGGGTTGGGTGAAAAATGAACTCCTAAAATAAAGGCTAAAGGGCAGAAGTGCAGGGAACCAGTGAGACATTTAGCTTTCACTTTCTAAATTCTCTCTCTCCATATATATATGTTTATATATATATTTATGTTTATTCCATTATAATTTTTACCCTTATAATTCCCCATTTATTTATTTATTTATTTATTTATTCGGTACGCGGGCCTCTCACTGTTGCGGCCTCTCCCGTTGCGGAGCACAGGCTCCGGACGCGCAGGCTCAGCGGCCATGGCTCACGGGCCCAGCCGCTCCGCGGCATGTGGGATCTTCCCGGACCGGGGCACGAACCCGTGTCCCCCGCATCGGCAGGCGGACTCTCAACCACTGCGCCACCAGGGAAGCCCCTATTTTTTTTTTTTTTTTTTTTTGTCTGAAAAAGAGGGGAGATGGACGCCTCTTTAGAAAGGGGGTAGGATAATAGATGGGTCAGATGGGTCTGGGGACATGGTTGCTGTATTTGAGCATTTTAATCCTGGAGGTTCTTAGAACTGCTGAGAGCCGGGATGAACGTGACGTTGGGAGTTGAACCTTCTGAAGCCCGAGTCCTTGCTTTGTCGTGGCTGGATACTTGGGGCAACTCCGTCTAACCGCCCTCAGCCTCACTCTCCTGGCTCTAAAGTGGAGCAGACGCCCCACGGAGAGCCTGGGCGCCCAGTCCTTTCTGGTGGTTGAGGTGCCGCGCGCGGGTCTTAGGGTTGACCTCATAACGGCCAAGGGAGAGAGAGACGCATCTTCTGATCACAAGGAGGCCTAGTCACTCTTGCCTGGAGGCAGACTGGCTTCCCTGTTGAGCATCACAGTGGGCCGTGTCTTTGTGGCTTTACAGGACCACGTGCAGACCACTGTCATGCCAGCTCATCATATCGATGTCACTAAAACACAGAGGCGTATCCCATTTGAAGGTAGTTCAGGCAAAGCTTTGGGGGGGTGAGCGAAGCTTGGGGGTCCTAACTGTGATGCTGACCTCACAGGTGGATGGAGAACACGTGTCCACCGTGCTGAGTACGCTGACTGCCTAACACACCACCTCGTCTGGGCTTCTGATGGTCGAGCAGCTGGCTGGTGGCTGGCGCCTTGCTGACGAGCCTTCTCGGGGCTCTCCACCTGGGCCCGTGGATGGCCCCCACGGGTCTGTAATCCCCCTGAACCTGGGTACTGAGGCTCATATGCGTGTCACACACGTGCACTCCAGCACCCAGCTCTTTTCCCAAATTCTCTGTAACCCCTAAAAGTGGAAGTGCCCTGCTCTGAGGACGCAGCTCTGGGACTTGCAGCCTGTCAGTGAGGGTAACATTCTGACATGATCATTAACAAGCCCCATTTCTGTTCTGAGTAAGAGGAAAACCCTCTCTCTTCAGAGGAAGCAGGGCCCTGGGAAAGGGGGTCCTTCCTTGGACAGACACTGTTCGTCTCGTAAAGAAATCTCTTGGAATTCCAGATTCATGGGGACAGCTTAAGGAGATGCAGTATATATGCAGTGGAATATTACTCAGCCACGAAGAAGAAGGAAATCCCGCCATTTGCGGCAACATGGATGGACCAGAGGGCGTTATGCTGAGTGAAATAAGTCAGAGAGAGAAAGACAAATACTTATGGTATCACTTATATGTGGAATCTAAAAAATAAAACAAACTAGTGAGTATAACAAAACAGAAGCAGACACAGAGAACAAACTAGTGGTTCCCAGTGGGGGGGGGAGGGGCAAGCTACTATGGAGAAGGGGATGAAGAGGTACAAGCTACTATGTATAAAATAATCTACAAGGATACACTGTACAACACAGGAAATCTAGCCAATATTTTTTTTTTTTTTTTTTGCTGTACGCGGGCCCCTCACTGTCGTGGCCTCTCCCGTTGCGGAGCACAGGCTCCGGACGCGCAGGCTCAGCGGCCGTGGCTCACGGGCCCAGCCGCTCCGCGGCATGTGGGATCTTCCCGGACCGGGGCATGAACCCGTGTCCCCTGCATCGGCAGGCGGACTCTCAACCACTGCGCCACCAGGGAAGCCCTAGCCAATATTTTATAATAACTTTAAGTGGAGTATAATCTATGAAAATACTGAATCACTATGTTGTACACCTATAACTTATATAATATTATAAATCAACTATACTTCCATTTTAAAAAAAAAGGAAAAGAATAAAAGAAGATGGTTGGGGCATCAGCTCTGGGCACCTTTATACAGTGAGTTGATTCCACGCCTCTTTTTGTTAGCTGGTCGTCCTACCTGCTTCCACGTGAGAAGTTAATCGATGTGCACTCAGCCAGCCCAGGGAAACAATGTCTTTGAAGGGGTTGGGGGGTTGATTAATTTCCCAAACGTGCTAATGGGCAGCCGAGAGAGTGTCTCTTGTTCTCTCCTTTAGTGGGTGTTTGCTCACGGGCTTAGTGCTGCGTGTTCCCAGCCCGGGATTTGGAAGTGAATTCATTTGGGGAAGTAGCAGCTTAAAGGTCTTTATTTGGTTTTGTGGGTGAATGGAGAACAGCGCTGAGCATCTCAGGGAGAGGTGGCCATTGTTCGCGGCCCCCGGCCTCCGGCTGGCCTCCCAGGAAAGCTACCCCACCCCAGGCTGACCTGCCTGGACCCAGAAAACCTTTTCTAGCTTAGAAACTGGGGTGATGCTCACCTGCTCTCCATTTCTGCTTTTTACATACGGACACAAAAACCTAAACCCTCATTTGTTTATAACGTTTCTGGGATGAACACCGACCTTGTGTTCTGAGTCTCACCCTGAACACTGTGTGGGAAGCTACAGTTTCTGTGGGTGAACTCAGAACGCAGAAGGACTCCGCCCTCAGTACATCTTGCTTAAAAACTGAAGGTCTTTCCTCGTCTCAAACCTGTTACCAACATTTCTTTTTTCCTTCCGTCTGCGTGTCTTCGAATCAGCCATTCTGTGGTTTTCACCCCAACACCTCTTTCCCACTCAGATCTGTGGAACTGCATTTATTGTGTATCTGCCCTTCTTGAACACATACTCCAGGTGGCTTGTGAATGATACCGAAAGAGCCACAAACACATAAAATGTGAGAGTAAGACAGGAGAATCGATAGCGGGGCCATAAAATGGAGCCAGGAACTGGCCTGAGAAATGTCTCTCAAATGACAGTGGACATGACCCTCAGCTCCATGACAGCCTTCACAGGCAGACACGCCTCAGTTACACAAATCACTCAAACAAGCTGTTTGCTCAAAAGAAAGTATGGCTGTTCTTGGTACTAAGTTGGGGACAGGGTTATATATAGAGGATGCTGTGGGGTAACAGCCACTGGTGTGGATAGCACTCTTATTTTTTTTTTTAATTTATTTTACTGAAGTATAGTTGATGTACAATGCTCTGTTAATTTCTGCGGTATAGCAAAGTGACTCAGTTGTACATATCTATACATTCTTTTTCATATTCTTTTCTACTATGGTTTATCACAGGATATGGAATATAGGTCCCTGTGCTCTACAGTAGGACCTTGTTTTTTATCCATTCTATATATAGTAGTTTGCATCTGCTAATCCCAACCTCCCACTCCATCCCCCCCCCCTTGGCAACCACAAATCTGTTCTCTATGTCTGTGAGTCTGTTTCTGTTTCGTAGATAAGTTCATTTGTGTCATATTTCAGAGTCCACAGATTAGTGATATCTTATGGTATTTGTCTTTCTTTCTGCCTTACTTCACTTAGTATGATAATCTCTAGGTCCATCCATGTTGCTGCAAATGACTTTTTTTATGGCCAAGTCCATTGTCTATTATGTACCACATCTTCTTTTGGATAGCACTCGTAAAAAGCACATGGCTAATCCAGCCTTTTTGGTAAAGGGTAATTTTCTAAAAGCAAAAGGTAAAATCAGGACTCTCATCCAGTTATAATGTTAAGGTTTATATTTCTTTAATGAGCACGTTAAGGATTTTATTTTACTTATTATTGGGTTGGCCAGAAAGTTGGTTCGGGTTTTTCCATACGATGTTACAGAAAAAAAGGAATGAACTTTTTGGCCGACCCAATATTAGTGAGAACCAGACAGATGTTACCATTGGTCCAAAGGAGAAGTCAAAAGAACTTAAGTTTCCTTGACATAAAGGAGCATTGAGATGAATTACAAATAGGTGGAATCTGGCTTTTTCCATGTAGTGGGAGGTGGAAAAGGAAACCCACAGAAGTTCCACCAGAAAGCACTTATTTGCATGCCAATGGTCCAGACTTACATTGCCTTTTGCTATGTTGTTGCCTATAATTTACAGAGTTGCAGAATATCTCAAAGGCAATAAAATGGCTAGCTCCAGATAACACACGGCACAGTTTTCCACTGGAGACATCCAGTAATCTTTTCTGCCTATTCCAAATGTCTTTACATCTTCTTGTATCAGTCCTCAGTAGCCTCATGGAATTTATCACCAGCTAAAAGCCCAGATCTGTTTAAAATATGCTGCTGGGAAGCACAGTCTCCCCCACTCCTGATACATCTTGAAGCCACTCACCTCCCACGTTTGATGTGGCTTCTCATTGCCTCAAATCCAAATTCTGTCTGGCGTTTGTTCGTTTATTCATTTACCCTTCATTCATCTAAGAGCCATATATTTTGGCCACAGTGCAAATAAGGCAGAGCCCAGTCCTCAACCCCCTCGAAGTCTATAATAGCAGCTAGAGAAAGGTTATGCTAACGTTTGTGCATGTGCGCGCGCACACGCATATGTGTATTTGCAGGGAGGGTGGTGGTCCTAAGAGGGGAGCAGAATTGCTAGCCCAGCCTGGGGAAGGAATGAGTGCCATAGGAATGTACTAGAAGGAGGAGGGCTCTGCTTGCCCATGGCTGGGGTGAAGGGTGAAAAAGGAAGGTAGGGGACATAGCATGTCCTTAGGGAAAAGCAGGGAGACACCTGGGCAGGGAGCTTGAATGTCATGTTGAACATCGTGAGAGCAGAGGGGAAAGGGGACCACTCCAGCCTGCTTTCCAATCTTTCTTGCCTTATTTCTCACCATTCCACAAACAAACAAACAAACTTCAGTCCAAGCCCAATGTTTTAATCTCTGTCTTATGTTCTTACACTCGGGTATCTTCTGTTCTTGATATCTTCACTTCCACCCGCCCTTGGGACCAGCTCAAGGAAGCTTTAGATGTCCCAAAGGACACGATGTCTGGGTGCTTCTTTTCCACATTTCAATGTAATATGTATTGGCAAACTTCCTGGATGTGGAATTTCTCTCTAAATACACAGCAAGCCCCTGGAGGGCAAGAATCATCCCCGTGAATGATAGCTACGTGCCATTTCACTGATTCCTTAACCATCCGTGAGAGAGACTATGTCCACATTCCTGGTCCGTTTTCTTTTTCAGACCCAGGGGAGAGACATGTGGGGTATCTCACCCCACCATCATTTGATGAATGCAAATGAATTTTAATAATGTAAGCAAAATAATAAGTAAAATGACAATGAATAGACATCAGCTCATTAGAGTCATTTCTTTTTTCTTACTGTTGTTAAAGCGACCACTTACCATTTTGAGAGAAAGTGGTTTATTACCGGCCCCAAGAGGTGGTGCATCTAAAGTTCGAAAGTAAGAGGCGCCCATGGCTGGCTTCTGTTCCACAGGTGACATAAGGAACTTGTTCTTTGCTGTAGCTCAGCACTCAAGGTCAAGACCTTCTTTATGTGTTCGGCCTCGTAATGTAAATGTGTCACCTAATATAATGGGCAGGATGATACATAAATGTTGCTCTAGCATTAACTCCTTTGAGCATTGGGATCCTGAGATGCTCACCATTTTCAAACCTGGCCCACATGGTAATTTATGATCCCAGATTGCCCCCAGTTCTCTTTACATATTTGCATTGTGACCTCTAGTCATCGGCTTTAAGCACTGCTCGTTCACTTCCTTTCATTCATTCGTTTATGTGTTCATCCAGCAGATTATGTTCCAGTGCTTCCTATGCTGGGTGTTTTGCCGGGTTTTGTTCTTGTATTTCTTTTGAAGATAAAAATCTTTACAATTCACCGTCCCTATAAATACAAAACAAAACATGGCGGGCCATAAGAGTCAACCAAACATTTTGTTCTTAGAAATCGTCATTAGGGCTTAAAAATAGTTACAGGGTTAGTTTTTCACTGGGGCTAATGCAGGGTAAAAGGCTAATCTTGCTTGTAATTCTTAGCAGCCCTCTCACTACCCATTTGGTTATTTGATCTCCCTGGCGCTTACAGTTTTGTTCCCTTGTGCGAGTTGTGGAGTCGGGGGGAGGGAACGCCTTGTCTCAAGCACAGAAGCATCGCTGGAAATTTTAAGACTCACCGTCTATCAGGAAGTTCTCATAGAATTTGAACAATCTTGATGAGACGTGCTCAAGTAATACAGAACACTTGAGCAGAGCTTCAGCCGCCAAGACTTTCCATCTGTCCTATCTTTGGACACGAAACACACAAGCAAGTTGGACTTTATATAGTAATCTGTTACAGATGCACTGAGTTTTTATTTAAAAAATGGTGACCTGTGATAATGAATGGATGCGACTTTCTCCTCCTGAAAACTGGCTCTGGAAAGCTTCCGTACTTCACAAGCTGAGAATCCCCAAAAGAGTAGGAGAGAGGGCACTTTGATGGGTGTCTTTATTTTATTTTTTAAATAATTTTATTTATTTATCTTGGCTGCGTTGGGTCTTCGTTGCTGCGCACGGGCTTTCTCTAGTTGTGGTGAGCGCGGGCTACTCTTCCTTGTGGTGCGCGGGCTTCTCATCGTAGTGGCTTCTCTTGTTGCAGAGCATGGGCTCTAGCTGCGCGGGCTTCAGTAGTTGTGGCACGCAGGCTCAGTAGTTGTGGTTCGCAGGCTCCAGAGTGCAGTCTCAGTAGTTGTGGCGCACGGGCTTAGTTGCTACGCGGCATGTGGGATCTTCCCGGACCAGGGCTTGAACCTGTGTCCCCTGCATTGGGAGGCGGATTCTTAACCACTGCACCACCGGGGAAGTCCTGATGGGTGTCTTCAGAGTTTCCATCGGCCTTGCCATGTCACTTCCTTTCTCTAGACACCTTCCGATCAGCTTCAAGCACTAGGTCAGACCAACTGGGAAGAAATAATTGCTACTGATTATCGGCATGCAAATAAGAAACTGAAGGGTTTTCTTTGTCGGCAGTGTCTCCAGGTTTATACACTCCCAAGGATGTTCTCTAGAAAGCACCTCTTTTCTTCTCTAAAATGTTCTCGAGCTATTTAAAGCCTGTGATAAGGGAAGTTGTTTTGCTCTCATTTCCCTTCAGTTTAGCTTAAACTTACGTCTGGGGTTTTTATTGACCTAATTTACTTTATACTTTATATCAACTTTTCAGTTGATAACCATAAAGTAGAGTTCTCTTTGTAAAGTAGAAGGGGAGCAGGGAGAGGGATGGGGCCATTGTCTTGGACTTAAGTCGAGGATTGACTGGGATTTCTCTCTCATCCCAAACTCCTACTGTCCCTGCAGTCAGGAGGCGGGAAGGTAATGGATTATATCAACTCTTCATTCTGTGAATCTGGTTTCCGCAGTTGGGTTGTTTCTTTTCAGCAGCCAGGGATGGACCCCTGCCCCTAAACGGGCTGTTTTACTTCAGGTAAACCTCATTCTCTGCCATGGAAAGAAAGTAAGAAAGAGAGAGAGAGAGAGAAGGAGGAAGGAAGGAAGGAAGGAGAGAAGGAAAGAAGGAAAGAGAGAAAGAAGGAAGGAAGCAAAGAGAGAGAGAAAGAAAGAACCTTCCAAAGTAGGGTACGTTCATATGAAAC
Organism: Delphinus delphis; assembly: GCF_949987515.2. Lineage (NCBI taxonomy): Eukaryota > Metazoa > Chordata > Mammalia > Artiodactyla > Delphinidae > Delphinus > Delphinus delphis. Next base: position 56,018,707 of record NC_082701.1, read on the forward strand.
ACTGCCTCATTTCCTGCTCCCCTTTGGCTAGGATCATCACATCCGTTCAGTGATGTCAACCCAAGAAGGGGAGTTTGGTTTTTCTTGGTCTCCAAGGTCCTACCAGGGAACTAAGAAGGAAGGTCCAAACATGGGATCCTTCCTAGCACAAGTGAAGAATTTCAGGAAACGGAGACTCTTTCAAATATTTGTTTTACAGGAGACTTTGAATTTAAGAACCAATGTGGAATTTCTTTTTCCTTAGCAATATTTCCCTAGAAATATCCCTACTATTTAGAGCCATAAGTCAAAGGAGATAATAAAGAGGGGACATAAGTGGGGTTCATTCCACCTTACCCATAGGAAGGGTTTTGCTGCTTTAAGAGCTTATTCACATATGAACTACATTTGAATCTCATTTTTTTTTTAAAGCAGGACAAATACCTCCATTTTACAAATGCAGAGAGACAGCTCAGAGATGTTAGGCAACTTGCCTGAAGACACACAGCCTGACCTTGAACCCTACTTTCCTTTCTATTCCACCAGGCACCAGGTTGCCTAACGAGTGAGTGCCTAGTTTTAGGACACCCTTGACATTGACTTCCACCTGAATTGCACTCTTGGGGTTGATCTGTACCCCCAAGGTACACTTTGAAGTACACTTTGTACCAATTCAATCATCGAATATTTATATAGGTTCTCCTTTACCAACTTGTGCCAACCTATGGCTGGCTGGAGGAGCAGGGGGTGGCATGAGGGTGGGGAGGAAGAGATGGAGATTGTAAGGGTCCCCGTACAGAATTTTAGAGCCTAAGAACCCCCTTTTAAACCAATCCATTATTTTTTTAATATTTATTTTGTTTATTATTTTTTTATTTTTTGGCTGCGTCAGGTCTTAGTTGTGATATGCAGGCTCTTTCGTTGTGGCGCGCGGTCGCCTCTCTAGTTGTGGGCCGCAGAGCGCGTGGGCTCTGTAGTTTTTAGCACTCGGGCTCTCTGGTTGAGGCGTGAGAGCTCAGTAGTTGTGGCGCATGGGCTCAGTTGCCTCGTGGCACGTGGGATCTTAGTTCCCCGACCAGGGATCGAACCCCTGTCCCCTGCATTGGAAGGTGGATTCTTTACCACTGCACCACCAGGGAAGTCCCCCAGTCCATTAATTTTTATACACAGGAAACTGAGCCCAAAGCTTTGAGTGCCTCGTCCGAGGTCTTAGGCTCTTGTCAGTGGCAGGGCAGGAACCAGAGCCCAGGGCTTCGTGTGCCCAGTGCCCACTGGGCTTTCGCTGGGCCAGGAAGTCCCTCCCTTTGCCCTGGGAGAAGCGGGGGTGGGGGTGGGGTGGGGGGTGGGGGTGCGGGTGGGGGTGGGGTGGGGGGGTGGGGGGGTGGGGTGCGGGGGTGGGGTGGGGCGTGGGGTGGGGGGGTGGGGGGGCGGTGCTTCCCTGGTGGGGAAGTGATTTTCATCCACGCTGTGTTGACGGGCGGTGTGGAATGGCTCAGAAGCTCTGGAGTCAGGGTCTGTTTACAAACATTTGCACCTCGTTGCCCAGGGCACAGGGTAGGCAGACTTTCTTGGGATGAAGCAGGGAGCTGGGAGAGGATTTACCGGAGCCTGTGACACACACCAGTCAGTGTAACAGCCTGAGGGCTGGCCCTTTGTTGCCTGGGAGGTAACCCAGGCAGAGCTGGGGCTCCCACCGCCCCAGGGAAAAGGAGCCGGTTCCAGACGGGAAGCCCGCACTGATGAGAGTTCATCTCTGATGAGCAGGTCAGGTCTGCACAGAGAAGAATTTGCCGAAGCAGGAAGGGGCAGAGCTGCTTCAGCGGCAGCCTTTCCGCCTCTGCATCTGGTGCATCTCCCCTTTCTGGGTCCCCTGCTCTGCCCTGTCTGCCCAATGGCAGGGCTGATTTTACTTTTACTTTCGAGAGAGTGTGCTTCCCGGAAAACTTTTTTCTATTGATGAAAAAAATTTTTTTCTTTTTCTTTTTTTTTTCAGGAAACGGGACACAGATTACTCTGATTTCACATGATTTGTGCCCGCACACAGTGAGGTCCGATAAACACGAGCAACGCCCCACAGAGCGCAGACACAAAAGGCTATTAGCTTTTAATTGAAACCCTCCCTCCACCCCCCCCAGCCCCCCAGCCCCTTCGAGGAACAGGAACTCAGGCCTTTGTGAAGCAGGGTCTATAACAGAGGACTCTGCCAAAATGAAAGGAATCTTGAGTTGACCCAGAGGAGTGAGATGCTCTTTTGAGCCCCACCCCCTTATGGCATTCAAAGGCTTTTCATTTTCTGAGCAGTATTGAAATTCTAGGACAATGGAGGCCAAATCCTTGCAGTGGGGTTGGGGGCTGGGCAGGGAGAAAGGAGAGAGGGTTGGCCAAGGAGGGGACCCGGGGGAGTCCATCCTTTGTTATTTTTCTTCTTTCCTACCCATTACCTTAAAAAAAGAAAGAAAAAAAAAGAAAGAAAGAAAGTAAAAAGACCCAGTAAACTTTATAATGAATAATGACATCACTTCCGGGAGCCCAGCTGCTCCTGGGGACCAGAGAGACACGGAGAGCAACAGACTATTTACAATTTCATTTTAAATTATTTGAAACCCTCCCAGAGGAGTTCTTTGATATGCAAACATCTCACCCAAATGGAGATAATTATTTATGGAGATGTGGCCCTTTGAAGGGGAGCTCCGATCTGGTGGGCTCAGAGACTTCCTACAAAGGAAGAAGGTTCCAGATAAGAAGGGGCTGAGCTGATCCCCATCTTCCTCCCTCCCCCCCCACTCCTCCCCTGGGAAGAAAACTGCTTTAAAGAAGAAACTTCCCAGGGTTACAACTTACAGCTCGAGTTGCAAGTCTCAGGAGCTGCCGGTGTCTCCTTGTCCACAGTCAAGTTTACAGGAAGAGTTCCTTTCTCATCCCTGGGTGTCTCATCTTTCTGTCGGGATGGAAGCTACAAGGCTGGACCTCTGTCTTTGCCCCCCTCCCCTCCCCCTGAAGTCCACTGTAATTTATAAGGTCACAAGGTAGAAAGGCACCGCCCCGGGGGAGAGTTTGGGGTGGATGTTCAGGGCTGGTAGATGGGACTTCAGAAGAGGTGACAGCCGTGTGGCATCGGTGGTATCATGGTGAGCACGGCCGCCTTCAGAAGAGGTGACACCAGCTTCCCACACACTTGTCACTACAGAAACCCCTCTGATTAGGTCTCTAATGACCCTGGGGACTCCAGAGCACCCGCTAGCTTCTGGGGACATGTGCCCTCTCCTCGCCCCCGACCCTGCCAGTGTCTGTCACCTCCGGGACTGTCGGCAGCTTTGCAGTTTGCTCCTTGGCAATGTCCCCTCCCTGTGACCCCCCAGCTACCCTTCTGCCCTTTTCAAGTTAGCCAACTGAGCGCTTCCCCGGCCTCTGTGATGGGGAGATTGACGCACTCAGCTAACCTCAGCCTGACTGCCTTCCTTGGGGACCAGGCAGGGTGGACCAGGCCTCTGGAGGAGGAAAGGATGAGGGAGGGGCTTGGGCAGCCGAGCAGTCAGATCCCAGGAACCCAAGGGCATCCTTTCATAAAAGAAGACTTGTTATTTTTTGTTCGTTGTCTGAGTTTTTCTGGCATGTATTTTCAAGGCAGGAAGTTGGCTGTTTAGTCCCTGATCTTGCCTGTCACAGGTTAAGATGTGCTACCTTTGACAGCCCTCAGTGTTCCCTGGGAGGAAAGGGTTTTCTTTTTTCCCGAGTGGTCACAGGTGCCGTGATCCCAGCATCCCAGGGAGAGCCCTCGACTGGAGCCGCAGAGGAAGGTGAGGGTTAGGAAAGGACCCCGGTGAGCGTGCTGCACCTGCACTTGAGGCCCGGGCTGAGGGTGCAAGGGTGTGCGACCCCGTTCTTCCCAAGGAGGAAACCATCCTTCACAGACAGGAAGCCAAGGAGAGAAGGGATCGCAGCGTGGTCGGGGTTGCTGTTTTTTTTTTTTTTAAGCAGATTTTATTTATTTATTTTTTAGAGCAGTTTTAGGGTCACAGCAAAATCAAGCAGAAAGATCAAAGTTCCAGAAACTGAGCACTGGTGCATGAATTTGGGGTTCAACCACATTCCTATAGGTCTCCTGCTCCCCGCGAAGCACAGCCTTCCCCCATCAGAGTGGTCCACTGGTTACGATGAGCTTACACTGACACATCAGTCATCATCGCCCCAAGTCCATAGTTTACATACAGCAGGGCCCACCCTTGGAGATGTCCGTTCTGTGGGCTTGACAAACGCATAATGACACGTATCCGTCATGACGGTATCACTCGGTATTTTCACTGCCCTAAAAATCTTCTGTGCTCTACCTGTTCAGCCCCACCTCTCCCTGCATCTCTGGGGATCCCAGCGTTTTTGAGTTTTGTTGCTGATACTTGCGGGTTTATCAGCTGCTCAAAAAACAGGGGGCGGGCATCCTTATTCCCCATGTGGATTTCGGACTGTGGAGGTTTATTTAGTTGTTTCCAGGGTGGGGAGGAGAGGTGTAACCTTCCTAGAAATCCTGATTCTTCTGTGTGTAAAGGTTTCTCCTGGCTGCTCTGTTGTTTTTTGAATTCTCAGGGGCCGGACGTGGGCTTTGGGAGCAGCTAAAAGTGATGCAGCCTTTCGGCTTCCTGGCCGGTTACCAACCTGACCCCACAGTGGGATCGTCCTCAGTGCAGTTTGTCAGAAGGCGACCTCCTCTTCGGTGCTAATTCACAGACCAGGAGGCTGAGGCCTGGAAAGGCAGGCATGTGGCCAGGGATGTTCACCCTCATGAAAACTTGTAGCTTCTTTTTTTTTTTTAAGCAACAGTAAATAGATCTGTGATGTCAAAATGTCTAAGTCTCTATTGACCATTTTCTCTTTTCAATCAAGATTTTCCTCCCAAGGGTATCCAAACAAGGATTTGGGCAGCCTCGGGCTATTTGTAAGGGGATTTGCCTTGTGGAAGGTGCTTGCTTTAAGCTCTTCGTTGGAAAGGGGCAGCACAAGGGGAAGATTTGGGATTGATAGAACCGGTGATGCTGGTTGTTAAAGATTTCTATGTATGTGTCCGAAGTCATGCAACTGGACACCAAGAATGATTGTTCACTGTATGTAGGTTAACAAGTAGATCTTTAGAATTAAGAAAAAAGATTGCTGTTGGAGGTCAGCAAACGTGTGGGTATTTTTTTTTTTATTGGGGTAAAGTTGATTCGCGACATTGCGTTAGTTTCAGGTTACAGCACAGTGACTCGCTTATACATATATCTGTATCTGTCTATCTATATTCTTTTTCAGATTCTTTTCCCTTATAGGTTATTACAAAATATTGAGTAGAGTTCCCTGTGCTCTGCACTAGGTCCTTGTTGGTTATCTATTTTATTTACAATAGTGTGCATAGGTGGGGTATTTCTGTAACCAAGCAAGAGGTCATTCTCCCCCAGGAGAGGGAAACAGGGGACCGGATGTTTCCCTGACTCTTCCTAGTTTTGCTCAATCCAAGGGGGAGATGGGCCCACCCCAACCCAATGTGGCTTGCCGCTTGTCCCCTCTCTGAAGTTCAAGTTCATTGACTTCCATCATCTGCTTTGTGTCAATGTCTTGGCCTCTGTTCGGCTGTAGTGCGTTGGGTTACATCCATTTCAATAACCTTCCTCTTTGTTGTTGTGTAATTTGCCAGTTCAAACAGTAAGTTCACTTGCTGGACCCTGGGAGGAGGCGTGCCACCTGAAGAAAGAAAAGAGGCAGAAAAAGAAAATTAAGGCAACCTTTGCTACTGGAGAACATCAGAATTATAAGGCTTTTAGAACTTCTCTGGTTCATTCAAAGTTCCTACGCGTTTAGACCCTCTGAAGACAGACCCCAAACCCACTCCATCTGCCCTGGCCCTGGAGAACTTGGCGGGTTGGGTTTCCCTCAGTCATAACGGTATAGCACTTGGATTCTGAATATTAAACCCTTTCTTGTAGATTCAGTCTAGGTACAAATGGCTGAACACTGGAAACAGCTCGGACTTGATCAAACTCGATCTGCTTTTGAGTGAAATGCAAAATAAGTTGCGAGCCGGGCCCCTCTGTAATCCTTCATCACGTTAGCCTGATGACACGGCTACGTTTGTCTAAGTGGTTAATGGGCAAAGTGGGTCAATCCAGCTTTAGCTTAAGCCGGGGGCAGCTGCAGGGCTGCAAGGCAGTCCTTCGGGGAGAAGCATGCTTCCTCTAACTAGCTGTGAAGGAGGAGCCCGTTGCCCTTTCTGCCTCTTGCAATAGAGTTTATATCATCATTTCCATAAATGTCTCCCTAGAGGGATTTTGGTCTCAGTAGATTAGGGATGGCTTGAAGCTGGAAGTTCAGAATGTCCTACTGAGAGGTAGATATTTGGTCAAAAATGTTGTGGAAATTGTCTTTTTTCCAATTTCTGGGCCCAGGTTGGAATCAATCAGAAATCTCTATCCCGTAGCAAATGGAAGATTGTACATCTGTGACCGCTACTTAGTGTCCGATTAGGTAACACATCGCCTTCCGATGTACACACACCAACGTGTACACATGCATGTTCAGCATGGTCCTACTGTGTGCTCTAAACTGTGTACTGAACACGGTCCTAATGATCATAATAATGGAGTAGTAGCCGCAGCTAGTGAATATCGAATATATAACGTATGCCAGGCATGTTCAAAGCATATTATGATCATTAATTGTCTTAATCCTCATTAAACTCCCATAAGGTTGGTGTTATCATCTTTATTCTTACAGCTGAGGAGAGGCGGCCAGAAAGTAAGTTGCTGAAGATGAGACACCTTATAAGTGACCGAGCTGGGATTTGAACCCAGGCGGTCTGATGTCCAAGCCCACAGTGCTTAAATGTTAAGCTAAATACTTTCATTTTACAAACCCCGCAACAACCAAATGCAGTGGGTGGAAATCATTCTCGTTTCACATATTCGGATGCTGGAACTCAGGGAGCAAATCAGACGCAGTCTTACATCATTGATGCCTGTGATTTTTAGTGCTCATCACCACACAGAACTGCTTTTTGGTCCAAATATCATGTCCTATCTTTCCTGTAGGTTATAGCAGTTTTGCCTACGTAGTTATGTTTAAATTATGCTAAGAAAGATATCATACAAGTCTCCCTGCCTATGCCAGGCACTTTTCTAAGCTGTTGAGGTATATGAATACGTTTAATCATCACAACAACCGTAGGAGATCGGTAGTGTTATTATTTCCCATTAAGTACATCCGCGAGGAACCAGGGGTGCACAGCCTTGCGTCTGTGCGACTTCTCCGCGATCACGGTCACACATCTAGTAAGCGGAGCAGTTACCTCAACTCAGGCTCCGGGTCTGTAAGACCCTCCCTCTGCTGGGAAGGAGCTCAGTTTTCAGGCCCTAACGTGCCTTTCTGCTCCGCGCAGGGACCTGATGCCGAGGACCCTGGAGGGGCAGATCACCATGGAGAAGACGCCCAGCTACTTCGTGACGCGCGAGGCGCCCGCGCGCATCTCGGCCATGTCCAAGGACACCAAGCTCCTGGTGGTGGTGCGGGACCCGGTGACCAGGGCCGTCTCGGACTACACGCAGACGCTGTCCAAGCGGCCCGACATCCCCAGCTTCGAGAGCCTGGCCTTCAGGAACCGGACGGCGGGCCTCGTGGACCGGGCGTGGAGCGCCATCCAGATCGGCCTGTACGCCGAGCACCTGGAGCGCTGGCTGCGCCACTTCCCCGCCCGCCAGCTGCTCTTCGTGAGCGGCGAGCGGCTGGTGCGCGACCCGGCCGGCGAGCTGGGCCGCGTGCAGGACTTCCTGGGCCTCAAGCGCATCATCTCCGACAAGCACTTCTACTTCAACCAGACCAAGGGCTTCCCCTGCCTCAAGAAGGCCGAGGGCAGCGGCCGCCCTCACTGCCTGGGCAAGACCAAGGGCAGACCCCACCCCGAGATCGACGGCCAGGTCCTGCGGCGGCTGCGCGACTTCTACCGGCCTTTCAACCGCAAGTTCTACCAGATGACGGGCCACGACTTCGGCTGGGACTGATCAGACCCTCCCGCCCCGCCCCCCTCCCCACCCGGGGCTTAGGAAATATTGAGAGAGATTATATGTATGTAAAATGTACAGAAATCTATTTTATAATAATTTATTTTTAATTCATAAGCAATTAACTCACTAAGCTGCCTAGCCACGCTCTTTAGAGTCACGTAATCTGTTCACATTCCAAAGTGTTTCTAAGATTTTCTTCTCGTCTTCACAATGGATGGTGCTTCCTTTTTTTTTTTTTTTTTTTTTTCTTTCTTTCTACCCATTGTATTTAAAAAGAAGAAAAGCACAACTTGAGATTTTCGTTGTTACGGGTATGCAGCCTTCGATCGCTGTCTGGATGCACTTGCCCACCTCCTCATACGGAAGCTTCCATCTCCCCTCCTGCCTGGGCACCTCTGGGAGCTCCGAGCTGCCAGACCTTCACATAGCAGCTTCCTCGCTGACGTGCTGACACATCCGAGGGCGTAGACTCCAAACCACAGCGCTAGCTTTTCCCCCCAAGTCCGCTCAGCACGCGGGGGAATCACTACCTTGGCAGGGACATCCACATCCTTTTAGAGTCTGCCTGTCAGGGCCCTTGACTTTACCTTTTGATTCTGAAGGATGCCCCTGCCTCATCTTCTGCCCCATCCCTGGTTCAATAACTGGCTTGAAGCGTAGGCAAATATCAGTCCCCACTTCTGCAGGTCCCGCATCTGAGATGCTCGGGTGCTGCTTTAGAAATAAAGACGATCCCTTCTAATTTGCATGCGAGTGCATCGTGTTCCGTTCTCCAGGCAGACGGCTCTGCTTTGACACACCAAAGAATCCCCTAGGCTAGCAGAACCCCCGGATCGAACCAAGGGTGTCGAGACCTGAAGGGGCCGGGTTCATCCCACGCCATCTGAGTCTACCAAGGTGCCGCTAGGTGCAAAGCCAGCCCCTGTTTGATGTCTGGAACTCCCCTCCCTGGAATTCCTAGCTCATCTCAGACAACACGGTCTGTAGCCCACAGGCAAACAGCGAGAACCAGGAGAGGCTCTTGTAAAGAGACTGGGAACGCTGGCCCGTGTTGCCTGTAAGCGCTCGAGCCTGTGCCGCTGTCCCTTGTTTTAGCCAGGCCCTGGCAGAAGGGGTACCAGCACTGTTGCTGCCGATGCAGAATTCTCTCCCCTACCTCTTCGTGGAGGGGGCACTGGAGGGGTCGTTTGTGATGACCAGCTAGTGGCAGTTGGGTAACCGTATAGCAATATCAAAGAATTGTCATTTGTGTTATACTTTCACTAAGGAATATATGGGAAGATAGTGTCAAAATGGTTGGGTTGTGATATTTACAAAGGACACTTTGGTATGTTCTATGGGATAACTTGCTCGCCAGTGAAACAAAACACTGGTCTTTAAGGGATGTCTTATTGATAATCTGGTCTGTCTTTGCCCACAAGTTTTAGCCCCGACGTAGCTAGTTTGTGCTTAGCTGCAAAGCTAAGGTATAGGAGGATGGGCGCACGGGGACTGGAGGCGGGAGCTCTGTGCATTCCTGAGATGCTGTGTGCATTTCATAGCTTTGTTACTGCCTCTGCCAAGCCGTGTAGACCTGCACTTAGGGGAATGCCCATGATCATGGCATGGCTCTTCCCTCTTGCTGCTTGGGTGTCAAAGACATCTTCAGAAGGGTGCTAATTGATCGTGCATTTCTCCTATCAGAAGGCTCATTAGAAATAACACTGGGAACACCTCTTTTCCATTATAGCATAACATCGCTTAAAGTCAAAGCCAGCCCCCACCTGCCACCTGATCCTGCCCTGTCTGCTTTCTGTCCACTCTCGTGCTCTGACACGGTGCGTGATGTCAGCTTGCAAAAAAAGTTCAGAGGAGGGTTTGCCACGAAGCAGTGGGGAAATGCACGTGAACTTTTCCCTCCCCTCCAGGGCCCTGCTTGCCTTTCTAAGCTGGACCATTTTCGATTAAGTTGTTTATTCCCTGCCTTAAAACTAAAACAGGAAATCCTCAGAGAGAAGGAGGGTCATTTAGTCATGAACACTGAAGTGAGTCAAGATTCTATTCTGGGTCAAATCCTTGAATCCAAACAGATGTCGATAATTAGCACTGAAGGACTAGAGCGCGTTTTTCTGTGGAAGACAAATAAATCAGACTTCCTGTGCATCTCTTCCGAGGAGTCTGACGGCTTACAGTTCCTGACGGCTCCTGACTCAGCATCGGCCCCAAGGTTACCCCCCATCGCATGATACTTATTACAGGGCACACGTGTCTTCCTCCTGGAGAAGTCTGCACGGCCACCGACTTAACCTTTTAGCTGCTAGAAGACAAACACCATTTCTGGTTTGGCAATTTGTCCTAACGCGTTCTGGTTTTCTTCCGCATTACAGGAGAAGCTCTGATATTCATGGGGTACTTTATTCCGCTCAGTTTGTTTAAAAACGAACAAAAAGGTTAACAAAATATTTGGAGGTTGTTGTTGTTCCTGTCGAGCCCACGCTGTCTTTGAGGTGTTCGTACTTGGTAAGTGGTACCTGGAAGGGTGTTTAGGTGTAGTAACTGCATCATAAACGTTTAATTGGAAGATGAAGGAAGAAAAGTTGTCTTCTTCATGGGATCCTCCTACGAAGTCATTTTGAGTAACAGGTACATTGTAGGCCTTTGGAGAAACGCAGTTTCAGATCCCCCCAGGATATTTTCATGAGAAAGGAAAATGGAAGGTTCCGCTAAAGTAGAAACGCATAGTGTCTAAAAGGCTGACATGGAAGTCAATGTCCTTTTTCTTTTCAGTTGATCAAGAAAGATGGTCAGTAAAACTTCAAGGTGTGGTTAGATTTTTTTTCTCACTTTTGTAACATTAATTTATGACTGAGTTTCATTCAGCCCAGTAATCTGGAATACTGCACATTCTAGCAGTGTGTCCTCTATAACCTGGATGTTAGAATAACCAATATGTACAAAAAGAAAAAAAAATTAAATCAAGTATTTTGTCCTATGTATAACACAAATTAATTTTACACAGAGAAAGATGTTTCTAGGAAAATGAAATTCTGGTAATTCATACTATTTCTTTTTATGAACAAATAAAATATATTTTACCAACTTGTGGGTAATTCTGTGTTTTATTATATGTTGTGGATGGGTAAGGAGATGGTATTTGATTGAATAACTAATCGCATGCGTGCACACACACACAGAGGTATTCCAAAGGCACGCCGATCTTTCATATTTTAAAAGATTTGATCCAAAATCCAAATAGTCTGCAAGTATTTGGGGTAGATTTTTTGTAAATGACTCTGAAGGCTGCAAGATCAGTGAACGGGCTCCTGCCCGCTGGAGACTGTCCATGGGACCCCAAGAACACCAAGTGCTACAACTTCAGTGCCTCAGGGTCTGGCCAGGATGGGTGTGAGGGGCTGTCCTGCGTGGACATGTGTCGCACTATGGGTGCCTGTAGCAGGGCACTGTGGCCTGGGTGATTTGGGGAAAGGTAGCTTTCCCTTCTCACATTTTCAGTGTGTTCTCACGTCCGTCATTTGGAGTTCCTCGTTTTTGGGACGGAGTGGAAAAGGGTTTGGACGAGAGGGCATTTCCGTATCTGTTTTCTCTTGACGTAGCACACCACCTGCACCGTTACGGATTATTATTTACTACTTTAAACGTATGATTCATTCTTTTCCCTAATTTTTTTTCAATTTTCAATTGAGATTCGTTTTCATTTGGTACACCTCTGGTTGCGTCTTAAAGTAGCCGACACTAAGTTGATACATTAAGGCTCAAACCCAAGAGTTCTGACTTCTTTCTTTTTCTTTTTTATAAACCACTTGATTGAGGTGAGATTGGCATACAAAAAGTGTACCTATTTAGTGTATACCACTGGATGAGTTTGGTACTAATTATACACCCATGAAACCAATGCCACCATCAATGCCATAAACATATGCATCACCTTCAGAAGTTTCCTCCCACCATTTTTAATTACTTTTTTTGTGGTAAGAACATTTTACACAAGATCCACCCACTCAGCAAAATTTTAAGTATTCAACATAGTATTGTTAACTATAGACACTGGGGTGTATGGTAGGTGTCTAGGACTTAATTCATTTTATATAACTGGAACTTCATTCAGTTTAAAAAGGAAACATATTACAGTTTTAGATAAATAGCCATTATCTCTTGCCATAAAGAGGAGGTAATAATAAAAAACGTAAATACAGTGAAAACAAAGAGACGCTAGTAATTTCTAGTTATGTATAACTCAAGCCACGTTGGCCATAAGCTATCCACTGCTCCCGGCAAAGGTCACTCCTGTTGCAGCCTAGCACACACCTGAGATATGCATCTTGCCACGAAGGCTGGAAGCGACGTGAAGAGGAAATGATTGCTCATGCTTTTTGGTGTTGAGTCCAGTCTAGCATTTTGGAAAGGCAGTGAAAAGAATGCCCCTCCAAATAGGAAGATTCCTGCTGGTCCGTCTAGAGACAAGTCACCTGTTGACACCTGGGTTTCAAAAGCCTGCAGTTTATAGAACGTGTTCTTTCAAACCTAGGAGTGTGCCACTAGGTGATATATGTGTGGGCCTTGAGTGCTGACCTGACTTTGCACCTCATCCCATCAGTTTTTTGCTTTTTCTACAGAAAGGTAATCAAATGGACCTCAAATCTACTCATTAATCTGATGGTACAGTTTAGAGCAGTACTTCTCAAGCTTGGGCAAATACTCGAATGACTGAGAGAGGTCTTAAACACTACTGAAGCTCTAACACACCTTAGACCAATTACGTTAGAATCTCTAGGGGATGAGGCCCCGACACTGGTGTATTTATAAAGCTCCCCAAGCACGAACCTTGAGGGCATTATGCTTAGTGAAATAAGAGACAGAGAAAGACAAATATTGTGTCATCTCACATATACGTGGAATCTAAAAATGGCAAACGCAGAGGAACAGAGCAGAATGCTGGTTGCCAGGGGCTGGGAGATGGTGGAAATGGGGAGATATTGGTCAAAGGGTACAAACTTCCAGTTATAAGTGAAAAGTTTGGGTATCGGGGACTTCCCTGGTGGTCCAGTGTTTAAGACACCACACTTCCACTGCAGGGGGCACGGGTTCAATCCCTGGTCAGGGGAACTAAGATCCCACGGCGTGGCCAAAAATTAGAAAAAAAAAAAAGAAGTTTGGGTATCTAACATATAGCACAGTGATTATAGCTTATAATACTGTACTGTGTATTTGAATGTTGCTAAGACAACAGATCTTAAAGGTTCTTACCGCAGAAAAAGAAATGGTAATTATGACACAGGATAGAGGTGGTAGCTAATACAATGGTGGTCATCAATTTGCAGTTTATTTTATTATTTTTTATTTTTTGGCCGTGCCACACTGCATGACATTCAGGATCTTAGTTCCCTGACCAGGGATTGAACCCGTGCCCCCTGCAGTGGAAGCGCAGAGTCCTAACCACTGGACTGCCAGGGAAGTCCCTAATTTGCGATTTATAAACATATCCAATCAAGATGTTGTACACCTTAAACTTACACCATGTTATGTGTCATTTATATTTCAGTAAAGCTGAAAAAATTAAATAATAAAATGAAATTAAACAGAAAGCTCCCCAAGTGATTCTAACATGTAGCCAAGATTGAGAGCCTTGGTTCTCCAAGAGTGTGTCCTGGACCGTGTCAGCATCCCCTGGGAAGTTGATAGACATGTAAATCCTCAGGCCCCATCTCAGACCTACTGAGTCAGAAACTCCGCATTTCAGAAGCTTTCCAGATGATTGTGATTCCTGCTAAAGGTTGAGACCCACCGCGTCAGGGCATAGACTTCATTTCCTTTCAAAACTGGAGAGCTTGGATTCCTATTCAGGCACCTTTTCCCCTGTCCCATGCTCTTTACCAAGTCCATTACTAAGCAGTCACCCCTTGTAACTCTGGGTCTCCTTTAAGGGAATGTCGATCTCACAGCATTGCACACAGTGGCCCTGGCTGTTTGACTTCCCTCACTCTGCCGGGTCCTATTTTATCGGGCAGCCCTCAAGCTATCATCGCTAACATGTTCCTGAAACTGGCTAAAAGGGGGATGATAGACTTATATATCATAAGGGATTTTTAAAAGAGAGCTAGAATCCTTTAAAGCCCTAATGCAACTTCCCTTCTCGATTCAAGGTTCAATAATGTATTTCCAGCACTTTGTGTAGGATCCATAATTATTTCTCCTATCCTTCACAACCGAATACACAACTGACTCCCTCAAGGGCACTGATGGGCCATTCAAGGTGGAAGAGTCCCCCGGGGGTCACGTTCTCAGTTATAAAAAGCTCATCTAGGGCTTCCCTGGTGGCGCAGTGGTTGGGAGTCCGCCTGCCGATGCAGGGGACACGGGTTCGTGCCCCGGTCCGGGAAGATCCCACATGCCGCGGAGCGGCTGGGCCCGTGAGCCATGGCCGCTGAGCCTGCGCGTCTGGAGCCTGTGCTCCGCAGCGGGAGAGGCCACAACAGTGAGAGGCCGCGTACCAAAAAACATAAATAAATAAATTAATTAATTAAAAGCTCATCTAAACCAACCATCACTAGCATCTAGTTTTATTTTTTCATTCCCACTCTTGTTTATTATTACTGGGGATGAAAGATGATAAAGTACTCCCGAGATAGCACAAGATCTGCTGTAGTAACATATCTGTGGGCTCAAGCCTGCATTCCTCCTGTGAGAGCTTGGGATAGTCTGTTCCCATCCAACAGTCTGTTTTTCTGGGAACTGAAAGGGGGTTGAGGTCCCCAGGGTGCAGTGTCCTGAGAGAGGTGAGTAGAACGCACTGAGGAGCCTTCCTTCAGCCTTCATACTTGTGCAGGTGCTAGAGGCTCGTTTATATCTTTAAAGATAAAGATGAAGCTGTTATCCTTCCTCCATGGAATCCTGGCCTCAAAACATCTAGACCTTGCGTGCTTTCTCTTTTGATATATTTAGCAGAAGAAGGAGCCATGGAGGACACCACATCTCCGTGGGAAGCAGTCAACAATAGAAGACTCCGGAAACTCTTGGGAAGGGGAGTCGTCTGATAGGAGGGAAGCTCAGAGACTTGTTTGGGATACGCTATTCCGTGTGACTTGAAGCAAGAAGAAGCTGGGGGCAGAGATGAGTTCATGCATTCAGTAAATATTTACTGAGTGCCTACCACTGCTCGGGACACAACCTAAATAAGACACATGTCTTGCCTCAAGTAATTCCTGGGGGAGGCGAAGATGCAACGCAGCGTGACAAAGGGGCCATGCGGAGGAGCTGTGGGAAAGAAGGAGAGCGGGGACCAGCCTGATTTGGGGTGGGGGAAAGGAAGGGTCAAACCCATCCATCCGGTAGGATGCAGCCAGGTGATTGGCTGGAGGGTGGTCGGGAGGCAGAGGGAGAGAACCATGGCAAAGATCTAGATGGATAGGAATCCGGCCAGTTGGGAACTGCAGTCTGATCAGTGGGGATGTGCATGGAGTGTGTGGGAGAGGGGCGAGAGAGTTCCAGAGGGACCAGCAGAAGATGGGGCCGCAGGCAAGTTCACCGCAGTCCAGCTACTTCTGAGACGCAGAGCCACAGATCCCTCCAGCCGGCTGCCTACTGGACACCTATTTGGACGTCTCCCTGAGCATCTCAGATAAAAACATGCCCCCAGCTAAACTCTAGGTTCTCTTTCCTAAATCTCCTCCCCTCATCTCACCTGCTCAAGAGCAAAAACAGTGCATCCCTGGGGCCGAGAGCTGCTCCCTCCTTTGTGGCCAGCTCACAGGATAGACCACGTTCCTGGCTCTGCTCTCGCCCATGGCCTTGTGGGTTGGCCTACTTCGAAGCTCTCCTACAGATTAGGAAATCCTTTCAAACTCCTCACGGGCCATTAACATCTTTCCTTCTTTCAGGGCGTTCTTTGAACGGACTGCCCTGTTTTAGAGGCAAGAAACATAAATACGTCCCTGAAAAAATAAATTTTGACTTGAAGAGTTTGTAAAATCCAATTCTTTATCATCTTGATCATCTGAGTCCCTAAGTTGGTGAAATAACATTTCAAAACTGTCAGAAAGGAAAAAAAAAGTGGTCTGGATACACAGTGATTGATTTGAAGGGCCTGACAGCTCTAGTACTTAGCTTGGAATTTATGAATCAAAAGCTTTAAAACTTAACCCAAGAAAGTTTTTTTAAGTACTACTATTTCCACCTAATTAAGGACTGTCATACAAATATGATTTATTCACAGTTATCATTCATGTATAGTGTGGAATTATCCAAGTTTTTAAAAAAATTTCTAATGACTTTTGTGCATTAACTCAATCAAGAGACTTTATTAAAATATTATCTTTCCCCTCCTGGATAAAGAAATTAATGCCTACTTATTACATGAAATTTAGAAACGATAGAAAAATGTAATGAGAACATAAAAATCACTTGATTCCTACCACCTGGAGTTCAGCGTGGTGAACACCTGAAGGATCATATATTCAATTTTTTCTCTGCATAGTTGTATATAAATTTATGTGTGTATAACATAAAGACGATAAAAATATATAATTTTGTATCCTGCTTTATTTATTTAACAGAATATTTTTACTTACTAAACATGCCCCTAACAATATGCTTTATTAGAAAACATAATTTTTAGTGACCTCAAGGTAGTCCATCTTATGGACTTGTCATAATTTGCCTTTTTCCTGTTATTGGAATTTGTCCCTGTTTCTAATTTTATACTGTTATAAATAACGCTTCAATGAAAATGTTGTACATAAATACTTATCCATTTTGGATTATTTCCTTAGTCTAGATATAAACAGGATTAGTAAGTGAATACAGAATCAAAGGTTATGACCTTTATAAAGACTTCAAAGAATTGCTTTCTCTCTTTTATAGCCATAGTTATACGGGAAAAATGGTTCTTCTGCAGTATCAGGTGGAAAAGAGTAGGATGTGAAATTGTATCTTCATCGTTACCTCAGTTATTTAAAACACATTAAAATGTGTGTCATACAAGAATATATTGGAGTGATTGCCTCTGAGTAGTGAATTATTTCATTCACTTCTTTAGACTTTTTGTGTGTGTGTGTATGGTACGCAGGCCTCTCACTGCTGTGGCCTCTCCCGTTGCGGAGCACAGGATCCAGACGCGCAGGCTCAGCGGCCATGGCTCACGGGCCCAGCCGCTCCGCGGCATGTGGGATCTTCCCGGACCGGGGCACGAACCCGTGTCCCCTGCGTCGGCAGGTGGACTCTCAACCACTGCGCCACCAGGGAAGCCCTACTTCTTTAGACTTTTAAACGCTTTTGTGGACAGTCTTTCTGCCCCCCGCCCCCCATGACATATTTTTACGGGCCACCTGTGTTCACCTCTATCCGTGCACTGCTTTCTCTTGTTTTAAATTCTTGATTTACTTTTTTTCTTTCTTTTTTCAAGATGGTTATTTTTATATATGAAAGGTATGCACGCCAATGAATTCTTCAAGGCTTCTAACCTAAATGACGTCCCCCTGAGTCACCTGCCTCTTTCCACGCCTCAGAAGGCAACTCCGTTTCAACTCGTTTTGTGGATTTTTTTACATTGTATTCTCCTTCAAAGTCTTCTGATGACAGATTACTCCACGGTCGAAGTTTATTAGTAGACACACAATTAGTGCTGAAGCCTTAAAGTTTTCTTCACATTATTCACGTCAAACTAAAAGTTCAAGTTAAGTTAAAATGAGCTTTCCTCAAGCTGGGTGCACGGACAGGATTAGATCAATCCATGATTCAGAACCATTTAATTTTAAAGAGAAAAGTACAAATTATAAGTACAATTACAATTACTTAAGTTATATGTAATTACTAAAGAGTTTTAAAGCATACTGCCTTTTAAAATGTTTTAATTAATAAGTTTATTCAGAATATATTTATTGATGACCAACGATATTCTGACAGTGGGGGATTGAGATGTGGTCCTTGACCTCATGCAGGTGACACTCTGTTGAGAGGTAAAATGATTCTGGTACCCATTCTGGTGTGTGGTGTGGGTTTTCCAGCACCACCAAGGAGATGGCATCATGTCCACAGGTGAGGGCTCAGTCCTATTAGGCTGTCCTACCTCTTGCTCCAGATGCCAATCACAAGTTCAGGTTGTCCCCTGGGCTTCTGACCAACTGGCTAGAAATGGGAGGTTCCCATGAACCCCCTCCTTGGATTCACTTAAATGTCTGGAGCAGCTCACAGAACTCAGAGAAGGATTCTACTTACTAAATTTCCTGTTTATTATAAAAGGATATTGCTTCCCATAGGAACTGCCGGATGGAAGAGAGGCACAGGGCAAGACATGGGAAAAGGTTGCATGTGTGGGGTTAGTGCCCTTATAAAGGAGATGCCGCAGAGCTGCTCGGCTCTTCCACCAGGTGAGGACACAGCAAGAAGTCCACGACTTGGAAGACGGCCCTCTCCTGATCACTCTGGCACCCTGATCTCAAACTTCCACCTCCAGAACGTTGAGAAGTAAATTTCTGTTGTTTAAAAGCTACCCAGGCTGTGGTATTTTGTTATAGCTGCCCGAATGGACCCAGACAGCTTGTCAGTTGCATCACCGGAGACACTCACCTGGTCCCTGGAAGCACTGAGTTTCTAAGCCCTAGTGTGGAGGTGTGTGCTTAAATATTCTTTTTTAAAAAATGAGTGGTAAAATGTACATAAAATTTACCATTTTAATCATTTTAAAGTGTATGTTCAGGGGTATTAAATTCATTCACATTGTTGTGCGGCCATCACCACCGTCCACCTCCAGAACTTTTCTCATCTACCTAAACTGAAACTCTGTCCCCATTAAACACTAATTCCCCATCCCCTTTTCCCCTGGCCCTTGGCAACCATCCTACTTTCCGTCTCTATGGTTTGGACTCCTCTAGGGACCTTGTAAAGTGGAATCATACAGTATGTGTCCTTTTGTGACTAGCTTACCTCGCTTAGCACCCATCCTCCAAGTTTATCCATGTTAAAGCAAGTTACAGTCTTCTTTCATTGGCAGAATAGTATTCCATTGTGTGTATGGACCACACTTTGTTGATTCATTCATCTGTCGATGGACACTGGGGTAGCTTATGCTTTTGGGCCACTATGAACATGGGAGTGAGATATCTGAGTCCCTGCTTTCAATTCTTTGGGGTATCTACCCTTAAGTATTCTCCTGTGTAAGTTCACATAGGGAAATTCTCCACCCCCGCACCGGGGTTTGTATGCATGTTTGGCTCCCAGCTTGTAGGTACAGGCTAACACAAGGATCTTTTCTCCTAATGAATCTCAAGGGTGCACCCTGTTACAAGCTACAGGGCAGTAACGGGAACAGAATTTCATGGTTGATCTCCACCGCCTCCCCACTAAATGGTTGTAAAAATGGGGGAGTGTGTGAGTGAGAGATTATTGTTACCTTAATTATTTTTGAGTCTGAGAAATTAATCAGTGTCCCAGTGATTGTTTACATTTGGCCATATAAGAACTGATCCCAGCTCGGCCGGCTTGTCCAGCTGTTCACAGATGTTGAAATCTAGGAGGCTCATGAAAAGGGGTGCTGAAGGTATTTTCCTAATGATGTGTAACTAGTCAAAAATGACCTATGTGATTTCTACCCCAAATTTAGTTTAATCCATGACCTTTCTTTGCTCAGAAAGGAGGGAGATCAAAAATATACTGTGACTACTGTAGTCCTTTGAAAATGGTGGCATTCTTCCTGGTTGAAATGGTTATTTCTGTCACCAGGAAAAATATGGCTACAATACTATGGCCTGGATTTTGGGGGGACCTGCTTTATTTAGTAATACAAATAACTTACACATAGCATCAAATCATTCTATGAAAATGAGAGGCAATTTTGTCCTTAAATTTCTTTGTATCGATTCTTTTTACCAAAGGCTTGTTTATATTAACAACTTCACACTCTTTGGGAGAAAAGGATTTGCCAGACACTGTTAATCCCAAACCAGGCACAGTGAGAATTTATTTGCTCATCCATCTATTCAATAAATATTTACTGAAAACCTACTATGAGCCAAGTGTCTCCATTGGGCTCACTTCAGAGCAGAGCCTGAGGCAAGGATGCGGTGCAGGTGGTTTATCTGTGAGGTCACGCCCCGGCAGTGGGAGTGGGGGAGGGGCATGCAGTGAAAGGCGGGGCTCAGTCATGCTGTGGGCACCCGAGAAAGAAAAGTCCATGTACAGGCCAGGAGGGTGGGGCATTCATCCAACCAACCCCTTATTGGTTTGAGAGTTACCCCTGGGGGCACTAATTTGTTTGCATACCTCCAGCAAACTCCTAAATAAAAAGAAGCAGTTTCTTGAGATGGGGAGCTGTCAGCTTGCAGGAACCTGGGCCCTGGTGATGTGGGGTCGGCCACTGGCAGTGTCTGCTGTGCCACCTCGGCTTCCTGCTAGAGATACAGCAATGCACAAAACAGGTACCCTCTCTGCTCTCATTTTTGGGGGAGGGGAGGACAGACACTAGACAAACACAAATTCTGGTTATAATTGTAATAAATGCCTATAAGAGTTTAGGATAAATGCTTCATGGGGTGACTGACCCCATCTGGGGATGAAGATTATTTCAAATTCCAAATAAATGGAGTCTGAGTATACGATTTCTTGAGTATTTATTTATATACTATAAGAAAAGTTTGAAATTTGGTGTTGTAATTCCTGTCGGTTTTTGTCATCATCCTGAGAGTTATGCAGGATACCAGGTGAGAAGCTCACGCTGGAACTTTTGGTGGCAGCCTGATTGTGGCTAGATTGCTCTGATTGGACTGGCTGAGCAGTTATGATGGAATGGTTTACACGTGGATACGTTTAAAAACATGATTTATTTTCTAATGATAGGAATGATATAAGTTTACTAGAGACAATAAGGAAACCTATAAAGGATGTATTATGCATAGTGATTATTATATATAGTATATATATTTATTATAAGTAAGCATAGTGATTTTATATATTTTATTTTTCATAAATAATAGCAATTAAATATGTTATATATATTATAAATAATAACACTCTCAAGAAAGATGCCTTGTTTAAGGGTAATTTCCCTCCAATCCTTTTTATTCATATGGATTTGCTAAGTCCTTGAGTCATCAATTTAATATTTAGTTTCCCTTATCCTTGGATATTCCTGAAAATGCATTGCATGTAGTGAGTTGTAAAACTACAGAAGTGCAGGATTGAATCACATACTAACTGAGGGAATGAGTCTCGCCAACCAACCCATGAGCAGGCCCATTTTACTAGAAATGTTCTGTTCTCTGTAAAGTTGGGGAAACACAAAATTTCCAGATAATTTCCACAAAATTTCCACAAAATTTCTATGATGTGTGAATATCATAGATGTGTCATCTGTGAATGTCAAGATCACATGTGTGTGTATTTCTCATACATTTAGTTGAAATTATACCAACTGTGCAGTAACATCCTATTTTATTTAACACTATTTTGGGAGCATTATTACAATTTTTTCATCATGATAATTCTGATGGCCAAATGATATTCTATAGCATGAATATATCATAATTGGCTTTTATGTCCAATTCTACTATTGGAATGTAAGTTGCTTCTAGGTCTGTGTTACTTTAATCAATACTGCAGTGAATATCTTGAGGATTAACCTGTGTCTGAATTTTTGAAATTTTCTTGGTATAGATATCTAAAATTGCAATTTATCGGTCAAAGAGAATGAATATTTTTAAGGTCTCTAATAAATGTTGTCAAATTGCCTTCCAGAAAAATTGAAATGTGGGTGTAAATTTTTAAAAAAATGACTCAACTCTTCAATTACATTGATGAATCTGTTCTGTCAAAATAATCAATCTGGTTGTGTATTCAGAGCTTTTAGATGCCTTTGCTTTCATTGTAAAAGGAATTTTACAATGAAAGTAAAATCTTCTATTTTTCCTTTTTGGGGATTAAGTCCCAATTTTTTTAGATCACTGATACGTAAGCCTTGTTTGTGAGTCTATATGGGAAGGTGTGTACATATGTGCACATATGCACGTGGCCAATGGAATTCTGGACTTTTCCTCCACTTTTTGCCCTCCACTGTTATTATATTTTTCTTTGATGGTTTTTTAAAGCCACGACTTTAGAGGTGGTTTCAGGATGACCTATTCATTTCCTCACTGAGATAATTTTTAAAGACCTAACATACCACCCAAAGCATGGAAGCCTTCAGGAGAAATTTGCTTTTGCTTTCTAGAAGAGGTTTACAGAGTGTTTTTAAAACCCCAGAGAAGATGAAGTTGTGTTTTATTCATGAAATAAAAACGGCCCGTTGACAACACGAGCTTGGAAACCCCATTTCTTTGGTAGCAATTTTGCTCATTCTCAGACCAGGAGGGGAGGACGGAGGCCTTGAACCCCTTTGCTCTTTCCCATTTATTTACCCAATCTATCAGCTTGACCGTTGGAACCAATGAGTCGATTAGGTCAAATGGTTGACCAATGCAAGTTAAACAAGTTACTCGCTTTAAAAAAATAAAAAAATAAAAGCAACCTCTTTTCTTGTTAACCACTCAATTGACCACATGAAATGTCCTGTCCTTCTGCGTTTGTGTGGTGTTGACAGCCAGTTGAGGCGATCAGGACAGAGCGGAGATGAGGACAAAAGAGCCTGATAACACTTGAAGTTTGGGCTGACGGAGGGGTCAGGGGCCACAAAAGCAAACTGAGATCAAGGATACACAGAGAGCTGGGGGCAAGGCCCATGCAAACCCGCGGTCACCGCGAGAGTGGCTGGGCTGCGGAGCCCGGTGGGCCGGCTGGGTACACAGTCATCCCACGGGGAAGGCTGCTGGCTGAGGCCACGGCCTGCCCATCCCAGCTGAACTTCGTCCCCCTCCACCCTGGTGAGAACCAGCCCTCCCTGAGTTCTGCCTGGGGACCCTGTAGGTGCAGAAAACTGAAAGCAGCTGGCAGGGAGGAATGCGGGGCGGAGGCAGGGTGCTGAGGTTGATTTGGGAAAGAATGAGCTTTACTGCTCCGTGTCCAGGCCACGCCATGCTTTAGGGCCAGTTTGATTCTTCCTGAGAAAAGATGCCGGGTGCCGGGAGCGGGGGTCTCAGTGTGTGAGAGTTGCTCTTCCATGTTCACCCAAATCTGAGGGGAACCAGGGAAAGAAAAAAATAAGTTAACTGAAGACTCAACTTTGGACTTCTGCTTCTTTTTTTTTTTTAATTTCTTTTATTGAAGTACAGTTGATGTACAATGTTGTGTTAATTTCTGCTGCATGGAAAAGTGATCAGTTATACATACATATACATTGTTTTCCTATTCTTTTCCATCATGGTTTATCACAGGATGTTGAATACAGTTCCCTGTGCTCTACAGTAGGACCTTGTTGTTTATCCATCTATATATACTAGTTTGCATCTGCTAATCCCAACCTCCCAGTGCATCCCTCCCACACCCCTCTCCCCCTTGGCAACCACAGGTCTGTTCTCTATGACATGCACTTTAAATCGCGTCCTAGCTCGGGTTTCTCAGAAGCAGTTCCCCAGGTGAAAGTTTTGTGTAAGTAATTTATTTGGGAGGTGATCCTAGGAAACACCGGATGGGAGGAGGGCAATTGAGATGTGGAAGGAAAACAAAAGTCAAGATGCATTATTGAGCAGATTCCCACGGTGGGCACCAGCGCTCAGTGTCTCTGGGGACCCCCAGGAGACAGTACAGAGCAAACTCCAGAGTTGCCCCACCCAAGAGGAAGGAGAACAGAGCTATTCACCTGGCAAGTCTTGCCAGCCAGGGGTGGAGGATTTTCTGGGAGCCGATACCTCCCTGGCTCACCCTCACTCTGGCGAAGGGGGCTCCCAGTGGCCAGGCAGAGGCCAAAGGTAGGGAGTCAGGGTGTAGGCAGTGGGAGATGTTCCAGGCAGCACTCGCGGCCATGGTGGGTACTAAGGGACACAGGAGGCACTCCCAGGGCGGGTGTCACAAAACCCAAGTGTGTGTGCTCAGCCTACTAAACTACTGTTTAGTAGTTTCTTACGGTTAGTTACAATGTGGAATCTGAAATCATATCAATGAACTTTTTGTGACCTGTTGCATTAAAATTTAGTAGCCTGGCTTGCACTTTGAGTGGACCTTTAACCAATGCACGATTCTTAAAATAGTATGCATGGGTCATTCAGAAGATATTGGTTCAGTGAGTTATGCAGATCTTCCAAAAAGTAATTCATTTTTAATACAGTATAAAACAGTCGCGTTAACTAATATCACAGCTGACATCATCAGAAAAATCTTTAAAATATTGCAACACTGTCAAGTTCACTGGGACAGATACACATCTTCTAAAATTCTAATTTTCAATTGAAACCTTTGTGTTTTATTATCGGGAACTGACACTGTCAATTGTTTTCCTTGAAGTGACAGACTCACTTTGTTCATTTTAAAGAACATGTCTGCTAAATACCCAAGTCTGAACCACTATAGCTTATCATTTCTCAAGTAATAACGAATTCCACAGAGGTGCCGGGGGAGGGGAGAGAATTAGTTCAGTGTGCAACTCAAGCAACTGCCCAGGTACTTTCCTTGGAGACGGCTGTTGTCCTTTAGGACCCAGCAGAAGTGTTTTTCTGTACTTTCCATTTTGTTACACAGAATATGAAAAACCCAGGCTTTCAAGGCAGTCAGGACTTAATAAAATTAATCACCATTGCTGTTTTATCACAGACACTTTTCTTTTTTTTACAAATTTTGATTTTTAATTTATTTATTTTTGGCTGTGCTGGGTCTTCGTTGTTGCACGCGGGCTTTCTGCAGTTGCAGCGAGCGGGGGCTACTCTTCATTGCGGTGCGTGGGCGTCTCATTTCGGTGACTTCTTTTGTTGCAGAGCACGGGCTCTAGGTGTGCGGGCTTCAGTACTCGTGGCACGTGGGCTCAGTAGTTGTGGCTCGTGGGCTCCAGAGCTCAGGCTCAGTAGTTGTGGCACACGGGCTTAGTTGCTCCACGGCATGTGGGATCTTCCCGGACCAGGGCTCGAACCTGTGTCCCCTGCATCGGCAGGCGGATTCTTAACCACTGCGCCGCCAGGGAAGCCCTTATCAAGGAGAGTCTTAAGCAACACTGCCTTGTTTCACTGTGTTGGCGGTGAACAATACAATGTTTACTAAGTCACATTTGACCACTGGCCCTGTTTGTGCTGGGGCTTCAGCAGGTTTACCCCCCTTGCTTTTGCACCATCAGTGCAATGGTCATCACAGTGAAAAACGCAAATAACAGCTTAGTGTTTGGGGATTTGGAGAATAGTTTGGATTTCACAGACTTCCTGAAGGTTGTCTGTGGGATATCCGGGCGTGCGGGCGGTCCACTGAGAACCACTGTGTTAAATAAAACACTGCTTGGCCGAAAATTTAAATGCATACTAAACACATATATGTAGTATGCACCTCCTTTATTTGTTTACAAAATTATTTTTGCTCTTCAAAAGTATCACAGACCTATAGTAGAAAATTAACTAAAGCAACTATATGACAGTTAAAATCGCCAGTAACCTCATCATCCACAAAACAACTCATTAATAGTTTGCTATTTGTGCTTTCAGATAAATACCTATATCTCTATGTATTTATCTACTTATATACCTTTATAAAAATGGAATTATATTAAACAAGCTATTAGATAATCTGCCTCGTTTGTGTAACAATATGGCATAAATATTTTTCTATACCATTAAACATTCTTATATAAATATAAATACAAATACAAAACGGGTGGTTGGTATCACATCCTATGGTTACATCAAAATTTATTTTAACCAAACCCAACTGTTGCAAATGTACCTGGTTTCCTATTGCTTTGCTATTATAAAAATTCTCCAGCCACCATTCTTGTGCCTGAAGTGTTAGATATATTATATATTTATATTTTCTCCCTGACTATTAATTCTTAGAAGTGGAGTTGGTAGATATGGAATCTTCATGTTTTAAAAATAATAATGGATTTTGTCTAATTGTCTTCCAGAAGCTTGTCTCCACCAGGTCTCCTTGCCCGATGCTGTTCTATCACCTCTGACCTGCAGCATAGTCTCCTTGGCCCTGTGTTGAAGTGTTTGTCTCTGCTCTGTTCAGTTGTGTAACACTCATCCAGCCCCTTAATACACACACACGCACATGCACACACCACGTGCCAGGGCCCCCAGTCTTCCACTCACTGTGAAACCTGGGATCTGCCTGAGGAATAAGGTCCTGGGTCAGGAGAACTGAGCTCAACCCCCTGGAAGAAAGTTAAACCCACACCAACCTCCTCTACCATTTTTAGGCTTGAACCTTGGAATGCATTCGATGCTGGCGGAGACAGAATGGAGTTCACTAAGGTCCACTGTTTTCACATAACAGAATGGACCATTTTAACCTTTTTTTTTTTTTTTTTTTTGCGGTACGCGGGCCTCTCACTGTCGTGGCCTCTCCCGTTGCGGAGCACAGGCTCCGGACGCGCAGGCTCAGCGGCCACGGCTCACGGGCCCAGCCGCTCCGCGGCACGTGGGATCCTCCCAGACCGGGGCACGAACCCGCGTCCCCTGCATCGGCAGGCGGACTCCCAACCACTGCGCCGCCAGGGAAGCCGTCTCCGTGAATTTGACTCTTCCGGGTGCCTCATATAAGTGGAATCATCTGTATTTGTCTTTTTGTCACTGAGTTCTTTCACTCACCTTAACTGACCCACCGATTTTGACAACCTGCTTTTATGAGCCCCTATCTGACAGCACCAGGATGGTTTGATTTGAGTGTGTTTGCAAGAGGATAACATGAGGATTTCCACGTCCCCAAGCAAATTTGATCAGGAGAGGGGAAATATAAACGGAGTTCTTGTCCTTGAGGGGGATCATTTGTCTAAATGCATTTTCAGAAGAAGCAGCCCAGCATTATTATCGACGAGGCTTTGTTGAATGTCTGTTGATTTAAACAACAAAACCAGTATTTCAGGCATGTATTTTCTTGACATTTCTGTGATGAGAAGCACACCATTCTGGACCAGGAAGATTTCAGAATTACTGGGACCGCATTGTCTTTACTCCTCTAAACCGGAAGGACTCCTCATTCTGAAGACCAGTCTGGACCTACTGTTTTTTTTCTGATGGAAAAAGATGGAATGTTACTGAGTTGGGTTTATCTTTGTGGAAGTTCAGGTGTAGTACAAGCATTCACACCCCAAAGCCCCATGTCAATGACGTTCCAATCCTTTATTCGAGTTAATTTAAGCTATCAACAAAGTCCTCAGCAACATGGATGGACCTAGAGGTTGTCGTATAGAGTGGAGTAAGTCAGACAGAGAAGGACAAATATCGTATGTCGCATATGTGTGGAATCTAAAAAAATGGTACAAATGCAAACTTATCTACAAAACAGAAATAGAGTCACAGATGTCACCATCTTATGGTTCCCTAGGGGGAAGGGGGGAGGCGTAAACTGGGAGATTGGGATTGACCTATACACACTACTATACATAAAATAGCTAGCTAATAAGGACCTACTGTACAGCACAAGGACCTCTACTCAATACTATGTAATGACCTATATGGGGAAAGAATCTAAAAAAGAGTGGCTAGATGTGTATGTATAACTGATTCACTTTGCTGTCCACCTGAGACTAGCACAACATTGTACATCCGCTCTGCTCCAATAAAAATTAAAACAAAACAAAACAGAGTCTAAGGAATGCAGACACGGGGCTGCAGAGTAGGCTGTGTGGAGGCTGAAGGCTGCCTACGTCAAAGAGGGCTTACTCTAATAGTAGATTCTGATTTCTTCCGAGGGCTTGCTCTGTGGAAGGCACCTGGTTATTGAGTGTATTAGCTAATTTCATTTGACAAAAATGCTATCTTGCAAATAAAGAAACAGAGGACAGAGGGGTTAAAAACTTCCAAAAATTGCAGTTAGTTGTAGAGCAGGATTGGAATTCAGGCAATCAAGTAAGTTCCAGACTCGACGGGTTTAATAAGCTCATCCTACGATCCCTGACCTTAGTATTTATTAGACTGATGTATTGAAGAAAAAACTTTTTAAGAGTGACGTAACCATTGTATTTACAAATGTTCATAAAATACAAAGAGCTGGGAGTGATATTCTTTGCGATTATGTAAACATACAATGAAAGTTCTTCTTAATAAATGGTTTTTGAAAATGTTTTGGCAGGGGCCCTGCCAGCAAAAACATTTGAAAACTCTGTTTAGTTTACAAATGATTTTGGAAAAGGATGATAAGAATAATCTAATTTGATTAGAAATGAGAAAAGACAAAAAGTTATTTAAATCTAATTGATGAGGGCTTCCCTGGTGGCGCAGTGGTTGAGAGTCCGCCTGCCGATGCAGGGGACACGGGTTCGTGCCCTGGTCTGGGAGGATCCCACATGCCGCGCGGAACAGCTAGGCCCGTGAGCCATGGCCACTGAGCCTGCGCGTCCGGAGCCTGTGCTCTGCAACGGGAGAGGCCACAACAGTGAGAGGCCCACGTACTGAAAAAAAAAAAAAAATCTAATTGATGAAAAACAAGACTTTAAATATTACTTTAATTATCTGGGGTACACCGACACAATATCAGTCAAAGACAAAATAAGGGACTGTTTTCAATATAGTATATGAAAATGACTTACCTTGTGAAAATAGAATCGGGAATCACTCAGTTCTGAGAACAATGTTATTAAACAAAGTAAGCGTGTAAGAGAGGCAAAGTGCATTGCACCCAAATGACCACAAACCCAGCAAGTATAAGGAAAATTTTTGATGGCCTTTCTTCCTTGTTAATAATGGTATATGAAGCTATGCACTACTTTTTCAACCAAACACTCAAACCCGGTGGAAAAAGCCTGTGCATTTCATCCGGG
The DNA here is from genome assembly GCF_949987515.2 of Delphinus delphis. Taxonomy (NCBI): domain Eukaryota; kingdom Metazoa; phylum Chordata; class Mammalia; order Artiodactyla; family Delphinidae; genus Delphinus; species Delphinus delphis. The sequence continues at coordinate 56,047,525 of NC_082701.1, forward strand.
ATTCTGACAGCAGATTAGGCAAGACCCCCAGGGAGGGGACAGCTGGTGGTATGACACCCAGCCACCTATTGGAAATTTAAAGGCATTTTCCGCTTTCAGATCTCTATCACACCCTCTGCTTCACTCAAGAAGCAGATGATTACAATCCCCCAGGAGCCAATCAGAGGGACCTCAGGGCAAAGAGGTTATTTGATTCGATTACAAGACTATCTGATGGCTATCTACAAGGCTCTCAGAGCTGTGTGGTTGCGGACAGATGTGGGGGCTACAGAAAAGATGGATAAGATGGTGGGCGAGGTCTTAAGGAGTTTATGGTCCTTTTAGGGAAGAGGAGACAAAAATCCTGAAGTAGAGAGACAGCAGGGAGGGAGGGAGGAAACTGGAAAGTGAGAGCTTCAGTCAATAAGAGCCTGGAAGACAGAGAGAGAGAGAGACAGAGACAGAGACAGAGAGAGGGGGTAGGGGCTGTGTCTGGAGGTGTGAAACTCAAGGTTTGCAGCCATGGCATCTGACATCAGCATAACAGGGGTCTCCAAAGAGAAAAGCAATATGGTGGTACAGAGCCGGGAACTATAGTGCGAGAGAACTTTCCTGAAATATGACAAGGTTGGAAACTACATATTGAAATCGACCGTGTCCCTGAGAGTGTCAACCCGGGATAAGCAACACCAACACATATTCGAGTAAATGTTTTGGATTAAAAAAAAAAGAAAAGAGATCCTCTGGACAAGAGGGAAAAGCAGCCAGGGACTCAAAGGGAACTCGACTCTCATCAGATCTTTGACCGCAAGCCTTTATGCTAGAGGCAAAGGAGTGGCGTCTTTAAGACAATCCTTTACTGAGGAATGTTCTGGAAGATGAACAAAGAGAACTGAAATGGTTGGAGGTGGCGACATCAGGGCTGGTGTAGAGCTTTCAACCTCAAGTTACCATAGAACTAAGATGAGAGCTAAAGAGGCGGCCGGGCCGTGCTTCCTATGGTGCTGTGATCTGACATTGCAGGTACAGACTGACCCTAAAAATGAGGGGGAAAGAGGAAAAGCGTGTGCAGAAAAACCTTTCACCACTCTCAGAGGTTAGATGTGGTGGTGGGGTGTGATAGTGTTGGTCTGAGGCTGTTGCCGTGTGCAGTGTGACACACACAATCTCTTTGTACCTGCCCGCAGGGTAGATCACCCAGATACGACAGTGATATTTCGTGTCTCCCTTTTACCAGGTTTTCGTTGTGTTTGTTAAATTTCCCAGTAGCCACACTTTATAGTGGTATTCCTTCTGGATATCCCAGGTTTCGGGTCTGGGCAGAAGGCCTCTGCTCACTCCTACTGTCATTCTCACCAGATTCCTGACGGTCAGGCTTAGTACGTGTTTAAATCTCAAAGACTATATTCAGACTGATGAGGACTTTCTGTTGATTTTATTCGTCTCTAAATGTCTGTCCTGGACCACAGATAGCCATGGTGCATTTCCAGCTAGGTGATGAACAGAATTCACCCAACATTCCACTGGGAAGAGTCTGTTGTGTTGAAAACCCAGACTCCTCCCCAGCCCCTCTAGAATTTATCATGAGAAAACGTTGGATGCCCATGACTCAGAAGCATGCATTTTAGTTTTCTTCATAGCACTTACCACTTTGTGACTGCTAACAGCCGCCCCTTGCTATCCGAAGGTGATTGGTCCCAGGACCCCGCCCACTAACGGAGACCTAAACTCAGAGGTGCTCAAGTCCCTTATAAAAAATGGCTTAATATTTGCATATAACCTACTCACATCCTACCATATACTTTAAATCATCTCTAGATTACTTATAATACCTAATATAATGTAAATGCTGTGTAAATAGTTGTAAATACAATGCTATGTAAATAGTTGCCGGTACAAGGCAAATTCAAGCTTTGCTTTTTGGAACTTTCTGGAAAAATTTTTTTCTGACTATTTTCCATCCGAGGTTGGTTGAATCTGCAGATGTGGAATCCATGGACCCAGAGGACTGACTGTATCTTGTGTTCATGGACTCTGACCTCATGGCATCCAGGACCTTGTTTGTTTCCTGCTGCTTTCTCAGCATCTGTCGTCAGTGGTATCTTAATAAATACTTGTTGAATGAATGAACGATGACATGCTTTCAGATATTAAGTATTCATGTTAAAGCAAATATGTGTGTTCTTAAAAGAGGGCTCCACTAAGTGTACTCAGCTTTATCACAGACATTTTGGAGTAGAAGAGGGAGAAAAATACAGGGAATTTTGTCCAGTTCCAGAGAAACATTCCCGAAGTCACCTCTGGTACCTATTAGTCTTAAGATTATCTACACATCTTCCAGAATTGATGAGACTAGTTAAAAATTCTTTCCACTAAATAACTAGCTGTTGCATATTTCACCTACATTAATACATGAATGAATAAAACAAATATTAATATTTTAGTAGATTGAAATAGGGCTATCATTCAACAATACTGTACACCATCACAAAATGCTGTATTTTTAGTAAGAAAGAAAATTAATTTTTTCAGCTAAAAGTGAGCTATGTTATATGCAAAAAAGTGTAAAAAAAAGCAAATGCATAGATTTTTCCTTTAAAAATATATGAATGGGTAAAAAAATAAAAAATAAATTGAAAAAATAAATGAGTGGAAGTATGCAATATATATTGTTTTCACCTTGATGTTTTTAAAAGAAATAAAAACAAAAACATTTGAAAAAGTAAATGAATGAAAGCAAGCTATATATATGGCTTTCCCCTTTACTTTTTAAAGATTCATATAATATCTGGGACACTGTTCCTTATCAATCCGTACAAAGTTTACTCGTTTGTGGCAGCTGCATATTGTATAGATTTACTATACTGTATTGTACCAGTCACCTGTGGATGGACATTTAGGTAGTTTCCAATCTTCTGCTGGTTGAACAAAGCTGTAATGGCCAATCACATATCTAGGTGATGGCATAAATCTGAGAGCGCGTGTACCTGAGGGACAAATTCTGGGAAGTGAACTTTCTGGACAAAGGGTATATGTGTTTGTGATTCTGAAAGATTTCACTCAGTTACCAGCTGTAGAAGTTATATCAATTTACACACTCCAGCCAATCATGAGAGCCCTTTAACCCCCTTTCATGGGCACTTGGGACCTCGTATGTGCCCAGGAGGGGACTACTAAAGGCACCAAAGACTTGGATCCTTTCTGTACTGAGGTGACCATAGTTTGGGAATAAAAAACGAGGACGCAGGCAAGTATACTTATGGGAAAAACAGGCTGGCGTATTTCTACTTGAGGGTGTTGTGAATTTTCTGGAATGTATCGTCACATTGCCAAGCTCTGATATGCATGTAAGTGCTTGTAGGAGCTATAATTTACTGAGTAGGTAGGTGTCTATCCTCTAAAGTACATCTTGGCAGAATTTGTACAAAGACATTTCAGAAGCTGGGAGCCTTAGACCGAGGCACTCTTTGGCCACTGGACCGATGGATTCTGAGCTGACGTTATTTTGTTTGAAAGAAGGTGGGGGGGGGACCACATATCCGGGAGTGATTGCTGTATAGTCGATGAACTCAGCAGTGGCACGAGTCCAACTCCGTCATTAAGGCCATGTGTACATGACGTGAAAACAACCTGTGAATTCCCTGTGTTCAGATATTTGGTCTGTTCCATGGGGGCGGGGCGGGGGGTTCAGTTAAGCTGATGGTTAGATTTAATTGAGTGGCTGCTTGGATGGATGAGACAGTTCCATTAAAATGGTTGATCCAATTAGTCATGTGAGATGATTGAAATACTGGATCAATCGCCCCTGGTTTAGTGTTTTCTTTCAAGGCAGGCTTAGCAGTGGGAACCATGGCCCCTCATTTTAGCACCTGGGTGGCCTTAGCTGTGATGTGGGCTTCCAAAGTGTGCCGTTTAATCCCGGGAAAGCCCAGGCCATGCAGACAATCTGCCTCAATAATAGTAGCAGTACGTGCAGTTTACTATTGTTTTTATAGTATTTTGAATCACAAAGGGATGGAGGCTGCGGTAACCTTTTTAAGAGGCTAGGCTCTCTAAAGGTCTTAAGTCAGCCCTGTAAAAACAGGGATGTATGTGTTTGTTGTCCTTATTTTACGGGTGCACTCTCCTAAGCTCATTGCCCAAGACACTCTTGGTTCATTTCCTTAAAACTTAGGCACAAACTACTACCAGGAATAAGATGGGGCCATGCCATTGGTCAGTGGTTAAATAATAAGCATTGCGTGATGATCTGACAAACAGATCAGAGCTGGCTTTTTCACTGCGAGTCTACAGTTGGAAATAGAACCTTTTATTAAATACAGCTCATCTTAGCAACATTCAATAACATATTATACATCATAGGAATGCTTGTTCATCGTGGAAGAAAATAGCCATGCAAATTGGGAAAAGAAAGAAAAGAAAAAATCTCCTGAGTCTAGCCCTCCATCCAAATTATGTTATGATCCACTTTGAATTTTGGGGGTGGGGAAGAGGCAGGTAAAAATAACTCCGGGGCTTCCCTGGTGGCGCAGTGGTTGAGGGCCCGCCTGCCGATGCGGGGGATGCGGGTTCGTGCCCCGGTCCGGGAAGATCCCACATGCCGCGGAGCGGCTGGGCCCGTGAGCCATGGCCGCTGAGCCTGCGCGTCCGGAGCCTGTGCTCCGCAACGGGAGAGGCCACAGCAGTGAAAGGCCCGCGTACCGCAAAAAATAATAATAATAATAATAATAATAATAATAATAATTAAAAAAAACTTCAATCAAATCTGTATTTTAGGATTATTTCCTCCCTGTAAGAAAATTGAAAGTAAACTATCAAAAAAGCACCTAGGTACAATTTGGTGCCTTTCTAATCCTAATTGTACACACAAATTGTATTATAATCTTGAATCTAGGGGAAAAACTTCACAGCTCTCCATGTGCAAATCAAAATCCTTCGTTTCTGGGCGTCAACTCTCTCTCTCTCAGGTGTGAGAGCTTATCTGATGCTGCTTTTCGCAATGTGCGGGGAAAACCGTAGTTTTCGTTGCTAACGTTTTACAGTAACTCCTCAAGCTTAAGAGCTACAGAAACTTGTATCTCTGTGACAGGTGTCTGCACGAGGCAGGTGGAGGTCCCATTTCAGCCTCGGGACCCCTGTGGTGATAATTGCCAGTCAGACAATTGATCTGTCTTTGGGGCTGGGGATGAAATGAGCCGCTTTACTCTTGGCTTTCTGCTGCTGTTTCTTGTGAACTGAATTCTAAATATAATAAAATTATCCTCATGACAAGTGGCTGTTTTAAAAACCTGCTCCCAGCACTGACTGTGTCATGAGTACATCTCAGCGTAGGCCAAGAATGGGTTCTGGATGAACCAGGCTCCCTGTCAGTAAAAGTAATTTTAAACACCTTTATTTGAATGAAAAAAATAAAATCAACAAGATAGAAGAAGGAACAGATAGCAAACCTGTGTCACCCCACTCTCACCCCCCCCACAGAGTCATGGATGGGAGGAAAGACCATTTATTGAGCATCTACTATGAGCAGGCACTTCCCCTCCTCTCTCCTTATTTAAGGACAGTATGGGAAGGTGAGAGACACATTGGAAAGGAGGGGAGAGACAGGGTAGGGTAGAAAGGAGAGAGGGAAAAGTAGAAGAAAGATTCCTGAAGTCCAGTTTCCCTTATTTTGGGGGGTATTATTTTATTGTCATAAAATATATAACATAATACATAACATAAAATTGACCTTATTTTTCTTCTTCTTCTTTTTTCCCTTTTTTTGCGGTACGAGGGCCGCTCACTGTTGTGGCCTCTCCTGTTGCGGAGCACAGGCTCTAGACACGCAGGCTCAGCGGCCATGGCTCACGGGCCCAGCCGCTCCACGGCATGTGGGATTCTCCCGGACCGGGGCACGAACCCGTGTCCCCTGCATCGGCAGGCGGACTCTCAACCACTGCACCACCAGGGAAGCCCAACAAAGGGTTTTCATTTTGTTTTAAACTGGAGACTGACTTTAAGGGAAAAAAAATCCAAATAAAAGCAAGGGCTCCCATCCCCCCTTCTTGTCTCTCCTCCCCTCCCCCAGAACGTGACAGATACCTCCCCATAAGTATGGAAAAGTGACTGGCATCCCATGTTTATAAGGCTGCTCTGCGATGCGACTGCTCCTCTAGGACTTTATTAATGACATTTACGATTCCTGGAATAACTACCCCATGCTGTTCTCCCAACACCGGGCCCTGGAGAAGTCATCACCCTAGTGATCATGACAGAACTGAATTCTAACAGGCTGCCTGCTGGTGCAATACGCTATGAGTCACTCCCCATGTTCTGGCAGTAAAAACAAATTAAATTAAGGATCCCTGTTCACCAAAGGCCTAATTCTCATTTCTGCAAAGTTTCCATTAAACAAAGTCGTCTACAGGAAGTACATACTAACATTCTCCCCCCGGGAACTAAATGCAAAGGTAATTCCAATAGGAGAATTATTAAATTTCCCCATTAATTGTGTGTTACACCCTCTCAGCATTTATTAATCCTATTAGGAAGATTCAACGATCTGCCCTCTTTGAATTCTGTAAAGCATTTATGGAAATTAGATTTCGTTGGGGAGATGTGAATTGCTGAAAATCAGAAATGAACAAAGGAATAGATTAAAGGGAGTTTGCTTTGGTAATAAAGATGGTGAGGGAGTTTCTTCCTTTTATTAATAGCATGGAAACATTTCAGAGAATATTTTAATGTTGTTTTCCCCTGAAAGAACCCCAGTCCAAGTAGTTTTTCTTCCCTCATTTAATGACAGTGATTTTTACCTTGCCTTTGATTTAGGGGTCCTTGGAAAGGAGGCCTGGTGTCTGGGAAAAGCAGGTGAGGTTTCCACCTGCTGGGTGTGTAGATGAAAGGGTAGCCCTTGGAGGAGGTGTGTGGATGTGCTTCCCAAACCCATCAGTTGGTTGGTTGATTGGTTGATTGTTACTGCAAGACTTCAGTGAATTGTTCATTTTCTGACATTCCACTTCATTCAGGATGGATTCCGGGGTTCACAGTATTTCCCAGGTACATGTGAGCAGGGCTGTGTGTAAACATCAGAGTAGAAAACCTGCCAGAGCGACAGAACACAATTTATTGAGTGCCGATCAAGTACTGGGGACTATATACTTGATGCTTTTATAGATCCTTTTTAAATTTTGGTTCTCACAGCAGGGCTCTAAGGTAGGTATTTTTATTTTATGTGATGGATGAGAAAACTCGCCCCAGGTCACATAGCTTGTCAGTGGCAGAACTGGAATTCATTCATTCATCCATTCAATACACTGGTACCGATTTTGCACTAGACGTGGTGCTAAGCTCTGAGGTTCAACAACTCTTTGTGTCATTTATTGAGATGTTTTATTACCTTTTCTTTCTTCAAAAAAAAGCTGGTGGGTTGAATGTCTCTTATATTTTTTAAAATACAAAATTTATGGATGTGTAATCGTGCTTTATCTTCAACATGCAGTTAGTAATGTTTTCTTTTTGCTGTTCCTTTACAGCAGTGTCTTCCACGTGTGGTCCCAGGACCTACAGAGACAGTATCCTGGGGGAGCACTTGTTAGAAAGGCAGATTCTCACGGTTCATCCCAGGCCTATCCACTTGGAAATCCTGGGGAGTGGGACATGGAAATCCAGATCTTAACAAGATCTCCAGGAGGTTCTGACACTTCTTAAAGTTTTCATGGCTTCATGGACTGGGCAAGTAACAGAGACAGGAAAGGAAGGAGTGAAACTGTCATGTGTTCAGCACCTACTTGCTGCTAGATAGTGTCCTGAGAGCTTTATGTTCATGACCTCATCTACTCCTCACGACTCCTACCTCCTGTGGAGTAAATATTATAAACCACATTTGTACTAATGAAGAACCTGAAAGTCAGGATGGTAAACGGACTTGCCTGAGGTCATATAGCCAGAGTCAAGGTCGAGGTTTGAACCCTGGCCTGACTTTAAAGACCATGCTTTTTTCTAGTGCCTCATGCTGCTTTAGGAAACTAGAGGCCTGAGAGCGTCATTCATGGTGAAAGGTAGAGATAAGCACAGACCCATAAGCAGAGCCTTGGGGAGGACACAGTGTCGCCTGGGGCCCCCTAGTGTGACCCCCTACATGTGCACGTTGAGTGCAGCAGAGAGCAACAAGGATCAGCATGACAATGGATGTAAGACAAGAATCTCTTTCTCTCAAATATTCTGCAGAAAGTTGAGCCTGGAAGGGAGTAGAGGGGAAGCGAACTGCTATTATGAGAATAAGGGCTGTCCACGTGGCCGATGTTAGGCTTTGTGGTAATAACAAAATAATGATTGTGTAATCACGTGCTAGTGATGTTGGTGGTGATGGTGGTGGAGATGGAGGTGGTGGTGATGATAGAGATGGTGGTGATGGTGGAGTTGGTGGTAGTAGTTGTAATGGTTATAGCAGTTACCACTTACCAAGCTCTAGTTAAATGCCAGGTATTGTATTATAATGGAGGTTACTTGTGTTGTCTCTTTTAATCCTTCAACAACCCAATGGGAGGTGGAGGATGGAAGATTCCATTACCACCATTCTACCATGAAGAAATGGAGGCTTCCAAAAGCTGCACACTTGCCCAAATTGAAAGTGCCAAAGCTGAAACGGGAGTGATCTATGCGCTGATAATAAGGGCCAGCCCTAGCGGAGTGCTTACTCAGTTCTAGGTCCTCTGCTTGGCATTTTAGCGAATGCTCATCAGATCTTTATTAGGCAGACATCATTGCAGATAAAGAAACAGAAGCACAAGAGGTAAGTAGTGCATTGCTCACAGATCTATAAGCAGCAGAGCCAGAAATTAACCTGGAGCCCACATCTGGCCACTAAACTGTACCCTCCCAGCATATATTGGGAGGCGGGGAGTTGAATCTTCAGAATTAGCCTGATTCTTTACAAGATTTCATGATGACTTACTGGATTTTTCTGGTGCTTCCCTAGGGAAATTGTTAAAGTTTCTACCTTTATAAGACCCTGGGAACTTCAGGTCCCAATTTTCAGTTGCATCAAAGTGTTGCAAGTCTTTGCAGTTCTTTACATTTCCACATTGGGCACTTGGAATTGCACTTATCCAGTCCAAATTCCATAGTAATTGACCTATTGAAACAGGATTCTATTTCAAGTGTGCTTTGTAATTGAGCACTCTTCTCCGGCTATAGCTGCGGGTCATCCCTATAAAAGAAAAGACAAATCTTGAAGTCTTATCTCTTTCTGAGATAGGAACCATAATTTGGCTTATTTTGCATCCTACAAGAGTGGGTTCAAAGCTAAGCTAATTACAAAGGGCTCCAGCTGTCACTCTGGAAGATGCCTTTTTGTACATCCGTCGGGAAAGGATCTGTTCCTATGGGGGCATCTATATCTTACAGATATCAAATGCTGCTTGGGTGGGTGAGATGAGACTTGGAAGTCCTTTCATCCTTTTAAGATTTTCTTTGTAATCGGGGTACCCTTTGATAGTGTTTGACCTGTACTGAATTCTCCTAACGTCTCTGGCTAACAACCCTGGTCTTACAGAAGAAATGTGGATGTTGGTTCTTATAGGAGAGGTAGCTTGGAAGGCAGCATAGCGTAGTGGTTCAGCAGTGCTACTTGCTCGCGACCTGCCAACGAGTGTTGGTCTAGAACTGTTTGCTATTAGTTCCCAAGGAGGTCCAGAGCCTGCACCAGAATGTAAATCAGCTAGAAAATGAAGCGCACTGTTTAGCTCAGCTGATACGGTTTCATAGCAAGACTTTCTCAATGAAGGAAGCACTGAATAGACTTGCAATCTGATATCAACACCTTATCTTCTCACAGACCAACATAAAAATGTTTGAAGTCTAGCTACTTTGTGTCACTGTGATTTAGAGCACAAATTCTACAACCAAACTACCTGGGTTCAAATCCTAGCTCTGCCACTTATTAGGCTGTGTGATTTGAGGTAGCTTCCTTAACTTCTTTGTGACTTGGTTTCCTCACCTATTAATTGAGAATAAATAATGTTTTAATCAAGAATAATAAAATTAGAATAGTAATATGTTCAACACAGCTTTGCCATGATTCCCTCTGGCTTTCGTCCTTTTGTCTAAAAGGCCAGATGAGGGAATTCCCTGGTGGTGCAGTGGTTAAGACTCTGCACTCTCGATGCAGGGGGCACAGGTTTGATCCCTGGTCAGGGAACTAGATCCCACAGGCATGACTCAACTAAGAGTTTGCGTGCCACAACTAAGGAGCCCACCTGCCGCAACTAAGACCCAGTGCAACCAGATAACTAAATAAATATTTAAAAAGAAATAAAACAAAAGTCCAGGTGAAAACCGAGTTCCAAGTAACTCATCTTGCATGTATCACAGTTATATTCTAATTACCTTGTGGACAGAATTGGAAGTCTATTTTACAAGTTTTGCTTGGGGTCTCAGAATTAAACTTCAGACCTTTCTTCACACTACCAAATACATTTAGCTATGATGTTGGAAAGTCCTGGCCTTCAGAACCCATGGGAGATAAGTTCTGAAGACCCCTAAAACCAAGAATTCCGGGAATATTCAATGAAGAAGGGTAGGGGGCGAAGTAGGCATGTTGCTTTTATTTCCTCTCCTTTCCCAGTGGTAAAAAGGAAGATGGGCAGGAAATATTGAACTAACCTCTAGACTGGATCCAGATAGCCCAGGTTAAGGAATCAGGCTAATTTTTGAAAAGCTGATTTTTTAAAAAATGTATTTTATTGAAGTATAGTTGATGTTGTGTTCATTTCTACTGTACAGCAAAGTGATTCAATTATATATATATATATATACATTCTTTTTCATATTCTTTTCCATTATGGTTTATCACAGGATATTGAATATAGTTCCCTGGGAAAAAAGCTGATTTTGATTTTACTTATTTTTTTAAAATATTTTGAATTGTGGGAAAATACACATAACATAGAATTTACCATACTAACCATTTAAAAATATGTAATTCAGTAGCATCACGCACATTCACATTGTTGTGCTACCATCATTCCTTTTCATTGTCAAATAATATTCCCTGGGCTGGTATGAATAAAGATGTTATGCACATTTATGTGCAAGGACCTGTGTGGACATAAGTTTTCATGTTTTCCTGGGGATATAACTAGGAGCAGAATTTATGGTTCATATGATAACTCTGTGTTTAACCTTTTGAGGAACTATGAAGCTGTTTCCCAAAGCAACTACACCATCCTACATTCCCAGCAGAAATGTAAGAGGATGCCAATTTCTTTACATCCTTGATAACACAACTTATTGTCTAACTTTTTGATTATACAGAGCATGAGGTGGTATCTCATTGTGGTTTTAATTTGCATTTCCCTAGTGACAAATAACGGCAAGGATGTGTGCCTGTGTGAGCGTATTGGCCATTTGTATATCTTCTTTGGGGAAATGTCTATTCAGATCTTTTAGGCAGAAGTTCTTAACCTTTTTGCATAATGTACCCCTTAGGTGGCCTGGTGAAACGGATGATCCCTCCTCAGAATAATCCTAATTACAAAGAAAACCTATTATACTGAAAGAAAATTATCAAAAATATTTTAGAAACCATATTTGTCATATCTTCATCGTAAACCTCGTTACTACCGCGTTAAATAAAATTAAGAGGCATATTGATAACACCATAATCTGAAGGTTGTGAAGACAATTAGCAATATTTGGAGATATTTGCAACCCCTGTAATAAACTACAAAAATCTATTTAATTTAGATGGGTGGCAGAATCACAGCACTAAGACTATGAAACAATATTACTCACTAATATGACTAAGGTCAGTTACCTAAACTCAGGACTGAAGGAAATGCTAAATTTCAGTTCGAAGTTAATGAAAAAAATGGTGTCATTTTTTTCCCTTCCCAGATCACAAGCCTTGAGAATTCTATTCATGTTTCTCTTGGCGGGGGTCCATAGGTCCTAGGTTAAGAAACTGCGCTAGAAGGAAGGATACAGGCTCTTCTAGAACCATGACACCTATACAGGGAAGGATGGGGAAAAAAATCCCAACATCTCTCATCTTTTACCTTTCAGTCTCTGGCAGTGTTTTCCATTGACAGGACCAGCGGGAAACCCAAGGACCACGGGGTCTGAAGATGCAGCCATAGGAGTCAGACCCCTGTGGCACAGAGCTGACAGGGGAGGTGGGGAAGGGATGGGGGTGGAGGGAGTGAGGTACGAGGGTGACTGATGGTGGGGAGTGGGGAGAACAGTGGGTATTCTGGAAAAAGGACCAGGATGCGCAGATGTAGAGACGTAACCCTTCTGAGGAATTAAAAGAAGTTGGCTTGAGACTAGATGGGACAGGATTGGTGGGAGGTTTTGTTTTCAGCTCCCTCTCTCTGAATTTTACAAATAGGCATTACACACACATACAGCATCCCAAAGTTACAAAAGAGCATAGAATGAAAAGTGTGTCTTTCTTCTTCTCTGCCCCCTACACACCATCCATTTCCGCTTCTGAGAGACAGCCAAAGGCACCCATTTCTTGTTAATACTTTCAAGACTATTTTATGAATTTACAAGCCTATCAATGTGTGTTTCACTATAAGTGGCAATATTTTATATTCCATTATTACTTTTATTACTTAACTATATACCTTTTTTTTTATTACTTAACCAAATGTCTTTAAATTTGTTTCCAATGGCCAATCTGAGAGGTATAAAAATGGCATCTCATAATTTTAGTTCTCTTATCGTAAGTGACATTAAGCTTCTTCTGGTATATTTCAGAGCATCTTTATTTTGTATTCTGTGAAGAGTCTGTTTACATGTCTGCAAATTTTTTTTATTGCTTTGCCAGAACTTTTTATATATCCTGCAACTCAGCCCTCTGTGCTCTGACCTGCAAATATATTTTCTAGTTTGACATTTTTCTTTAGGCTTTCTGTGTTTCTGTTTTGTTTTGATATTTTGTCATTCAGGCTTTTCTTGGGGTAGTCAAGTTTACTAATAATTTTTTAATGGCTTCTGGGTTTTATGTGATATTTTTAGGAAGAGCTTTTTCATTCTATGAAAAAAAAGAGTCTCATTTTTATTTTAGTATTTTTATGAATTCATTTCACATATTTCATATGTTTGTTCATCTGTAATTTACTTTTATGATAAGGTATGAGTTAGACACCTACATTTATTTCTTTTTCCAGATGGCTACTCAGTTTTTCCCAGCATGACTTATTTTATAACCTTTATTTCCTCAGTGATCTAAAGTGTCACCTTTATCAGATACTAACTTCCCAAATGTATTTGGATATATTTCTAGACTTCCCATTTAATTTAATTTATCTGTCTATTGCTGTCCAGATACCACATCATTTAAATTTCAATTTCTGTAACGTGTGTAATGAGTATCTGGAAGACCTAGCATCTTCTCTTTGAGAACTTTCTTGTCTATTCTTCTCTGAGGGAAACTTTAAAGGGGACCAGTAACTAGACAGTGGAGTCGTCTTTCTCCACCCATAGGTCCTGAAATGGAACTTTCCCCTTTGGTTTTGCCTACTTCTGGCTGCTTCCGGATATTGCTGGATTGCTAGTAATGAGCAGCTACCCTGCTTTTGATCTGCTTTTCTGTGTCTTTATTGAGCCTTCCTGGACGCTGGGAAGAGGAATTGGACAGATTATTCGTGGTAGAGCTATGGCTCTACGTTTTCCTGACTCCAGTTCAGGACATGACTATTAGGACTGCCATGAGGACGACTTCTATGATTACGACAAGTGTCAGCATCGCCCCAACCCCTCTCCCCGCTCCTAGTAAAATACGAGGTGCCAGGCTCTGTGCTAAATAGTTTAAATATACTATCCATTTCATCCCGACACAGTACCCAGGGGAGGGAGAATGCGTGTCTCCACCCACACCTAGCTGTTGGTGGTCACTGCTACACGTGTTCTACCTGCAGATGTATCCCCTTTATTGGCCACTTTCCAGCTTCTGACCAGGAGCCCAGGCACCCAGGCTTCCTAGTGCCACAGCAGACAAATTGCCCCACCAGTGTGTTTTTAGTTCCAACGTTGTAAGTTGTACCAAAATAGTTTTTATGCAATTTGCAATGTGTCTGACAAGAAAACAGGCGGTTGCTGCCGGATCCTGAGTTTTAATGGAACCTCTGTTTGAGTGTGGGGTGCAATAAATAGCCCTACCCTTGGGGGCAGAAGGCAACAGTAGAGGCATTTGAGAATGTCTCCTGGGGAGGCCAGAGGGCAAAGAGACCACAGCTTTCTGGATTCCTTGCTTACTTTGGTTATTTTTGGAAATGTCTCTTAAAGGACCACTGCCAGGGAGTCGATGATTTCACAACTGCCTTTTGTCTTGTTTGTTTTTTGAAATTTGTAGTATTTTTATTCTCTTTATTCCAAATGTTTTGTAATGTTATATTACTTTAGTAACTGACAATAAAATACTGCTGTTTTGATAGTGGTCAAATAGCAAAGCAGTTGTGTTGAGTTTGGACTTGATTTGATGTTAATGGACATGGTGATCTCTAGGTCCCATAGGTTTGTTCTCTCCATGCCTGAGAAGTCATTCTGCACATCCAGAGAGGACTTCTCCGTCTCGTTGGGTCCTCTGCTCAGAGATGGCTTGTTGGAGAACAGGGACGCTTGTATTTTCACAGATTGGGTGAGAGAAGTGAGCACGAACAGGGTGGTCTGAGTCTTGGGGTCACTCTGCCAGTGACAGAGCATTGCAAACAGATGGCCATGGCTCCAATGCATCCCTGGGTCAGCAGGGGCTGAGGCTACCAGGGGTTCCCAGCAGGGACGGGTGTGCTGGAGTGTCTGCGAGAAAGAGCTTCGTGATTGGTATGTCAGGTCTGTCGTGAGAAGAGAGAGGAACCAGCAGAGCCCAGGAGATGAGGCTCTGAGTCACGAGCCATGGAGGATGCGGATGGAGACGGTGGTCCTAGAGGCTGGTGTCGCCAGAGCTGCTAGGCCAGTGCTGGGGGCGCCCAGACATGTGCACCATTTCTTACACTTATCCACAATCCCATTAGAAATTCCAACATTCTTTCATCCAGGTATCGTTATTCCTCACTTACAGGTAAAGAAATAAAGATCCAGGGATGTTAACTTGCTCTGAGCTGTGTGGACGGCAGGAGAGGCATGTCTACTGAGCTGTTTCCTGACCTTAAAAACCCTCAAACTCATTCTCTTTTTTCCCTGAATTCTCAACTTCAGAATTGAATACAAGGATATTCTTCTCAATAAGAAATAGGGGAATGGTGGGTTCTAGTCCCACCTGGGATACCAAAAAAAAAAAGAAAGAAAGAAATAGGGGAATGGATTTTTTCTTTCAATAAACCTCAATGTTTTTCCTTTTAAAAATTTTGTTCCTCCAACTCAATGTCTCCTACAAATTCCATCAATTCCTGCTAAAAATGCAGAACTGTCTAAGATACGAGGAGGGACTCTTCCTCCTCTTTAATTTTTCCGCAGTTAATACAATAACTCTGTTTAACACATGTGTATTGATCATTTCCCAGGCGCTGGGCACTGTGTAAGTTGTGCAATGGGATGACCCAAAGTGTGACATATTTTTAAGATGTTTCTACGTAGAGACTTTAAAAGCCGATATATTAACGTATCCATAGAATGATACAAATGAACTTATTTACAAAACAGAAACAGACTCACAGGCATAGAAAACAAACATATGGTTACCAAAAGGGAAAGGACCGCAGGAGGGATGAATTGGGAATTTGGGATTAACAGATATACACTACTGTATATGAAATATATAAACAACAAGGACCTACTGTATAGCACAGGGAACTATATTCAATATATTAGATATATAATAATATGTATGTATATAATAACTGAACCACTGAACGTTCTTAGATGTGCAGCTCACCCTTAGAACCTGAACAAATTTACTCGAAGACTTGGTTTAGCTGAAGGTGAAAGAAATCAAAATACAGAACTCTAGAACTGTGATAGTCATGGCAGTGACCCCTGAAACAGAGAAAATTCAGTTCCAACGATTGCTTTATATATTTGATTACAAAGCAGAATGGAAGTGTGACAAGCAACTCTTGAAAAAGGATCGTGTTCTAATTATAATAATAATTCGGGTCTAATGTGTTGTCATACAAAAACAAAAGCCAAGAGATAGAACGATAGAAGAAAATAGAATTTCCTCATTGTTCCCCAGGGGGATATTATTTTATTCTTAATAAAGATAACTGGTGAAATATATGTTCCGGGATGTAGTTTTTAAACCTCAAAATAAGAACTAGTTGAGATAAAAACAGGATGCATACTTTCCAAATGACTAAAGAAAAGGGCAGTGAAAACAAATCTCACGTATTAAACATACTCATCTAACACATTGACATTTCTGGTCTTTAATCTTCTCTCCAGGGACTGCTGTGACTTGTCGTCCCCCTGGATCTTACCATCACCTCCAATATCGTTAATGCAAGGGTCCCTTTTCTGACCACAACTTTCACCGTTTCCAGCTCAGCTTTTTAATGAAAACCACTAAAATCATGCTTGATCTCACTGTGACCTTCAGCTCCTTTATCTTCCATCTTCCCTCTCCTTCTGTCCTCTCCTTCTTTCACGTTGCTATCTATCCCGCTTAGATGTCAGGGCCTTATCTCAGCGACCCTACTGCCAATCCCCTAAGCTCCCTGCCCCTTTGGGCTTTTGCCATACCCCTTCTGGCTGACCTCCAATCCCAGAGAAATCCACTCTACACTTTCTCTCTTCCTGTATTTGAGCAGCTGGAGAAAAACACAACAGGGCAGACTGTACCATCGTATATTCATGATCATTAACCTTAAATCCGGACAATCTTTCAGATGTCTCTGGTCAGCTCATAGTCTGACTCTCTGTAGGGGCTAATCCAAACCTTCTCCGGCCTCCTCGACTGCCCAGCTTCCCCACATCCCCAAAATCTCTCAGCAGAGCCCCTTATTTTGTATCTCACAGAGAACAGACACTATTAAATAAGAATCCCTCAACAATCCTGCTATCAAACCCTCGAAAATCCTGCTGTATACCAGACCAACCTAACTGCGTTTGCACCTGTCTGGTCTTCCTTCTTGCCTGTTACATCGAGGAGCTGTTTCTTTTCCTGATGAAAACCAACTCAAGTGTGTCTTAGACCCCATCCTCTTCCTCTCTCTTGGGAACATTATACTATAGATTGTCTTTATTTCTCCTGAATAGCTAGTGTCTTCCTCTCAAGATCATCCGTTGCCTCCCCTTGTAAACATGTTTTTTTAAAGTTCCCTTCTATTAAAAAGATGCTCTCACCCCTAGATTCTATTAGTTTTCCGATCTTACTGTCTCGATTGGCTAACCTCCCACGCGGTCCTCAACTCACTTCAACCTGGCTTCCGTCCCCATCCCCCCACAAGGACAACTCTTACAAGACCCGTAATAGCCCGCATGAGATTAGATCCCATGGACAATTTTTTATAACCGTTCTACTTAACTTCTCAGTGACATTAAGACTCTGCACCCAATACTAATGTGTGGGCTTTTTCCCCCCAACACCATCAAGCAATTCTTGGACACCGGCTGGGTGTCCTTCATTTTCACTCGACTCTGACCTACTTACCTGGAAATAGCATCAGATTCCACAGTTAAGGGCTCAGTCCCGCAGGACTGTCCCCAACCCCCTTCAGACACCAATTACAAACCCAGGTCGTCATCTGGGCTTCTGACCAACAGGCCGCAGATAGGAAGTTCCAGTGACTCCCTCCTCGGGTGTAACTAATTTGTGCAGCGGCTCAGAAAACGCAAAGAAACATTTTACTTACTAGATTACTGGTGTGTTATAAAAGGATATAACTCAGGAACAGCCAGATGGAAGAGATGCACAGGGCCAGGTGTGGGGAAAGGATGCAGAGCTTCTATGCTCTCTCTGGGCATCCTGAGATCTGTCTGAAGTCTATACTTTTGGGGTTTTCTGGAGGCTATGTTACACAGGCAAGGCATAATTGATTACATCACCGGCCATTGACGGCTGAACTCAATCTTCAGCGGCTCCCCTCTCCCTGGAGGTTGTGGGTGGGACTGAAGGTTCTGACCCTGTAAAATCACTTGGTTGATTCCCTTGGCAACCAGCCCCAAGCCTTAGGCGCTTTCCAAAGGTCACCTCATTAGCATAATGAAAGACACCTCTATAGCTCTCATCTCTTAGGCAATTCCAAGTGTTGTAAGCGCTCTGTGCCAGAAACTGGGACAGAGACCAAATGTATATTTCTTATTATAAATCACAATGTCACAGATATTTGACGCTCCTGACTATTCTTGTCTATTCTTGTCCTTGGCCTTCTCTGACACGCTGCTCTCTCTTTTCCCGTCCTTTCTCTGTGTGTGTATCATCTCTGTCTCCTCTTCAAGGTCTCCTTTTCCTTCTCTGCCTCTTCTGCACATCGGACTTAAGTCCTTTGCGTTCAATTTTGGTTGTGCAACAAAATCGCCCACGAGATTTTAATAACTACTGATGATTCGGCCTCACCCCAAACTGTTTGAAAATACATTTCTGAGGGTGAAGCCCAGCCATCTGCTTTCACAGAAAAATCCAAGTGAGTTATTCGGATACATTGCTGGTGGGAGCGCAAAATGGTACGACGTCTACGGCGGGGAAGTCAGCAAAATAGCTAACAGAACTACTACATAGCTGGTTACCCTTCGATCCAGCAATACCACTTCTAGGAATTGAGACACACACCCAACGATCCAAAATACTATGTACCAAGTTATTCACTGTAGGATTATTAACCTGTGTTTGCAAAAATTTTCTCTTACGCTGTTTTTGGGAAATTTTATAGTTTGGGATATTACAATCAGATCTGTGATCCATCTTGAGTAAAATTTTACACATGGCATAAGGAATGGACTGAAGTTGCTTTGCACGTGTCCAGTTGTTCCAGAACCATTTGTTGTAAGGACTATTCTTTTCCCACTGAATTTCCTTTGCATCTTTGTTGAAAATCAATTCTCTGTCTACAGATGGGCTTACTTCTGGACTCCATTCTGTTCCATTGATCTATCTGTCTCTCTGGTTGTCAAGACCACACTGTCTTGACAAGTCTGGTTTTATAATAAATCTTGATATCAGGTAGTTCTCTGACTTTGTTCTTCTTTTTCAAAGTTGTTTTGGCTACTCTAGGTCCTCAGTATTTCTGTAGAATTTTAGAATCTGTCAATTTCTCTAAAAACATCTGCTGGGATTTTTCTTGGGATTGTGTTAAGTCTATAGCTCAGTTTGGGGAAAGTTGACCTCTTCACAGTATACCTCTCCATTTACTTAGGTCTTCTTTAATTTCTCTCGGCAAGCAGTTTTCAGTATAAACTGCCCGCACTTATTTTGTCAGATTTATCCTGATATATTTCATATTTTTTGATGATGTTTTAAAGGACGCGTTTTTAATTTCACTTTTGATTGCTCATGGCTAATATATAGAAACACAGTGGATTTTTATATATTGAGCTTGTATCCTGCACATATTAGTTTAGTAGTTTTTTGTCCGTTTCATTGAATTTTATGTATAGATGATCGTGTTGTCTGTGAATAAAGACAGATTGGCTGCTTACATTGCAACACAAAAAGCTTTTTGTTTGTTGGTTTGTTTTTTGTTTGCTCTGCGTCTTTGTTCCAGCCATGCTGCTGACCCCTACTTCTCCATCCCAGGTAATGCATCACTTCCAGTGGAGTTCGGACCTGGTTTCTCCTTACCATGCATGCAGCTATCACTCTGCAGTATCCAATCCTGCTTCATGACAGTGAACGTGAATCATTGGTAATGGCCACAGCCCAGCTATGGAACACCCCCTTTTCTGTCTCCAAGTAGCCAGTTGGGATCAATCAAAGTGACAAGCCAGTCCATGTGGGTGGCCACTAGATCATTCCTTGGGGCACAGATGTTTGCCAGGGACTGGTATGTGATTTTTGGGGTGGAGATGCAGAGCTGCAGAAAGCTTTTCAAGTGATCAAATTCTAGTCAGCCCTCCTGAAAGACCACAGGCTTCAGTGAATTGCAGAACAAGTTCCTTTTTCCCCAAGAATATTAATGAAACTTGCAGCACCGCCAAGTTGCTTTCGCGCTGTAACTTTTTCTCAGGATCACTTGTTACGTGCATGTAACGTTAGCCAGAGGGCTGCGCAGGTGGACTCCACAGGAGAAGAACATGAATACAGCATCTTGGGCATCCAGGTAAGTGAGAGAAAGGTACCCAGTGTGTGAAACTTAAAAGTCCAGCGGAAATAGGTATGTGGCCTCTGTTCTCCCTCTGTGCCCTCAAGGCGCCATCTGGATGGGAATCAGCCCTTGGGGTGGCAGCCCTGTTTGATTCTTCTCCTATTGTCTTCATTTAGGTTTCCCCTAGAATGGGGAGCAGGAAGGAAGTCTGACTGTAGTATATTTCAGAGACACTTGACCCTCAGGGTGAGACCTGTTATTTTCAGCGCATATTAAGAGAAGAGAATCCGATCCCTGGCAGAATAGGGGTTTCATATCTTTTATGATGATTTGTTTCTCCCATCATAAAAATGATAGAGACTCTTTGCAGAAAATTTAGAAGATTAGGAAACGTATAAATAATAAATAATATGTCCACAATCCCACCACAGAGACAAAAATACAGTTACCATTTTAAGAGTATTTCCTTATAGACACATATAAGAGCATACGTGTGTATAAATGCACACACACACACGCATATATATAAACACAGTTTTCCCTTTTTTTTGGCCAAATTGGAATTGTATTGTGTATATTTTTCTACTGCTTTTTCCATCGAATATGATTCTACGAACAGTTTCCCATGCCATTAAACATTCCTCAGGATCAATAATTCTAAACGGCTCTAATGTATCATACAAATATACTATAAGTTATTTAACGGTTTCCATATCGCCAAAAGTTTAGGACGCCTCCAGTTTTCTTCCTTCTAAGTAACGAGGCGATGAATATCCTTGTTCATTCATCTTCACACACATATTTGGTTTCCTGAATTATTCGCGGTCCCAAGAATCCTGTATATAGTGGGGAATATTTTCATCACCGCTTAAACACAGCTTGGGGGTCTGGTTTTAATTAGGGGCCCACACGCATACAGAGATGAGAGTGACACTTCATGAGTGAAAATATAAACCTTTGCGACGTTGGGGGTAAAGTCTAGTTTGGACGAGGTAGTTCTCGAGGTGAAGACCCAGGCTTCCCTGCAGTTGTGTTTTCTCTCTCCAGTAGGGAAAAGGGGGGTCGCTCTTTCTCCTGTCCCCCGTCTTGCAGTCTCTTGGGTACTCAGAAGGCAGGAGAATGCTTCCCTTGCCACTGGTTTCCTCCCCCCAGCCCCCCTGCAGCATCATCGTCAGGTAAAAAAACGTTGCTCATCCTTAGGTTTTTGTCCAAGGACGGAGGCTTAGCTCCTGAAGGAAAATAAGCAGGTTTGTTTTTCCTCTTTGCCCACCGCTCTGCGGCCAACCAGTGGTGCTGTGATTTGTTCTGCTGAATGGAAACCTCTCAGATCAGAAGATGGGGACGCAGTGGTGAAATCCCCTGATCTTGAATGTACACGCAGCGCACAGTGACCATCCCCACACCCCCAGTACAGGGCCTTGTGAGGGAGCAGCCCAGCTGAGACCTCTGCAAACCCCTCCTGTCCGAGACTTGGGGTACTCTTTTCAGATCCACACGATTTTCTTCTAATATTTCTCTGCTAATTTCCTCATTTCACTTTTTTAATCCTCTTTCTTCTGGATGTGAGGCCTCCTGAATTAATCTTCTTTCTCTCTTTTCCTTCTTTCCTTTTTTTCCTCCTTGTTTTTGGAGGATTCCTCAAACATGTGCACAAACCCCCTATTGAATTTTAAATTCCCTCTTTCATATTTGCACTTGGCAAGAGCTCTTTCTAATTCTCACCTGTTCTTATTTTAATAATGCAAAGCTGGGCTTCCCTGGTGGTGCAGTGGTTGAGAGTCCACCTGCCGATGCAGGGGACGCAGGTTCGTGCCGCGGTCCGGGAAGATCCCACATGTCGCGGAGCGGCTGGGCCCGTGAGCCATGGCCGCTGAGCCTGCGCGTCCGGAGCCTGTGCTCCGGCAACGGGAGAGGCCACAACAGTGAGAGCCCCGCGTACCGCAAAAAAAAAAAAAAATGCAAATCTGTCTGAACTTCTTTTCTCCTGTTCATCTTCCTCATCCTCCTCTTTCTTCTTTAAAGTTTTAGGCACTACAATTGACTCCGGAAGATAAGGTTTGTTGCCCTGTTTTTCCTTCTACCACCATCATCAGACAAACCCTTCTCCAGACCCATTTTCCACGTGTTACTTATCTTTGGCCACAAAATACTACATAACACACCACACATATACACCTACAACCACAAAACCTCAGTGGCATAAAGCAAAAATCGTCTATTTCTCTCTCAACGGCAAGGTTTAGATGATTAGGTCAGGGAGGCTCTGGCCAACCTAGACTAAGCTTTCTCGTGTGTCTGGACGTCGACGGGCGTTGGCTCATCTGGGCTGGATTCAGCTGGGTGACCTGAGCCAATGGGACAGCTAGACTCTCATCCCATATGGGCTACCCTGGGCATCTTCTCACGGAGATGGCAGAGGTCCAAGACAGAAAGCCCATCTGAAGCTTCTGCTAACATCTCGCTGGCCAAAGCAAGCCATGTGGTTGATTGATCCCAAGATCAAGAGGCAGGGCAGGTCATTTGGCCCACGGTGGGTTTACGGGACAGCTATAAAGTTACAGGGCAAAGGGCACGGGTACCAGGAGGGATGAAGAACTGAAGCCCTTATTACAATCTGCCCCCTCTCCGTACACACGTATCTAAAACCTACATCCTAATTTGGACCAATATTCTCTTTCTCTCTACAGTGTTTCCTTTCTCTGGAGTTAATCAGTGTATACCTTTATAAGATTTTATTTCTTTGTACTTATTTCCATTTCGAACTTTCCTAATATTCTAACTTTCCTCCTAAGATATCGGCGGCTGCTTCAAGGGTTCCAGCAATTTCATCTTCCTGAACACTCCCCAGGAAGCATCTGATCTGCTCCAGTCTAGACTGCTTGCCTTCCATACAGATGTACAGCTGTCATCCTGGGGGTTCCTCTTCTATAAGTTTAATCCCCTGATTCCTGTGTCCGTGTCTTCCTGTTTCCAGGGTTACTCCCTTGTTTAGTGGCTTGTACCCTCCAATGGCTTTCTGAGAAAGGGTACCTGGGAGATAGGTCTTTTGAGAACGTGAATCTACGAGAGGGCTTTATTCTACCCTCAAACTTGATTGATGGCTTGCAAAGGTCCTAATGATAACTACTGCCATTTCCTTTAAAGTTGTTTTGTGCCAGGCACCAGGCTAAATGCTCTATCTATATTATTTCATTTAATCCTCACCACACTACAACCATGTAAAACAGGCATTGTTAGTATTCTCACTTTTTAATGTGCAAACAAGGTCCAGAGAGGTTAAGTAACATAGCCAACATCACACAGCCGGTGAATCACAGAGTCAGTACCAAACCTAAGTTTGTCTGATGCATAAACATATGCTCTTAATCGCCAAGCCACACTAAAACTGGGATGGGAATCAGAAATGGCTCTGGCCTTTGGGGGGCTTGTGGTATATTACAGGGAATTATAGACAGAAATAATTGTAACTTACAAGGTAGAGACTGATAAGAGAACACATACGTCTTTTGGGATTTCAGAGGAGAAAAGATCAATTCTAGCTTCTGTGGGTCAGGCAAGGCTTAATGGATAAGAGGTTCAATCTGGGCTTTGAAGAATGGGTGGGATGCACACATACAGTCAGGGAGGATGGTCCTTCCAGATCAGCACCGTCAAGTACAAATACAGTGTGAGCTACGCAAGAGAACCACGTAAGGAATTTAAGCATTTCTAGTAGCTGAGTTAAAAAGTCAAGGAAACTAGGTAGAATGAAATGTAATAATTTGTGTTATTTAGCCCAATATATCGAAAATATTATTATTTCAACATGTAATTCATATAAAAATGATTCGTGGGGTATTTCACATTCTTATGTTTTGTGTTTTTTTTGGTTTTGGTTTTGTTTTTTTTTGCGGTACGTGGGCCTCTCCCTGTTGTGGCCTCTCCCGTTGCGGAGCACAGGCTCCAGACGCGCAGGCTCAGCGGCCATGGCTCACGGGCCCAGCCGCTCGGCGGCACGTGGGATCCTCTTGGACCGGGGCACGAAGCCGTGTCCCCTGCATCGGCAGGTAGACCCTCAACCACTGCGCCACCAGGGAAGCCCACGCCTTTGAAATCTTATAGTACATCTCAATTCAATCATAAAAGAGAGATTTTGTTTTCTTTCTTTCCTAAGACGTCTCCAGGACCTGGTGTGTGTTTTCCCTTCCAGCGCACCTCAAGTCAGACGACATTTCGGAGGCACGATAACCCCATGTGACCTGGGGTTACCAGACTGGACAGACAGCTCCAGATGGAGAGCAAAGCAGGGCAGAGACACAGGGGCAGGGAAGCCTGGTGTAAGTGCAGGGAACGGAGGCCGATTATCAGCCTGTGGTGAAGTTTATCTGAAGGAGAGCTACGGGCAGCATCGTGGAAATATACGTGAGGCCAGATTATGGAGAGCCTTCGACGCCGGAATAAAGTGTTTAGATTTTACAAACAGGTGAAGAGAAGCCGCTGCTCTCAAGGTTAACTGGGAAGGGAAGAAAGCTTCGCCTTAGGAAGAGGTTAGCATGAAGGACGGTGGTGGTGGGTCGTGGAAGGGAGGCCGGTCAGAAAGCAGTGGCACCAGTTCCAATCAGAGGTGATGGTGTGGAACAGCGGCTCGGACGCTGGGGTTGGGCGAGTGGCTGATGTCACCAGGTAAGAGTTTATAGGCACTGGCAAGGGAGAAGGAGCCGCGGGAGAAGTTGAGAGAGGACTCCAAGATTTGCATCCTGGGTGACTGGGAAATAGAGCAGTGAAAGGAGCAGCTCTGTCTTCTATCAACAGGTCACGGGAGATTCCCTCTTCTCCCACTTTGGGGATTCAGAATCAGTTTCTGGGCCTCTAAAGATGTCTTGTGTCTTGGTCCCTTTCCATCAGGAAGGAGGGCGGACCACTGAACTCTTAAGAATGTCTCTGTCTTTTGCAGAGTTCCACCCATCCTTCATCTTGCCTGAGCTACAGGACCCCGAGCGTCCCTTGACCGTCTCTGGGTCTTGGAATCCCAGGAAGGGAAGCACCACCCCTCCCCTGCCAGGGGGGTGGTTAGATGGTGCCTGGACCGCACTGTTGGACATGTGGCTGAAGGCCAGTGATCGCAAGCTCCGTGCATCTCTAACTGCTCTAATGAGCTGGAAGTCTGGAGGGGGAGCAGCAAAGATTTATAGCTTTTACTTGGGAAATCTTCCTCCTGTCAAGGGAGGGATTAACTGGGCCAAACGGGACTCAGCTCAGTGGCTGCTGATAGCAAGTAACGAGGACCAGGAAAACCTGTGGTGATTAGCACCGCGCGGTGTCGTGGGAGCCTTCCTCACCATTGTTTATTTTAGAGATGTGACCATCCAGGAATCCTGCGTGGTGTGTGTCAGACATACTTAATAGGGAGATAATTTGGGAAAAAGAATGTACAAGATGGTGATGGGGGAGATGGTGGGCAGGTGAGTCTGAATACATGCTGGATCACTGTGTACTTGGTTATCTTGGGGAGAGTGCCTGGCAACCCCAGTCTCTGGGACCCCCCCATTCCTTAATCTGCTGGTAGTTTCTCCCTTAATTATACCCAGAGTCCTTCTCTGTGGGTTTCGGTGTTGCCCATCAGAATGATTCCAATTTTGACCCTTTTCTTCTCCAAGGTACTTTTAATTTCCCCCTTTTGTCCTGTTCTCCTAGATCTCTGTTCGGCTTCCTTCTTTCCATTCACTTTTCTTTTTTTAGAAGGTACATTTTAAAAAATAAATTTATTTATTTTACTTGTTTACTTTTGCTGCGTTGGGCCTTCCTTTGTGTACCTGGGCTTTCTGTAGTTGCGGTGAGCGGGGCTTTATCCACTCACTGGTGTGAATCCTTGATAAATGCTTCTCTTTTTAATGAAATGTCACTTGTTTTAGTTATAATACTTCTGGGGGGCTTGCATTTCTTGTGCCTTACGCATCCTAGCTCTCTTTGTCCTGACAACCTGGGAGGTTGATATTACCACGTCTCCCATTTTACAGAAGAAGAAACTGATGTGTAGAGAGCTGAGGTGACTTCCTAAGGGTAGCAAGTGGGGAAGCTGGGATTCCGACACATTTTTGTTGAACCCTAAAGCCCAGGTAATTGACCAGAGTTGATGGGTGGGAAGTTACCTGCAAGACTTGCGGCTTTGGGTAGTGATGTTAACACACTCCCCTGACCTCTACCACACCTTCTAAATTGTAAGAGAAATGACCAAAGAGGGGGACCTTCCAAATCCATGCTGGAAACTGGGGGACACAGATGTCCCTGTGTTGAAAACATTGAGAAACTTCTCCAACATAGGATTTTTTAAAAAAATTTATTGGAGTAGAGTTGATGTACAGTGTTGTGTTAGTTTCAGGTGTACAGCAAAGTGATTCAGTTATACGTATACGTATATTCATTCCTTTTCAGATTCTTTTCCCATATAGGTTATTACAGAATACTGAGTAGAGTTCCCTGTGTGATACAGTAGGTCCTTTCCAACATAGGATTTGACAGGACTGGGGAACCCCTCGTGCAGTGGAGGAAAGCTTGACCACACCCCCACACTGGGGGTTTAGCCAACACTGCCAACAGAAAGCCATCAGGGCGGGCGTGAATGGGTGGGTGAGGCTCTCCCTTCTCTTTCTTCTCAAGCATTGCTCTTGCAAATGTCAAGGACCCAGAAGCCAGCTATAGAAGGTAGCACACCTTTCATTCTATTCTGTTTGTACTTTGTTCATCAGAGTTCCTTGCAGTATCACATATGGACAGAGTCTTCTTTCCCATGGCCCTGGGAAGCCACAGTGTTTTCCCTGGCCCTGGGAAGCCACAGTGTTTTCCCCGTGCCTTTATGTTCTGTGGAACATTTCCATGAGTGTCTAGAAGGCACAGATGGAAGTTCCAGATCGTTTTTCTGTCTGGCCCAGACCTAGAATTCATTCCTTAGGACAGAGAATATTTCTGTCAGATTCTTCAGAAGAATACAGATTCTTCTTCTCTCCCCCCTCCTTTCTCTCCTCCTCTCCCTCAAGTTAATCTTCTGTTTATCAAAGCTATCCCCATTTTCATATATTAAAAAATTCTACACTTAGCCAAACTGGGGTACATCAGCCTTTATTGAGTGGGTGTCCCCTCCAAAGCCAACAGAATGACGTTTAAATCAGTTACCCTTCCTCTGCTTTCTGCCTTCCAAAAACTTATGGAATTTTTTCTTTTCATGCTAAAGTGTCCTCTCGTGCTTGTTTTGTCCTTGTAGGTTTGTGTCTTTTTTTTTTTTTTTTTAATCCTTCCGTTCCATGAAATGAAGTTTCCAGAGACAGAGAAGATAAACATGTGAGTTCAGCCTGCCGTGTTTAACAGGCAGCCACGGCAGGCCTAGGAAGAGAACCTAGGGATGGTGAGAGTCAGAGACACGTAGGGAAGACTACATGGAGGGTGTTAGAGACATTAGCGAGGGAAGAGCCTGCAGGGGGGAGGCCAGGTACCTGGGGGGTTTCCAGGAACCTGGACCAGGGATGGTAAGTGAAAGTCGAGTGGTGATTGATGGTGTAGTTGTAAATCGGGAAAAAACCAATTACGCAGCAGATTTGAAAAGGCAACCAGTGTCCCACCAGGTGGGTGAGTTCTAGATTTGGATCTCTTTTCTCTCCCTACATATTCTTTAATACACACTCTATTGGCGTATTTTGCCCATCATCTCTTCCTTTCTATACTTTTTTTCCCCCTAGAGGCACAGGGCTAGCGTTTTGTTTATTCAGCCATGTCCTAGACCCGTGTTTCTTCAACTTTAATGTGTACGGGGATCATATTCTCAGAATGCAGATTCTGTTTTATAGGTCGGAGGTAGGGCCCAAGAGTCTGCACTTCCAACGAACTCCCAGGCGGTACCGACCCTGCTGGTTCATGAGGTTCTAGAAAGGACATTTGAAGACTTGGAAAAGCCAAGCAGGGAGGGTATTTCACCCCAGAGGCTCATGCCAGCCCTAACTCTCCCCCTGCTTTGCTCTCAACCCTCTGCCCTCCCGCAGGCTTGGGTTGACATAGGCCTGGCTTCTCTGCGATGCGTCATTTCCTGGAATCATCCGTGTTAAGGTCTGGTCCACGGGAGAGGGGCTCCACGAGGCTCCACTGCAGTGACCTGTTACCCTGGCACATCTCACCTGCCCCATTGCTTTCTCATTTTTCTAGTTGGTCCCCGTGGCCAGTAGGGACTCAGCTGGGCAAATGGAAAGAAGGAAATAATTGACTTGCTCTGGGAAAGTAGCTTAAATCCCAAATCCAAAGTTTACGTGCCAGATCACCAGGTTCCTTCTGACATGGCACACCAGCAGCATCTAATCACAGAACAGAGCAAACAAAAGAAGGAATTTGTTTGCTTTACATAAAGAGTCAGAGAATGAAGCCAAAGTGACCTAATGTGAGTTTTCAGAATCAGCGTTTGCTGTTTTCATTTGCCTGATGTAATCCCACTCCTGTTTATTCAGTGGGAATCGCATTTGTCTGATGTGGTTTCATAAGAAGCAACAGAAGTGGTTGAAGGAACAAAAGGAAAACCTATCTGGTTCTTGATATCTAACTTTGATTTGTTGGCAATGAGTGTAATTAGGTTTTCTTTTTCAATGCATCTATTTTCCCCAGAGGCTGAAATGAATTCAAGAATGTGGACGTTATCTCGCCTGGATCACTTCAGAGAGGATTCTTTCTGGATGTCGTAGCGGTTAGGGTGTCTCCAGCTTCTGCTTCCCGGGGGGATGTCCGTGACAGCCTGCATCTCTGCCTCGGTATTATCTCTGGGCTCACCGCGTGCAGTGTCAAGGATGATGTCTTATTCGTACAAGTGGATCGCAATAATGAGATCTCAGCTTGGTTTTAGATCACCGCCCACCCTCCTGCCAAAACTCAAACAGATACAACTCAAAAGGGATATTTAATCGCATCAACAAAAACAGCGTGTGTACTTTTTGAAGAGTTCACCTCTGGGAAATCCAAAAGCATCCCTAACGTTGGCTACGGATCACGTGACTCCTCCTCTAATTACTTATTCCACGGAGGGTCGGGGAAAGAGACCAGAGCCAGGGAACGGATGTGTAATCATTGTCTTGCAGGTTTGCTCACTGCTATTGGGTACAATATTAACATCTCTTTATGTTTCTTGAGCACTTGCCCGACTGCGTTTTCTCAGCAGGGCGGATGGGAAGGCTGATGGGATCTCGAAGTGCCTGGCTGGACCTGGAGGTTGGAAGCAACGATAAATGAGGACATTTGCTTGGCTCGCCGGCTAATGAGTGAAAGATCGCCAAGAGTAATAAGGTTTCAGCGGCATCTCCTTAATGACTGGCACAGTTCATTAAGAGAAGAAACCAAACGCGACATACCCTTGGGAGAGGCTGGGGGGATGGGACGGTCCGATCCTGGAGATGGGGGCGGTGCCTCAAAGGAATGTGGCTTTCACACAATTAGGTGTTTTGAAGGAAGACAGAGCCTGGACACAGTTGAATAATCTTGGCTAATTGAGATTTGCATGGGTCAAAGACCAGGGGACCCGCTGCCGTTGAAGCGGGATGATACCCGTTCTGGATCCCTGGACGAATAGCGGCCCGTGTGTGTCTCCGCACGGTGAAAAGAGGTACCTCCGGAACAAAGACCAGCTTTCCTGGGAGATGGCCTTCCACCCTTATCCCAGCTGCCGGCGTTCAGTGGTGGGTCTGACGGGCTCTAATTTACCCAGGTGGAGTCACATTTAATAAGTCTCCATTGCCCTCCTTCCCCAGGAGTTAGAACTAATGAGGCATCTCTATCCCCTCCTGTTGTGTGTCTACCAGGGACACAGCCTCCGGACGACGTGCTTCTGAGATGAAGAAAGGCTCCCCGTCCCGTGATTGGGATGTGAGACAGGCTGACCACTGCATCGAGCGTGGAGGGTGTGAATTTCTGTCTACAGTCGATATTCCACTTCTTTTTTTCTTCAATCCACCTACATCTGGCTGCAAGCCCCTCCCATCGCACTCTAGTGGTGGGAAATTGGTTCGCGGTCATTAGAGATGCTCTGTCTCCCAGGCAGGGCTAAGGTACCAGCAGGGGCACTGCCAGGACATGTGGCACCTTTGTGTATGTTGGGAAAGGGCGCCCCTTCTTGGAGGAGGTACACCTATACCGTGGGGCATAGCTTGGCGAGCTGAGCGCAGGCTGGATTTAGCTACTTCTTGCCGCTGTGGCCCGGCATCCTCGTGCAGGACGTGGATCACACAGGTGTGCACGGGAGCCCGGGATGCCGGGTCTGAAGTGACATCGACGTCTAGACTGGCTCCTAGTCTCGGAGCCCACCAGTCCCCCTGAGATGCCCGTTGTCCCTGCCTCAAGTTCCCGGCAGGTGCGATAGCCAGAGTCCCTCTGTGCCTCCAGGTGTCCCTCTGAGCTCTGGCGTCTTTGGGGGAAGGCCACAGAGACCCAGATCCAGGTCCAGACAGAAGCCACACACCTCTTCCTCTCTAGGGAGGACCCTACACCTCTTTCTCCCATCTTGCTGTCCTCAAAGGCACTCCCCGTCTCCCTCCCTCTTTTCGGACCCTTAGCTTAATGTCATCAACTAATTTAGGCTTTATCAAAGTCAGGAAGAACCAAGGCTCTAGATTTTCCACTTTCTAAAACCCCCCAAGGCAAAAGACAACATTGGCCACCAATTAGAAATGGAAGGGAAGAAAACTATAGAGAAAGCAAACACAAATGAACGTTGCCGTGTTATCCTGCTACATCGACCCCAAACGCTTGTTTTCCCTGAAGGAATGATGGAGGGACACCATGTCCTCGAGACACATGGCCTTCTTCTGAGATGCTCTGGCGTCGCGCAGACTTTGAAGAACATTTGTCGATGATTCACACCTACTCTAGCAGGCTGGGAAAACATTAGTCCTTGGTGAAATTTCACCTGTCTTCAACAAACTTACTGATACTGTGTTTTCCTAATTTCTTAAGACGGATCGGGACCATTGTGTGATTGTCTGAAGCACCATTTGGGGCTCCTTCAATAATTCAACAAGAGCTGAGTCCCCGTTAGGTTGAGTGGACAGAGGGAGGGGTCACGAGACACGGCTCGGTTGTTGACCACGTGTGACCTTGGGCAGGCTCCTCCGTGAAGATCAGATTGGGCTGGAACTGGGTGATTTTTTAGGTACATCTCACCATTGCTATCCGTAAAAATGCTGTCATGGGAAACTCATCGTATGTTAAGAAGAGGAGGTAAGGCAAGTGAAATATTCCCTTCTCTTTTTTTTTTTTCTTGTCCTTCCTCCATCACATGAGTCCATTACGTCCGTTTCTTTTACTCTCTTATTCTCACTGCCTCCTTCTTGCATTCATGTTTGTTGTTGTTTCCTCCCTCTTTTCTCCTTCTTTTGCATACCCTCAATGCTTATTATGATCAATGTTTATTGAATTAAGTCTTATAAGCACTGCCCTTCAAGGTAGCCAAGTTGAATGTTTCACACTCCTGTCTCAACGCAGAAAGAATGGTCACACCAAAATCTGACATTGTTTTTAAAGCAGTATGTAATCCACAAAGAAGGTTTTCTCCAAGGACCTCGGGAGAGAAAAGTTCCCCTCGCCCTGCACTAAAACTAGCTACCGGAGAAAATGACCATGTAACCTTGTTAACCTTCATAAAGAACGTTAACCGGGAGATGGTTGGCTGTTGCAGGACAAGGCTAGTCTGTGGGAAATATCTCGTCACCTTGGTCTTTGACATGAGATGCGGTGAGATGGACATATTATGAAAATGATTCTGGGCTGAAATGTTGCTGTGATTACACATACGTTCGTAGGTAGATTAGAGACCATTCGAGGTCATTAATACATGAGGCGACTCTGGAAGATGAGCACAGCTTGTTCAAAATTTCAGGTCCAGAAGATTAGCTTTCTGTAGGTCAAAGAAAATGCTCAGATTGGCACCCAGCCACCTTGACTGCCCCGCAGAAACTCTGTGACTGTGATACTCAGTGAAAAATGCACATCTGGAATGAAATCAGACCTCAGCCCTTTCAAGCTTCTGCTCCTTGGTATTTAATTATTATGACTTGGCTCTGACTCAGGGTAAAGGCTTTATTTTTAGCAATGATTAGAATGGCTCTGATGAATAGATCAGGAATGCTGTTTATTTTTTTAATTGGCGCATGTGACTAAATATATTTTTCAACTCTCGAATGAACAAATCTGACACTTAAGAAAACACATTAAAAATCTTTGGAGCTTTGCATAAGGAGCAGTTTTGCAGACTGTTTTGTGTGAGTCGTCGTGCCTGTCCTCTGATGTTCTGATGAACCGTAGTTATTTATGTCTTGGGTCCGACCTGGGATAAAGATGAAAAGAACTAGCAGGGACCTCAGGTGTCATCTGGCTCAACCTTCCTTTGACAGAGGAGGAGATTGGGGTCCATGGGCTGAACTCACACACCGGAGTCACTCAACAGGGATTGTCCAAAGTGAGCTAGAAAGTCTGTCGTTTATGACTCTCTTCCCGTCCTTTCCACCCTCCTCCTCTCCCCAAGTATGGAACACATATTTCTGGTTCCTGAAACCATTTTAGATGATGCAAGAGATTGGATTACACAACGGAAGCACGGAGGGAGACAGGCTTTCCAGTTCTCTCTTTCTCGTCTTGATTGTGCCAACTTTATTCCCAACATTGTTTCAGACTCCGAGAACATGAGGATGAATCAATGACAGCTCCTCTGTTCAATGAACTCCTAGCTAAAGAACTTATTCCTACAGATCAAACTGTGGTTGATTGTGCGTGTGTGTGTGCGTGTGTATTGTGTGTGTGTGCACACCTGCATGTATTTTGTCTTTCTTGTTCAATTATGAGTATTCTCATAGCATTTTCTCATAAATATAACCTAGGGAAAAATTTTCTGAGAAGCCAAAGCGCCCAGTATCTACTTTGAGTCACCATGGGAAGGAGTCCTTTTTTGTTTTCTGATTCAACATTTGTATATCTTGAGACATGCTCACCACCAGTCTAGTTAACATCCATCATGACACAGAGTTACAATTTTTTTTTCTTGTGATGAGAACATTTAAGATCTACTCTCTTAGCAAAGGTGATCTCGCGGAGAAAAAGTCTGTGTTGAGGCTGAATACTTGTTCATCTCCCCCTTTAACTCACAGAGGGCAAATCTTAGGGTCAGGGCTTTCAAGGACCAGCCTACAAGTAGAATTTGATAGCATTGGTTTGCCTCATTCTCTGTTTATAGGAAGCGTATTGGTTATTTATGTCTATGCAATAAAATATTTCAAAACTTAGTGTACTAGAGCAAGAATAAACATGTATTGTCTCCCACAGTGTCTGTTGGAATTCAGGAATTCAGGAGTGTGTTAGCTGGATATTTCTGGCCCAGCAAATTTCATGAAGTTGTGGGTACCGTGTCAGCCAGGGATGCATTTATCTGAAGGTTTGACTGGGACTGGGGGTCTGCTTCCATAGTGGCTCAATCCCATGGCTGTTGGCAGGTGGCCTCAGTTCCTTGCCACGTGGACCTCTGCACAGGGCTGCTTGAATGGCCTCCCAGCACATCAACTGGCTTCTCACAGAGCAAGCAGTCCAGGAGAGAACAAGGCAGCCTTGTCATGGACGGGCAGGGAGGCGTGGCTTCATGACTGGGTGTAAGACTCAGACAGTCAAAGAGCATTCCAGGCCCAAGGAACAGCAATCACTTATTCGTTCATTACACATCTTTATATGTCAGGCCTTGCACTAGGGCTACAATGATGAAAAAAAGAGAGACATGGTTCCTACTTTCTCTCCTTTGAGAGCGGAAGACAGACAAGTAATCAAGCAATTAAAACACAGTGTGAGACAATTATTAGGCAGTCCCGTGTCACACGCTTTGAATTAGAAGTTTGAACGAAACCTCCCTTAAAAGACCGTGTCAGACAGGTAAGTGGTGTTTTAGGCATCTTGTGGGTGAAATCGGATTTTATGGACTAGCCTGGAAAAGATCCCCGCATCGTTATAATTTTCAAAGAGATGCATTTATTTTCAAACGCCCAATCTGTACTGAATGTTCTGGAGGCCTTTTTGTACTTGAAGAAACGGCCTTAAAAACTGCACTTTGGGAGCACTTTGCTTTTAAGGTTTTGGTACCGCCTACAATTTTGTGAATGGCCAAACATGGGGTTAAATTAGTACCAGATTTTCGCTTGTTGGGGATGGTTTCTCCCTTGAAAGTCTTTTATTCCTTGGACATCGATGCTGAGTTCACTATGGTTTTAACATGATGGCTTTGGCTTGGGGGAAGTCGCTTAATTGCTTTGTGTGTATGTATACTTGTGTGTGTGTGTGTCTCTCTCTCTCTCTTTTTTTTAACGTGTTAAATGAGTAGACTGTTTCTTTCCTGCTCATCTGTACTAGCCAAGTACCTGCCCCGCCTGGAATATTCGATCAGAAACGTCTTCCTTATACTCAATCCAGTAGAGCCCAAAGGGGTGATGAATTATTGTAGGGAAATTAACGAAGTAAGAGTTGAGACATGGTTTTCACTCTACTTTTGTCAGCAGGTAGGCAAGTGTCCTGTTCTTTTTCTCTCCTGGTGGTTTTTCTCATCTGTAAAGGGGGTCACTAGTATCTGACCTGCTGGCTTCGCCCGCTCACGGGGGACAATCAAAGGAGGCAAGAAGTAAAGAGTCAGAAGTTGACTCAAATTTGAGACATTTTTCTGGTGACGACACCAGGCGTGTGGAGATTCTGCGGGGAGGGGTGCCCTGTACCCCTGTGTTAGGACAGCAAAAGTAGGCTGTGGAAGCAGCTCGGTATAGCCAGAGGTGATCAGAGGATGCTTCTGAGTTGTGTTCTTACCCTCCCTGCTCCCCGCAGGGACCAGGCTCCCTCACAGTGGGTCATCTTTCCTACCTCGGAGAGACCTCAGGCTGCCTGTTTGCCAGGCCAGTCTCCCTCCCTGCTGGAGCCGAGTGCCCACAGCAGGTGGTGGAAAACCCAGAGGTTCTCGACTTGTGGGGTCCTCAGAGGAGAAGCAGCAGTAGCACATGGTCTTGGTGAAAAGGCAGAATCTCAGACCCCATCCCACTCAGTGAATCAGAAACCCCTGGAGGGGTCAGTTAGGAGTATGGGATTGAGAGATACACACCACTGTATATAAAATAGATAA
Organism: Delphinus delphis; assembly: GCF_949987515.2. NCBI lineage: Eukaryota > Metazoa > Chordata > Mammalia > Artiodactyla > Delphinidae > Delphinus > Delphinus delphis. Next base: position 56,082,805 of record NC_082701.1, read on the forward strand.
ATAGCAAGGATTTGCTGTGTAGCATAGGGAGCTATAGTCAATATCTTGTAATAACCTAGAATGGAAAAGAATCTGAAAAAGAATCTCTGTCTCTATCCATCTATCTGAATCACTTTGCTGTACACCTGAAACTAACAGAATATTGTAAATCAACTGTACTTCGATAAATAAATAGAAAAGAAACTCTGACGGTGAGGCCCAGAGTTCTGTGATTTAACAGCCGTTCCAGGGGGTTTCTAATGCCCCCCAAAGTTTAAGAACCACTGCCTCAGAGAAGCACTTTTCAAACTTCAGTGTGACTACGAATTTTATGAAAATTCAGATTCTGATTCGGAGAGTGTATGGTGAGAAACGATTCTGTAACTCTAACCAACCCGCAGGCGATCCTGATTCATCTGAGCCGCCAACGGCCCAGTGGGGAGCAAGGCTGTGGAGGGAATAGCGGGGAACTAGGAGATGTAGGTTTTGCAACCAGGTCAACCGCTAATTCAGTGGGGACCCACAGGGAGCTGCCATGTCCCCCAGGTCAGATCTTCCCGGCTCTGGTGCGGTACGGTTCTGATTTCATGACTGATTCTCAGGACATGTGATATCCAGGATTCTCAGAGATTCTTGGGAACCCCCCTCAGTAACAGAACAATGGAGCAGGACAGCAAGAAGGAAACAGCTGGGTCCAAAAGTAGCAGTGCCCTGGGCTGGTCTATACCAGCCACCGGAGGGTACAGCTGAGGGGCTGGGGCGTGCGGGTGTGAGGGCTGGGAAACACACATCACAGCACCTGTTTCCTTCAGGATCTCAGCACCAGGTGGGGAAACGCTTTCTCTGCACATCTGTCCCTTTGTGACCTAAGACTGCGAGTTCCTTCGTGTCAGAGGCACCCAGGCTTGTGCGGAGATGCTTTGGGTGGAACGTCTTGCAAGGGGTCCACATAAGATGAAGGGACCCTTTCCCATCCCTCTGCGGCCACTTTACACGTCCTCTCCTGTTTCATAAGATGTGCACTGCTCCTGACACACCTGGCACTTTGGGGGTTTCCTCTTCCACCTCTCACGGCCGCCTCTACGTCAGAGCTTTCCAAAAATCCTGGGGTAACACATCCCCAGGTGTGCGAACTACTTGGGCTCTTGCTGTAAACCTTCCCAACCCACGAAGCTCAACTCCGCGTTTTCCCTTTTAATTCCTCTGGCTCCTGTGAGGTCCCTCCCAGCTCCTGAGGACGCCCAGATGCTGAGGCTGCCGGCTGACCCGCAGCTGTCCTCACAGGCGCACGACTCATCAGTACCGACCTTGGCCCTCTGTGAGCGTCAATATTTATTTAGACAAGGGTCGGCAGTGGGAGAGGCAGGGAGGGAGAGTGAACGGTGGGCCAGAGAAGTTCTGTCTGGAAAAGACATGAAATGGACACATCCCAGCCTGGGAACGCTGCTTGCACTGGGCTTTGCACACCCACCGTCTGAGACCAGACTCAACCTGCTGGGTCCAAAACGGTGGTCCTAGACATCGCTGAACCAGAATCCAGGCTCCATCTAGCCTTTTTGGTTTGCTTTCATTGTTATTTTTATTACACATCTCTATTTATTGAAGAAAAATTAGAAAAAAAGAATTCAAAATAATTACTACAGAAAACTACTACTGATACTTTAGCAGACAGTCTTGCAGGTATTTTTTTCTTCCCATAATCCCCGGAAGGATGTATATATATCCATACGTATTTATATTTTTAGTGTAAATGGGGCTATAATGCAGTTATTTTTCTATAATTTCTGTTACAAAATTATTACTGTATGACATGCATCTTTGCATGTCAGTATATAAGCTTCAGTAACACAGTGTTTAAAGACTAACATTCTATCCTGTGGATGTACAGTAGTTTTTAGAATAGTCCTTTGTTTATTTATTTATTTATTTATTTATTTATTTATTTTTAGTCCTTTGTTTTTGTTTTTCTCTGTTTTTAACCACTAGGCTGTGTGCAGTTTTCTACTGATGTCAGCTGTGTTTGATGAACATACATGATATTTTCCTTTGGCGTAATTTCTCAGAACACATTGGGATAAAGGGGGTGTGCACTTTTCATCTTGCCAAAGCGAATGCAGAAAAGCTGTAACAATTTACACTTCCGTTGGCAGTATATAAACACGCCTACTTATCTGTATGCTTGCCAACTAGGGATCCTTCTTCTTAAAAAAATTTGTTTTTAAATCTTGCCAAGTGAACAGACAAAAATGGCGTTTTATTGAAACTCCTTTGGTTACAAATAAGTTAAATGTTTTTCCATCCCCAGGGACCATTCGTGTTTTTCCTTCTTTGCATTGCCTGTTCATATCTTCCGTTCATTTCTTTTCCAAGTCTGGTACCTGCCTTTTCTAGTGAGCTATGGGGATGCCGTAAACATTTTGCCCATTATATGTGTTGCAAACGTTCTTCCCACTTTGGTGCCTGTTTTCTCATATGAGGAACGGTGTGATGCAATGTGGAGATATTGAAAGTCTGATGCCGGCTAATCTATCCACCTGCTATGAGGTCTCTATCTTCCATAGGCTTGGTTCTGAGGTGTTTTAGGCACAGAGGCTGGCCCAGACTTCCATTTTTTATTTTATTTTATTTTTATTTTTTTAACATCTTTATTGGAGTAAATTGCTTTACAATGGTGTGTTAGTTTCTGCTTTATGACAAAGTGAATCAGTTATACATATACATATATCCCCATATCCCCTCCCTCTTGCACCTCCCTCCCACCCTCCCTATCCCACCCCTCTAGGTGGTCACAAAGCACCGAGCTGATCTCCCTGTGCTATGCGGCTGCTTCCCACTAGCTAGCTATTTTACGTTTGGTAGTGTATATATGTCCATGCCACTCTCTCCCTTCGTCCCAGCTTACCCTTCCCCCACCCTGTGTCCTCAAGTCCATTCTCTACGTCTGCGTCTTTATTCCTGTCCTGCCCCTAGGATTAATCTCCAGAATTTACAAGCAGCTCAGGCAGCTCCATAGCAGACTTCCATTTTTCAGACCTTACGTGGAACTGTTGAAAGTCAGAATTTAGAGCAAGAATCTTAACCGGATCTGTTTTGCTCTGAATGGAAACATGTGTTCCTCTGCCCTGGATCCTTAGCAGGTGTGTAGGCATTTTTGTTTGTTTTTAGTTAGAATTGCTGGTGTCGGGTATTTCTAAGGTCAAAGTTCCCGAAGTTGTTTTTCCTAGAGTTTTCTCAGCTTCAGAAGAGATGGGATACGTTCGTGGGTGTCCGCAATCATGGACTTTAATGCCAGTATTCTCACAAGACACAAGGCAAGAAAGAACTGTTCTCATTCAGAAGGTCCATACTAGAGGTCTTATAAAAGGAATGAGGTTCTGACCCATGTGACGACCATGATGGACTTCGAGAACATTTTGCTAAATGAAAGAAGCCAAACAGAAAGGTCACATGTTGTATGATTCCACTGACAGGAAATATCTAGAGTAGGATCTCTGTAGATGCAGAAGGACCCTGAGGGTTGCCAGGGACGGGGGATTGGGGAAGGGAGGACGTTGTATGGGATTCTCTTCTGGGGTGATGAAAATGTTTTGGAACAAGACAGAGGTGATAGTTGGCCAGCATTGTGAGTGCCCTAAATACCACTAAATTGTTCACTTTAAAATGGTTAACTTTACGTTATATGAGTTTCGCCTCAATAACAACAAAACGCAGGGGAAGGGGGAGAACGTTGCCGGTTGTCACATGAAGTTAGAGGGACAGATGTCAGTCGCCCAGCACTGCAGATATTTGGGACCTGCCCCCGTCTTGGTGACCAGTGATCCTTCCCAGCGTCTCCTGTGAAAGTGAAGTGTCAGGGAGGGGACCTTGGGATACCACTTCTCCACTGTTTGTTAAATATTACGATGAACTGCATCGGCATGCCTCCTTTCCCCCCAAACAGAAGGTGTTGTGAATTTGTCAATCCACCTTCGATGCTAACGTATGAAAAAGCGACCTCCCGGGTGCCGTTCGTGGTGAAGAGCAGGCCAAGCGTGGCTTTGCGGGTTGGGCTTCGTACCAGCTGCCCAGGGCCACACTCGGGCCCCTCCGGCGAGCAGCAAACGCTGTGGGACTCCCGTGCCCAGCCTGAGTAAAGCCCTTTGTGCCCCGGCCTTCTTCAAAGAGCTGCTGTGTCCTTGTTTAGCTGCGTTTCCCCCTCATTCCCACACCTCAACCCTCCTCCCCCAACCCCCCAGTACAAGGCAGTATTTGAAAAGACGTTAAACTTGAAATAATTAATCAAGCTACGGGGAGAGGGAGCCCTGAAAGGCTGAGGAAATGATGCTGTCTGCTCTATTGAAACGCAGGCATGCAAGCCAGAGCTGCCTTTGTTTTAAAACGTGGTATGAGGTCTTTCTGGAAAGCCCTGTTTTCATCCACTTTTCTGCTACCTTCCGTGGCTGACCGCTGGCTTTGGGTTGAGAGCGGTTTTGCTGAGTCCCTCTGAACAGGTCATAGCTAAAGATGTTGTAAATTAAGTGAGTGTAAAACATGTGTTCCCTTTGTGGGACGTTGGGAGGGAGAGGAAGAGGGGTCCGTAGGTGCCTCTACCCGTTAAAGCCCTTACTTCCCATGTTCTTTTTGAGGGTACCCAAGAAACATGTATTGGGCACCTACAGTGTACCCGCCACTGTGATACCTGGTAGGCGTTTCATGATGCATCTGTAAGGTGCAGTTTCAGCTCTCAAGGAGTTTAATTTTTCTTTATTCCAAAAAGATGCGATCGTTTTTAAGCTCTGACAACGGTGAAAGCCATGGGTTACAGTGATTTCAGTTTCCTCTTCGATCATAAAGAACCCCAGCCTCCTGGTTCCCTATTTCTGTGCCCACATCTGTTTCCCTTCATGGATTCTCAAGGCTTGTAGCCTCTGAACTGGTTCTGGGGATGAGACCTGGAAAGAAAGGGGGTCTAGCTCCATTTGATCGGCCTTTCCAGCTCCAAAATCCTGCAAGGAGCACATACGTGGGCAGGAGGCGGTGGCTCTGGGTGGGATGTGCCGCTCAGCTTATGGTAGCCGGTTCTGTAATGTCGTCCAGGGCTCACCATGTGTGGGCACGCCCGTCTCCGACAAGGAGGACTCCTTTGACATCTGCGGTGGAATAAAGCCCAGTGCTCGAGAGGGAGCCCTTTTCAAGTGGGGACCGAGGGCTGCTGTGCTTACGGCTTCCTTTGAAAACCTTCCAAGACCACAGTCTTCTTGTCTGCATGGCATGTTGCTGCCATGTCCGTGTAAGGACCTCAGAACAATCAGAGCTCGGGCAAAGCAGCCCTCCATCCTCAGTTTAAAGGATGCAGTCCCAAGCTCGTTATTCCTCTCCTTCCACCGTGAAGGCTCCACTCTCGGGCGCCTTCCTGAGACCCCAGCTGTTCCAGCCCTGCCTTTTCACAAGGTCCAGTCCAGGGGAAAATAGATTCTGCTTCTCCGATGCCTCAAAGGCTCAGAATGGAGGGTCACGGGCTTGAACTGGCCTCACTTCAACCAGTCACTGTGGCCAAATGGTATAAAATGCGCTGACTAGCATAGTCTAGGTCTGGCATCGGCAAACAAGGCCATTTTTGCAAATAAAGTTATTTTGGCACGCAGCTGTGCTCGTTGGTTTATGGCTAGGCTATGGTTCCGTGCTACAACGGAAGATTTAAATAGTTGCATCAAAGACATTATGGCCTGAAGAGCCTAACATATTTACTCTCTGGCCCTCTGTAGAAAAAACTTTGCCAACTGGCCTTGGTCAAAGTAACGTATTCTCCATTTGGAGAGTAGGGTTAGAGTCAAATCCACCCAGAGCACATGGGCTGAGACTAGTAACTGTTCCCCAAGAGGGTCTCCCAAGGAACACTGACTTGCCATAGGATGGGGAAGAGGACGGTGGGCACTTGTTTGACAAGGATCTCTATGGTATGTCCAGTGAGTCCCCTACATATGAACGAGTTCCGTTCCGAGAGCGCGTTTCTAAGTCCAATCTGTTTGTAAGTCCAACAAAGTTAGCCTAGGTACCCAACTAATACAGTCAGCTATATCGTACTGTACTGTAATAGGTTTATAATACTTTTCACACAAATAACACATAAAAAACAAACAAACACAAAAAAGAAAGAAAACAGTTTTAATCTTACAGTACAGTACCTTGAAAAGTACAGTAGGACGGTACAACAGCTGGCACACAGGGGCTGACATCGAGTGGACAGGCAAGAAGAGTTACTGACTGGAGGAGGGAGAGGAGGTGGGAGATGGTAGAGCTGAAGGATCGTCAGCAACAGGAGACGGAGGGCCAGCTGCCATTTCACTCCAGCTTGAGGTCGACGGAATGCACGCTCGCATCTTTGAAAGCTCGCAACTTGAAGGTCCGTGTGTAGGGGACTTACTGTATTAGCAGTGGTGGCTTAGGGGTAGGGGTCCTGTGTGCCGTCATTGGCTAGGAGTTTGTTGGGTTTTACTTCTAGAGGAGCTGGCATGGTTTAAATTCATGGGCAGATTTGCTTTCTGGGTCATGAGAAAGACATTACTGGGCTGGCTAATTGGATACTGTTTTGAATTTTAAGCCCCAATGTGGGGGAAGTGTATTGGTGACCTCAAGTAGGTCTAAGAGTAGATGACCATGGAGATGGTCTGGAAGACAGGTCAAGAAGTAAACATGCTGGGTACTGTGTAGGTCATCTGTTGATCATCTGTATCGTCAAACTATTATTGAGCTAGAGGACGTTCCTTAGTGGCCCGACAAGGTGAGGCCTGGTCCTCTTCAATATTTTAAGTATTTTGGTTGAAAAAAAGAAAATGTGTGCCTATGAAACCCACGGACATAACCAATATATTGGATGGTGACATGAAATTTTATGTTTCCTGGTCAGCAGAAATAATAGGTTGAAAAGATTCCCTGTTAGGTAAAACAAACAAACACCAACATAAAACACTCGTGCAATATACGCGGGATGGCAGAGACCTGGTTTAATGTGGTCCATATGAAAAGCACCTGTGCTGTTTGGTTGACCACAGATTCAACATGAGTCAGCAGAATGAAAATTAAAAAATAATGGTGAGGAAAAGGTGGTCTTTCAAACTATGGTGCTGGGTCAACTGGGTAACCATACGGAAAAGGAAAACGATCTTGACCCCTAACTCACACCATACACAAAATCAGTTCCAGATGGATTGCTGATATAGTGAAAGGTAAAACAATAAAGCTTTTAAGAAAAAGCAACTCAAGAGAACACCTTCATGACCCTGGTGTAGAAAAATATGTTTATTTTGCCAGAATACAAGTACAAGCCCTAAAGAAAAAAATAGATGGAAGTATTTTAAAAATTAAAAACTTTTTTAAATTAAAAAAATTTTAAATTAAACATTTTTCTTTAAAAACTTAAAGAAACCATAAAAGTGATGAAAAAGCAACAAATAGAATGAGAAGAAATTCTATGTCTCTCTTTGCCACCTCCACCCCCTTTCTGTCCACCCAACTAATGATGTTTGACCAGAAAAAAGAATAAGTTCTACAGATCATTAAGGAAAGGCCAGGATACTCAATAGAAAAATGGGCAAAAGACTTGGTCAGACAATTCACAAGAGGGAATATCCAAATGGCCACTAATTATATAAAAGGTACTTAACGTCATTAGTCAAAAGGGAAATGCAAATGAAAGCCATTATGTAAGAAGTTCATATCACCCCCTCCAGTATTGCTAAAGTCAAAAGAACTGCCAATGCCAAGTGTTGGTGAAAATGGACAGCAACACTGCTACCTGAAGTGTGATTTGATCCGACTTCATAAAGTGTTTCATAGTATCAACTGAAGTGAATCTTAGGTAGAGTCTATGCCTCAGCAATTGGATGCGAAGGAATATTCCCAACAAGAACGCAGACACGAGGGTCACCAAAACACACATACGAGAAGGTTTGTAGCAGCATTATTTGTAATAGTCAAAATATAGGAACAGCAAAGTCGACCTACAACGGAACGAATCCAGAAATTGTGCAATATTCACATGGGACACCGCAGACCAATGAAATTGGACCATCTACAAGTGTGGCCAGATCTCACAAACATCACGTTAGCGAAATAAGCCAGACACAGAAGCATACATGCTGTGTGATTCCATCTCTGTAAAGCACAAAAAGCGGCAAAACGAATCCAGGTGCAAGAAGTCATGATAGAGGTTGTCCTCTGGGAGGGGGTGCTGGTTGGAGGGGGTCTCAAGGGAGGATACTGGGATTCCGGTGATTTCTCCTTCTTGAGCTGGTGCTTTAACATGGGGGTGTTCAGTTTGTGAAAATAAATTGAGCCGCACCCTTACCATAGGTGCACAGACTGTACGTTTACCGTACACTCGTCACTCTGTACGCTGGAGGGTCGGGACTTGTTCCAGGACCCGCCTCCGATACTAAAATCTGCGCATGCTCAAGTCCCACCGTCAGCCCTCTGTATCCGCGGGGTCTGTGTACGTGGATTCAACCAATCGCGGATCTTAAACATAGGACGTGATCCGTGGTTGGTTAAATCCGCGGATATAGAATCCGCGGATACAGAGGAACTACTGTACTTCAATAGGAAGTGAGGATTGTTGAGTGAATGTATTTCAACTATGTCTGAAGTCAGCGACGTCGGTGAGCTGCGGGCACACCTTAGGACAGCCCCATGAGGCAGGCGTTCTTCCTCTTCAGTAACTGGGCACCCTGACTTGAACAAAGTCCTAAACCCACTTCAACTCAAGTGATACGCAAACCTGAGTGACCCATCTCCAGGCCTGACTATGTTTTATTTATTCTTGTAGAGCAGAAACTGTAAACTGGTGGCCCAGGGACCTGATTCTTTAGAAGGGTTGCCCTGGCTCAGTGCTTTATTTTTAAAAATCAGTTGCAATGCTATTTCATACAAAAATCAGGTCTCCACTTTCTCTTGAGATAACGGAAGACCTGGCAATGCTGGTCACTTCTGATGCATCAGCACAGACCTGTTCCCGAGTAGTAGCCACTTGCTTCCCTTCTGTGCGCTGTTCAGTCCCCCACAGTACCTGCCCCCCGACCCCCTTCATCTCAGGCTGCTTCACTCGTTTCCGTTCCATGCCCAACCCCTGCAGGCTTGGTGCTCCTGGCTTGGAGATTCCCACTTTGCTTCCAGAATCTCTTTTTCCCCTCCACCTTTGTGAGCTGAATTCCTGATTGATGTTGTGCTGTTTTCTCTTCCCATCTCTTCCCACGGGGTGAGTTCAGCTGTTTCTCACACCTAAGGTATTGTTCATGGGATGCTGTTGTTTCCTTTTACACCAGCCGATTGTCCACATGGAGCAATCTGATATCTACAAAATACATTGTTCACTAACACAGGCAGGGCTAGAGTAAAAGCTGTATTGGCGAGGGGCTGTCAATTTCCTGGGACCCTCACCTGGATAGGTTGGTGCTTAAAGCAATCGTGAAATCCTTTCTCTTCTCTCACTGCTGATTCTTCATTAATTTAGCAACTATTTGTTGGATGGCAGACACTGTTCCTGGCAAAGGGATGTGGCAATGGACAATCCAATGCCCTTACCTGCTTGGACCTGTGGTCCAGGGAGAGCAGACAGAAAATGCAGGCGCCCATACGTACGTCCTTGCACACGTAGAGGCATGTGGTGAGGAGTTACTATGCAGAAAAATTAAGGAGGGTAAGGAGTAGAGTGTGGGAGAGTAGGGCGGGTGGGGCTGATAAAGTGATAAGAAGTCATTTGTCCATCCACAGACGAATGGATCAAGAAGATGCGGTACATATATACGATGGAACATTACTCAGACATACAAAGAATGCAATTATGCCATCTGTAGCAACATGGATGGACCTAGAGATTATCCTACTAAGTGAAGTGAATCAAAGACAAATATCCTATGATATCGCTTATATGTGGAATCTAAAAAAAAGGGTGCAAATGAACTTATTTATGAAACAGAAGAGAGTCACAGATGTAGAAAACAAATTTATGGTTACCAGGGGATAAGGGGGGTGGGGGGAGGGATTAAACTGGGAGATTGGGAGTGGCATATACACACTACTATATATAAAATAGATATGTAATAAGGACCTCCTGTATAGCACAGGGAACTCTACTGAATACTCTGTAATGGCCTATATGGGGAACGAATCTAACAAGAGTGGATATATGTACATGTATAACTGATTTACTTTGCTGTACACCTGAAACTAACACAACATTGTAAATCAACTATACTGCAATAAAAATTTAATTAAAAAAAAAAGAACTTTGGCAGAGTTAGTGGCAAGTGCAAAGGCCCTGGGGCAGGAGCAATGGTGGCCTGTTGTAGGAACAGTGAGGAGGGAGGTCAGTATGGCTGGGGTGGGAGCGATAGGGAAACAGTAGGAAAAGAGGTCCCAGAGTGGAGGGGGATTAGGGAGACGCAGTGTCTAATCGTGTGCACACCTTCTTACACCAGGCAGAGGCTTTGGAATTTCTAAGTGTGTTGAGGTCCATTGGTGGGATTTGAGTAGGGAAATGATGTCCAGTTTTCTATTCCTTACACTTTGCTGTTTCCTCTTTTCCTCCTTCCCCGTCTGTGCCTTAGGCCTGCCAGGAATTATTTTGTTTCACGCAGGGCTCTTGAGGTCTAAGAGGTCGCTGACATCTGGAAGTACTTTTACCTTTGAAAATGACAATTCAGATATCCATCCTTCTGAATGGAAATAAGTAGCTGAGAGTAAGTCATTTGTGAAATAATAATATAATAATAATATTTGTGAGCACTTTGCTAAACAAATCAGTTTATTCTGCCATCTGTGCTATTTATTAAATAAAGAACCAGTTATGCCTTCTTTATTTAATAACATGTGGTGGCTTAGAAGGTACTATTTTCTGGCGAGGTGATGAGAAGCTGGAGAGGAGAGATATTATGAAAAGAATCCTGTGGACAGAATTTTCCAGACGCAGCCCCACTTGCCTCATTAGTTAGCAGAGATGCCTCCTAGGGCCTTGTATTCTGTCGCTTGTCCATTTTGGTTTATAGTGCCGCGAGTTTCCCGCTTCCTCTGCTTTAAAAGGCATTTTAATGGGAAACTGGAAACAATTTTAAACTGGAAGGCAGGGGCTTACTTCTAAAGAAATGTGTCCGTGGCATGTTAGCCGAAGAAGCCCGGTTAGCATCCGTGAGGGCCAGCGTGGTTCTCGAGGGTGGGGATGAAGCAGCTGAGGGGGGAGCCCGTGTAAACAAGCCTGGGAGAAAAAGAGCCCAGTGAGGACCACCCCGGACCAGAGGTTAATTGTAACAGTAATGGGATATCTGGAGCCTAGTTAAGGAAATGAAACTGTAACTAGGTTAACGAGAAATTAGACCGTTACCGCGCATATGTTAACTGAAGCTCCTGAAAGAGGGATTTGGGCCTTGTCCCGGAGTGGAGGATGCCTTTCCCCCTAAGTGAAGAAACCTCTGCGTGGCTTGAAGGAAACGGAGGTTCAGAGATAAGGGACCCTCTGGATTTTGTCAAATCTCAGAATGGTGACCTGGGCAGGACACCAAAGCATCAGAGTTTGAGGGGTCCTGACTGACCCCAGATGATTTTGAACAGAACCCCATCTTCCAGTAATGGACTGAAAATCAGTGCAATTGTAACGATTAGATAATATTTCCGTTGTCTTGTAATGGTGGGAATTTCTTCCTCATTTTTTCTTCATCTCTTCAACAAATATTTATGAAGTGTCTACCATTTGATAAGTACGAGGCTGGTCCATGTAAACAAACAATTAAAATAATTGCAGACAAGCCTGACAGTAGAGGTCTGAACAGAATGCCTGGGGAACACGGGCTTAGATTTATTACTTATTTACACTTCGTTTCTTGCAACTGTATTTACAAAAGGTAATCTTTTCATACACCAAGAAATCTATTTTTCTCTCAGGTTCTTTTTGTGCATCTGTTTGCAATAAATCAGGAGGGTTTAGCTTTCTTAGCTAAAGTCACCTGTGTGGCTGTTACCTGCTGGCATCTGGGGGATTGAGGCAATTTGATAAGACTTTTGGCCAGAAGTATCCAGTTTTATAAAGGTATGACCTGACCTCAGCTGTTTTATGGAACACAAATGGCATTGAGCATCACGTGTGGTGGTGATTAGAGAAACCATTCCAAACCAGGCCAGGGTGACTTCTTTGGATTTCAGTGGAGGTAACAGAAAGAGTCACACATTGGCTTTCTTCCTTCCTTCCTTTCTTTCTTCCTCCCTCCCTCCCTCCCTCCCTCCCTCCCTCTCTCTCTCTCTCTCTCTCTCTCTCTCTCTCTCTCTCTCTCTCTCGCTCTCTCTTTCTCTCTCTCTCTCTCTCTCTTTCTCTCTCTCTTTCTCTCTCTCTTTCTCTCTCTCTTTCTTTCTTTCGTTCTTTCTCTCTCTCTCTCTCTCTCTCTCTCTCTTTCTCTCTTTCTTTCCTTTCTTTCCTTTTTTGTGGCCAAGTGGCATGCAGGATCTTAGTTCCCCTACCAGGGATCGAACCCGTGCCCCCTGCAGTGGAAGCGCAGAGTTCTAACCACTGGACCACCAGGGAATTCCCCACCCATTGGCTTTCTGAGGGATTCTCAGTTTCATCTTGACTTTTGCTCCCATTTCTTGTTCCCTAAAGGTGATCTGGTGCTTTTCCTTTTCTTTTCTGCCCAACCCAAATCATTAGTGATGCATTGTCTATAAAATGCAACTCAGAAGTTAATATGTCACAATATCAATATCAAATAGCTCAAGACAAATATTTTGGGAAAGAGGAGTGCCAATATCTATTACAATTAATACATGAACACATTCTCCTTCTGCAAGATCCAAACACTCAAGCAAAGCAATGCAGCAGCGTTCTCTGACGCTAACGCAGCACAGGGCACACCTCTCCCGCTCTTCTGTTTTGCTTGGCTATTCTTTTGCCCATTTTGTCTTCCTAGTGAACTTTAGAATTTGCTTGTTACATTCCATAAAGTTCCACAGTGGTTTACATAAGAATGATTTGAATTTGTATATTAATTTGGGCAGCACTTAAATCTTCACAATACAAAATTCTCTTGTCCAATAAATGACTTGTCTCTCCATTTATTTAATTAATCTTTTATGCTCTTTGGTGCTATTTTATTTTAGTTTTATGCATCTGGGTCTTAGGCATTGTTTTTAGGCGTTTGATGTTTCCTGTAGTCAAGGTAAATAAAATGTTTCTTCCCTAAAATGTTTTCTAGCAAGTTGATGCTGGTGTATAGAATTGTTTTCTGTTGATACCAGATCCATCTGCGCTGCTGAGCCCTTTTTTTTTTTTGGTGGTACGCGGGCCTCTCACTGTTGTGGCCTCTCCCGCTGCGGAGCACAGGCTCCGGACGCACAGGCTCAGCGGCCATGGCTCACGGGCCCAGCCGCTCCGCGGCACGTGGGATCTTCCTGGACCGGGGCACGAACCCGTGTCCCCTGCATCGGCAGGCAGACTCTCAACCACTGCGCCACCAGGGAAGCCCCATGCTGAGCCCTTTTATTGCTCTGATGGTTTTGGACAGATTCTCCTAAACATGCTAAATAGATAATATTATCATCTGAGAATACGGCGAGTTATTTTTCCTCTCTTCCCCAATATTTAGGTCTCTGTTTTTCCTTCTGTTAATGCATTGATGTGGCAGTACACTAAGTACAGTCTTGGGTGATAGTGGGAGCTGATATTGTAATTTTAATCTGATTTTAATGGGAACTTAATTTGATATTTGTTATAGTTTTCTGATGGTTGCCCTTTATTAGATTAGGAAGTTTTCTTCTATTACTAGTTTACTCAGGATTTCCTCCCTCCCCCTTCCTTCCTTCCTCTCTTCCTTTCTTTCTCTCTCCCTTTCTTTCTTTTTCTTTCTTTCTTTTCTTCCTCTCTCCCTTTCTTTCTTTCTATCTTTCTTTCTTTCTTTCTTTCTTTCTTTCTTTCTTTCTTTCTTTCTTTCTTTCTTTTCTTTCTTTCCTTTCTTTCTTTCTTTCTTTCTTTCTTTCTTTCTTTCTTTCTTTCTTTCTTTCTTTCTTTCTTTCTTTCTTTCTTTCTTTCTTTCTTTCTTTCTTTCTTTCTTTCTTTCTTTCTTTCTTTCTTTCTTCTTGGTAACAGCTTTAATGGGATCGAATTCACATACAATACAACACGCTGATTCAAAGTGATCACTTCAGTGGCTTCTAGTATATTCACAGACTTTTGCAGCCACACCACAATCAATTTCAGAACATTTTCATCACCCCGCAAAAGAAACTCCACATCCCTTAGCCGCCACCACCAACATTTCCAGGAGGGGTGCTGATGGCTGTGTCTCCTGGGGCTACTGCACTTGGGGCTTTGTGTTGTATTTCTGTCCCTGACACCCTTATCGCGGCTACCTTCTGATGAGCGCAGAAGAGGAAGGAGGAAGAGAAATTGCCCAGAATGTAGCTGTGAAAGCAAAAGCACCTTGTCAGACGGGCTCTGGTTCTCCCCCTGCTTCCCATGTCCTCGGCTCTGGTCTCAGAGTCCTTTAGACCTGCCTCTTTCCCTGAACAAGGCTCCTTCCGCATATATTCCGACTTGTGGTTTCCTCCTTCGGTTGTTATTTGTTCCCATATGTTACATCTGATTCTATCTGCTCTGTGCCGTTTCAGAATTCCTAAATCTCTCTTTTCCTGAGATTCACTGGTAGCTCCTATCTTCTCCAACACTGTTAAGATGGTCTTTTTGTTCTTTTCTCCTCATCTTTTGAAATTTCTCCTTCACCAGGGCTTGGGGAATCATGGTTGGTGTTGACGCTCTGCCACCATTTCGCTACTAGTTGGTTTTCTGCAAAATTGAGTTTTAAATCACAGCCTTCTAGAAAACCCTCCTATCGGTTGCCTTTTCAGCAGTATTTGCAGGAGAGTGGATTTTCCGTATTTCTTCACCAGCTTTGATTCTTCTCTGGCGCGTCTGCTATGTTTGCCAAAGAGTGTAACCAAGGAATCTCTCATGATTTCAACTTTGTCGTTTCAGGGTCTTCTTGTAAGGATGCTCTAAAGCATAGACAATATTGATTATCAACAAGTATGCACTGAGGACAATTTTCAAGCTTCTGGGTACATTCGAACTTGGAGAACCTTAGCAATGTGGAGGACATTCTCATAAGCCTTAAAGTATGGAGGCCAGAGGAGAAAAATCTTGCCTTACAGCCAAGTGGTATTTCCTGAGTCGAGACATCAATCCACAGACGTGGTGATGGGGCCAGATGCTGTGGAGTTTCTTGATCTTACGTTTATTAAATGCTCTTTTCACTTTGTGGGGTAATTAGAGGGCCAGCTCCAAAGCACTTGCCAAAGTAAGTCCTACAGGGAGTTTAATGATTCCTTCCAATGTATTTCCTAGTGATCCCACATGCTCTTAAATTTTAGTCTCTCCCTAACCATGATCCCTTCCTGGTCTGTTACCATTTGTTAAAAAACAAACATGTCAGAATGGGCGTCTGCTCCGATGAATGAAAGCTTGGTATTTCAGAACTGTGAATATTCTGGTGTAACAGGGGGACAAGCTTAAGTCTGATGTCACTGTGTCCTCTAGTTTTCTGGGATTGTTTTTCCTTCAGCATCTAAACACCAGTAGACTGTGCCCATCCTGACAGACAGCGTGAAGTTCGGTCTAACGAGTTGTGGGATTTCCTGAGGAAAGTAGCTGTTTCACAGATCCATTCTGACCGTCTGGTCCCTCTCTCACCTCACCTCAGCCAGAGGCCCCGCATGCCCTGTTCTGGTCAAATCATGGCAAGTCTTTTCTTTCTTTTTTTTTTTTTTAACATCTTTATTGGAGTATAATTGCTTTACAATGGTGTGTTAGTTTCTGCTTTATGACAAAGTGAATCAGTTATACATATACATATATCCCCATATCCCCTCCCTCTTGCGACTCCCTCCCACCGTCCCTATCCCACCCCTCTAGGTGGTCACAAAGCACCGAGCTGATCTCCCTGTGCCATGCGGCTGCTTCCCACTAGCTATCTACCTTATGTTTGGTAGTGTATATATGTCCATGCCACTCTCTCGCTTTGTCCCAGCTTACCCTTCCCCCTCCCTGTGTACTCAAGTCCACTCTCTAGTAGGTCTGCTTCTTTATTCCTGCCCTGCCTCTAGGTTCTTCATGACCTTTTTTTTTTTTTTTTTAAGATATGGCTGCTTTCTTATCCTCATCTCCTGTCTCCTAAGTCCTCAAGGCATAGCTAAAACCATCGATCACATTAAATAAAACATTGCCAAAGATGTCGTGTGTCAGAGACCGCGTGTTTTCCCCAATATTTGTTCTTTCTTTCTCAGTTAAATTATGAAATCACAGTGTTGGCTGGACACATGGTTGGGGGTTAAACTCTATGTCCCAGCCTTCCTTTTGG
This sequence comes from Delphinus delphis, assembly GCF_949987515.2. NCBI lineage: Eukaryota > Metazoa > Chordata > Mammalia > Artiodactyla > Delphinidae > Delphinus > Delphinus delphis. Next base: position 56,099,151 of record NC_082701.1, read on the forward strand.
TTTCATTCTGGCCAGGAGGATTTAAACAGGAGTGATAGAGTAGTGTATATAACTTCCAAGCTGTGTCCTTGAAAGAAAAGTAACAATGTCTCTTCTTTCTTTATCTGTTCCTGGCATGTGGATGAGTTGACTGCTGTGGGAGCTACCATCTTGGAGGACAAGATGGAAGCTGTATGTGAAGGACAGAAGGACAGAAGGGTCTGAGGTCTCCAAAACTCTGGAGTCACTCTATAAGCTTTGGATGCTCAAACTGGAAAGGAATGAGAGAGAAATAATTCTCAGTTGGGTTTCAGCTACAGGTCTTTTGACCTTTGTTGCAAAACGTGAACCATAAATGTTGGGATAATGAAAGGGAATAACAGAGGGAAATTTAAAGCTGGTGAGTAGATCTTTTAAAGGACAGAAAAGTAAGGAAAATGTGGGACCTTGGCTAATAATCTTGAAAAGTGAAGAGTATCAGAGTTGTAGGCGTCAGGACTTCTGAGTTGCTTAGATCTTTGTGATTAACCCTAAAGGGAAGGGTTTCTGATATCCCTCTATGTGTTCGCTCATATTAGGGTCACATACAGACTGTCATAGTAGGTGACGAAGCATTATTTTTAAGCCAACATTCCAGAATTTAAACTTTCAAATTGCTACAACATAAGCATTATTAAAAAGAACGTTTTCGGAATCGCCTTAAGACCGTATGTGTAGGCCATGCAATAAAATCCACCTTACTAATTAAAAGTCACACATTTTGATGTATATTGATAGCACCCAACTTGATCCCCTTCCCAAATCATCAGGTTTAGTTCTGAATGACTCTTGACTCTTTCTAAAAATCAAACCTACTCTCCAAGGATACAGCTGTAAGTCTATTTGAATGATCAAGCCACAGTTCTGAAAATAACGTCAAAAAGGATTTCAGAAGTTGTAAAATTACAACCTCCCTGAAGGAAGTATCCCTCTTTCCAAGACAAAGGGGTCTTTGGGTGGTCTTAACTGATCATGAACTTGGTAAGTTTTCATCTGTTTGCCGATAACCGGTTAATTGTCACAGCAGCTAGGTCTCGTTGTAAATTCTACTGTGCTCACCATCCTGGTATCAGTGCTAAAACTCATGGCGATACAAACGGGCTTAGGTCTGGTTGCACTTGGAACTGAGGATTCAGCAGGTGGCCAACGGGCAGAGACATTTCACACTGAACCCGAATTAGTCTGTAACTCTGCCTTAGAAAGCAGCTTGCCTATAAATATTTCACTCTGCGTCAGACAAAAGCTGGATGGATGTGAGGCCACTTCAGACAAAAAGCAGATAAATTCCTGCTTAACGTGTACCTGATGCTTTATGATTTCTGCCCAGCTTCAGATTTCCTGGATCAAATGTTCCCAAGGCCCGTGAGGTCATGTGGTTTCAGAGACATAAGCTAAGCTTGGTGTCTATTACAGAGGAGACATCGCATCCGGGTGTGGCCACGCTGAAGGTAAGTGTTAATCCCAGTCTGATTTCATGTGTGTGCCGCAGCTGTTGGGAACATTAGGTCTGCCATCTGTGTCCAATGGAGCGGTCTCCTACCACCCAGCCTCGTCTGGCTCCAGAGTTAACTTAGCGCATATTGGGAAATTCCTGAAACAACATGAGACCTTAACACTGTTTTCCCATCAAATCCTTGGAGTTTTTGTCGATGTTGAGAGAGTCATAGGAGGTGTGAAACCGTAGGACTGGCGAATGGAATGGTTTACTCGTAAAATCTGGGACCCTTATTGGAGGGGTTCTTTCTTCAAGTTAAACGCATGTGTTTTTCCAAGAATAAACTCAGTGCCCTACCTGGAGTAAAATGGTCCTTGAACGTTATGAGCCAAATCCTGTGTTCTTTTTTTAAAGTTATTTTTTATTACTTATCTATTTTATACATATTAGTGTATATATGTCAATCCCAATCGCCCAGTTCATCCCACCCCCCCCTTCCCCCTTGGTGTCCATATGTTTGTTCTCTACATCTGTGTCTCCATTTCTGTCTTGCAAACCAGTTCATCTGTACCATTTTTCTAGATTCCTTACATAGGCATTAATATACGGTATTTGTTTTTCTCTTTCTGACTTACTCTGTATGACAGCCTCTAGGTCCATCCACATCTCTACAATGACCCAATTTCGTTCCTTTTTATGGCTGACTAATATTCCATTGTATACATGTACCACATCTTCCTTATCCATTCATCTGTGGATAGGCATTCAAGTTGATTCCATGACCTGGCTATTGTAAATAGTGCTGCAGTGAACATTGGGGTGCATGTGTCTTTTTGAATTATGTTTTTCTCTGGGTACATGCCCAGGAGTGGGATTGCTGGGTCCTAGGGTAATTCTACTTTTAGTTTTTAAGGAACCTCCATACTGTTTTCCATAGTGGCCGTATCAATTTACATTCCCACCAACAGTGCAAGAGGGTTCCCTTTTCTCCACACCCTCTCCAGCATTTGTTCTTTGTACAGATCCTGTGTTCTTGATGATTGGTTTCTGTACCAGCTTGGTAATGCAGAGCACCTCTCAGACTTAGCTCTCCATCTGCGGATGAAAATTTCGTGGGTTGGATTTATGGTCAACGATTTTACTCCTGGAAGGTAAAACTAAACATTCATGGAAATCTTGAAGTAGAGTTAGCATTTTCTCACCTCTCCTAGGGCATGGCCCATCCCTCCAAAATTGTTTTCTTTATTTTCCTCACTTCTTCATACCGTTCGTTCCTTTAGCATAAGGAAAATATCTGCTTAAGCTGATTTACATCCACGTGTGAGTAAAGGAGAGTTGATCTTAGCTGTCAGCCACACTGAACATGTGACTTTGCATTTTTTTAAAGTGATGTTTGGTACTCCATCTGATTTTAGCTAACTGACTTGACCCTCTCTTTCAAGGAGCTGCTGAAATACCCATTCTCTGAGTTTTTTCAGGATTAGGACAGGTTAGGGCTGGTGACGTCCTACATTTCAGCTTCCCTCTTTGATTGATCCAGTTATCAGCTATTACACCTGTTTGAATTATAACCCTTCTTTGAGGCATAATAACTTTTTAAAGATACAACTGCTAATAGAGTCCATTCGTGGGCGATTCAGTGCATTTGCAGCGTTTAAAGGAATTTAATAGTCCAAACGTTTAATTGATCACTGACTATGCACCAGTCAGGTGTGTGCCTGTATGTGTCTGGTTCTTCGGGCAGCGTTTTCACAGGACTACATGATATTAAATATCCATGACAGGATTTGGGGTGATGGAGAACCCCTGGCCTTTGTCTAGCACCGGTCACTTTGCCTTCAGTTCTCATGTCTGTGGGTCCCACGCTGCCACACCTTCCCCCTCTCATGGGTGTACCCTCACTGTAGCTCCCTGATTCATTTTCTGACTTCCAGATCAGGTCGTTCTGAATCAAGTTCACTTCACTGGCACATATTCCCCCAGAGGTATTGTTTATACATGGACCAACTTGAACCTTTGGAAACAGAAGCAACGGCAGCAAGTCCAAGAAGTAAGGGTCTCCTCACCTCATGTCCTTGTCCCCAAAGCGCAGCATGGAGCCTGATGAAGATACCAGTGAGCATTCCTTGTCAATAACTTCATTTCTCCCCTTGTGTGTCTCCCAGACTTTTTCTTAAATTTTTATTGGAGTATAGTTGATTTACAATGTTGTTGTCGTTTCCGGTGTACAGCAAAGTGAATCAGTTATACATCTACGTATACCCATTCTTTTTCGGATTCTTTCCCCATATAGGTTACTACAGAATATTGAGCAGAGTTCATATACACACTACTGTGTGTAAAATAGATAACTAATAAGGACCTACAGTATAGCACCAGGAACTCTACTCTCGTAGATTTTTATTTAATTCAGCCCTCTTGTAATTCAATGCACCATCTGCGGTCTCATGGCCAATTTAACATACTAAAAAGAATAAAAATGTGACTGCTTAAAAAAATGAGTTTGTTCCTCACTTCACTCTTTCTAAGCCAAGGGCACTCACAGATGGGGAAACTCATCAATTTGAGTTTCCAAAGTCGGCATGCCGGTGTATCCATTGGGCTCAGATGAAGAATGTGCTCCTGGATTATTTTCCCGATCAGAAGACTTTTTCATACTTGACAAAACTAGAGACACTGGAGCGAGACCAGATGCAGGATATCAGAGGGCAGAGATATCTTTAGTTTCTTTCTTAAGCATCTTGTGCCTCTGGAATTAGCATCATGCAGGAAAGTGATGGGAAGGAACTGTCTCTTTTGTGCCCAGAGCACGGGCATCACATCAAAAGTCAAATGTACCAGCGATCATTATAATGAAACCTCCTTCCCACATCCTGGCACCAGCAGTGTTACTCGGAAGATAAAGCTTCTTGCTGCAAAGTGTCTGTGCTGCAAAGACCTTCATTCATTCATTCATTCAACTTCTCTTTACTGAATGGCCGCTAGGAACAGGGACTGTGCATCTTGGGAATCTTTGAATGAGAGCCACAGAAGCGTGTATTTTTCTGGAATTCTGGCTGAACACAAACATTGTTGATGCCACCTGTGTCCATTGACATTTATTTAATAACACTTGAGAGGCATTCCAGCATAGCGTTCAGGGCACACACCCGGGTATAGAAGCCTGGCTCCCCCACTTTGTAAATATGTCACTTTGGGCAAGTTACATGGACCTACCTCAGTCTCCAACTACCGACTAGAATGTTAGTACTTACCTACCAGGGTTGTTGTGAGAATTAACGCTATGAGTCCATATCTTGTGTATAACAGTGCTGAATACAGAGCAGGTGTTCATAAATGCTGGCCATCATTATAACAGAATTTAATATCCAAACCGTCCATTTGAATAAATTGCCTAAACTTTCCAAACACCTGTTTGTGCATCTTACAGAATAAGGGTAATAACACCTACCTACCTACGTTATAGAAGTGCTGTGGTTCCCATGAGACAAGATATATAGAAGTGTTTTATCAACAGTCATGTCTTACGTGCTTCAAAGTTACTTTCATTATGTTGAGCTCTTAAAAGATCACCATAATGAAACTTCATGCGCGTAGAAGCCACTTACTCATTCCTCCATCAGACAAATGCTGAGTATCTAGGCATCGATTCGGTTGATGGGGAACAAAATAGACAAAATCCTGTGCCCTCGTGAGTTTATATCCTCATGGGGGAAGAGAGACAATGTATTGATAATAGGGAAGAACACATCTGACTCCATATTAGCTCTGTTCCCTTTCCTGTGCTTAGTCATGCTGGCTCTGCACCTTTTGTAAAAGCATGTTGCCTATAGCCTGAAATATACAGGCTAGGCTGTTCCCAGGGCTCTGACCATTAAGAGTCCATTCATATAGAGATAAAAAGTTGCAGAACAGAGAATGACATTTGTCTCGTTGGAGGTTTACAGGAACATCACCACCTGACCTATATGGGCACTTGCAAGAGCAAAGGATTCCGACACCAAGAGGTTTGCAACAAGTAACCTCGCCCCTCCCTCACCTGGCCTTTAAAAGTGCTTTGCTGAAACCCTTTGAGGACTTCAGGGTGTTTGGGCACTACCTACCCCAGTTCTCCTTCATGGCCCTGAAATAACCCTTTTTCCACTCCAAACACCAACGTTGCAGCTTGTTCAGCCTTGCTGTGTGTCAGGCACAGAACTTGCGTTCAGTAATAAACAAAGTATGTATATACACACACACACACACACACACACACACACATATAAGGTTAGATAATGAAATGCGTCGGGAAATAATGAACCTGAGAAAGAGGACAGGAAGAGCCCAAGGCAAGGGGCTGATGCAATTTTAAGTTTTTATCAGGGAAGACTGACTGACAGAGGACACATGTGAAAGACATGGAGAGATAGACAGCCATGTGGATATCAGCAGGAAGAGCATTTCTGGTGAAGGGAACAGACAATGCAAAATTGCCCTGGTGGAAAGTCGCTTCGTGTTGTAGGGACAAGAACGCTAGTGTAGGTGGAGGAGCAGACAAAGCAAAGGAGAAAGCAGTAGGTGCTGAGATTAGGGAAGTAATAGGGAGTTGGGGGCAGAGAAGGTAGGGACATTGTTAGGACTTTGTTTTTTTTTGTTTTTTTTTTTTGCGGTACGCGGGCCTTTCACTGTTGTGGCCTCTCCCGTTGCGGAGCACAGGTTCCGGACGCGCAGGCTCAGCGGCCATGGCTCACGGGCCCAGCCGCTCCGCGGCATGCGGGATCTTCCCGGACCGGGGCACGAACCCGCGTCCTCTGCATCGGCAGGCGGACTCTCAACCACTGCACCACCAGGGAAGCCCAGGACTTTGTTTTTTTACTGGAAGTGAGTTGGGAAAACATTGGAGGGTACTGCCCAGCAGACGACATATGATTACCTGTGCGTTTCTCTTCTGCACAGGCATCTATTGGCTTTCAAGGACCTTCACCATCTGGGCGTGACCCATGCGTTCCATCCTGTCTTCCATGCCCTGCTCTGTTTCAGCCAGACCGCTCTATTCCTTCTAACCTGGACACTACACAGGTCCACGTCTTGATCCACCGTCTACCCAAAACTCAGCATCGATCAATGGCTGTTTCCAATCCCATCTCCTTCCAGATGTTTTCTTCCACTCAACCAGGCCACAGCGGTCTCGCCCACTTCTGAACCTTTCACGAACTAGCCTCTACACCCTCCAACTGAGATTTAGCGCATAGGCCCTTGTATTTTATAGAATGTTTTGTGTATGCCTGCCATGTCTATCCAAAAACTATAGATTGTAAACTTTGGGAACAAAGGTACCATGTTTTGCCCCTCTTTGTCGCCCCTCGAGAGCGCGACGAAAAGGAGTTTCGTGTTACTGGCAACAATCTCCAAGGCTCTCAGCATGTCTGGGTTCTGTTTCAAAGGTTTACAATGGCCCCTTCTTTCCTAGGGGGTCTTGAAACGTTACAAACGAATGTGTAACTACATGCTTTGCTCAAGTAACAGAACAGAGTTACGGTGTAAGACCAATCATTATAGTCCATTAAATCTGGGCTGTTCAGGGAAAGGGACGCCACGGGCCTTGGTCAAGAATCAAGGGACTCAAAGCCACGCAAGCCAGGTCCAGGGGCTTTGTCCGGCCTGAGAACAAGCTGCGATTGTCCGCCCAGCGCATGACGGCAGGGACTAGCATTCTTTAATTCCGCAGCTGAATGGCACACACAGCCTTGTGATCCCAGATCCCGTGCGAGGTTAACTAGCCTTCTATAAACATTAACACCCATGGGAATGGCGCGCCGTAATTACCCTGGCCCCTAAGTACTTGGCAGTTTACAGAACTCACGCTACGGGCTGGAGTGCAAATGTAATTTGCGTGGCAATGTTTATAGCAGTCACAGCTCTGTAAACAGGCTGCCTGGGCCGAGGACACTGGGTTTGTGTCTTAATGGGGATATACCTGCAAAACCATGGTGTAGAAGCTTTCCCAGACAGACGCCTGGGCTCAGAACCCCTCCAAATCCTTCATATTAACTTTCCTCTATTGCTCACATGAATGCCGGGGATGCAAATGAAAATGTCCTTATTCGGGTAAAAAAAAAAAAAAAACCCTAACAAAAATCACATCGCCCAGCTCTTACTCCCTGGGGATTTCCTCTGAAGTCAGAGGCAGAATATATGCCTATTTCTCAAACTCTTGTATTAGTGTTTACTAGAGTCAGATGACCTGGGCGGAGTCGCATTTATGCCATTAAATATTTGTGCAATGTTGGTTAACTCCTGCTCTCTGAATTTGTGCGGGAGCTGGGTGAGAGCTCCAGTGTCCATTTTTGTTTTCACGTTCTGTGACTATGTGTTTCTCTGAGCCCCAGGGGGATGTCTGTCTTATAATAAAGAAATGGAGATTCTAGTCTTGGTCTACGGAGCAGAAAAAGAACTTTAAAGATAATCTAGTCATTCTCCCTTATTGTAACAGTAAGACACTGATTCCTAGAGTCTGTGAATCACTTCTCCAAGTCACACAGCCACTTATAGGGCTACGACTTACACCCTCATCCTCTGGTCCTCAATTCAGAATCTTCCCATTATATCCAAGGCTTTTTAAGAGTGACTTGTCTAAAATAACCAGAATGATCATTTATCTGAATGATCAGTGAGAACATATAAAAAATGCTCAACATCGTTAGGCAACAGGGAAACACAACTTTAAAACCACAAAGACATCAGCTAAAAGGAAGAAAAGACAGATAATACCAGAAGTTTGGGTTTGAATTTTATTTTATTTATTTTTTTATATAGCAGGTTCTTATTAGTTATCTATTTTATTTTATTTTTTAATTTTTTTAATTTTATTTTTTACTTTTGGGTGCGTTGGGTCTTTGTTGCTGTGTGTGGACTTTCTCTGGTTGCAGTGAGCGGGGGCTACTCTTCGTTGCGATGTGCGGGCTTCTCATTGTGGTGGCTTCTCTTGTTGTGGACCACGGGCTCTAGGTTGGCGGGCTTCAGTAGTTGTGGCACGTGGGCTCAGTAACTGTGGCTCGCGGGCTCTAGAGCGCAGGCTCAGTAGTTGTGGCGCACGGGCTTAGTTGCTCGGCGGCACGTGGGATCTTCCCGGACCGGGGCATGAACCCGTGTCCCCTGCGTTGGCAGGCGGATTCTTAACCACTGCGCCACCAGGGAAGCCCTAGTTATCTATTTTGTACTGATAATAGCAAGTGTTGATGAGCACAGGGAGCAACTGGAATGCTCCTCCAGGGCTGGTGTGGGTCCAGCCACCTTAGAGAAGAGGCATCAATTTTTATAAAATCAAACACGCCCTTAGCATATGACCCAGTAATTCCACTTACATGTTTACCCAAGAAACATGAAAATGTGCACACTATGACTTCACACGAATGTTCAGAGCAGCTGTATTCAATACCAGCTCTAGACTGGAAACAACCCAAATGGACATCACCAGGCAAAAGTTCTGGTACCTCCATGCCTTGAAAAACTACTTAGGATTAAAAAAGGAAGCATGTACTGTTACAAGCAAGAACACAGATGAATATAATAATATATTAATAACATAATAGTATAATAATAACAAAATAATGAATATAATAAGCTAAAGAAGTTAGACATTAAGGAGTACATACTGAAGGATGGCTTTGCATGAATTTCTAGAAAAGGCAGGTACGGTGCTTGCACGGAGCTGGAGCTGAGGGGAGGGGACAGCAAAGGGCATGAGGAACGACCCGGGCCCTGGAAATGTTCTCTGCCTGGATTATGGGGCTGGTAACACAGGCATACATTTGTCAAAACTCACTCCAGGGTATACTTAACATGGGTATATTCTACTGTATGTAAATTGTACCTCAAGAAAGTTGGCAAAATATGATAGTGATTTCCTATTGGCACTGGGGAGGCGACAGGGCAACGGGGCAACAAGGCCTGCTCTCCTGGTGCCCTCTCAGGCCCGCACGCCCTCCAGACCCGGCCCGCCAAGCACTTTTGCACATCCCTCAGAGCAGAGCTGGCTGCAAGCTCTGCAAAGCAGGTGGGAAAAAGCGAGGTGGAAAAACCACTCTGCCACGTTTATCTCTGATGCAAAGCCTTGTTCAGCTCGCCCGAGATGTGTTTATAAATTCACTCTCTGGTCTGATTTAGATTTGCAACGAGGAAGGGGACGTGGCTCTTTTTAAAGAAAGCAAGGCTCTTCAGGGCGCAGATGTCCCCAGGGGAGGCTGAATGGACCCACAGCAGGCAACTTCGGGGTGTATATCTGGTGGGGGAGAGACCCCGGTAAGGACCGAAACTCCCTGAGGCTGGGGTTTGAGGCAAGCATGAGGTGAAGGGAGAAAGCAGTCACTGTGGTCATTTCGATGCTGCAAACACTGCCTAGACCTCCAATCTCCTTCAGTTTCTGACTGTGGAAGAAAGAGGCTTTTTAATAAAATGTAATTGATATGCACTGTGGATCCAGGTTTATGAATTGATGCGCCAGATGGTTGGAGAGGCAAAGGTTTCTTTGAAGAAGTGTTCGGTCTGGTCCAAAGAGAGGTATGTACGGAAATCATGTCTCAGCCCTGCCCCAGGACTTTTATGTGGACATGGAGCCCTCAGGGGCTTCATAAACCCCAGGCCCTAGCCTCCGACGTGCCTCAGCCCTCCTGGCTCGGATGCCCCATTTCTCCCAGGCATGGACCTGACCCTGCCCAAGCCCAGAGGGTCCCCTACAAGACAGGCCAGCTCACACGCTCCCCATTCCCCTGGCAGGGACAGGAACGGACGGATGCTAAGGGTGGACTAGATGCCTCTAGTTTCCAAACTGAAATTCTAGAATACTGTGTATAGGGAATAGGACCCATTTTCAAATGTGGTCCCAGATCTATAAATAACTTGTGCTCAAAAATATGACCAAGGGATGGAAATTGGGTAAAGCAAACCCAAGTCATTCCTGACTTTGACATTAGCGTCATACTGGGCATGTCTCTATGACAAATGAAAGGTACATAATGGAATATCGGGTGAGTTATATTTCTAAAGTACTATCTTGGTCATTTACTCTCCTTCTCAAAAATCTTCAGCAGCTCCCTATTGCCTCCTAGAGATAAAGGACATCTCTGCTCTGTCCCTGCACAGAGCATAAGGAATCCAGGGCAGCATGGCCCTGAGACAGCCCGAGCCTTACATGATTCACCCTGCGTATTGTGAGAGCCGCACCTGTGACCTGGATACCCTGGCGACGTTGCCCTGTAAGAGTCATCAGTCCCAAGGGAGACTTTTCAGTTCCGTCTGGCACCAAAGAGGACGTTTCAGAATCCTCTTAACATCTGAAAAGGAATAGATTACATGTATAACTGAATCACTTTGCTGTACACCTGAAACTAACACAACATTGTAAATCAGCTACACTCCAATATAAAATAAAAATTAAAACAACAATCCACCTTACCTATATCATCCCTCCCCACCCCCTCCCCACACATTCAAGGAGATTTACTGAATTTGCCCCAAGGGATGTCGCTCCCCTTGCCTGGCAAGTGAATGGATTCAGCCTCAATATGCATCATATTTTGGTCTTCGGTTACGCAGCTACACTGATTTTCCAAAATTCCCCAACTTTACCCGACAAACCTGACAGCCCAGTGTTGTCCTACACGTGTTTTTTGTTTGTTTGTTTGTTTGTTTTTAAGCTGACAATACCAACACTCATAAATCCTAGTTGGTTGATCATGGACATTATTGGAATATTACTACTTCCTCGAGATCCTCCGACATCTCCTTGCCAATTTTAATCACTGCTTGATGCGTCAAAAAATAGCCCAAGTGGTGGGATTCGGTTAGTTAATTCAGTTCTACTTGTGTGTCAGTGTCTCCTCCGACGCGTGGCGGGAGCTGCCCGTTGCTGTCTGGCTGGTGTGTGAGCATGGGGACCACGTTTTGGGGGGTGTTTTATGGTGAAGCCATTGTTGGTTAGCGCTGCTCCCTGCTTCCGTTGTCTGCCTTGTTTTCAGGCAATGGGATTGCTGTAAAAATTCACTGGGGTGAAAAAATGTCTGTATTTTTTTCAAGTCCTGCTTTGGTGTTCGCATGTCCTGGAACTAGCTCATTAGCAAAATACTGCAACTTTGAGCCATGGTGCCCTTGACCCCTTATGCTCTGTACAGATGAATTAGACTCAGGAAGTCAGAGATCAGGGCTAGATCGCCATTTGAGAAACTGTACTAATCCCAGAGACATTTAAATGGAAAGGAAGCTTCTAGAGAATGTAAATGTATGTTAAGAATGCTAGATATACTTCTGATATTTAGAATTCCATATTGTATTAATTTATTGATTTGTCAGTTTGGTTTACAACAAACTTACAACAATTGTCACATGCTTACGTGTTGTCTTTTGAGAAGACAAACTTACAACAATTGTCACATGCTTACGCGTTGTCTTTTGAGAAGGGCACAGGCTCCAGGAAGACAGGGTTTCTGTCCTTCCATCTCTGTATCCACAGAGATCTTGACTGACAGCTGGACCAAAGCAACCACGCACCCGGTTGTTGGAAGAAAGAACCAAGGTGATGTCTCTTGTTCCTCCTGGGTCTCACCATCAATTAAGGGGAACATTTGTTAAATCAATTTGTCCCCGTTTTTAAACACGTCAAACTCTCTCATGCCATTCATCACACTTGTTAACCTGAAGATGGCAAAGAATAAATAATTTTCCTCCCTCATATTTAGCCCCTTATACTCTGTCTGATACACACAAGTGTAAAACCATGCAGGAAACAATTTACAGATGTAGGCACGAGAGTGTTCACTGCAGTGCTATTTATACCAGCAAAAAAATTAGAAAGGCCCTTAATGTCTGACAATAAAAAATAATGAATAAATTATAGACCATCCACGAGATGGAAAATAGACATTATGATATTGAAGAATTTCCAGGAATGATGAAATGCTAATATAACAATACATAACTAAGGAAAATAATAAAAACATATTTAATAGAATTCCAATTTTGGAAAAATATATCAAATCATATTAGTGATTATTACCAGTATTTGGCATTATACATGACTTACATTTTCCTTTCTATAATTCTTAGTGTTCAGTTTGCTTTCTAGTTTGTTAGATGTTGCTACTGCTGTAACAACTTCCTTTTCTTTGGCATCTTTCTGTCTGTTTTATTGTTGTTGTGGATGGTGGAGTTTTGCTGTTGCTGTTTGCTTTTTTGGTTTGTTTGTTTGTTTTTTGCGGCACGCGGGCCTCTCACTGTTGTGGCCTCTCCTGTTGCGGAGCACAGGCTCCGGATGCACAGGCTCAGCGGCCATGGCTCACGGGCCCAGCAGCTCTGTGGCATGTGGGATCTTCCCGGACTGGGGCACGAACCCGTGTCCCCTGCATTGGCAGGCGGACTCTCAACCACTGCGCCACCAGGGAAGCCCCTGTTGTTTGCTTTTTTAAATTTCTCTTTGTGTGGTATATTCTTTCATTCTTTTATTTGAGAACTTCAGGTATAGTTTTTTAATACGGGTGAGATATCTCTTTTTACATTTTTATTTTATATTGCAGTATAGTTGATTTACAGTGTTGTGTTAGTTTCAGGTGTACAGCAAATTGATTTAGTTATACATATACATGTATCTATTCTTTTTCAGATTCTTTTCCTATATAGGTTATTACAGAGTATTGAGTAGAGTTCCCTGTGCTATACAGTAGATCCTTGTTGATTATTTGTTTTATATATAGTAGTGGAGCTGTCGCAAAAATAGCATAATACCATTTTTTCCTTTATCAGATCTGAGAATCTCTGACTAATGTGTGAATTAAATCTACTCACATTTATTTGGATGACTTATATTTTTATTAACATGCTTTTTCTTAGGTTTGTTTTTGATACTCTCTGCCTTCTATTGAATTAATAAAGTCTTTTATGATTCCCTGTTTTTCTTTCTTCTCATTTGGAAATCAGACATGACATTTGTATGCCTTTAGCTTTCACCCTAACATTTCTAACACTTATACTGAACTTTATGTTTGGCTAACAAAGTCTAAACTTGGTATTGTAGAGACCACTCCCCGCCCCCCCAGCACATTGAGAAATAAACACGCTTTGCTTCCAACTTTTATCCTTCCATCTTTCATATAATTTTCATCTAGTACTTTACTTCTGCTTTGTCTTACAACAAATAATTAACAGTAATAATCCATATATCTATATATATTTTACTGTCCATGGTTATTTAACTTTTCTAACATGATTTGTAATGTTTTTTGTTCACCATTACTTCATGTTTTGCTCCTTTCTTCCTTCCTTTTTTTTTTTTTTAACTAGAGGACATAAATCCACTTATAGTATGTCAACAAATGTCTTTAAATTCTCAATATTTGTAGACCTGAAAATGTCTTTTTATTTTGCTCTCATCCTTTTAAAAGTTATTTTGTATTATGAAATATATTAAAGACTCCAAATCACAAACAATAATATAACTGAGTGCAAGAGTTCACATTTGGCCATTTTTGCTTCATATATTTTAAAAGTCTGTAAAAAATAGAGTGAAAATCTCACTTCCCAGTTCCTCCCGAAGGATAACCACTGTCTTGAAGTGGATGTGTGTCATTCTCATGCATGTTTTCATGCATTTACTGCATATGCCTGTTTCCTTAAACAATAGATAGTATCGTTTTGTGTCATAATATGTCTAACCTAGTCGTATTTTTTCACTCACGTGTCTTTGAAATTTTCCCTGCTGGCACACACAGGCCTAGTTCATTTATTTTACTTGCTGTATAATAAAATCATGGTATAAATAAACCACCATTTAATTGTAGATTTCTTCATCAAAGGGCAGTTGACCTGTTTGCACTTTTCATTATTACAATTAAGGTGGCAACCAATTTTGTTGTGTTTCCTTGGACACGTAGTGAGAATTTGTCTAGGGTAGAAACTACAAGCAATTTTTCTGCGTGTTGCAGGGTGCACATCTGTAGTCAGACTAGTTAATGTCAGAATTAATTGTTCCAAATTATACTCCTACCTGCAATGTATAAAAGTTGCCATTTTCCCACACTCGATGTTATCATGTGATATAATTATTCCCAATCTGATGAGTAAAATATAATATCTAATTACTGTTTACAACTGCGTTTTCTTGATTACTAATGGCCCTGAGCATCTTTCTATATGTTAATTAATCCTTTGGGTCTTTTTCAGCGAGTTGCCTCTTAGTAGTCTTTGCCTATTTTTTTCTCTTTGCTTCCTTATCTTCTATTAAATTTTTAGGAGTCCTTTATACATTTTAAATACGTGAAACTTACTGGAGAGCATCTCTCTGAATATTGCCTCTGTCTCATTATCTCTCATTTGTCCTTCTGGAGTAAATGTACACTGGATTATTGCTTTCTCTTGTCCAGTTCTCCTCTTTTTCTTTCTTTTTTTAGTGTCTTCTCTCTTTGTATGTTTTCTGTGTGATTTTTTTTTTTAGTTCTATCTTTCAATTCACTAATTCCCCTCTGTCATTTCTACTCTTCAGCCCACTCATTCCTTTATTTACTCATTTATGTACAAATATTTATGGATTGCCTATGTGTATGAGATACTATTCTAAATGCTAAGGCTGAAACAGTAAACAAAAAAAACCCACACAAACTCTTCCTCCATGTACATTATATTCTATTAGATAAAATTCTACCGAGCTTTAAATAATATTGGTTATCTTTTATTTGCAGGATTCCTACTTTGTTCATTACAACTATTTCTCAAATAGTCATTTCTTATTATTGCATAGAACATTCACTGCTTTATCTCTATTTCTTTCATCAGTTTTAACATTTTGTTTCTGTTTAGATTGTTCCTAGTTCCTGGATTGTACGGTTTGGCTTCTCTTGTGCTATCTCTCTTTTAGGATTGAGTGTTTCCTTGTGTGTTTTGTAGTTTTTGATTATGAGCTCATTTTCAGCAGAAATCTGGCCTGTGAACTATAGTACCAAGACGTTCTCAGTTAGGGGACTTTAGGAAGTGTTGCAAAGTTGTCTCTGTCTCAGCCTTGGGGAGGTCACTAGGGCAACATTTAAGATGCTTTACAGTGCATAACAGGAGTTCAGATCCCAGCCTAAACATGGCATAGCTCAGGGGTCCAACTTCTCACAGGTAACTATTTCCACCCACGCTGGGGGGTATGGCTCATTTCCAGGTCCAGACCCTGGGCCAGTGGGTAGAGATTTATAGGTTTCCTTCTAGGATTGAGGAATTTCTAACCTTTGCTCCACAGGAAAGTAAAACTCCTTCCCCTAAGGCATAGATCCAATCTGGGTCCCTCGGGGAGCTAAGTAGCTGAGTGTGCTCGCTCTGATTCTGGACTCTGAAATTTTCCTATTTTTAAATGTAAATATGTATTTCTAATTAACCCCCCCTTTTTTTTTTTAAAAGCAAATCACATGTTTTGAATGATGGGATGAAGGAGGAGAATGTCCAGCTCGCTCAGTATTGTATCTTGACTGGAAGCCCCCCAATTTTCTATAATTAACATGTGGTATTTTTATAATTAAGAAAAAACCATCATGTAAAGTCCAATCATGCAGTAAATTTAAAAACTGTGAGTTTGGGGAAAGGTAATTTAATAATGAGTCAGAGATTGGTTGACTGGAATGACAAGCATAGGGGCCAGAGAAAGAATGAGGGGTCCAGGGCATCAAATGGTAAGCTACACCCCAAGTTCAACTCTAAAAAGGTTCTATATATTTCATACCTATAATTCTGCACCTATGTTCCCAACCCATGCTTCTTCTCTGAGTTTTGGGTGTAGGTTTACAAAATGCCTGTAATATTTCTACCAGATAACTTCAAGCTCATCATGAAAAAAAAAAGATTTAAGACTCCCTCTTCTCTCCTCACCACTTCCAAAATTGTTCTTCCTCCTAAACTCCCTAATTTGGTGCCTCTGCCAGCCCATTGATCATATCCCAAGTTTGAAAGTCAACCCACCCTTTTCTGTGCTCCTTATTCTGAATATGACTCTGAGTTTGGGTACCAAGTCCTGGCAATGCATCGCCTACATGTTTCTTGACCCCCTTTCCTCTCTTCCATCCTGACCACTACAGAGCTGTGGTTGTAGTAGGTGACCCCCATCGTTTGTCACCTGGATGGGAGCTACAACCTCTTCACTGGTCTCCATCTCTCTCCTCTTCCTTGTGTTCAGTTCATCCTCCAACCTGCAACCAGAATGGGCTTATTAGCCTATGAAATTACCTACACTTATAAAAACTGACAACCCCATTCCCTGGTGCCTTTCTCACCTTCTGAGATGGCCAACACTCTGTGGAGTGTGTTTCTCTCTAAATAAATCCACTTCTTACCTAAAAAAAGAAAAAAAAAGAAAATGCTAACCTAGTCATGGTACTTCCCTGCTCCTGTCAGAGAACTGACCATCAAAGATCAGTGTTTCCTTCTCACAGTACTGAGATCACCGTACTGAGCTGCCCATAGAGCCAGGGGCTACATATTCCAGGACTGCGTTTAAATTGAGCCCTGTGATAAGTTCTTGACAATGGAGCATGAGAGAAGTGATGTGTGTGTGTCCTTCTGGGCTGAAGTGGGTAAATGCTGGGAAATCTTCCCAGATAGCATGCTTCTCATCTACAGCAACCCGAGGAGCTCCTTGTGAACAAGGTTTCTGGAGTCTCAGGTCCAGAATCGCTCTGGGAGGAAAGTCACCCAACCAGGAACACCCTCATCGACCTGGACCAGAAATAAGAAAGACAGTTTTGTTGTGTTAATCCACTGAAAATTCAGTGATTCTTTGGTTCATCAGCTAGTGTAACCTTGACTAATATTTTGATTAAATCATAACAGTTCCCTTAAAATAACTTCAAAACTGTTTAGAGTCGTGCCCAAGGCTTAGAATCATGACCTGGCCTCTTCGTTCTTGTATCACAGAATCTCTGCTCCCTACTCCTTACCCCTACTCATCCAGGTCCTTCTGCCTGGAACGTCCTTTCTTTCTTATGCTTGTGAACTCTTCTTTTTCCCAAGACTTAGCTCAGACGTTTTCTCTCCTGGGAAGCTTTTCCTTACTATTCCTTCCCTGCAACTTCTTTCCACTTTTTCTTACCTTGCATCAAACTTCATAAGATGCCTGGCAGCTCATACACACACATTCGTCACACTTAAACCTTTGTGTGTGTGTCCTTGTAACTGACATATAACCTCCGTGAAGGAAGAGACATATGTTTCTCTCAAATATCCCAGCATTGAGCTCAGTGCCAGGCTGGCTGGTGCTCAAGACCTATTTGCTGAGTCAAATTGAGTATGAGGTCACGTGGATGAAGGTTCGGGGATGAAGAGGGAACATGTGAAAGCTGGCTGAGGGAGGGTGCCAAGGAGGATGGTCTGCTCCTCCCTTTGGGGTTTGGCAGGGTCAGAGCTATAAACTGTAAGTGGCCTCTGAGGAAAGCATTGGCAAGTGGTACCGGCTTGTGCTCCGCATTCAGCTGAAGGATGGGGATCCAGGCGGACTAGCTGGAGTTAAGCAGGGTGGGAGTGAAAAGCCATAGGGAGGGTAGGTTAAGCCCTGTAGCTTGGCTGTTTACCTGTAAATCTCTCCTAGTAAAACACATTTAAACTCTAAGTTGCTGCTGACTTAGCAGGATGCAAATGCCTAGAGGAGAGCATGAACCCCTGCTGTGCTTTCACACTCACCCTCTAAGAGGAGAAGCGTAACCCTAGGGAGGCGGTGCTTGTGGTAGAACTGATGAACAGTGACTGAGCCGTCTCCTTCCACGTGAAGGCATCCTTGCTCATGTCATCGGAAGGCTCGCACAGGGTCTAATCTCCATTTTTCATTTTTGGCAAATGTAAGGAAATCCCAGATACACAACCAAAGCACCGTGGTCAGTGAGTGACAGACTCCAGCCTACAGCTCAATGGCTGGGCCCCCCCACTGGTGGTCCCAGCAGGTCACAGAACCTAGAGTCAGCCAGTGGTCAGAGAAGCAGACACACTCATTTAACCCTTGCAAAAAATGACATTTTCTAGATTCAGTTCCTAAATACTCAAAACACATCCCCAAGTTTGTCTACAGTGCTGTCAAACTATTTAAGCAACTGACACTAGACCATTTTGGTTCAATGGACAGTTTTTTCCTCCACTGAATAATCAGAAATAACCATTTGTTTTGGCTTCGCGTAGTTAGGGGACTTTCAGTAGTCACAGAAAATGCCACTCGAATTGGCCTAAATAATACACTTATAGCTCACATGACTGGAAGCCTCACAATGGGGCATGGAGTTTAGGGCTAGTAAATCCCAAAGTTCAACATCATCATCAAGAGCACAAGTTCTGAGGGTCCCTTTCCTTCCTTGTCCATAATTCTGGCTTCTGCCTCGGGCTGGCTACCCTCACAATGGTAGGATCTAGGGGTAGAAGAAAACAAGAGCCTATCCCTCAGTCATGAAAGAAAATTCCTCCCTTCCAGCCGATGGTCATGTGTGGGCTCTGGACCAACAGCTGTTGCTAGGAGAATGCCACACAGTGGTTGGTTTCAGGGCAGGGTCCTCAAACTATCTGATGGGATTAACATGTTTGGCTTTGATTCATCAGTACTCATCTCATTGCAGGAGCTGAAGTTACTTCAGCTCCTGAAGTTACTTCAGGATGTCGGTGGAAAGAGTGGAAAACATGTTGGAGAATTGAACATGATGTCCACTATACTGTCTAAAATCATTCAGTCAAAGGGGTGGGAGGGGGAAAAGAGAGACAAAGGAAAACCAAGTTTGACTGAGTAATATCTGCGGCACCAGGAACCACAGACTCAGTGATGCAATAGACAATATCTAGTCTGATGTTAATTGATAAGGAGACAACACCTTTTGTTTGATTCTTGGTTGAACACCAACCAGAATGAGCAAAATGAGTAGGTTAATTTCAGCTGTTTTCTTTTCTTCTTCTTCTTCCTTTCCCCCCACCCCTCCCCTCTACCTTCCTCCTTTTCTTCCCTTCCCCTTCCTCCACCTCTTTTCTCTTCTCTCCCTCCTCCTTCTTTCTGGCTCTTTCTTTGCTTACTTCTTAAAGAGATCATGACTCCTCCCTTCCCGCTTTGACTCCAAAGACCACCATTTTGGCCCTCAAAGAGCAAAAAATTAAAATAAGAAAAAAAGCAAACTGTTTCTCAGGCAGGTCACGTGTTTGGAACAACTCGCTACCATGAGCCTCTCATCCCACTTTGAAAAATACATTCCTGCTAGGACCTAAGAGCTTAGGAAAGTGAGCGAGTTAAGTCCAAACACATACCAGAATAAATTAAATAACAGAGTTAACGAATTCAACTGTGGCATGGTTTTGCAGAAGTGGTAAATTGCATTTTAAGGTAGAAGTGTTTGGTTCAAGGTTATTTGTTTGGAAGTAATCTTGGCAAGTGGACTGGAGTGAAGGAAGGCTTTTAAAGGCAGGGGAAAGGATGAATTTGGCACTTTTGGATTAGGTGGTACAGGAGGGCTATTAGCAAATGGATCTGTTTTTAACCTGGAATGTTATACAGGGTGTGCTGCATAATTTACTTTACAATGATGTTCAGATAAGGGTTATTTAAATTACTCTACGGGGGACTTCCCTGGTGGCGTAGTGGTGAAGAATCCACCTGCCAATGCAGGAGACACAGGTTTGATCCCTGGACCAGGAAGATCCCACATGCCGCGGAGCAACTAAGCCCATGTGCCACAACTACTGAGCCTGTGCTCTAGAGCCTGTGCTCCACAACAAGAGAAGCCACCGCAATGAGAAGCCCGCGCACCGCAATGAAGAGTAGCCCCTGCTCGCCGCAACTAGAGAAAGCCCGTGCACAGCAAGACCCAATGCAGCCATAAATAAATAAATAAATGTTAAAATAAATAAATAAATTACTCTATGGGAAACTCCAATGAAATATTTTGATAAGAGACAGAGTGAGATGAATAGATAACTACAAGTGAAATGCCCAAAAAGGTAAATTTCTATGTCATACAGAGTGAAGAAAGGAAAATGGTTGGTTGTGGCTTTCGATTTTAGATTTTAGTTTGATTTATCTGCAAGTCTTCTGCAGACTCGGGCAAGTTTGGTGTTCTCGAAAGACTGCAGTTTTCTCCTGGGGGTGATATTTGCAATGCATCCAGGCAAGATTCCATAAGCATTCCTGAGAGTGATCTTGGTTGATGTCCCTGGCACCTGCAGGGTGTGATGTGGCATCCTCCTTGCCCAGCCCAGAGTTTCCTGCTGGGACTCTTGCAAATGGTGGAGGTCATTTGAAGGCATGTCTAGGGAACACAAAGTCTGTAGTCACCTTGACCATGTGGCCAGCCCTTAGAACCTTCCCTGTTTCCCCCCTTCCAATAGATACATATGGTGGGAACATAAACTCTAGGGACAATCCCACCAACTTACTGAGGAGTTGAAGATACAGGGTACTCAATGAGTGATGTAGTTTTCTCTCCCACCGTGTCACCCTCTCTCTCCCGTGTCCTAATCCAGGCTTAGACACGAGAGTTTCTCTTTCTATGACTAGTAGAAAGCAGAATTCCCTCTACTCTTGCATGAACTGAGCTGGGTGCTTCATTAAATGTTCACATTACAGGATATGTAATATCCTTTTTCTTTTTTCAATTTTCCCTCTTATTTATTTCCTTATTTACCACATCAATAATTCATAATTACCTTCTTGTTATAAGAAATCCTTGACTAAAGAGATTTCAAAAATTCCTTCCCATTTCCTCTCACTGTTATCAGTTTGATGAGGAACTTTCCTTACCCTTTCCTATTCATTGACATCCACATAAAAGTATAGGTAGAGTGGGAGTTTGGGATTAGCAGATGCAAACTATTACATATAGGATGGGTAAACAACAAGGTCCTACTATATAGCATAGGGAACTATATTCAATATCCTGTGATAAACCATAATGGAAAAGAATATGAAAAAGAATATATATATGTATAACTGAGTCACTTTTCTGTACAGCAGAAATTAAACACAACATTGAAAATCAACTATACTTCAATAGAATTTTTAAAAGCTATAGGTAGAAATACATGGTGTTACTTCAAGATTAATTATCTATTTTTTTATTTTTAAAGGTTATGTTCCATTTATAGTTATTGTAAAATATTGGCTATATTCCCCGTGTTGTACAATACATCCTTGTAGCTTATTTTATGCTAATCGTTTGTACCTCTTAATCCCCTTTCCCTATATTACACCTCCCTCCCTCCCCCTCCCCACTGGTAACTAGTTTGTTCTCCATATCTGTGAGGCTGTCTCTCTTTTGTTATATTCGCTAGCTGGTTGTACTTCATGATTATTTGTATATAACATGATTCTTTATAAATTATTCTGCTATGTGCTTGGAGATCCTTTTTCATGCAAAAATGAATACCTTATTCTCTGTAAATGCAGCAAAACATTTAATAGGGTATGAAATATTCACCTTCTGATAAATATTTATAGTTTGTGGTAATGTGACCTCTGATGTGCTTCTTGCCTGGCTGATGTGTAACAGTGACTCAGTCTCTTGTGGGGAACTTTCCTGAACTCTTTGGTGGTGCCTGCTGGGTTGCTCTGTCTTGAATTCCTTTAACCTGGGTGGACACATACCTGCTCCAAGTGGTTTCCTGGGACCGCTTCTCAGATCCTGGCATCCAGAACACTTCTTCTGCTGATGTCCTTCTGCACACACAGCCATGTAAACAGCCTCCGGGACACCCCATATGGCCACACATTTCTGTTTCTGCCTCTGAAGCAGTCGGTCAACCGTCTTCTTGTCTCCTAGACATGCAGGTGAAGTTAGGCTGAATTCCACAGCCCGCTTTAACTTTCTTCAGGGTGGGAAATGGATGAGGAGACTCCAAGGCTGTGGAACAGTTTCTCAGTCATCATCTTGAAAATCTGCAAATGGTGTTGGGTTACTGAAGGTAGTCCAGCCGGTGTAACAAATACATCCAAATACATCCAAGACTCAACACAACAGATATCTGATCCTTGCTACCTAAGAGTCCTGAATTGTTGAGTTGTTCCAGGTCAGAGGAGGGGGCTTGTGTTGTCTGAGAGGGATGCTCTGCTCTGTGTGGTCATTCAGGGACCAGGATGATAGCATCTTCAACATGTGGTTTCCATGGTCACCTTGGGGGTAGCCCTCCTGTTCATCTGGAAGAAAAAAGAAAAGAGATTTTTATAAGCAAGGTCGGGAGGAGGCACACACACATCACTGCTTCCCATGTGACATTTCCCAGCACTCAGCCACAGGGCCACACCTGACTGCTGGGAAATATAGTCTAGCTGTGTGGTTATGAAGGACAGAGCGTGGATTTGGGTGAAGAGCTGTCTCTGCCGTCGGTAATTTCACAATTCATATTGGAAGTTCATTTTTTTAAAAAATGGAGTGACTACAAAACTATAATTTTGACACATTATACTTGCATTTCTCACATTAGACTTGCATTGATTTATTTCAAAAGGAATCAAATAGGCAACCATGGTTTTCCTTGAAATCCCAATTGTTCCAAAATCCTGCTTCACATACTGTAGCAGTTCTTTGCCTCTTTCCTCAAAATTATCCCGGTTCTCAAAAGTCTTAGCCTGACCTCCTGTGGTCCTTCTTTCTTTCCTCCCTGTGGCCAAAACAGCTCCTAATGTAGTGGAAAAACCTTCCTCAGAGGATGGTTGTTGAGAATAAATTGAGTAGCAAGGCTAGAATCCTCTTCAGTGGTATGAGAGAGAAAAAAGGTTAAAATATGTCAGTCATTAATAATTTTACAATATCACATTTGAATCATACTGCCATCTTTTTCTATAAAACTATTTATTTATTTACCTATATATTATCTACCTATCTATGTATCAACTATCTTTTATCTATCCAGACTCTACCAGATATGGTGTTTTATAATACTTCAAGGAATATACTTTAAGCCTACTTCCCTGGCATTAAACATGATTCTAAAATAGCATTTCAAATGGTTGCATTGTCTTAAATTGTATGACTATATTATCATTATCTCACTTTTTGTAGCCAGTTTTAGTCCTACTAACAACAATTTGGGGTTAAGCATGCCTGTATATTCACCCATACATTTGTTCATTTTTTAAAAATAGATCTTCACTGGAGTATAATTGCTTCACAGTACTGTGTTAGTTTCTGTTGCACAACAAAGCGAATCAGCCATAGGCATACACACGTCCCCTTATTCCCTCCCTCTTGAGCTTCCCTCCCATCCTCCCTATCCCACCCCTCTAGGTCACTGCAAAGCACCAAACCGATCTCCCTGTGCTATGCTGCTGCTTCCCACCAGCCAACTATTTTACATTCGGTAGTGTGTATATGGGTCAATGCTACTTTCATTTCGCCCTAGCTTCGCCCTCCCACCCCATGTCATCAAGTCCATTCTCTATGTCTACCTTTTTATTCCTGCCCTGCAACTAGGTTCATCAGTACCTTTTTTTTTAGATTCCATATATATGCGTTAGCATATGGTATTTGTTTTTCTCTTTCTGACTTAGTTCATTCTGTATGACAGACTCTAGGTCCATCCACTTCACTACAAATAATTCAATTTTGTTCTTTTTATGGCTGAGTAATATTCCATTGTATATATGTGCCGCATCTTCTTTATCCATTCACCTGTCGATGGACACTTAGGTTGCTTCCATGTCCTGGCTATTGTAAATAGTGCTGCAGTGGATATTGTGGTACATGTGTCTTTTTGAATTATGGTTTTCTCAGGTTATATGCCCAGTAGTGGGATTGCTGGGTCATATGGTAGTTCTAGTTTTAGTTTTTTAAGGAACCTCCATACTGTTTTCCATAGTGGTTGTACAATTTACATTCCCACCAACAGTGCAGGAGGGTTTCCTTTTCACCACACCCTTTCCAGCATTTATTGTTTCTAGATTTTTTTGATAATGGCCATTCTGACCGGCATGAGGAGGAATCAGGCTCCCTGACTTCATACTACATCACAAAGCTACAGTAATCAAGACAGTATGGTACTGGCACAAAAACAGAAATATGGATCAATGGTACAGGATAAAATGCCCAGAGATAAACCCATGCACATACAGGCACCTAATTTACAACAAAGGAGGCAAGAATGTACAATGGAGAAAAGACAACCTCTTCAATAAGTGGTGCTGGGAAAACTGGACAGATACATGTAAAAGAATGAAATTAGAACACTATCTAACACCAAACACAAAAATAAACTCCAAATAGATTAAAGACTTAAATGTAAGACCAGACACTATAAAACTCTTAGAGGAAGAGATAGGAAAAACACTCTTTGACATAAACCACAGCAAGATCTTTTTGACTCACCTCCTAGAGTAACAGAAATAAAAGCAAAGATAAACGAATGGGACTTAATTAAACTTAAAAGCTTTTTCACAGCAAAGGAAACCATAAACAAGACAAAAAGACAACCCTCAGAATGGGAGAAAATATTTGCAAATGAAACAACAGACAAAGGATTAATCTCCAAAATATACAAACAGCTCATGGAGCTCAATACCAAAAAAACAAGCAATCCAGTTAAAAAATGGGCAGAAGACCTAAACAAACATTTCGCCAAGGAAGACCTACAGATGGCCAAGAGGCACATGAAAAGATGTTCAACATCACTAATTATTAGAGAAATGCAAATCAAAACTATAATGATGTTCATTGTTTTCTTATTTAAGAAATATTTACTATTATGTTCCCAGCATTGTTCTGGGAACAATGTGTGTGTGAGTGTGTGTGTGTGCATCTTCTTATTATTTCTTTAGGATTAAATTCTAGTAGAATTGTTTGTTGGAACATTTGAAAAATTTAAAGGTTTTAATTACACACTTAAGAATGTGTAACCATTTTAATTAACTTGCTAAGAAGTGAATATGAAACCTGTTACACTCTTGTCAACACTAGGTATTCTCTTTCTTTTTAATCATTCCCAATTTGATAGGCTAAAATGATTATCATTGTGGTTTTGATATGAATTTTTGATTACTGAGGTTGAGTATTTTATCTTTTGTTAATAGGCTACATGTGTGTATGTGTGTGTCTGTGAGAAATGTCTCTTCTTATCTTTTGCTCATTTTTTCACTGGAGAAATTTATCTCAAATTTATTTTTAAAATCTCTTTGTGATTTGAGAACATTAGGCTTTTGTCAGGCATGTGTATTGCAGTGATTTTCTCCAATGTTATTTGCCTTGTAATCTTATTTATGGTAATTTATGACATGCATAATTTTTTTTTAATTTATGTAGTAAGATAACCTCTTCATTCACTCCAGGAAGACCCATCTCCAGGTCAAGATTATATAAGAAATTATCCATGTTTTCTTCTTTTATTTCTATTTTCTCAGTTTTACTTTTACATGTTTAAGCCAATTGGATTTTATTTTATTATTTTTTTATATAAATTTATTTATTTATTTTTGGCTGCATTGGGTCTTCATTGCTGCATGTGGGCTTTCTCTAGTTGCAGCGAGTGGGGGCTACTACTCATTGCGGTGCGTGGGCTTCTCATTGCGGTGGCTTCTCTTGTCGTGGAGCACCGGTTCTAGGTGCACGAGCTTCAGTAGTCGTGGCACGTGGGCTCAGTAGTTGTGGCTCATGGGCTCTAGAGTGCAGGCTCAGTAGTTGCTCTGTGGCATGTGGGATCTTCCTGGTCCAGGGATCAAACCCGTGTCCCCTGCATTGGCAGGCAGATTCTCAACCACTGCACCACCAGGGAGGTCCCTGGCTTTTATTTTGAATGTGGGTATGGGGTAGAGATTTATCTTTATTATTTCCTAAATGCTTAGTCAGTTTTCCTCACATCATTTTATTAAATAATCCATTGTTTCTCCATGGATTTATAATGATGGATTTTTGATCTTAAATTCCAATATATACTTGGGTTCATTTTCGGTCCTTTTGTTCTGTTATTAATGTTTGTCTGTTTTATTACTAGTACCACTCTATTTTATGTGCTCTGCAAATTTCTCCTCCCTATTCTATAAAAAAACCTCTCATCTGTTTTCCTAAATTTAGTCTTCCAAATACACATTAGAATTATTTTCCAAATTTTGAAATAAACCATTGAGATTTTATTGAGGTCATCTATTACTTAGTGAGAACTGGATATTGTTAAAACAGTGTGATTTCCTTTTCGGTCCACATCGTGTTTCTATATTCCCATTTTAAAATGTATCTCAATAATGCCATGGCATTAAAAAAATTAATTTTTAGGACTTCATATTTTTAAATTCTCACCAGATATTTTAAGCTATATGCAACTATATTTTCTACTTAGTCATTGTTGATATGCAGTAAAATCATTACATTTTGTATACTGCCTTTTACCATTGTCCATCTTACTGAATTCTCCTCTAGTTTCCATGAATTTTAGTGTATTCTCTTAGATTTTCTGGGTGCTTACCATTCACAAATAAGATTAGATTTCTTATAACTCTTTTTTTGTTTATTGCATTGACTCGTGCTTTAGAATTCTGTCAAGTGATGCTCCTATAACCATATTTCACCACAAAAGAATATTCTGACTGGTGATTTATGATGGGTATTCCTTTAGTAAGAAATGGACATTAAATTTGATCATATTTCTCAGGGGCACTTTCCGTAATGAACATTTTGGCTTCTTGGACCTATAGACATTATGAACTTTTATAGAGTTTCTAACAAAGGAGATCTATTGCACTCCTGAAGTCAATTTTACTTGGAGAAGGAGCGCCTTTTAAAATCTTTGGGAATGGGTTAAACTTCTCTACAAAATATGAAAATACTGCAAGAAATCATTGTCCATTTTCTTCACAAGTATTTCTTGAGCTTCAAGAGTATATGATCTATTTCCTGCCACCGTGGTGTTTAGAGATTTGGCGATCACAATTTAAGACTGTAACCAGACAATTAAACCTTGGGAGAGGAGGACAGAAGGGTTGGAAAGGGGTCTGCAGGGGAGGTCTGTGGTTTTGGTAACATTCTATTCTTCAGTTGGGTGCTGAGTCCAGGTGGGTTTATTTTGTGTGCGTGTTTTAAAAAATTTTTTACCGAAGGTTCCTTATAAAACTAAAAATAGAGCTACCATATGATCCAGCAATCTCACTCCTGGGCAAGTATCTGCAGCAAAACATGGTTTGAAAGGATACATTCACCCCAATGTTCACTGCAGCACTATTTACAATAGCCAGGACATGGAAGCAACCTAAATGTCCATCGACAGAGGAATGGATAAAGAAGATGTGGTACATACATACAATGGAATATTACTCAGCCAATAAAAAAGAATGAAATAATGCCATTTGCAGCAACATGGATGGACTTGGAGACTATCATACTAAGTGAAGTAAATCAGAGAAAGACAAATATCATATGATATCAATTATATGTGGAATCTAAAAAAAAAGATACAAATGAACTTATTTACAAAGCAAAAACAGACTCACAGACTTAGAGAGTGAACTTATGGTTACGAGGGGAGAAGGCCTGGGGTGGGGGGGTTAGACTGGGAGTTTGGGGTTGACATGTACACACTGATATATTTAAAATAGATAATCAACAAGGACTTACTGTGAAAAAATAAATAAAATAAATAAAAAATTTTAATCTCTTTTAGGTCTTTAACTTTATTACAAAATGTTAGAAAATTGTTTTTCATATCACAGCTCCTCCCTTTTTTTTGCGGTACACGGGCCTCTCACTGATACTGCTGGTCCAGGGACCACACTTTGAATAATGACTGTTGTAGAGATTCGGTTACTTTCTTTTCCAACTGCTACTGACTACACATTGTAGGGTAGCTACTCACCCACATACTCTTCTGGGGGAACCACAATCCTTGTTGTCCCAAAGGACCAGGTGCTGACCTGAAAGGTCATCCATCAGTAAGCTAGCCACTGACCTTTGACTTGTGTGACCTCACTCAAAATGGTGAGCTGGACCAATCCGTCAGGAATTTGAATGAGGTGACATGGAGGACGGTTGACCAGCAGAGATGGGGCTGGTGTGACCATCACAGGCCTTGGTTGGCTGAAGCCCAGAAAGCTACCGGTTGAGGAAAAAGTAGACATTCACCCAGAAGCAGAGGCCCGACTGCCTACCTTTTGTTAAGCTTTTCCCCCTTCTCGCTGCTTGCTCCCTGCCCCCTGAGCCCATCCCCTCTGCCAGAAAGAATTGGCCCTTGGGCTTGAATTTCAGTGAAGCCATGAACAGAAAACGCACCATGAAATTACACGGCTCCTGCAAAAGGGGCGGCCATCTGCTTTTTCTTTAGGCCTTTCCCTACAGTCTGGTGTTATCTCCCCTTCCTGGTGATACTGTACATATTTAAGAAAAAGGAAGCCTTTATTAAAAAAAAAAAACAGAATGCAGGATATTTGGCACTAGTAAATTCCCCAAGGCATTTGTGGACACTCCACCATTTTCTAAATATTCGTACTAGTAATTTGTTAACTGAATTGTTTCTAGTTTCTCCCATCCCAATTTTGGAATGGGAATATTGTCTTTTGCTGCGTTTCTATAAGTTGCTCTATATGTGTAAAGATTTATACACAATGATTTGCTTCAAATTCTACACGATTCTACGGTAGCTTTTTCTCACCTTAATCTTCTTTCCCACGTTTCTGAGCCTTGGGGAAAATGTGATTTCCTCTTTTCTGGCGAATAATACAAAAAAAATCAATTAATAGCAGGTGAGATAATAGGCAAAAACCAAACAAATTAAAAAAAAAAAAACCCTTCAGTCTAAAATAAAGCCTATTTGAAACCTCACAGGTTTTACTTTAGACTCTAAGGGAGCCCAGCTGTGGTTAAGCACAGCAGAAACAAGAAGACATTTTGGTTCCATTTCTGAAGATGAACTTTGAAGATGTACTCTGAAAACGCCATGTTATGTCTAAACAAAAGGAAGCTGATGTTACAAGGCGCATTTTCATCCTGTCCTTTTTATTGTTTCCAGACACTGGCGCTGTCCCCTTGTACAGCGTGCCCTGTTTTCCCAAGAGAGGCTGGGACGTTCTCTCTAAACTTTCCTGGGTAAGCTGAAACGTGAGACAGTCCAGGAGTGGACACCTGATATCTCTCAAATTATCAGCTTGGTGTTTTGACCTGGCAGGGCTCTCTCTGTGTGTTCCACACATCATTCCCTTATTCCCTCATTCTTTTTTAAAAAATTTTTTATTGAAGTATAGTTGATTTACAATGTTGTGTTAGTTTCTGCTGTACAGCAAAGTGAATCAGTTTTATATATATATATATATATCTCCACTCTTTTTAAGATTTTTCCCCATATAGGTCATTACAGAGTATTGAGAAGAGTTCTCTGTGCTGTACAGTAGGTCCTTATTAGTTATCTACTTTATATATAGTAGTGCGTATATGTCACTCCTAGTCTCCCAATTTATCCCTCTCCCCACCTCCCCCTTGGTAACCATAAGTTTGATTTCCCCAGTGAGATGTAAAACTCTCTCTTCTACTGACACACACGGCACATTTTGATGGAAACACAGCAGTGGGCAGAAGTGGTCAGGGAGGGGCTGGCAGGGGCGGGAAGCTGCAACCCACTGCCAGAATGGGCCGGGCTTGCATGGGGAGGGTAGAGCCTTCTGCAGAGACCAGTCTGGAAAGACCTAGACTGTGCATCACACAAGCAGCCCAAATGAAGAGGAAAAGAATACTTTACCTCCACACTTTTACAGGTTTGGAACAGAAAGAGGATCAGCCTGCAATCAGGACCCACGTTTGCTGAAAATTTAGGGTCATGAAGCAAAGAACAGGCATCCTTGCATAGCTGGTACAAAAAGGGACACAGAAAAAATATAGAACCAGATTTTAGTTTCTTAGACACACTGGCAAAGGGTTATCACTCATTTGGTATTCAGAAGGAAAAAAGGATGCCTGTAAAAACTCTGGGGATATCTGGTTATCACTTATCTATCTATCTATAAACTTTATTTCTTAGAACGGATGTATAGAAAAATTACAAATGTAGTATAGAGCATTCCCATTTACCTGATATCTAGTTTGCCCTATTTTTTGGAATTAATGATACATTATTATTGATACATTATTATTAATTAAAGGCCATTATTATTATTAACTATTATTAGTACCTAAAGACCATACTTTATTCAGATTTCCTAGGTTTTTACCTGATGTCCTTATTTTCTATCCCAGGATCCACATTACGTTTGTTACACGTTACATTACATTTCATCATCATGTCTCCTTGGGCCCCTATTTTATACAAATTCATTAAACAATTAACACATGCTAGGGAGGTCTGATGGAAGGATATCGGCACACACATTGCCCCAAATCCCTGCATCACCTTCATCAAGTCCTGAAGTTACAAAAAGTCCCTTTGGGAGGGTTGTGATTTTTGGACTGGGTGACCCTCAGCTGCTCACTTGACTTCTCTGAGATTTTGCAAGAGTCGAGTTTTATGTGGGTGGCTTTGCGTCAGTGCCTGAGCCCAAAATGTGTGATGTGAATGGCGGGGAGTGTTGTCCCCGTGTCTGTTCCCAAGGACAGCAGGGAGTCACACGGCATGTTCACCACATCAAACTCCCGTTGCCCAAATAACAAGCAGCCTAAGTGTGCGTTTGGCGAGGGCTGGGCCAGGGCGGAGAATGATTCCTTAAGAGCTGTGCCAGATTCTTGCTAAAGGGGAGGATGGCCTGTTTCAGCCGCCAGCCCCAGGGGGGCAAGGTCTTCTCTCTGCTTTGATGTTTATGGCAGGTCTTTAGTGTAAGCTGGGGACCAGGGTAGGAACCAGGGCCACCAGCTATATCACCCACATGACCTCCAACAATTTATTAAATATCTCTGAGCCAGACTGATCATTTCCATCCCTCCCAGAAGTGGGAGAGAGAACTGAGAAACTAAGTCCTGGGGCAAGTTCTTTCCACGTCCGTGCAGCAGGTGTGCATTAAGCACCTACTGTATACTGGGCACGATGCTAGGTGCTGAGAACATGGGGGCAAAGAAGATGCATTTCTTGCCCTCATGGGATCCCCCAAGTTCTGATGCCACGTGAGGATTTCAGTCTGAGCATCTTGGACAGTAGTATTTCCACATCATTACTCCATATATTTAAGGAAAATTGTAAATTTGGTTTGCATAGGATATTGAGCATTGAGTTATTTTATTCTAAAAATGCTGCCAGAATGATTAACTGAAAAATCCCCTAAAAATCTGAATGGACAACAACTGTGGTTTGGATAAATGTTTACCAGACCCCTGAGAAATGAATTGTGGGCCTCTCACTGCCGTGGCCTCTCCCGTTGCGGAGCACAGGCTCCGGACGCGCAGGCTCAGCGGCCATGGCTCACGGGCCCAGCCGCTTCGCGGCATGTGGGATCCTCCCGGACCGGGGCACGAACCCGTGTCCCCTGCATCGGCAGGCAGACTCTCAACCACTGCGCCACTGGGGAAGCCCTGAGAAATGAACTTTTATTGACTTGCTTCTCCTGGCAGAAACCTGCTAACAAAAAATCAAAATATTCCTAATGGTCATATACTGTCTTTGATTTAAAGCCTCTTTCATCTTTAGGAAGGCGGAGGTCACGAGCCTCCCTTTCTGCCAAACCAGGAAACCAGGAAGCCTGGGGCAGGAGCCTCTGGAATCACAGCCTTTGGTTGACCCCAGGGCAAATTACTTAAAGAGTCTCGAAGATTCCATTTCTTCATTTTTAAAATGTGTACAAGGCTTGCTTTGCCTTCATGTGTCAGCTGCTGTGTAAAATCAATGAACCGATGCCTATAAATATCTTGGCTCAGGCTTGGCACACAGTAGGTGCTCAAGAAACTGGGCGCTCCACTGCTTAGCCCTGGCTTCCCCCTTTGTGAAAGTGGAAATACTGCCACCTACCTCGTAGGTGTTGTGAGCAGGCAAATGACTTGAAATAAGGTCTCTGCTGGGCTGAATCCCGGGCTCTGCCCGAGAGGGACATTTGTGGATGACGGCGGGTCTCAGAAGGAGGCTGGACACGTCATCAAATACCCCTCCAGTGACCAGCTGAAGGACGTGCGTTTACCTGCCCTGGAGAGGCGGTAGGTTCTCTGCAGATGTATCCAATGAGCCGACAAAACTCCGTAGAAGGCAAAGAGTCTGTGTCAAGCCCTGCAGTGGCCAGAGGAAAGGGACCCAGGGGGTTAACCGGTGCCCATCAAGAAAGATCTTCTCTTCTCTTCCTCCCCTGCTCCAAGCTTGGAGGACAGGATAGCTTCGCAGAGGAAGGAATTAAGAGAATAGAGAAAACCCCAGCATGCCCTCCTTCTGCCGTTACAGCCTGTAATTTGGCTGTAAAGCCCCCTACCCCCTGACCCATCTGCAGACCGACAAGCCAGGGGAATAGCGGACCCTAGTGATAACATACATAAAGTGCCCAGTCCAGAACCCGGACCGAGTAAGGACCGAGCAAAACAGTTTTCATTTCACCTTGACCTTTCTCCTCATTCTTCTAAGAGCCATAGCAGTTTCCAAGGGAAACATTCAAAAGAGGAAAGAGATGCTATTGCCCTGTTGGACCCCATTGACTGGGTGGACGCCATCAGTTTAGCAACAGCTCTGTAATCATCATCTCATGGGTCCCTCCTTCCTTGCCGTGCTGTCTGGTCCATAGTAAATAAATATTTGCTGAATGTTAATTATTTATTTTTATTTCGGCTGCGCCGGGTCTTAGTTGCAGGATCTCTGTTGCGGCATGCGACATTGGGAGGGCGGAGTCTTGACCGCTGGACCACCAGGGAAGTCCCTTTGCTGAATGTTACTGATGCAGGTTCTGGAGGCGGCTCACAAGCTAAAATCTACATGAAGGTTTTTTTCTGCTCACCAGTGTTATATTACTGGGGACTGAACTCTTGGTAGGTATTGCCGAATTGTCTCCCAGAGACTGTATCAATTTACATCCTTTGTGGCGTTGAATGATACCGTTAAAAAGAGTAGTCTCTCTAGCAGGTGAAACACGGTCTATTACTGTCTTCTTTTGCAGTTCTTTGTTACCAGGAAGGATGAATACTTTCGTTCCCATCAGGAATAAGTCAACAAATTTGGGTGAGGCTATATAGCTCAGATCTTAGCAGGATGTAAGCTTAAGGCCGTCAGTTACAAGGATGGACAGTAGACTCTGGGTGAGACACCACCTCCTTTATAGTGACAGAAGTATTTGCAATGACATTGCAAATCAGATGCTGATTTTTCTAAGCAGAGCGCACTGTCCCATCCTTCCTTGACTTTGGCGAATGACCAGTGATGGAGCTGGAACCTTACAGAACTCAGCTTCCTCCCGTCTTTGCCCACCTCCCACTTCCTGGCCACACCACCCCGTTTTAGATGTTAATCTATCCGGTCTTACAGATGCTAAGGTCGCTCGCCTTCCATGCACACATCTGGTGAGATGAGTGTTTCCCTGGCTGGCTTGCATATTACCAGCATCTGTCAACCCTATTTAGTCTTTAATTGCTCTTGGGGCATCTGCAGGAAAAGCCTGCCTTGGGATCTACACACTCATATGAAAACATTGCAAAGCACTCCCGGGCTGGAGTGCATTTGGAAAGAGTGGTTCAAGTTGATTTTTTATTATTTATTGCTGAGCCGCTGAGTCATCATAAAATCAGCGTCCAGCTGAGGCTCCCTTTGGTCCTGTTCAGCCAGCTGTCCCCCTGGTGGAGCGGGTGGTGCCGAGGCATCCGAAGAAATCAGAAAAAAAAAAAAAAAAAAGGGAGGCCACCAAGTCCCCTGAGGCCATTGATTCATTTTAGGATGGAAACACCTGTCTTGTTTTATATTAGCTGCCTTGTGACAGTTGCACCTATAAACAAAAGTGGCATTTGCAGTATCTCCAGGTGCAAAGGCACTGAAAGGATCTGAATACAACACCAGAGACAGAACAGCTATGAATCACTGAAGATTGACTTTGATGCCCTGCAGGTGGAAAATAGGGATTCTTCCCAGAGACGGGTGGGGTGTGGGCACCAGTCTTTAACTCCCCCCCTACCCACCAAATAAATGATCCAGACAGACAGGCACCATGGCATCTACATTGGCAGACGGCACAGAGTTCCCCAGAAAGTGCCTGGCCAGGCTGATGGGGATACACTGCAGGGAAAGCTTTGGAGTCTGTGTTAATGCGCAGGAATGTGGTGGATGGGTTTCAGAGAGGTGAAGTATCTGGTAATGAGTCCACTCGGGGCAGGCATAACGGGCTCTGCGTATTGGTGATAGCCTTAGAAAGAGGTCTGGCCGTATCGGGCTGGGGCTTTAGGGATGATCTGCTCTATGCTGTTAGGACTATCATGAAAATATTGGCCAGCACCAAAATGAGCGCTGGTGACAAGGTGGAGAATCTTATTCTCCACCTTGTCCTAAGATCTGCAACGCCATGGGCAGCTTGATTTGCCCCGTATCCACGAAGACCCGTTTTTCAGTGATGTTAATAACCCTTCCTTTGAATCCGCAAGCAGTGACTCCACGTCTGTGCCTCTGACCGTTTCTGGATTCCATTGTATCCAAACTTCCTCAATCAGCATGGGGTAGAAGACAGGGCCTCCGCTTGGGCACAGAGCTGGCCTTCTCCCCTCTTTGCTTCCAGGGATTGTCTGGGTCTTGGCTAGAGGGTCTCCAGTACCAGCTCCTTCCTGCCTCGTGCCTTTGGGAGCAATACTGTAGCAGGAGAAAACAAACTCAACAGCAAAATGATGTCTCAGTGGACATTTCAACCACTGCCTCTTCTCCCCTTCCTATTGGGACCACAAATTTTAAAGCTATGTGACTTCGGGTGAGATTGATCCCACCCTCGGCACTAAGGTGGATCCTAATTGGCTGAATACGATGCCCTCATCCCGTTTCCCTGGACACTGTATTTGGTTCATTGATGAGCACTTAATTTTAGGCCAAGAAACGGAGAGGAGACATTTGCTAGGGGCATCTGGGAAAGAAATTTCTTTTTTTTTTTTCCCAAAGGAGTTGCAAGCCACTGTTCTGCTAACAAGAGGGGAGCCAGCCTCTGAGGGAAGCTGACATGGTAAAAGGCAAAGAGGAGAGAGAGAAACAGAAACTGGGATCTAGGTGACATCCTCAAGCTGCTGGATCAAGCCATACCTGAAGTCCACAGACCTCTAGACTTTTAGTTTTTATGTTGAAGCATGTGAAATTGCCAGTACTTATAATTATCCTTAGGCACACAGCAGCAAACACATCCCAAGGGATTCTTTGAGACGAGACTACCAAATTTTGTGTGCGTATCAGCTGTTCACTTTGACCTTTCCACCAGCTGCAAGCTGGGTTCCCCAACCTTAGCTTAGTCACCCTTTAGTTCATCCTACACACTCCCTTCATATTAATTTTGCTTCAACACTGCAGTTTCCACACTTGTGCTTCACAGCCAACAATGGTGCTTTAGGGCTTTCCGCGTGAAGGATAAACACAGTTGCCTGGCCTTACTCCAATAAGCTTTTCTAACCTTATTCTCCATGACTCCCAGATAGAAGAACCCTCCATTCCACTCAAACTAGGCTTCATTCTGACCATAGGCTGCGCCACCTCCACCATGAGCCTATAATTAATTTTCTTTCTGCTTACACCTCTGTCAGCGTGTCTGTCTCTCTCTTTCATTGCCCCTCCTGGTATACTTAAGGCTATGTTGGGGCAACTTATAGTTAACGAGTTCTTTAACCAGATCTCTCTCTCCAATGAATTCCTAACACTCTTGAAATCTATGCCACGCAATCTTTAATTAATTACATATTAATGGCTTCACGCCTACAAACCCAACCTCCTAAGGTTACATGGACCATATATTATATCTGTTTCATAAACTTCCTAACCAGCACGGTTTGGCGCACACAGCAGAAACAAAGGCATAAATATTAAATAACTGACATTTTCCAGACTTAAACATTTAGGCCATTCAGCTCAGCACTGGGTACAAATGAGCCCAGAAGCCAAACGATGAGGGTTTATCCAAGCTGATGTTCTGAACTTGAGACCTTCTGCCTGTTCCCTAGGAAAGTTTCATCCAGCAAGATCATTTTTCCGACATCAACTCTAAAGATTTTTTTTTTTTTGATGTGGACCATTTTCAAAGTCTTTATTGAATTTGTTATAATACGGCTTCTGTTTTTTTCATATTTTGGGTTTTTTTGGGCTGGGAGTCCCGTGGGAGCTTAGCTCCCCAACCAGGGAGCGAACCTGCATTCCCTGCACTGGAAGGCGAAGGCCTAACCACTGGACTGCCAGGGAAGGCCCTGACAACAATTCTAACACACTTTCCCATGTTCAGGCAAACCTGTGGGTTTCAGCCCAGACAATGAGAGGGAAACATTGATACTTTAACCCCAACGCAGCTTAAGAACCCTTGGAGGGTTCCGACGGACAGAGCTGAACCAAGGCTTCTTGCAGCCTGGCTTCTGGTTCTCAAGCCCTCGGTGGAGAGACAACTTCCTTTGAATCCCATAAGGCATTGTGGACACTGAACAGACTTGCAAACCCAATCGAATGAGCTAAGCGTCCACGGACCCAGAAACACCAAACCTATGTTTTTCTTAAAATAAACAAGCATAAAGCATTTAAACAAGAAGGTTCTCAGGGGCAAACCCTGGTTGGATTTTAGCAGACCTGAAAACACTGGAAACATAGTCAAAAGACTTTTTGCTAATCCCAAGACATTTGCAAAATGGTTCTACCTTTTTGTGGCCTCCTGGCTCTTCCAGACCCCCGTGGATGCACCTGTCTACCCGCAGACAAACCCTCCAGATGCTCAACACAAGTAAACTCATCAAGGAACCATGGGAGTGGGCAGTGGACGGCACAGATGGGTACTGGGGGGGGGGGCTATTCATCATAAATGTCCTTGTTTATCCTTTTCCGCCATCAGGGATGACTGAGAGCAGATACTTTTCTGTCTTACACTTTGAATTCTCAAAAGAAAGAAGAGTAATACGTGCATCGGTAGGCTGCTTCAGTGTTCCATAAACCTTGAGCTGCCAGGAGGTTTGCTTCTATCATGGAATCTCTTCAAATCCCATGGGCTCTTATTCTTTATCATAATTCTTTGAATATCTGAAACCCGTGATGTTTAAGTGAGTCTTCTCGTTTGGGGGTTAAGTCATCATATTTGTTTTTCTCCCAGTTCTAATTTTCTAACACTGCCATCCTTTTTCGAGTTTCCTCTATTTTTGTTTCCCTAGGGGCATCCTTTGGGACAGAAAGTGAGTTTAACCCTTAGACATTGACACCTGGTTTCCTCTGAGTTTCAACTTTAGGGGGATTTCAGAGCAATACTTACTCCAAGGTAACTCTCTGAGCTCACCCATTCTCTGCAGCGTGGGGAGAATTCCTAAATCTATTTCATTATTTCAGCCATACCTGGTAGGACTCAACCAAAAGAATTTTATTAATTGAAACATCTGACAGTGAGTTGGATTTTAGTTTAACTGGAAGATTCTGTATAACCCAGGGAAATAAGACAACTGGAAAGTTTGCATTTTACTCGGCACTTTTTTATAGTTCCCAGATCTTGTAAAAAAACATGGGGGAGGCGGGGTGGCAGGATAAAGCAATGGAATTTTTAAATCAAATGAAAGCTGAATGTGGACGAGGCCAAGGTTTCTTGCCTATTGCTATCCTCCATGAATAAGAGAGAAGAAAATTTCCTTCACTCTGTTGAACAGAATATTACGCTGGAAAACTATTAATTTTAGGTGCTGAAAATCAGCTATTTCCTGTAACATACACTAGCCCATACTTTTTTTTTTTCCACAAAACTGTTATTGTTTCTGTTACAAAAGTCACACAAGTTCATTCTGGAAAACTTTTTGAAAAAAAACCAGAAGCAAAATGAAGAAAATTTAAAATTGCTCAAAGCTCGCTGCATGGAGAAATTCAATTAATAAAAAATTAGTGGGGCTTCCCTGGTGGCGCAGTGGTTGAGAGTCCGCCTGCCAATGCAGGCGACACGGGTTCGTGCCCCGGTCTGGGAGGATCCCACGTGCCGCGGAGCAGCTGGGCCCGTGAGCCATGGCCGCTGAGCCTGCGCGTCCGGAGCCTGTGCTCCGCAGCGGGAGAGGCCACAACGGTGAGAGGCCCGCGTACCGCAAAAAAAAAAAAAAAAAAAAAAAATTAGTGGTTTAATAATTAATAAAGTATATAAATGTCTAGTACTTTTATCTCTATTTTCTCTCTTATATTCTATCTTTATCTCTTGCAAAAACTAAAATTGAAATTATACTGGACATTCTGCTTCATAACTTACTTTTTTCATGATAGAAGTTATTCCTAAGTAGGATTTTTTTTTTTCTGGCTGAGATATAAGGTTATATTCTAGTCCCCATAATGCTTTTCTACCATAACAAACATCCTTGGATCTAAATCTTTATGCCCAGACAAGGTCTCTCCTTACGAGGCATTTCTGGACGAGAAATTGCTGGGTCAAAGGAGATGCAGAATTGTAGGGCTTTGGCGTAAGGGTTGCCTAGCTGCCTTCCAGAAAGATTAAATAATTTCGCACATCCACCAGCACGGTATAAATATTTCCTCATACAAATTCTGGATATCTTAATTGAAAATTGATAGATACAAAATAATAGCTCATTATTTTATTTGATTATTAACGAGCTTGAATATTTTCATATAAAATACTGCCATTATATCCATACTGTTGTACACCCCAGTAAGACGTAATTTAAAATTAGTTAGTTATTCATTTAATTTTTATATAGTAAGTATAGCAACTCTATGCTTTCTCTCATATGTTGAAAATATTCCACATATAACAACAAGGTCCTACTGCATAGCACAGAGAACTATATTCAATATCCTATGATAAACCATAATGGAAAAGAATACAAAAAAGAGAATGTATATATATGTACAATTGAATCACTTTGCTGTATAGCAGAAATTAACACAACATTGTAAATCAACTGTAATTTTAAAAAATTTTTTAATTAAAAAACGAAGATATTCCTTTCAATCTAACAGCAGCTGGGCTAGTGAGCAATGCACAGGTTACCAGGTAAGAACAGAGCATCTTATTCTGTTCAATCAGAGGCTGTTGACCCTTTAACAGTCTCCTGCACAGAGGTTCATGCCCAAGACGGGTTTAGACTAGGCTGCTTCTGAGTTCTTTCTTATACCTGACATTCTTCCTCCTTTCCTACACTTAGAAATAAAGCATCCTTGGTCCATTAGGAGAAGAGGCAGAGTGGAGGAGCGTGGGGACCGGTGGCCCTGCAGGCTGGGCTGTGACAAAGTGGCTCCGAGTCTGCTCATTTCTCCTCTCTGGGGTCCCACTTGCCTGCCACGCCCCTGCCACGCTGGCCCTGACCGCCATCCTCCTTCCTACAACACTTGTACAACTTCCCTTTAAGGCTTCTGTGGCGCGTTGCAACTTACAGCCAGAAACTGGATTCTTGTACCTACGTGTGCGAGTTTCCTCTGGCTGCTATAACCAAGTGACACCAGCTGGCTTCAAACAAGGGACATTTATTCTCTCACAGTTCTGGAGGCCAGAAGTCCTAAATCGAGGTGTCAGCAGGGCCATGCTTCCTCTGATACTCCAGGTAAGCTCCTTCCTTGCCTCTTCCCAGCTCCTGGTGGCGGCTGCCTGTCCTTGAAGCTCCCTGCTTGCAGCTGCATCACACCAGCCTCTGTCCTCGGCATCTTTCCCCGCATCTTCTCCTCCCCTGTTAGAGCTCTCGTGTCTCTTGTCCTGGGCCATAAGCTCCCGATGTCAGGGCTCATCTCATATTCACCTGGTACCAGAAGCAGCTGGTACCCAATACGCAGAGGGAGCTCTTTGGATGCATAGTGAATGAAGATGAATTAATTCTATGGCTTCTCTTTATAGCCCATGTCTTGAATTCTCCTGGATAGCTTATCCTCACCTCTTCCTCTGAATACCCCTCATATACCAAATATACTGCCCAAAGTGGACCTCCTCCAGGGTTTTCTTCTCTACTTTCCTTCATTCTCGCTGTATCCCCTCCCCGAGCTGTCCTGTTACTTCCCACCACTGTTGCGTGGCTTGACTCGCAAACCTACCTGTCTTGTTTCAACCCTTCCCTTGAGCTCAGAGCTATATTTCTAACAGCCCGCTGGAGTGAAGAGAAGCTTTGCTCAAACTCTAAAGCCAACATGTCTAAAACGACACCGCCACCTCACCTGGTCCCCTGGTTCTTGGTTTCTGACGTCCCAGGCACGAATTAGAATCAACACCTATTGGCCAGTAATTCTAGAGACGTGGGCCCCGGCACGAGGGCCATCCCCAACTCTTGTGGGTTCCGCGCCGGAGTGGCGTTTGTCGCCCATTGTTTTCCCTTCAGTTTCACCACTGCTTCGCTCAAGATTTCCGTGTCTCTCCCCCACTCTTGCGGTAGCATCCTGACAGGTCTCCCTTGCTTCCTGTCTCTTGCTCTGCTATCCATCCTTCAGCAGAATGGGCTTGAGAGAAGGATCGGATGGCATGATTCTCTTGCTTGAAAGCCCCCGGGCTTGCATTCAGGGGGTCCTCCTTTGGGGATGGGAACGGATGTCGGCTGTGAGCCTGGGAAGTGGAGTGACACTGCAATTTGTTCAGCTCGATTTG
The DNA here is from genome assembly GCF_949987515.2 of Delphinus delphis. Lineage (NCBI taxonomy): Eukaryota > Metazoa > Chordata > Mammalia > Artiodactyla > Delphinidae > Delphinus > Delphinus delphis. Next base: position 56,140,160 of record NC_082701.1, read on the forward strand.
CTGTGTTCGATGGACCCTGCTCAGCTATGCTGGAGTTACCCTGTTTCACCCCGGTCCTCAGGCTCTGGGCCCCCAAGTTTTTCAGAAGGTGCCAGAGCTCCGCCAGTAACACCTACGAAAGGTCATCGCTTTGACCTCGTGATTATTGTGTAAGCTCGTTAAGGGCAAAGATCAAATCTTTTGTGGAGCTACACTTACTTCTCAGCTGCGTTTAATGTAGAACTGGGCAGCGGAGGCCTCTGAGGAAATCCTTCTGAAAGAGCCAGTGTGAGAAAGATAAATAAATAGCAGAGGCCCCTGGGCTGAAGCAGCAGGGCGGGGCGGCTCTCAGAGGCTGCAGACGCCGAGGTGAGCTTGGCTGCAGGAGTGCTGGGCCCGTGATTGATGGATGCAGTTCGCATCTGGGCTTCTAACCAGACGCCCTCACCTTGCGGAATATAGAACTGAAGGTTCCCACTGCTCTCGGAAGCCAGTGCTTTCCCGGGACGAGGCAGCATTGTGTTCTGCTTACTGAATGGGAGGCTTTCTCTTCCCTTCCCAGTCACCACGGCATCCGATCGCCAGCCTGGGCCAGGCTACACCGGGCTCCCTCCTCCCTGCCCATCGTTCATGATTTTCATGTGTTCTGGGGCTGTTTTCAAGGGCCCCAACCCCCAGCCTCTGCTCAGTGGAGCTATAAAAGCAGAAAGCTTTTCATCTCTTCGCCAGCAGCAGCCCTCCCTGCTCCCTTGATCGTTTGGCGAACTTGCCTCTGAACTCGGTCCAAACTGTCTGTCTCCTTGGGATTCCACGTCTCCTCGACCGGGAACAGCCTCCCAGGTGCGCTGGGTGATTAGCACGGGGGAAGGAGTTATGTACACTGTGATTAGCGCAGTAATAACAGCGATATTAATAAGAGCAAGAGCCCGACGATGCCAGAGCACCTGGGCCACGGTGATCGCGAGGAAGATGCGCTTTTAGCCCCCGGGGAGCCCATACTGTTCTCCTTTTATTGTAACCCTTCCGGTTCTTTCTCTCATTCCAACAGTAATCTGTGTCCATTGTGCAAAGCGTGAAAAATTCAGAAAGAGAGAAATAATTCAGGCTAGGTTACCCATACTCCTGCCATGCAGAGGTAACCACTGTTAATATGTTGGTGGTTTTTTGGTCCAGATTTAGTTGATACACAAGCTCTCAGATTCACACATGTAAATACATTGGCAGAGGTGGGTTTCATGCTGTATATAAAATTGTGTGGCACCAAAGGGGAAATGCGGGGGGGAAGTGATAAATTGGGATGAACATACACACACTACTGTATATAAAATAGATAACTAACAAGGACCAACTGTATAGCACAGGGAACTCTACTCAATGTTCTGTAATTACCTATATGGGAAAAGAATCTGAAAAAGAATGAATATATGTATACATATAACTGAATCACTTTGCTGTACACCTGAAACTAACACAACATTGTAAATCAGCTATATTCCAATAAGCATTAATTGAACAGCAAAAAAAATTTTTTTTAATAAATACAATTATGCGTCCTTTCTTCCTTCAATATGATATCACACAGACGTTTCCAGGTCATGAGATAGTCTTCCACAGCATAATTTTAATGGTTCTATAGAAATATATATTCGATGATGTATTTGGCCATTTCCTTATGGTTGAGTCCTCGTGTGGTTTCTGAGCTGTGTCGTTATGCAAATACTATAGGAAAGGAGCAGGGGACAGACATAAAGTGACCTGCAGAAATAGCCTGCCATCTGGAGAACTGCTGATGGGAAACTCACTTCCCACTTTCTGCATTCCTACTCACCGGAAAATGGAGTAGTTTGGCATTGAGCCAGTCAGATGGGGCAAGGGGAACAGCTCTTTGAGTGGGGAAGGGGGTTTGGACCAATCTTCCATGTCTTTATATATTAATCCCTTAGCCACATAACTAGAGATGTCCTAGAGATAGGAAGAGGGAAGGGACACAACCAGGAGAGTCAGCAGTCTTGCCCACGTAGCCCCAGGAAGGCAGGAAAGAGAAACTCACATCTCAGAGTGCAAGTGGGAGTTACTATCCCAGTGAATATGAACTCATGACCCACCCTCTGGGAGATAAACCAACATGGTGAGCAAATTATCTTCATGGGCGCAAAATGTTCTTTGGAGGAAGAGAATGTAGCAGGTCAAAACTCTTGCAGTATATAAAAAATTACCTGCTTCTGGTTTACTTTTCTTTTTTTAACTGGATAAGAAAAATCCAATCCCTCCTAAGCTGGGATGGGGATTAACTTGAAAGTGGGTGTGAGGGAGCTAATGGAGGGATAAAAATGCCCTAAAACTGATTATAGTGATGGTTGCACCTCTCAGTAACGTTCCTAAAAGAATCATTAAATTGTACACTTGAAATGGGTAAATTTTATGATAGGTAAGATATGTATCCAATAAAAAAGTAAAATTTAAACCCCTACCTTAAAAAAAATAAAGTATCGTGTAAAACCAAGACAAGAGACTTTGAAGGGTTGCATAGGACTAGGTTGGGGAGGTCCTGTGGGAAGCAAGATGGCGAGATGCACGGTGGACATGGTCCCGTCTGGCACCAGAGGCAGGAGGCTGCAGTGCAGCCAACTGAATGCAGCAGAGAGGCTCTCAGCCTCGCTTTCATCTGCTCTGTTGTCCCTGGCAACCTCTGCTAACTCTTTCCAGTGAGTCATTGTACCTTCAGGTACAAAGAACGGCTGTCTGGAACGAGAACAGGCTTTGACCTTTGCTGGCTGTGTGACTTTGGGTAAATCATTTCACCTTCCTGAGACTTAGATGCCACGTGCGGAGAATGAAGGATAATGTCTGGCTCTCGAAGGCCTGTTGAGTTGTAACATTTGTCTAATGCCGTGATTCATGCTTTATAAATGGTTATAAACAAATCCTAGAGCCAATTTTCTAGTTTTCTCCTGTACCCAAGGACAAACATAAATCATATTTAACTGGTGAGAACTCTAGCTAACTCACAGGTATATCATGAGATTAAACGAAATAATAGACCTGAAAGGAATGCGATGAAGAAAAAAACACCTAAAACCTTATGGGGATATAAAATATTAACACAGGCATCTTCTGCTTTCCTCCTCAGATCAACCTTCTGTACTAGTCCAACAACATTGGAAAACGTTTGTCATTTGCTGAACTTGGGCTGAGTTTCTAATCTGTTGGTTTCCCCTAATCTTTAAACGGAAAATTCTATCCAAGGACAGTGGCATTTATAACATCCTCATTGCAAAATAGGAGGAAACAACAACCAATGGAGGCATCTTAGTAGGGTACCTAAAAAAAGGCAAGGGATTCTGGAAAGCAAGTGGGTGGTGAAGACAACTGCTCTTGCCATGGTCAGTTTCTTGCCATGGTCAGTTTCTGCTCTTCCGTGAGCCTGCAAAGCAGGTTGCAAGAGAACAGACCCCAGACATCTCAAGTGTTATTCTTCATGAGGTCCTCCTAGAGTGGACAAGGGCCAGCCGGGCACGTGATTCTTGGGGCTGGTTCTCATGCTGACAAGGCAGCCGTCACATCCCCTGGGAGGGAGAACTGATGGATGTCTGTAAAGACCGGGTCTGGGTCTCACAGTCCAACATGAGCTGCACTGAGACATCCATCAGAGCTCTGTAGATTCAGGTAAATATATCAGATTTTAATGCCACTCTGAAATATCAATTGGATCTTCCGAAGCATGCTCTTGACAATCAGCCAGTTGCCAAGTGTTTGCTTTGTGCTACCTGGACAGAGCCTGAGAAGTCCTCTCCCCACGCCCGGCACCCCCGCCTCCCACCTTGGTGAGCACTGGCTTGTACATTGGTTCACTAGGGCTCATTCCTTTATTCACGCTCTTACCCACACCTTCCTTCCTTTCTTCCTTCCTTCTTTCCTTCCTCCCTCCCTCCCTCCCTCCCTCCCTCCCTTCCTTCCTTCCTTCCTTCTTTCCTTCCTCCCTCCCTCCCTCCCTCCCTTCCTTCCTTCCTTCCTTCCTTCCTCCATTTCCCTCCATATTCTCTGACATTTAGTGTCACAAACACTTGTTGATTGCCCTCTACATGTTCAGATCTATTTTTGGCTCCAATGATGCAAAGATGAATGAGACACAGTCTCTTCTTCCAAGATACTCACTAAGGGGAGACAGAAATAAAACCCAGAATTGTAGCCTAGAGGGATAAGGGGTATCGGGGAAGCCTGCAGTGAGTGGATCAAAGCCTGGAGTGATTAGTCCTTCTCTGAGACCCTCATAAGTGTCCAGATCAGGCGAAAACTTTAATTTTCTTGACCAATGAATGACATGATTGTTTTAGTATGCTTACACACATAACTTATCTTTCTCATAGATAAAACATTTGACTTTCTTTTTTTTCTTTTTAAAATTTATTTATTTTACAGTAGGTCCTTGTTGGTTATCTGTCTTAAATATAGCAGTGCGTACATGTCACCCCCAAACTCTCAGTCTATCACTCCCCCCAACCCTTCGCCCTCGGTAGCCGTAAGTTCATTCTCTAAGTCTGTGGGTTTGTTTCTGTTTTGTAAATAAGTTCGTTTGTATCATTTTTTTTTAAAGATTCTTCATATAAGTGAAATCATATGGTATGTGTCTTTCTCTGTCTGACTTACTTCACTTAGTGTGATAATCTCCAGGTCCATCCATGTTGCTGCAAGTGGCATTATTTCATTCCTTTTTATGGCTGAGTCCTATTGCATTGTAGATATGCACCACATCTTCTCTATCCATTCATCTGCTGGTGGACATTTAGGTTGTTTCCATGTCTTGGCTACTGTGAATAGTGCTGCAATGAACACTGGGGTGCACGGGTCCTTTGGAACCCAAAGCATTTGACTTTAGAAGGAGAATGCACTTCTGATGAGTTCTAATCACATACACACAGAGTTTACAAAGGGAGTTGATTTTCCAGGGCGCCTCTCAAGGTGTTCTACCGCTCTTCCTCAGAAGTTCAGAAGTCTATCCAGGTGATTTTGATCACCTGGTGTGAAGGGTGGAGGGCCAGTGGGTCCTGCAGGTAGAATCTGCGTTCTTAAGAGACTGGGACCAAAAGGGCATCTTGCCAGCAATCCTGGAGTTTCATGCCACGCTCAGCCTGGCTTTCCACTCTGAAGGAAACGATCTCACAGTCCTGGTGGAAAAGATTCAAATTCTATGTCTTTGTGACTTTCATGTTTGTCAATCATTTAGGAGACAGCTTCTGAAAAGATCAGCAAAGGGATCCAGCTATGAGAGTTTACTTTTCATCAAGAAACCATTAGCATTGTCCGTAAGAAAATGACAATGGATTCATTCTTAGGATCCATTTATCCCATTCAGTCC